>NC_051154.1:188488427-189088427 GCF_013339745.2 Dermacentor silvarum | reverse complement strand
AAAAAAAAAAAACCACTCTTTATGACTTTCCTCTTCTATGCCGGCTCCTCGTGCCCAGGCCCATCTCTCCGATTGTTCACTACTACACTATTCACATTTACTTTTACGCTTACGTACATCGTTTATTGAGAACGCACACACGCGTTGCGCTGAGTTCAATTTTGTTCTTATTGTGTCGTTTTCGTTTAAATTTGGCCAACCTTGCTGGTATTTCTAAAACCATTCTTATGCTAAAACTGCGTGAGATTATTTGAGTCAGTAGTCGTATTGGACCTATTACTAGTAAAGGCGGGTGGTCGACGGCGATGAGCACTGTCGAACAAAAAGCTTTGCAAATACGGCCACTGGGCACGTACGCACTTAAAGCTCTTACGTTGGAATTGCTCGTAAGAGCAAATTCTAGCCAATCGTCATGCTAGATATATATCATTATCGAAGGCGGCCTGCCAATGGGAAAGAACACCTACCAACGAAAAGTTTTGAGAGTTCGGCCCTTGATTTCATTATAGCAGCCTGCAGGAGTGTGCGTTTCCTCATATATGCGGAGTCCCTGAGCTTACAGGTATGCGCGTCTACGACCATACGTGTTCTCAAAAAAAAAAAAAAAAAAATCCTACAATCATTTGGAACAGCTGATGTCAGCCAATCCTGAAGTCGGACATGTTATTAGCGATGGTGATTGGCCAATGGCAAAGAACACTTGCGAACGAAAACGTTGGGAATTCGGCCCCTTCCGGTGGAGGAAGTAATGAGGTTATGTGGCGAGCTGAGCTATGGTATTTTTTGTGTGCAACTGTCTCCCCGTCTTTTTTCTTGTGGAAAGACCGTCATATATCTTATTACATATGTGTGAGGTGTGTGTGAGAGAGAGAGAGAGAACGCACGGGTTGCCCCCCCCCCCCCCCCCCTTCCTTTTGATCTTTGCAGAACTTGTGCGGGCGTGCATCGTCGATTCCTTACCAAGGTAATACTACAAAGAAAACCTATAAGGTTAATCGAATACGATAAATTGTAAAGAATGAAATTTATATATAAGCGAGATGCCACCCCAAAGACGCAAACTTGCACTTGCGAGTTTTATGTCGTGCTTTCGCTCTGTCCTGACGTACCATCTCTCGGAATAGGTCCCAAACCGTAGAGCTAGCGACCGGACCCGACATAAAGCTGCATGGTGATATTGCGGTCGCCGGCCCGGGCTATAGAGGCATGTAAGCTGCCATAGCCTTGCAAAACGGAAATGTAGAATAGTGTCAGTGAGCGGCAGCGCCATCACTCGAATTCATGTTATATTCTGGCGCCAGTACTTTGGCCTGGAAACTTCAGTGACGCAGAATGCATCCAATTAGCACACCATCTCATTTTCGCTTGTTCGTGCCGCGACGTGAGCGAGTCTCTCGATTTTCCCTCCGCAATATGTTTTCTTCGCTGTTCACCGTCGCGCAGCTCTGCGACTACACTTATTTGCACGCATCTTTGCGCGTGCCTGCTTTGTAGCTCCATCATCGCGCTAGCGGCGCGTGCTTCGTCTGTCGCTTTGCGAGAACAAAGTGGAACATTTACGTTGGGGTTGAGGGGTCTGATTTACGATCTAGAGTGTGGTGATGACGCCGTCGTTCAAATTTTACAGCCGTATGGCTTTTATAGGCTCTGTCCAGCGTCATTGGTGGCGTCATAGTGATGTGTGGCCGGAAAACAATGCAATGCGAAAGTAACGCGCACACGAACAAACGCACAAACTAGCTTACTGATATAGAGCATCTTGCGAAGGTACACACAAGCGAGTAAGAGCTGGCACTATACTATATAGAAGCACGAGCAGGACACTCGCTCACGTCGTGCTAGAGTTTCCCGAGTTTTCTGACTTTCTCTCTCTCTCTCTTTTCGCATGCATCGGGCTTGTGGTCGGCCTGGACTAAAATATCGTCATATCGTACTGTCAGGCGACACACAAAAGCGCAAATGCGCATGGAGCGCGATGTCGAGGTAGTTCACGCGCCGATACCAATGTGTGCACAGCAAATCATGCTGCGCGAAAGGCCACCATTCATATTGCGTATAATGATGCAGTATATGTCGCTGTCACAGCGCAGCGTTGGAGCGGCGAATCTACGATTTTCTTTTCTCTCCAGCCCACCTGTGAAGATCCTACTATTCAGCCGTTCAACCATGATTATAGCAGCGGTAGTTTTCACGATCAATGACGCGCGTGTGATCACTGTAAAGGAAGACCGAAATTATTGAAAGGGCTTGCAGGGTGCTTAGGTGCTAATTTTAAGTAGTCTTAAAATACGTTTCTTCGCCACGTTAGTGACCTTCGATGCTTAAGTTGTTCAATAATTTCGCTACATCAGACCCCACCCTGCGACGTTGCTGCGGCACTAAAGCTACCATTGGCAAGTTTCCTATAAATAGAGAAGATAGTTGGACTGCAAGTGGGCATCGGTACAACACAAGAAACATGAAAATGTGTTAGGTCGGTTTTTCTGCCGCGAAATTCCTAAAGCTATCTTGCTCCAAGCCCGAGGTATAAAGATGCAAAGGGCGGCACCCCTTTTTAACGGCCATTGCGCGACCTGCACTGGGCCCACATTCTTGCCGTCCAGTGCGCTTGCACTGTCTATAGCAGGAAAAATGTTGGGATAAACACAACACATTCTCCAATAAGGGTGAGCACTTTTTTTAAATATAATTCGGATGTTTGCCCTATGATATACACATATGAAATATATATATAAAGATATATATATATATATATATATATAGAGAGAGAGAGAGAGAGAGAGAGAGAAAGTGTCAAACTCGAGAGAGCAGATAGAATTGGCTGCACTGTCCGAACTGATCAACAAGAAGAAAGTAAGGGAAATTCGAAATTATAACGTGGAAAAGATTATGCAGTAATATATGGACGCAGCATAAAATCAGTGAGAAGAAAACTTGGCATAGGACAAGGCAAGATGTATGCACTGAAAGATAAGCAGGGCAATATCATAAGCAATTTCGATGACATAGTAAAAGCAGTGGAAGAATTATATACCGACCTGTACAGTCCCCAGAGGAGCCAAGCTATTTTGATTCGAAGTAGGGATGAACAGAATACAGAGGCTCCTTCTATAACTAGCGATGAAGTTAGAAAGGCCTTGCAAGACATGATCAGGGGAAAAGCTGCTGGGGAAGATGGAATAACAGTCGATTTAATCAAACAAGGAGGAGAAAGTGTGTTTGAAAAGCTTGCGGCCTTTTATACCTAATGCCTCACGACTTCAAGTTTAACAAAGAAGCTCGAGAACAAGTTAAAGACCGCACAAAGAGCGATGAAACGAAAAATGTTAGGCCTAACGTTAAGAGACGGGAAGAGAGTGGTGTGGATCAGAGAGCAACCGGGCATAGCCGATATTTTATTTGACATTAAGAAGAAAAAATGGAGCCGGGCAAGCCATGTAATGCTTAGGATGGATAACCGGTGGACCATTAGAGTTACAGAATGGATGCCAAGAGAAGCGAAGCGCAGTCGAGGACGGCAGAAAACTAGGTGGGGTGATGAAGTTAAGAAATTTGCAGGCGCAAGTTGGAATCAGCTAGCGCAAGACAGGGGCAATTGAAGATCGCAGGTAGAGGCCTTCGTCCTGCGGTGGATATATATATATATATATATATATATATATATATATATATTGACGGTAAAATTTGACGTCAGGAGATTGTAATAAAAACAGTTTGGAATATCTTTACGTTATAGCGCCCCTGGTAACGCTTTGGGTCATCGAGTTGGCGGTACTCTAGGCCGCGGTAATTCTTGAGCTGCATACAAACTGCGAACGTGAGCAGCAGATTGCCGAAAGAACAACTGAGCCACTGTGATTTAGCCTGCCTGTTGTACATCCTCCCGCGCCAAAGGCTATGAAGGTCAATCAATATGAATATGAATACGCCGCCGCTGAGAGCACCCTGTAGTTTAGAATCACCAAATTCTTTGCCACAATATATCGCGAAGTCAGAACACCTAAACAGCTGCGCTAAAAATTCGCATTAGGGAGTACCGTAATCATCGGTTGGATGGATGGATGTAAAACTTTAATGAAAGTTCTGAGGTACGCGACTCAGCGCGCCGCGGGCTGCTCCCACGTTGGGACAGTCAGGCCATGCCCGACCGCCGCATCGTGGGCCCTCTAGACAGCCCATAGTTGCGTCCCAGCATCACACGCCCACTTCTCTTGTGACGATGCTGACTAGCTCTTGAGACGTTTGGGCACGTGAATCACGTACCAGTTTCTCGCATTCTTCCCACGTGGGAGCTAGCGGTTTGCGATGCTGTACTAGACTGCACTACCTTCAGGATCCATCCACATTACACAGTTATGTCATTGTAACACGGCGTGCTAAACATGGCGTTGGACAGCTGGAGTAGAAATCATGTCGTCGCCGTCACACCATCATCGTCACCATCGTTTTGCTGTTGTCGTCAAACACCCGCGGCCGTCAGACGAGCTGCTCGCCTTGCACAAGCGCATTCGTCTACCTAGTAACGCTTTCCGTAACTCAAATTATACTCAAACGAGGTAGCTGGCTATAACATCAGTTCCCACAGTGCGCGCAATCTGAATATTTCTTGCTGTTTTGGTGTTTTGAAGAATGCGCTCGAAAGAAGATGGCATGAATCGATGGCTAACTTTCCAATTGTTAGGAGCCTGATGGAGGACACAGATATGTCTTTTCCATATACGGAATATAATTTGCAAAGGAAACTGCGAAGGTACCTTCCTAGAGAAATGCACGTTAACGCAAAGACCAGATGCAGATCATCGTCAATCAACCAAACTTTGACATATTTCTTTCTCTATTTGATACGCCAAAATTGATGCAGCACCGTTCACAAATGGCTTCAAAGTGCTCGAGACATTAAACCTCCAGAGGCACCCGACGGCGAACAGGTAAAGAGTATACGTATGCAATCTATTGTTCCAAAATGTTTTATTCACCGAAAAAGCTGGCACAGTTTAGCCAGCCAACGTCGTCTTCTTCCTTAGAAGAGCAAACTTTCCGACTACGTTCAATTATTTGGAGGCGCTGCGGTTTTCCTTTTTTCCTTACGCGCAGCCTAGCGCGCGCCCTTCGTCTATCAAGCTGTGGAACGCTAGCAACCTGAGTGATCAATTCACAGTCACGGTAGCGCATTCGATGGTTGTCCTGGACTTTTACCCGCTGCCGGAAGCCTCTTGCACCCCGGGAAACACTGCCATGGTAGGTGCTGATACCTTGGACATGAAGTGCGAAGCGCACCACTTGTCGCCTCAGAGGGCTTACCCGAATGAGACAGCAAGCGCCTCGACGGCGGCCGACGCCGAGCCCTTCTTCCGGCTTGCAACGGGTCTTGGCGAACCCTGTACGTGTTTCTCAATCGGCAGCAGAGGAGCATTGCTCGTCGCTCGCAGTCAGGACCAAGCCAAGCCTTTCTCCTTCCTGTGCGGAATGGGAGGGTGGTTCTTCTGCATCGTCCGCAACTGCTGTCCTCGAGGAGTGTCCATGAAAACAGGTGTGAAGGAGACTGTCGTAACCGCTGCAGTTGTGATGTACTACTTACTCAGTTCACTGGAGACACTTGGCTTCTGCTGTACCAGCGCTAACCCGGGGGTCCACGACAGTACTTCGGCCCTTGGCGAGGAGATCTACTGTTTTCGGCGAAGGCCTTTCGACGACGACGGCATCTGCGATCGTGGCCGGCCAAACAGCGGCAGAGGAGAACGCACTTTGCCCGACGACGATATGTGTGCCTTGGAAGGGGTTCATTTAACACACCTGATGGATGTGTTAGATGAGTAGCTCAGCCAGCCTGGCCAGCTCCTGCGCGACCACTCCCTGACGAGAGCAATGGACGAGGCTGTGCGCACCACCGACCCGCATGTGGACCCTAACATGCTGAAGCAGCTTGAAATACAACTACATGTTAGAAACCCGTGTGACACTACCTGTTAAGTGATTAAACTTTTCCACCGTATGGATCGACCCATTGACACGGTGCTCACGCCGTACTGCATGTTGTTCTGCCTGCGGCGCTTCAACCACATGTGCAGGACAAAACACATGGAGTATGTGGCCACGACAGCTTGGGTGCAGCAGACAATCGACCTGAATATCAACAACCGCCAAGAAGTTACTGAAAGCCAATGCACGCTTCATCAGTGCCACATTCTGCTCTAGGAATTGATACACTGCTTTCAGCAGGTCCATTGCATATTTTCTGAGCTCATAGAGTGCGCATGGGCCGAGCTGGAATGGCGCATGGAAGAGACGCATGACTTAGACCAAGTCATCCACACTTGATGATGACATCTTGACGGCTCTAATGACGACGGCAGCGCCTGAGCCGGAGTCACGGGATATTCTCTCCCAGCTGAGTTGCATCTTCGGCCAAGTGCTTCTCTTCAAAGAGGTGCAGGGGGAGCTGCTTTCCCAGCTAACTAGTGGTGCTGGCAGCCTGCGGGCTCAGGCTTCTCTCAGAAAGATCTCGGACTCCTACCAGCGTCAGGTGCAGGACTTTCTGCTGAGCCTGTTCCTGCACGACGACACCAACCTTCAAGGACTAGGCTTTTGACTGCACTTTTCTGAGTTCTACAACAGGCAGAACATATAACTGTGGACCTCAATGTCTTTGCATAGCCTTCGACAGTACCAAGGGTCCATGCACAGTCCATGTTTAGGCGAGGCCACCTTATAGTTGTGTTTATAGTTGTGCACCAGTCCTGTTTATAGATGCCCGTTTATAGATGCATTGATAGTTGTGCACCAGTCCTAAATAAAGTAATACATGTTCCATTAAAAAAAAAGAATTATGGCAGACACGAACAACAAATTTTAATGGCTGCAATGGCATATACAGGGGAGCAATTGGGGGCGTCACGGACGCGTCGCAGTACTTTTGACCTAAAAATATTACGAATCCGACCAAAGATTCTGTTTTATAGTCGCCAAGAAAAAGTATATACACAAACTCTCATGCGGCGAAGATCAGACGTGTTTGGAAGTTCTTTAGAAACGTTACCTTTTTGTGTCTGGATGTTAGCTCACATACCTGAGCAATAGAACTAATTGGCCCAAATTCACTGATCTTTCGTAAGTGCTGCTTGACAATGATGGGCCGCCTCAGCTGATGTGCCGAACATTACGGTTACCTGGCGGCTGCTCTAATGAACATTTCTAGCGCAAGAAAATTTTTTGTGAAAACTGACCCTTGATCTTTCGACGTTTCTGACATTACTGCACTAAAATATATCAGGCCAACATATGTTTGCATTTGGTATTATGAATTCGACGGTATGGCTACTACCAGCAGTGCAGTAAAACTGAAACTGAAGACTGCACTCAAAGAGGGCTACTTATTTCTGCTTCTGTGATACTGGTTAAGTACCATTCTTCTGTTTTCCCGACACAAGGTTGCCTTTTCTGTAAAGTGTTCTTGAACTCAAATTGTCTGTCAGAGCTCAGCCGGGGAGTTGAATGGAGGATATCAGCGCAAGTGTTCGTCTAACACTGGACCAGTGCGGTGCACTAGAAGCGATGTTTTGTTGTCGACTTTCTCCGTTATATTCATCAGCGTGGTCGGTAGTCCAACCGAGATTCTTCATTCTTGCAAGACAACGGTAACTTAGAGTTCTAGAGCACAGGTATAGAATGCCACGAAATGAGCTCATTATTGTCAACGCTTTTAAAAAAATCTGTAAGAGTAGAGTAGTCGGTTGCTCTAATCCAAGAGCGAGAAGATAGAAAGCAAGGATTCGAGAGGAGAGTACTGCGCGCATGCAGGAGAAGGTGCAAGATAACTTTACACGGTCACTAAAAGTGCGGCACTTAATTCCACGACTGCATCAATGACCGAATGACTTTTTGCGCCTGTGAAGGATTTGGCCATGGTCCGTGTATTTCTTACTCATATGATGGTCCGGATTCAAGCTGGTTTAACGTTGCCTGGAGAGTGAGGTATGAAACGAGATACTCAGAACAAGTAGACAAGAAGTGCACAACAACTGCTTTCTTCCCGTCCACAGGAATCGTACGTCGAACTATTGGCCATTCCAGTACGGTAAGAATAGACGTTCGGAAAGGCTCCTTCCTTTCATATGTGGTGCAGCAGTGTTGCCTGGCAGTGTGAGATGCTTCGCTAGCATTTGTAACCATATCGAATGGTGCAGGTTTCGCACCAGGCAATTGGAGATACCGGAGAACTCCAGAACGCTTGTTTCATTTTTTCTAGCAGGGAAGAAGTTCGCCCTGTGTTCTTCTTCATCCTTGTGTAGTTCTAGCGCTATGTATCCCAGTTAAAATTACATTTTTCTAGCAAGCACATGAAGCTGCCTTGCTGCGAAAAATTACACCACCCTACAAGCTCAGTCGAAGAACACTCAGTGTGCCGCTCCCAAACCTCGCGAAGAACCAAGAAACCAGGGCCCGCATTCACAAAGACTTCATTCGCTAAAATTGTTCGTAAGAAAGAATTTCAGCAAATCCAGATGCAAGACGTATTATTATCTAAGGCAGCCGGTCAATGGCAAATATCACTTACGAAAGAAAAACTTCGTGCATCTGGCCCCAGATTCGCATTATTACAGACTAACACACTTCCCTTTTAAATAACAAGGCACGTAGTTCCCCAAACAATTCAATGCCGATGGTACGGAGTTCATACAGAGGTCGCAGCTGGCGTCAGTGCAGTACCTACACGTATCCTTCTTAAGGCAACCTCCTCGCTACAGGAGAGTGTTTACGTGGTCACCTATTAATGTCGGAAGCACTATCCGTCTCCGGGCGCACAGAGAAAGCCGAAGTTGACGTCACAATCTCGCAACCTTGAGGTACACAACAAATTATCGCAGCAAAACAAAAAGAGTGCGCATTACGTTAGGCAGTGCATTACGTTAGGTGCATGACTTCGTGGGACGGGCTCACTCAGGATGATGACTACAAATGACATCGGTGGTATAGCGAGTCGTGTAGCCATAAAAAAAAAACAGTACAGGCGAGTCGAATGTAAAGTACAGTGCCACTGCGTAGACAGTGCATGTTGCATATAGCGTGGAACGCGCTAGGAGCGATCGCACCGCATGCGGTCACCACACGAGCAAAGGACAGTTTCAGGCCCTCGGTATCAGCGGTGTCTTATTACGACGAAGTCAGAGCATCCGCCTTGATTGGGGCCTACGGGCGAGCGGCATTTCCTCAGGCTGGAAACCCGTGCCTCAACAAGTGTCACGACTGCCAGGCGCACAAACGGTGTGTTATTGACCTGAGAGGTCCTGCCAGCTGTGGCTTATCGAGCGCCCCCGTCTGTATCTCCTCCAGCCCACCAGGAAGACGCCGCCTGCAGTTGGATGACTTAGGAGTGTCGTTAGGACTCAGAAAATGGGCTATCGGTGCATGGGCTTTAGGTGCATGTAGTTTTCCCTTCTCTAGCGACTACTCTCTCTTGGCCTTGGGCTGCATGAACAAAATGCCTCCTGCCCGACGTTAGGGAGTTGGCCGTTCGTCATGGGCGCCAACACTTTCTCACAAAGAATCGTTTTAAGGGTTCAAAATTCTGAGCACCGGAAATTTAGTACACGATCACATTTTGAGTTCGCTAACCAGGTGGCAAATAAAAGAGGATCACACCACGAGTAAAACTTTCGAAACTGCACCCGTATTACAAACAAAAGTCCCGTTTTCACGCGAAAGGCGAAGCATCGATTGTGATAGAAAATTATTAGACAGCTATACAAAGTAATCATAGTAGATTTATCGGCCGTATAAACTTGTAATCATTCGCTTAATAACTTACCAAGCATGGCGTCACGCGCGCGCAGGCAAACCAACACATCTCACTCGATAAACCGTGCACATTCGCTGTCAGAACGCTGGCGTGAGTAAGAGCGGCAGGAAGCAACGAGCGAATTGACCTTCGGGCTGCCTCTCGCTTCAATGCGAACTAAGCTGTGAGAACACAGTGCGCACGAAGCTATCAGCCGCCCATGCACCTAGACTCGGTACCCATCGCAGATCGCTTTTAAGATAGGCGGCCTCGCCATACGCAGCCGCCACCGAAGTAAAACGCCCCCGGGTACCAGAAACAAGACGTGCCAGTGCTTGCTTGATTGATTGATTGATTAATTTAGCTGGACCTTCCTAATAAAAAAATAGGCTATGAGGTAGGCCGCCGTGGAGTGCTCTACATTAGTTTTGGGCCATCTGGCGCTCTTCACCACGCACCCATATATCGGTACACAGGCGTTTCTAGATTCCGCTACCATCGGAAGGCGGCCGCCGTGGTCATAGATAAAAACCGCTACTTCTTGCTCATCATAACGCCATGATCACTGAGACAACATGGCGGTAGTTGACGAATCTGCCGCATCATAACTTTAGCTTTGTCTGCACTTGTGTGCGACGATGCATAAATTCAAATATCCGACTGTTTAGTGTGTTTTGAAGCTTTAGCGGACAACGAGGAGAAATGGCAGGAAAACAAAGGCAATATTAAGCTGGGGCCGCTGTTTGTTCTTTGTTGCACGAGGGCCCTGACCACAGCGAATACGAAAACTCAAAAGTAAATCAACATACAGAGAATCGGCGCTCGAGTTAGAAACCGCAGCGCTAAACGTGAATTTCAGCCCTCCGTCACGGACGAGGATAGAGGCATAAGCATGAGGCATAAGCATGAGGCATAAACATGCCTCTTTTAGGCATACGTGGAGCGTTTGCTTGTTAGCATCAGGCTTTGTTTTTTTTTTCGGTCAGAACGGTGAATTCTGGTTTTGCTAAATGCTTTTCCAAAGAAAGGGCTGCAACGATTTACAACATAGCATGAAAGGGGTATTTCCAAGCGGGGTAAAGCAACTCTGAGTTTCCCACCAAAAAGAATAAAGGAGAAATTCAAGAAGCATTTTGTTTCTAAGACCTGTTCGTCATTCACCAGCCGGCTTTGCTGCAATGTGTTCGCCCATCTCGTTTGACCGGCGCCTGTTTTGTACTACCGGCTGTCGGTATAGCGTTAGAACTGCTTTGTCTGTAGATATGCTTCTGCCTGTGCGGTGCCACAACAGAAGGAAAAAAAATAAAGAAATTGCGCTAGAGAATGGCCGGCTCTCTCACATTGTAGGGGTGGCCTATATGCGAATGACAGGCCGGACAAACCAAAGAGTAGTGCGCGGGCCGCAAGCCTCGGAGATGCCAACTACACAACACCTGAGAGAAGGGTATGTCGTGACGGGCGTCAAAATGGTACTCGACTTCCATTCATGGATTGCTTTAAAGCGAAGCTTTTTAGGCTCACAAGTGTCGGCGGTGGCGGTGGTGCTGGTGCATGGTGTCACGCTGCAAAGTGGGCCGATCCTGGCGATTGTGCAGAAAGGGTCCAAACTCAATGGCACATATCCCTGTCGTGTGTGCTGATCCTCATGATAGTGCAGAAAGGGGCCAAGCTCAATGGCACTTACCAGGGACAAAAAAAAAAAAGAAAGAAAGAAAAGGCAAGAAGGAAGACAAAAAGAAATAGCGAAAAAAAAAACGAAAGAAATCTCGTGCGGCGCACACCCGCATTGGATATGCTACACGCGTGATCGCGTGACACGCGGATAACGTGACACGCGCGCGACCAATCAGGTTCGTTTGGTGTGTCGCGAGGCCCTAGGGACATGGAAGGAAAACGGACTGGCGCGCACTCCTCCGGGCTTCCCTCGCCTCAGATCAGTTTCGGCGAACAGATCGGAAGGCCATGCGTGGTGCGCTCTGCAAAGGAGCAAGCTGCGTTTGATGAACGCTTGCGTGAACTCGCTCGGGAAAGGGCTCATCGTCGACGTGCCGATTCTAGCGTGAGGGATTCCCTAGTCGAGGCTCGCCGTCAGCGAAGAGCCGACAATCCCGAGGCGAGTGCTTCCGAAGCCGAAGCCCGCCGTCAGCAACGACCAGAGAATCCCGAGGCGAGGGCTTCCGAAGCCGAGGCCCGCCGTCAGCGACGATCAGAGAATCGCGAGGCGACGGCTTCCTAACGTTACCCTGACGAAGGTCAAATACACACACGACAAGCTTCGCTTACCCCCATTGTCTCGACAGGGGAAGGGCTGGTGATATTTTTTTTCCTATTTTGGTTTGTTTATGGTGTGCTCAATGTTTCGGATTGTTTGCTAGGCAGAGTGACACCTCCCGTGTAAGCTACACGCCACGCAACGGTTACATTTTGCTCGACAAGTACGTTCGTGAGGGCCCGTTTCCATTAGCTCTGCAAAAAGCGCAAGAGCTTTTTTCTTTTTGAATATAGGCACTGGGTCCGTATTCATGAAAATGCCTTACGCTAGAACTGTTTGTAAAAGCAGATGCCAGCTAATCGTCGTGTTGGACACATTGCCTATGGTAACCGGCCAATGGCGAAGAGCACTTACGAATGAAAAGCTTTGTGAATTCTGCCGCTGTTACATTATACTAGCCCAGTGGTACAAGGCCAATATTGATGAAAATGGCACTTATGCTATACCTTCGTCAAAACAGATGTCAGCCACGTTGAGCACTTTATTAGCGAAGGCGGCCGGCGAATTGCACAGAGCACTCAGGTTAAATAGGCTGAGCCTGGTTCACTAACCTGCACTCGGGAAGCGGGAGTGAAAGTTGTGAAGGAGAGAAGAAAAGTTCATGTATGCACGCACACGCATTCACAAGCGCTCATCGTTCAGTCTGTCATAGGCGGACATATACGCTGGTGGACCTCATTGTAGCCTTCCAGATCGCTGACGCACGAGGCCCGGTCTCAGGATCTTCTGGACCCGTATTCACGAAAAGGTTTTAAGCTAGCCAATCATGGTGTTCGATGTATTGTTAGCAAAGACGGATGACCAATGGCAAAGATCACTTACGAACGAAAAGCTTTATGAATACAACCCCTGTAAAGGGCTGTAAAGCGACCCGAAGAGCCTCCCTCTGATCTTCATATGACGGGCAGTCGCACAACAGGTCCAGTAGAGCTTCTTCTCTGCCACATGTGTCACAATTGGCACTGTATTCCATTCCATTAAAAATTAAAAGTCATTCGTAAACAACACCTATTCTCATGTTGCAGAGTGAACTATATTTATTTTTATTTTTTATTTTACAATACTGCAGGCCCTCCTCGGGCCCATGCAGGAGTGGTTACAAAATGAGATATAGTATAAAAAAGAATAAAAAGAGAGAAAGGTGAAACCATTGTATCCAAACAAAGAACATAAGCACGCACAAAAGTGAACATACTCAATAAACACACACACTCTGCTTAAAGGAGCGGTTCGTACAAGCAGGAAAAGCAACGTTTACGATAAGTATGCAGCCACAAGAGGCTGCATATGGAATACAGATAACATCAGTCACTTTACTACCACTCGAATTCCAGATTCTGAATTCTGTCAATAAATGCATTGACAGATGAGCAGTTAACAGCCTCAAAGGGTAGCTTATTCCAATGAGAAATGGCGTGTGGGAATAGAGAGTACTTGTGAGTGTTATAATTATGACTGGGATGGGGCCGTATTGATTTATTATGATTATTTCGGGCAGAAAGCCTGAATGGTGCTTTAATGTATATTACTTGTGGTATATGATAGGAGCCGTGATAAGCTAAGTATAGAAATTTTTATCTAGAAATCATTCTACGTTGAGCTAGTGGTTGAATGTTACCCTTGACGCGCAGGTTCGCAATGCTTGCTTGACGCGAATATTGCGAATATATGAATCTCAATGCTAATTTCTGTATGCGTTCTAGTTTGTCGGTTAAATACTTCTGGTGCGGAGCCCAAATTGAGTCAGCATATTCTAAAGCGGGTCTGATGAGGGTTCTGTATGCATTTAATTTAACACTGAGAGGTGTGTTTCTGAGTTTTCTTCTCAAGAAATGCAGCTTACCTAGCGCCTTGTTATATATGTTATTTATATGAGGTTCGCAATTTAATTTCATTGTAAGAGTGACCCCGAGATATATAACTTCATCGCGTTTTCTGAGGGGTATAATATTTATTGTGTACGTAAACTGAAGCGCATTTTTCTTGTGTCTGAAGGAGATACTGGTAGTTTTTGTTGCATTCAGTTTCAGTCCCCCATATGTAGCACCAATTTTGTATTGCAGCTAGCGAATCGTTTAGGTTTACCTGACACTCCCTCGTATTTACTGTTGTGTAAACTACGAAATCATCGGCGAATAAGCGCATTTGAATATGTGGCTGAACACATGATTGAATATCATTGATGTAGATCAGAAATAGGAGGGGCGCAAGAACCGAGCCTTGTGGTACACCAGAAAAAACGTTGAGGTAATCAGACATAATAATCGTTCACAACTACGCATTGCTTTCTGTTTTCGAAGTTCTTTATCCATGAAACTGTTTTCCCGTGTATAGCAATGGCACTTAGTTTAGTAATAAGAGCTGGATGGAGAACAACACCAAAGGCCTTTGAAAAAGCTAAGAAATTGGCATCTATTTGACCTCTGTTATTTATTGCGGTAGCTATATCATGGGTTATCTCAGCTAACTGAGTAATAGTAGGTAAGCCTGAACGGAATCCATGTTGCCGACTGTATAGTAGGTTATTATTCTCTAAGTGCAATATTATGGCTTTATAAATAATATGTTCGAACAATTTACTGGATCCACATGTTAATGAAACAGGTCTATAGTTATTTACGTCGAATTTAGAGCCAGATTTGTGCACAGGTATTACTTTGGCCATTCGCCAGTCGTCAGGTATCACTGAAGTATCCAAAGGTCGCCTGTAAATTACGTATAAGCATTTTGACATCCAAACTGCGTATTTTTGCAGAAATGCGTTTGTTATGAGGTCGGGGCCACATGGTTTCTTTACATCCAGATTTTGCAATAGTCGAAAAATTCCTTCTTGGTCGATATCTATTTCAGGCATTGGATTGGCGAACTGATAACGTGGAGAGGGGCCGTTAAAGGTAGTTCTGTTAAATACGGATTGAAAAAATTCCTTAAATTTGCTTGCTATGACGTCAGGCTGAACAACGGTTTCGTTCAAAACAGTAATCTGTGATACGGTGTGCCGCTCCCTCGACAGGTAGCGCCAGAATTTTTGTGGTTTACATGTCGTGTAAGAAGGCAGAGTAGCAGTGAAAAAACTTTCTTTGGCCGTTTGGATCCTATCTTGTAGCAAGCGTACGAGATTTTGAAGGTCATATATGTGGTTTTCTTTTTGCGCTTCCTTTTAATTTTCCGTTTTAAATGTATTATTTCGCGCGATACCCAAGGATGTTCTCTGTTAACCCGTTTCTTTCTGGAGGGAATGTAGTTATCTTCACAAAATTGTACAATATGCTTAAAACGTAACCATAATTCATTTACGTCATGAAGTAAAGAAAACTGTAGAAAGCAGACGTTCAAATATTCTGAGATCGCATTGTCATCTGCTCTTGAGTAATCCTTGATAACAGCAATCGATGGCTTAACGCGTTCACGGTTTCCTAAAATTGGGCAGGAGAATACTATCATTTTATGGTCCAAAATTCCATTTTCAACGTTTAATGTGTTATTTTGAAATTGACTGCTGACGAACATCTTATCAAGTACAGAACATGACGGGCCAGCTATTCTAGTCGGTTCGGAAACTAGCTGGTCGAAAGAGAAAGTAAATGACATTAGATTTAATTGCGACAGCCATGATAATTGTGCCATGATGTCTCCGTCGACGTCACCGTGCTGGTCAGGTGGTCCCAGTGCAGAGCACGTGGTATAGATTCTTGCGACGTGTTTCGTCCGATGAAGCCAGCAGGGCAGACAGCCGGAGGTAGCAGCAGATGGGCCTGATGCAGCGCATGCTCAGACCCTGCGCTGACGAATCCGGTCCTCGGCAGCATGATCTGTGCGATCAGAAAAAATTTGATCAGCATCCGTGCTTGTTCGGTGCTTCAAAGTCCCCTTGCCTTGTTCAAGTCAAGTAAGACCGGGTAAGAGTTGTAATTTCCGATACGGGTCAATTTCGTGTAGGCACAGATTGAGGAACTCCGATGAATCCCGTTTGCTGCGCTGCGTTCATTCTGTAAAGCGGAATCGAAGTGCTTTCAGCTTCTCTATGTACCGCGCGGCACTTTGTCGGCACTTTCATTGCCGATGATTTGTGAAAATAAGCGACGAGCTTATGCGAACCGCAGAAATCAAATGTTTACATTTTGTTTGTGCGAGTGTGGAGAAGTTATGCTTGTCCACATTCGACCAAATTGCACTGCTTTCATGCCTGTGGAACATGTTTGACGACCAGAGTCATCACTGAAGCTTGTTCTATTATATTCACGCGGGCCTGTTAGCATCTTGATATAAGATACATGCTGCAGTCAAGCGTTGAAGAAAACGCGTGTATAACCTGTAACAGGTTTAGAAGAGCTCAAGGGAGGATTACTGGTTGAAAATAGTGACTGTGTAGACAAGCCTATATATTATTCGTCATATCCAGTAAGTTTTCTAGCCAAAATTTGGATTAAAGCGAGTTAGGTCCTGTTTCGATGTTACTTATTGCCTCTAGTGTTTTGCTGTTGATTAGCACGAAGCCGCGGATTCGCTTTTGCTGCCACACTGGCCATTGCGATGAGGACGGAATGCACACAGTTTCACGTGCTGAGATTTCGGTGCACGATAACTAAAACCATGTGCTTAAAATTAATCCACCCTCCTACGGCCTTTCTCATAGCTTCTATGTTGCTTTCGCACATTAAACCCCATCCACCAATCATCCTCACGAGGCTCTTGGATAAACGTGTCTACTTCGTTTGATACTTGCTGCGGTTCTTGTTCACGAACTTCTACATGCTTCAGACGAAATTAGCAATCATGTGGCGCGGCACGGCCTCCCAATAAAATGCTACAAAAAACCCCGAGGACGATATTTACCGTTACTAATTCAGCGCATTTCGAATTCAGAACGGGGAGTCAGCGCGCGTTATATAACTTTGTGGTGAAAAATCGAAATAACTTGTAACCATACAGAATGAGCGAGAAGGATAACCTGTATGTTTATAAATATGCTCTATAGTATGTTTACAAACTACTATGCATTATGCGTTCAAATTTTCTGAACGACTGGCAGGTCTCGCTAAAGTGCGGCTAAACCACGGTGGGGCGAAAGAAGAGGCACACGCTGACTCCTGAGCTACTCATACGCTGTTTTAATTTTGCTCCTCCTATAGACTCCGTCCTGCCCAGGCTCATCTAGTAGACGAGAAATAGCGGAGTTTAGTTTTTTAAAGATATTTAGCGGAGCAGAACGTTCATTACCGCATTCTACATATTATATATATATCATACCGTTACCCGGTGCAGGCGCCAATGAAGCCGATAGATGAGATGTTGGTCGATGTGAGCGCTCGGATAACGACCGCTGTGCTACTTCCGTCTTCTTTTACCGCATCAGCTCCTAAGACCTCATCCACACTTCGCCGTGTTCGTCCTCCGCACAGTTCACTCAGACGAACATAATCTAGCCTATGTGGGGCCTCCTAGGACTGCACAGAAGGTGGCGCTCGTTAACGTTTGTAAGAAAAATCCTCGCAGGTAGAAGAGTGGTGGTATCGAGTTGCAATCTTGCAGGCAGTGAGTATAGACAGTAAATGCAGCAAATAATAAATGTCGTAAAACCCTAATGGTCGTAAATAATAAGAATAGGTAGCTGGCAGGCGCCGCTTAACCAAGTGCCTCCTCCCCTCCCCCCCCCCCCCCCCCAATCTGAAAATTTTAAACACTCTTCTCTGTGAAAACTTCAGCATCAGCCAAACATCGCACTTGGAAAACCTTGTCAGCAATCAGGGGTTCGCTTCTCAAAGTTTCATGTAAGCATGCAGCCGGCAGGGGCACATGCCGGAGCATGGGACCGGCGCAAGCCGAAAGCTAGGTCAAAACGTTTTCTTTTCGCCACAAGCACTGTAATACTGGCAGGCCACAGCTACACTCTACTATAACCCAGCACATTTTGACATTTTACGAGTTACTGGCGCTTTTATCTCTAAATAATGGTAAAGGCTGCGTGGACTTGTATATTTGGTTATATTTTGTTAAGTCTTAGCGTAGCATCGATTTCATTCAAATTTACATGGTCAATATACCCTTAACTTCAGCGTAAGGCGTCATATTATACACGCTGTAACAAGATATGTTGCGCTACAACGGCTGTGGCTTGTTGCTGTAAATTACATTGTGATGTCAGCTATAAGTATGACAAAAATACTGAAAGAAACTAAATGCGGTCGAATATTACCAATATTTAATGTAAATTGCACCGAATACTTATAAAAAAAGGTCGCAGTTTCGCCCGAAAGGCGAAGCATCGATTGGGATAGCAAATTAATGGACAGCTATACCAAGTAAGGATAGTAGTTTTATTGGCCGTATAAACTTGTAAACAAAGGCATACAAACTAAATTAACAAGCATGGTGTCATGCGCGCACAAGCAAACATTAACGCATCTCACTCGAAGACCGCGGCAACTCGCTGTCAAAACGCTGTAGTTAGTAAGCACAGCAGCGAGCAAATGGGAATTCGTGCCGCCGTTTGCATCAACGCGAGCTAGGCCGCGAAAACACAGCGCAGGGAAGACTCTGCCCCCGCCGCAGATGGCTTTCAAGATACAGCCGCCCGGCCGGGCGCGCGCGGCATAGAACGTCTCCCCCCCTCCCCACCCTCCCCTCGGAGCCTCTCGGCCCGGCGGGCGCGCGCGGTTGCCCGAGCCGCGCGGAGTAAAAGGCCACCCCCCCCCCCCCCTTCCTCCCTACCCTCGGCCCCGGAGCGTTGCGCACGACTAGAAGACGGCGCGCTTCCTTCCCGCTTCCCTCCCTTGCGTGGGCGAGCTTGAGCCGCGATCACCGGCTCCAGTAAGGTAGCGCGTTGGGCGAGTTGGTGCATAGCTGAACAAATGAGTTGTGGCGCAAGGAAAGAAGAAGGAAAAACCAGGGGGAGACAGGATAGGGCGCCACCACCGGCTCCACCTCGCACGCTTTCACTCGCACATACAGTATACGGCGCGCGACGACAATTTTATCGCCCGTGGACTTTCTAGGAACCTAACGGTGACGGCGACGGCAGAAATGCACCTGGAGGGAGTGTTCATATAATTGCTATCGCAATAAAATGTGAAAATGTCATCCTTGAGAAGGCACTCATGTTCTTAAAGTGGGGGATGAAGATGTGTAGATGTCAAAAAAAAAAAAAAAAAAGAAACGTCAAATCCCAATGGGAAGATGATTACTAGTACTGCTTTCTGTGTACCGAAAACAGACGCTGTCGTACCCGCCAGGTTACGTAAGGCAAAAAGGGATGCCTGCGCTTTGCATGTTAGTAATTGCGGAGGCTCGTCTGGCAGGACGATATCTACGCTTGCAGGAGCAATAAAACTTAATAACAAGAACCTCGAGTATTGGTGATCAGCTTATCTGTCAACGCATGCTCAAAATATTAAACAAGGGGCGCCTATAACGTAAAGTTATTCCAGTCTTACTTTGTGCTAATCTCCTGACGTCCAATTTACATAAACAACGACGCAAGCACGGGTGGTGACTCGCCAGGTTGTTTCAACAGCCCAATCAAACGCTCTCCTCGTTTATATATGTGGCTCTTGTGAAATTTGAAAGCGAATAACATAATTTGCCTACAAGGACAGGTTTTCCTTATCTAATTGGCTGACGAGAGGCGAGATGCGCGCAGAGTAGAAGAGGGTGTCTGATGAGTTCGGGCTAGCGCAGCTGAAAGTAGATAACCGGATGAGGAGAGCGGTGCCGGCGTCTACGATTTGTGCGGTTTCCCTTGCTTGGCTTGTGGTGGCTACTGGCAACTTCCACGAAAACTTTCTATTATACGCTATGAAATCAATTCATCGCCTAGTTTCTAGAGTTGTTACATATGGACGATTAAATAGCATCGGTCAAGTTCTTCGAGCCGCAACCAATCGCCGCCGGATTCCGATTTTGGTGCGCGTGTGTGCGTCTACCATACTACCAGACCCGTCAAAAGGATTGGCGATCCCACTCTCCTGTGCCGCGCATGAATCTTTTTTCTCCCCCTGCGTGACGCTTCCCAAAATACCTCTGGAAGCTGGCACGGTTCGCGGTCATTGACCCCCGTCCCAGGAAAACCTGCCTTGCTACTCTGGAATTTCGTTCGAGGACCACTCGTCCCCTGCAGCTGGAGAAAACGGTGGACGAGGTGGAAACGCCGGACGAAGGCATCCATTTGAGAATAGAGCCCTTGGAGTGTCCCCATTGACCGAACATGACGCCACTTGCACGGGCCCGATGATTGGATGAAAATGACGACACCTGCACGGGCCTGACTATTGGTGGAAAATGACGACACCAGTACGGACTCGACGATTGGCTGAAAATGACGTGACCTCGGAGGACTGATGGGGTTATAAGCCAGAGAAAGATGGAGAAGAGAGAGACGTTTTTCTTTCCGCGGGCCGCAGCGTCCGATTTGCTGCCAGCCGTAACGATGACTTTTTTACTGTTAATTTGATTACTTCTGTACATAATGTAAATAAACCTTCATTTCTCTAAGTTCTCCTCAACGTCGGCCAACTCCCGCACCCAACGGCAAGATCAAATAGAGAACAGAGCACCGGAGCGATCGGTCGACAACCATGCTGTATTCCTTATCGAACGGGGCAGTCGCTGCCTAAAAAAACCAGGCGAATCAGGCGTGCCAGAAGACATATTCACCCTCGCGGTATGTTAACAGTGATAAAGA
Organism: Dermacentor silvarum; assembly: GCF_013339745.2. Classification (NCBI taxonomy): domain Eukaryota; kingdom Metazoa; phylum Arthropoda; class Arachnida; order Ixodida; family Ixodidae; genus Dermacentor; species Dermacentor silvarum. The sequence goes on along the minus strand of NC_051154.1, from coordinate 189,067,700 downwards.
CGTAAGATAGGAAAGAATTTTTTTTTTTGTTCGGCCTAATCATGCATCACCAATGTGCGCACGTTGTCTTCAAATGCGGAGTTCTCGTTGTTTTCGTGACGTCTCGTGCCAGACAGGCGAAGCGGGCCTGGCCTCAAAAATCTTTGACCACTCGCGGAGGGATAACGAAGAAAATGAAATAGAAACAGATTGGAATAACTTTACGTTATAGCACCCCAGCTGCCTACATCATAAGCGCTTTCTGGCTGTCAACGTTCCCGTACTCTAGCAAGGCGCTTGGGTCTGTTCTATCTGAACTTGCATAGAATTTCCAATTTTTCTTCTTTCCTCGAGCGCGCAAGTTCGCCGTCACATGTTATCGAAACAGAATCCTAGGATCGGCGTTGTGTCTTGTTGTTCTAAGCTATTTTCATGTGGAACAATTCCGCATGAATGATAAATGTACCAACGTGGAACAAGAACTCTGGTCGAACATACAAAAACGTCCTCGCCAAAAAATTTCAGGAAATCAAGAAAAGATTCAGGTACATGCCACACTATCGCTTAGTAATATTGTTCCCTTCAACAAGAACGAAAACTGTCAATTATGCAATCGTTGATGAACGCGCATTTTATATCCTTGATAATCGAAAGACAATCGACGAAAGCAGAACTCTACCGATGGTGGTAACTGAACAAATAGTTTCCGCATGGCAGTTGCCGTGCTACTATGAATTGAGCGGCGAGTTTGTTTTGATTTGATTTGACGATGGCTTTCTTGCTCTCCACGTCCCTCCCCCCATTTTCTTGGAGGTAACGGGAGCAGAATCCGTTACTTCGGTGAGAGCACCAGGCTGCACGTCACCTGTCACTTGCTTTCGCTATTTGTAAGCGTGTGATAACCAGACGACATAGCACCGAGCTGATGCTGTTTGATGTTCAATGATCGACCAGCCCATTTGTTGGCAGCAGAACGCACCAACGTGGCAACGCCGTCACGAAGTCAACGCGCGCAGGCGGAACGGTTGATCGTTTCGAGCTGCCTATTGATGCTGTATTTTGTCTGAACGGCGGAAACGAGAACCCCGCAAACACGGCACCAATGTCACAAAGCTTCCTGTGAGGCCTTTTCTAGTGCGACATAGGACATTGCGACGGGTCGAAGAGGCGTGCTGATTGTCTGATTAATAATTCAGTTAGTAGAGAAGGCATTCGCGTGTTTCCACACGCTGTTATTTTTGTGACAAATGGACCCAGTGTGGTTGAAACTGCCGCCACAGGCCAGGAACTACATGGTAGCGTCATCAAGTTGCTTCACGGTGTGGGGCGTAATGAACCACATGATCGAGAATATTATATATATAAGGGTGAGAAGTTCACCTCGTTGACCGAACGACATTAAAAAATGTTTTTTATTAATATCTGTTTTGATCAGACCTGCTATCTAAGGAAATACCCTGAGCGGCCGGCGCGCGAAATTTGGGAGGTTACGCCACCAGCAGGATAGATTCCGCTTGTATCAGCACATCTTCTGTTTTATTATTTAACAAGGAGATTAATGAACCGAGATTTCTTGGTTTCCGCGCATCTTCTCGCCAGCCATCTCTTTTTTTACCACAGTCACCATTACATTGGTTTATTTTTTATGCTTTGTTTCTATTTTGGTTGCTGGCCGGGTACAACAGTTGTCTGTTATCCTCGCTAGATTTATTTCTATTTTGTTTTCGAATAGTATGAAATTCATGCGTCTGATAAATTGCCCTTCCCTTCACCGCTGTTGCCGTTCGGCCCTTCTTTCATTCTTTAGGTTCATTTCTTTGCTTACAGCAGATCTGACGTTGGATTTATTTAATACTTTTCTGTCATGTATATATATAAAAGTCCTTCCTATGCAGTTGAAAGCAGTGCTTGCGTTGCTTCGTCTTTCAGTGGTCCTGGTGCTGCAATGTTTTTCTCTAAACGTTCTTTTGAGCCCGAAATGTTTACACGTGGTTTTAGACACACTTCATTGAGCCTCTCGCCGAGTTTTACTTGTTCTGTCTTTGTTTTTATTGATTCATTAAATGCCACTGTGAAAAACAATGGGGCAGCACCAAATGTGCAAGCCTGCACTTGACTCATGACCTGACGCCATGCACTATCAGCGTAAATTCAAACGTGAACTAATTGCACGATACTAGGTTGAGTTATTGCGTTTCCAGCTTTGCCTGTATTCAAGGTCCACAATGTTCATTTAGATCCACACAATGTTTAATGACGGGCAATGGAAGGATTGCACATGTACCTTGTGGTTACAAGGAACAGGTGTTCCCACGATTTTTTCTTGTTCACGTTTCATTTGATGCTGATGGTACATTCTGGGCTCGTGCGAAGCCGGCAACGGGTGCAAGCAAAACGGAACTAAAAGGAAGAAAAGAAATTTCGGAAATAGACAACAGGGTAGATAGAGATAGAGGTCGATAGAGTTGCAGCTGTTTCTCTTTTTCTTTCCTTTTTAAAATTTAATGTCAGTTATTAAGCTTAAAAATTATATAAATTAAATTCTGAGGTTTTACGTGCCAAAACCACGATTTGATTCTGACACTCCTCGTAGTGGGGAACTCCGGATTAATTATGGCCACCGGAGGTTGATTTCAATTTAATTACGCGATTTTACGTGCCAAAACCACGATTTGATTATGAGGCACGCCGTAGTGGGGGACTCCGGAATAATTTGGACCACCTGCGGTTCTTTAACGTGCACCTAAATCTAAGTACACGGTTGTTTTCGCATTTTGCCCCCATCGAAATGGGGCCGCCGTGGCCGGGATTCGATCCTGCGACCTCGTGCTTAGCAGCCCAACACCATAGCCACTAAGCAACCACGCCGGGTTAAGTTATTATATAGGTGGATCATTTTTAGGTTTTATAGAATTTTTAAAGATCGCCTGTGGCAGATAGCATAATTCTTGTCCTTGAGCTGGAGTATTCGAAGAGGCGTACATTACTACAGCAGGAAAAATCTGAAAACATGTTCATCTAGTTTTAAAAAAAATTCGGTAATTAGATTCTTAATTAAATACTTTACGGCACATATGGTAATTTATGAAATGTAGCCGGTGAGCTTGCGAGACGTATCCACTTAAAATTCATTTCTAGGATGACACCAGTTTCGGGATACTATTTCCCAAATTGTGGGACGAACTACATGGGCGTTCCAATAACGTTTGTGCTTCAATGCATAAAAGAGCGTGTTGTTAAAGTGGAACAACAGTGCGTTTTTTACGGCAAGTTTATGGCGCATATATCTCCAAACTGGCGTCATTCTGGAAATTCATTCCAAGTGGATGCACCTTGCAAACTCACCGGCTACATAAGTAAATTGCAATATGTGCCGTAAAGTAATTAATTCAGAACGTAATTAGTTAATTTTTGTTAATTAGTTGAATATGTGTTTCGATTTCTCGTGCAAGTAGTGTCCGCCTCTTCGAATAATCCAGCTCAAGGACAAGAATTGTGCTATCTGCCACAAGCGATTTTTAAAATTTCTAAGAACTTAAAAATGGTCACCCTGTATTTACGACTTAGCGTTCAAGAGTGTGTGGCCTTTATTGATGCTCTGGTCTCTGCGCAAAGCGCAGCGCTAGATGGAACTTGTAGCTGTAGCGAACGTTACGCAGCCGGAAATTGAAGACACTCGGAAAACTCCAGAAAGATAGTTACTTTGTGCGAACAAGCAGAGCAAACTCCCTTGCTGCATCCATCCTCGTCAAAGGAATCCGAAGGGCCTAGGAGTCATCGTGGGTAGACTGGGTAGCCTTGTCTGCAGAAGTTCTTGCCGACGCGGCCACAATCACCCGGAAGCCACTAAAACATGATGTCGCACACTATGTCACCGTCCAATGGCACACAGTTCTTGCTTACACGTAAAAAAAACACACGTAAAACCAAACTCTCTCTCTCTCTCTCTATATATATATATATATATATATATATATATATGTGTGTGTGTGTACATAAGCACATATTCATAGTTCGGCGGCATATCGAATACGTTCGGCCTCCGCACGGCGCCGTTTGCGTTCATCCAGATTCGCGCGAGGAGAGTCCTTCTGCGGACGACCCATAGCAGAGGTCCCTAGATAAACCCCCACAGGGCGCCCCTGTTATAACCCATAAAACGCGTATCTATTGTGATGCGCACCATGACGCGTCCTGCAACTTTTTTTTTTTTTTCGTCGTCGTTCGCTACAAGATGCGCGCATTCCATTTCTTTATAAATGAACTGTTGCTATGAGACGCGCTTGACGCGCCGAGTAAGCGGTACTTTTATTCAGCGTTAAAGCTTATTCAGTAACAAGACAGCGCGCGATCCTTGACCTTGTAGAAACACGATACAGTGCCTCAGTACGATGAGAGACGCGTAGCGAATTTCGGGGACGAACTGCTTTATTCATCGTCAGGTAGAAAATGTGCGCGCTCACTTATTGTCAGTAAAACTTGCTATGTGACGCGATAAAAAAGAAAAGAAAGAAAAAGCGTGGCCGACGGTGCAGTCGCACGTCTGACTTCCAGCAATGTAGCCCGCTGCTCTAACCACTAGGCCGCGATCGCACTTTCTTACACGCGGAACGTCTTCAAAAACCGCCTATAACGAAAACATGTTTAGCATGATCGCTTACATCTTTGCAACCCTATACCCACGCGCGTTAATTTGGTCTCAGTTTTGTAGAGGAAAGAATCCAATACGCCATCATGCGTGTGTTGCGTGCACAGATGGCGCCGTTGTTGTGTCACGCGTGGCGCAATCGGAGCTAAATTTACCCTCTCGTTTGGCGTTCACAGAGGCATAACTCAGGACTACGTCTGTGGAAACGAGCGAGAATTGTTGCGTTTGAGAGGGCTCCCGTAGAGCACTGCACGGGCCGGTTTTTCTGGCCCGTACCCGACCCGGGGCCGAAAGATTTGCACTCGGGCCGACCCATGCAGCCCGTTAGCCTCTGAGCCTAAATGAAGCATGGTCCAGTTTTCGGTTATTGTGAAAACGTACAGGGTCGTCCACTCTTAGTACGAACACGGCGCCGCGTGGCCGCGCTCTGCGGAGCGCCAGCGCACACGGCGCGGCCGCGCATCCAAGCTAAGCGGCGCAGGCGCACTGGGGCTTGGAGGTGGGGCTTCGTGGCGTGTGCTAAAGTGCGCGAGCGCGCTGTGATTTAGCAAACAGATGGCACAAACACAGCTCGCCCGCGCGCTTTAGCAGACGTAACAAAACCCCGCCTCCAAGCCCTTGTGCGCCTGCGCCGCTTAGCTTCGATGCGCGGCCGCACCATGTGCGCTGGCGCTCCGCGGAGCGCGGCTACGCGGCGCCGTGTTCGTACTAAGAGTGGACGACCCTGTACACTAGGCGCGCAGAAATTATTTGCTAGAGATAGATATAACTGTGTGCGGTTTTACACTGCATGTTTTTGCTGACAAATAAGCAAGTCGGAAAAAAAAGAAGGAAGACACGATGCTTCATAATGCTTGTGCTGTATGAACGTCCGTACTTAAGTTTGTAAAATAGTTGTACGGTGATACACAGCGAATGCGTAGGTGACTATACTTTTGTACACATCGCTAGGCATTTCATGCGACTTTTGAATTAAGAACCATTGCAACGTACAATGCTAGAATTCGAGCGAATGAAATTGTCGGGAATGTGCAGCGTAGACAACGTAGATTATATTTTTTTTGCCCTTTATCAAGTTAAGATGTCATATTACTTCGTTCACGCTAATTCACTGCAAACCAGCGAGGTGCCAGAAAGAATTACCAATACAAGGCAATGAACATGAGAACCAGGCCGTTTGGTGTGCCAAAACTTCGTTAACAAAATTCATTCAGGGAGGAAATTTTTCTCGGCGTTCCGTTTTACTTTCCACATCCGCTTCACCAACGTTGCAAGATTTTGAAGCATCCGCGTTGGTTCCAAGTATTTATCGAAAACCAGTTAAAAGTTGGAAATCAATTATGCTGGACTAATTATACGACAAACTTAAACACATTATTCAACTCGCTTGACCAAAGAATGAATAAATTAAAAGGAAACCAAGCAGTACCGAGTTGCATGGCACTATGCCTCAGCGCGCAGCATACTTTGTGAAAATATATTGCAGAACTTATTTAGTGCTAGGATAATTAATCATTTCGTTGCTCTAAGAAAGCCTTTACAATTTGTTACATTTTTGTCATTACTTTTTTATAAAATGATTACAGGTAAGGCAATGCAAGGCCGACAAATCAATCACTGCTGCCAAAAGTCTAAATATTTTTTCCAAAGTCAAATAATACTCAAACGACCCTGCTTTAATTAAGCAGGTCTTCTCTCAAAAACTGTAACCCGCTGCACTGAAATTTATTTCACTGCTTGCGCTTACGGCTGCTATACGAAGAATATATTTGGCACACGAAGACAGTATAGGTAACTTTTTTTCTGCTAGCCTTTCACTATTCAACCAGGCGCTCCATCTCTTCAACGCCATCGAAATGCAAATATTGTCAAATTCGTCGTAATCTTGTTCTGACTCAGTTGGGGTGCGCGAATAGTAGTTTTTGAGACCTAATCGGATACGAATCTAGCTGTGCAAGAAGCGAATGGAATATCGAATATTTTTGAATAGTTTGCGAATAATGTACAGCCTTCTCACCATTATTATCAAACAATTTTTGCCATCCTTGTATACACAACATTAGAAAGTTTGTAATTAGACTACACATTATAAAGAATGCTTTATTAAAAGCACCGCGAAGGTAACAATAGAAAGAATTAAGCAGTTTATTCGCAAACTAAGGGCTCTTCGAACTATTTATTTATTTATTTATTTATTATTTATTTATTTATTTATTATTTATTTATTTATTTATTTATTTATTTATTTATTTACCCTCAGGGCCGAAGCATTACAGAGGTCAGTGGGTAGAGAATAAACATAGTGTACACTATTATGACAAAACATGGTAAGGCATGGTAACTTATAATTATACAATGTTAGCTAAGGCAGGTTTAAATTGGGTGCTATCATAAACGGAAACAATGTCGATTGGAAGGCGATTCTAATCTTGAGAAGTTCGAGGTGAAAAAGAGTAAAGAAAGGTTTTAGTATGACATGACTCGATACCAACCTTAAAGCGATGGTCAACATGGTCAGATATATAATGTGGCTGAAGAATCAATTCGTCACGGAGGGTCGGGTGATAGTAAAGCCTATGAAAAAAGTTCAGGGGAAAATTTTTTTGGCGGGATGCTAATGATGGAAGAGAGATATCCGATTTCATTGAAGTTATACTAGCAGTGCGATTATACCAGGAACAGATGAAGCGAAGAGAGCGATTCTGTACCATTTATAGTGACGCAACCAAATTGTCAGTGCTTGGATCCCAGACTGGAGTGGGGTATTCTGATTTAGATCGAATCAGTGTTTTATATAACAAGAGCTTTAAAGATGAAGGAGCTGCTGAAAAGTTACGGCGTAAGTAACCTAACATGCGATTATCTTCTCAACATACAAAGACCAACTTAGATGTGATATGAATGATGATAAGGAGATATATTTGTTTAATACGCTTCTTGCATTGGTAAAGAGAACAGCCACACGAGAACAGCTTGAGTGCCCATCACCCCTCGCGCTTTCCTAGCTTGAAGTGCCGGGGTTAGGTGCAACAATGGCAGGCCCTCCGCGTAGCTCGATTTCTTCAACCTTATCAGAGGCAGGATCACACATGAATAATTTTTTGTTGATAAGCATTATGGTTATTGCGTGGTCTATGCGTGGTCATGCATTACAGTATAAAATTTAGATATGCAACTTTTTTTTTTCTGGGAGGGGGGGGGGGGGCAGTGATTATATGTGTATACCTTCGCGAGCAAGTCAGAAATTCGTTCCGTCTACGGCGATGGCATAACGAAGAAAAAATAATGTTTTTCGAGTTAGAATGGCCGTGTCAGACGGTTCCACTTTTGTAGAAACTAAAATTTCAATGAAACGTACATATGTATATACGTCGCAATAAGATGTTGAGTAGACACGCCATTCGGCAGTGAGCATTATTTGGTAATATATATAGACGCAGCACCCGTGTCGTCTCGTCAAATTAAATGTGAGTATTCATATTTAATTCAATGAGACGACACGTACGCTGTATTTATAAATAGTACCAAATAATACCCACTGCCTAATGGCGTGTCTACACATCATATTGCGAGGAATCTTGATTACCCAAGTCTGGCTGTCTGAGTGACGCAGCGTGGTGTCCACTATTGTGTACACTGTGCATAAGATGAAAATTATCGCATTTTCTTTAATTTTGCGCGTAATCGTGTAGAATCACCGACGTGAAGTATAGGAAAACTATTCAAAAAATATTCGAAGTTTCGAGTAGCGACTATTCAATTCAATTACCTAATCGAATAGTGACTAATCGATTCGAGGACCGAATCGAATAGGACAATAATAATTTGATTTGTTTCGAATATTAGCACACCGTTATGACTATGCACGTCTTGCCACTCGTGAAATTTGTCCCTCACCTCCACTCACCATCCGGTTATTGCGCTTCATTTTTTGCAGCGAAGCTGTTAAGGGCTAGGTTCCAGGAGATCACGTCCGCGTGTAGAACAAAACTATCATCATCAGCATTTAGGCTCCACGTGCGTGGCGGTTTCCCGCCAGTTGTGGCTTAGCACAGGTGTCAAAACGGATGGCTACATGACTGATAGGTCATGACATCAATAACATCCCATGCTCGTCAGTTACGTTACGATTAACAATAATAAAATCATGCGTGGCGCATACCGGCATTGGATATGCGGGTATGAGCAAGGGACAAGAATGAAATAAAGAAAGAAGGAAGGAACGAAGGAAAGAAATAAAGAGACAAAGAAAGGAGGTAAGAAAGAAATCACGTGTGGCTAATATCCGCGTTGGATATGTGGGTATGAGCCGCCGAGAGCAGGAGCAGGAGAGATCTCACAGGATCCTGACGCTGCTGTGCAGTGTGCCGCGGCTAGGAACGCTGTGGCTTATACGCTAGTCTATGACGATGGGGCGAACTTGGAGCAGCATGCTGCACTACTTGGCGATCGCACCGGGCGAAAACAAGACGCCGGTGTCCTTGCTCTTTCACGAACATGCCGAAGACGCTCAATATAATCAATAATGATAATATATAAATTCACTATAGCAATTTTCACTACGGCAGACTCATCATAGTCCGCTTCGCTGGCTTCCATCTTCACAGTAGTGAAGGGCTCTGAATTTTTTGTCAGGTGGCGTTGATATGGTCTGATCTTGCAAACTGATCTCACCACCTATAAACATTCGAACGTCGTGTCGTCCGTCTCACGTCTGAACCAGAACAACCTGGGAACTAAGCTGACCAGAACTTCTTAGTGTCGCGAATCGGTGCCTTGCTATTTGAGGCCCGATCTCGCTGCCTGAGAAAAAAAAAAATACATACTGGAGCCAATATGCGCCACAGGGTAATGCATGTGTGAGCTGCAAAAAAATAAAAATAAATAAATGCTCGGAAATGACTCAGCACATCGTAATGAAATGCTAAGATATTCACCCAATGAGACCCGTAGACGGAGTGTCCTCCTTCCAAAAGCGTTGGTATTCAAAAAAGGTGACAGGATTAACTGGTCAACGGTCGAGATAAGTAATACACAAATAGAGTATTGGTGGGAAGAAAGCAGGGAACAAATTAATAGAGCCAGAGTCATTGCAAGCCTAGGTAATCATACAATATAGTGATGGAGGTGTGGAATTCGAAAGTTAATTTCGAGATCTGATTAGCAAAAGGCGAGATAGCGATAGATGTAGTAAAATCTGATTAAATCAAGCAGGCCTGCTGCCTATTTGTCCCCGCCCCGTTTCAAAGGGGATGCCAATAAACATTGTCATCATTGGGGGACTGTACCGCTGCTGCGCTGTGGCCTGCCTGCCACTGTTTTATTAATGCGAAAGCGTTATATGCCCCATTGCACGAAAATCCGGTGTTGTAGTCAGCGGCGTGACCGAATGATGGTACCAAAAGTTGCCTATGGCAAAAAGTAAAAACGCAAAACCGTGGAGCCTCCGACGCCACGGCGGCTCCACGATTTTGGATGACTAAAGGTGTGCCTATGAATGCGTCATTGCACACGTCACGTCGAAACCGTCTGGATGACTAAAAGTGTGGGCTAGCGCGTGCGTCATTCGGCACCTAACGGCGCAGCCAATGGGTAGGAGGTGGCGCCCCGTCATGAGTATATAAAATGACAATATGAAATAAAATGTATTAATGTGCAATTGAACGCCACTGAGCGGTCCTCCGAGTTAAGAACTCCTCGTGCGTTGACACGCTGGGTGCTTTTTTGATTTGTCCTCACCGATACGCAGTTAGAACGCAGGGGAGAGCTTGCGCCCACCCGGGACGTGCGGAAGAAAAAAAAATACATTTCACCATAGGGACTATATTGCTTTCGCATTCCCACACGTAAGCAGTCGTAAGTGTCTCTGTCGATTTTTTTTCCTTGGCCAACAGACGTAACTTAAACGTAATTCTCTAAGGACCGCAATTCTTGTAGTCGACAGTTTTGCGAAGGTCTAGCCTATTATGGGCCCAGCTGAAGCCCGACCCAAGCCCGAAGCTCCTCAGCCCAAGCTCGGCCCGGGCCTGCTTCAAAACTTGCTTACCCGGCCCGGCCCAGGGCTTTTGGGAATGTCAGAGCTCATGCCGTGCTTGAAGCTCACTATGCCAAAGTAGGTATAATTTATCAAACTCAAAGTGGTGCTCATCAGGGTTTATAAGTCCTACAAGTGTGCAAATTGTCGCAGATATTTCACGCTTGGTAGTCTGTGGGCCCTCGGTGTTGGAAGCGTATAGGATCCAGAAATCGCAGGAAGAGACTCGGGCAGAAAGACACAGGGATATCTAACCCCAATGAAGGAGGCGGAACGTGTTGGCCTCATAAGCGCAGGAGCCCCAACAATCTGAGTGGGGCGGTCGCCAGCGGCGAAGAGCAGTCTCGGGCGCTTCCTGCAGCGGAGTCATTTCTTTACCCTAGTGTTCAAATACACCCTGCAAAACAAACTGGCGCACTACGAATAAGTATCGAGCAGACTACAAAATTAGATTGCGAGACCCCCGCTAGCTGTAACAGAAGTTATGCAGGTAAGCTTTCTACTGCGTGAATAAATGTAACTTCTGTAAATTGACGTGATCAACCTGTATCGACCCTGTATGTGTTGATACGACTGCAGTACTCACAAGACGTTTGACGTACTCCACTGCGGCTGCGTCCCTGTTACAGCCTACCTGAATTTTTCGTTTATTACATGGGAGTAAAATATTCTAAGAAATACAAAAGCATTAGGGAAATTAAAGGCGACTCAAAGAACATACTCAACAGTCTGGCGCGCAAATACAAGTGTCCAATAAAGACATCCAAGCGGCGGTGATTCTTGAGCTGCATACAACTGCGAAGGTGAGCAGCAGATCCCCGAAAGAACGACTGAGTCACGGTGATTTCCATGTCTGTCGCATATCCTACAGCGCTGAAGGTTATGCAGCCCAAGCAATACGAATATGTCATACAATTGGTCGCAGGGTTTCTGAAAGGTAGGAAACGGTGTTTGTATAGTGCAACTTCTAAATCAGTTTTTTTTTTAATTCTTCAGAAAATCTCCCACGCCATTGTAACACGCACGAGACGGGTGCGGAAAATACGCTTTATTCCAGGAGCTCCAAGATTATATAGTCGCCGTGCAAGGGGGCGTACAATGCTATGCTTGTTCATGACTGTGCACGACGACATCACTACGTCACATCTTTTTTTCTTTTTTTTTTTTTGAGCCGGTTTACAAAGTTCAATAAAATTCTCACTCAGGGTATCTCTTTGGTGGATGACTGGTTGTTGATTCGATTGTACTAGTGGAGCCATTTCGGCAGCTGAAGGGCCAGGTACTACCACATCTTGCACGATGGGTATGTGCGATGGTTTGATGTGTTCTCGTGTGCGCTGGAATTGACGTTCATTGTCGCTTTCGAGCATGTAGGAGCGTGGGCTGTCAGCTCTCTGGACGACTGTAGCGAGCGACCAGGTTCTTGAGGGCACAGTATACACCGTGACCCTGGGACCCAGTGGTAGCTCCGGTAGAGGCTTGGAACCTCTGTTGTAGAAGGTGCGTTGCGTACGGCGGATGTCTAGAAACCGCTGTTGAACCTCCTTTGGGTTTACCGTCCGAGACTGTAGGTGGGTGGCCGAACCGGTAGAAGCGTCCTGGTCAGCCGCCCCATAAGCCGCTGCGAAGGAGACTTCCATCACTGGTCACGCGGAGAGTTCCGCCACTCGAGTAATACAGCACAAAGGTCCACCGAGCCAAAAGCACACTTCTTTAATTGTTTCTTAACCTTCAGCACTGCTCGCTCGGCCATGCCGTTTGAGCGGGGATGGTAAGGACTAGATCGAACATGATTTGATCCAATCTTACGGATGAAGTCTTGAAACTTGGCCGCTGAACGGTGGCCCATTGTCGGTGCAGAGTTGGTTTAGAAAACCGTCCGTGGAAGAAATTTCCGCGAAGGCTGAGACCACTTTGCTGGCCGATGAAAACTAGAGCCCCGATTTCAAAAAAAAAAAAAGGAGTAGAAATCGACGACAACCAAGTACTCATCACCTTTATAGTAGCAGAGATTTGCGCCAATGACTTCCCGCGGTCAACTTGGCGTTTCATGGCTGTGTAGCGGCATTCGGGCATTTCTAGGCTTATACCGCTTGCATATTTGAGAGCGTCATGCGATTTATTCTATGTCACCATTCATGCCTGGCCAGAAAAGAGCGAGACTTATACGCGCCTTCATTGCTGCGCAGCATGGAGACAAGAAAGAATGTCACCGCACATCTTGGGAGGGATAAGGAGGCGGTTGCTGCGCTGAACCATGCCTTGTTCCGTGTATAGTTCATCACGGAAGTCCCAGTAACTGCGTAACACTGGAATGACGTCATACTTGCTGTCGGGCCAACTTATGCTTGTATATTGGCGAAGTTGCTGAATGGTAGTGTCTTCAGTTTCTTGCAAAACTTAATTCAGGCGCTTGCCTGAAACTGGAAGATTAGCAATAGCATGGATGGAAATGTGTTCTCCGTATTAACTCAAAACTGTTGAGCACGGAAACCGGGATATCGCATCGGCAATGAAAAAGTCTTTCCGTGGCGTGTATTTCACTTTTAGGCAAAATCTAGGTTGAGGCGCATAGACTGTAGTCGAAGCGGGCACTGACCCAATGGTTTCTTAAAAATCATCTCTAGTTTGCGATTCGATTCGACTGTTACTTCCCGCTGCCCGAACAGGTAGTCCTGGAACTTTTCGCAACCATGTACATACGATCGCTAGCATTTCTTTATCTGCGCGTATAATCGAGTATGCTAGTGGGTGACCATTTTGAAGGATCAAAGCGCCGATGCCGTGGTGACTGGCGTCTTCCGATAGCGTGATAGGCTGGTCTTTCTGGCAATACGCCAGAACTGGAGCTTTTGCTAGTGCCTCACGAAGAGCTGTGAAAGTAGTCTGGTGTTGGCCTTCCCAGATCCACGCTGCGATTGCCGACATATGTGGAATGAAACGGGAGACAAAGGTGACCATACCTAGGAACGTTTACAGGTATTGTTGCTTGGCGCTTGAACTTGAATGTCTTCTAGCCGCTCCGGACCCAGGCGTAGCTCATCACACGCCAAAATATGCCCGAGGTATTTGACCGATCCTGCAAAAAAACATTTCTTGCGGTTGATGTCGTGCTCTTCCTGTGTCCTGCCCCACACGAGAATGTCGTTCATGACGACGGCGACGCCTTCCATATTACTCTGCATAGCACGCTGGAAAATATCTGGCACGGACGCTATTGCGGATGGCATGCGCAGGAATCTATACCGGCCGTAAGGGGTACTCATTGTGCAAATTTTAGAGATTTCTTCAAACTTTATTCGAAGCAGCCTGAAGCAGCATCTACCGTCGAGAAATACTGGGCTCTCGCTAGAGAGGATGCAACATCTTCTAAGGTTTGCATAGGGTAGTATTCCCTTAGTAGCGCTTCGTTCAACTCCGTCAGGTTGAGACATATGGCAACTTTTTTCCATTCTTTATCACCACGACCATGTAGCTGGCCCAATGTATTGGTCCCATCACTTTCTGAACCACTTTCTCGGCTTCCATGCGATCTAGTTCCTTCTTAACCTGTAACTTGGGTGCTAGGGGAAATCCTTCTTGCCGGCCTAGTCACTGCACGGGAACCTGGCTTAAGCTTCATATGGTAGACTATACCTTTCAGCTTGCCGAGGCCGTCCAAAACGTCTTCATAACGTTTCGCGCCTTCGTAGAACTCTCGCTGCTGCACTGAGAAAATTCTGCGCAGTAATCCCAGTTGTTCAGCGACTCATCCACTCAAAGTCAATGGGACGTCATCTTCGACAAAAAGAAAAAAAAATCTCTTTCAAAGGAAGCATCAGTTCCGCTAGCATGAAGACGGATGCGGCCTGTAGCTCCTTTCTGATGACCAAAAAAAAAAGGCATTCAAGACAATGTCACAGCTTTCGTCTTTGATTTTGTCTCTCTTAGTTTGCTTCGTGCTATCGCCAAGCAATCTGCGCTTGTGGCAAGCTTACAAAGAACGGGCGTCCCTTCTAACTTTATAGTTTCTGACCAGCGCTCCTCTTTCGTGTCGTTCTGAGATAGAGCTTCGATCTAGAAGTTTTCATCGTGGGCGTCTACCGCTGCGACGCTTTGTTCGGCTTTGTGCGGAATTTCGCTCTTCGTTTGGCATGCTACAGCGAAATGATTTCTTTTGCCGCCTTTTTTACATGTTTGTCCTTTAGCTAGGCATTTACTACCCTCATGATTTGTGGCACTTTCGACAGCGCCGAAATTTCTCAACTACGTAGATTTCCCCTTGGCTTTTCTTGCCCGCTTGGATTTCTTCGCACTTCTTTTCTGTGCTATCGATCGCGGCAAAATTCTACAGTTTTGGCGAAAGAAGCGTTCTCCGAAATAAGCCTTTCTTGAAGCTTTTTATCCTTGATGCCGAAGATATTTCTGTTCCTCAGCATGCGTTCTTCCATTTCACCAATCTCGCAGCTCTTCGCCAGTATTCTTAGTTCGATTAACCATTCGTTAAAGCTTTCCCCTTCCTTCTGGTTACATGAGCCAAAACGAAACTCGTGGTACGCTAGGCTCAATGACGGTTTGTAGAATGTTTCGAACTTCTGCTGAAGGACTGCTATGTCAGACTTTTCTTCCCCTTAATCTAAGACGAAAGGGTTGTAAGTCCTGCGCGCATCCTCTCCAATAACCATAAGAAAAGTTGCAGCTTGTACCTCTTGTGGCTGTTGACTAAGGTAGGCAGCTGTGTCGTACAGGTCGAATTCTTGCCTCCATGTTCTCCGGCTCTGCCAAACGTCCCCTGTGGTGTCCAGAGCCCTCGGGTGCGGCAGTAGCATGGTGGCCGGGGCATCTTGCTGACGGGGAGGCGCTGGTTCCGTGTCCGGCATGCCGAAAGTCCATCAAAACTAGACGTCGCCCGGAATGGCCTGCAATACGCTTGCCTCGCTGCTGTCGGTCATGCCTGCCGCTGCCACCATGTAACACGCACGAGACAGGTGCGGGTGGGGAAAAGACGCTTTATTCCACGAGACCCAAGATTATATAGCCGCCATTCAAAGGGGCGTACAGCGCTATGCTTGTGCGTGTACATGACTGTGTACAACGCCTTCACTACGTCACAGCCATGATCACACGCATACTTCTCTTGTGATGGTACAAACTAGCTTTTTGAGACGTTTGGGCACGTGAATCACGCACCAGTTTCTCGCATTCTTCCCACGTGGGAGCTAGCGGTTTGCGATGCTGTACTAGACTGCACTACCTTCAGGATCCATTCACATTCCACAGTTATGTCATTGTAACACGGCGTCGTAAACATGGCGTTGAACAGCTGGAGTAGAAATCATGTCGTCGCCGTCACACCATCATCGTCACCATCGTTTTGCTGTTGTCGTCAAACACCCGCGGCCGTCAGACGAGCCGCTCGCCTTGCACAAGCGCATTCGTCTACCTAGTAACGCTTTCCGTAACTCAAACAATACTCAAACGCAGGTAGCTGGCTATAAGATCAATTCCCACAGTGCGTGCAATCTGAATATTTCTTGCTGTTTTGGTGTTTTGAAGAATGCGCTCGAAAGAAGATGGCAGGAATCGATGGCTAACTTTCCCATTGTTGGGAACCTGATGGAGGAGACCGATATGTCTGTTTCCAAATACGGAATATAATTTGCAAAGCAAATTGAGAAGGTACCTTCCTAAAGAAATGCACGTTAACACATAGACTAGATGCAGGCTATCGTTAACCAAGGTTGAGCTTATTTCTTTCTCTAATTGATGCGCCAAAATCAATGCAGCACCATAAACAAATGGCTTCGAAGTGCTCTTGACACTCAACCTCCAGAGGCACCCGACGGCGAACAGGTAAAGAGTATATGTAAGCAGTCTATCGTTCACAAAATACTTTATTGACTTAAAAAGGTGACACATTTTAGCCAGCCAACGTCGTCTTCTTCCCTAGAGGAGCAAGCTTTCCGACTACGCTCAATTATTTGGGGGCGCTGTGGTTTTCCTTACGAGCAGCCCAGCGCGCGCCCTTCGCCTATCAAGCTGTGGAATGCTAGCAACCTGAGTGATCAATCCAGAATCATGGTAGCGCATTCGATGGCTCCTCTGGACTTTCACCAGCTGCCGGGAGCCTCTAGCGCCCCGGGAAACACGGCCATGGTAGGTGCTGATACTTTGGACATGGAGTGCGAAGCGCACTTGTCTCCGCGGGCTTACCCGAGCGAAAAAGCAAGGGCCTCGACGGCGGCCGTCGCCGAGTCATTCTTCCGGCCTGCAACGGCTCTGTGCGAACCCTGTATGTGTTTCTCCATCGGCAGCAGAGGATCACTGCTTGGAGCTCGCAGTCACTACCAAACCAAACCTTTCTCCTGTCTATGTGGAATGGGAGGGTGTCTCTTGTGCATCGTCCGCAACTGCTGTCCTCGAGGAGCGCCCATGGCAGCAGGTGCGAAAGAGACTGTCGTAACCGCTGCAGTTGTGACGTACTACTTACTCAGTTCACTGGAGACACTTGGCTTCTGCTGTACCGGCGCTGACCCGGGGGTCCACTGCGGTACTTCGGCCCTTGGCGAAATCTCCTGTTTTCGGCGAAGGCCTTCCGACCACGACGACATCTCCGATCGTAGCTGGCCAAACAGCGGCGGAGGAGAATGTACTTCGCCCGACGACATCTGTGCCTTGGAAGGGGTTCATCTAATACACCTGATGGATGTGTTAGATGAACAGCTCAGCCAGCCTGCCCAGCTCCTGCGTGATCACTCCCCGAAGGCAGCATTGGACGAGGCTGCGTGCACAACCGACCTATATGTTGTGGAACACAGCATGCTGAAGCAGCTTGAAATACAACTGCTTGATATAAACCAGGCTGACACTACCTGGGACGTGATCAGCCTTTTCTACCGCGTAGATCAACCAATTGACATAGTACTCACGCCATACTGCATGTTCTTCGTGCGACTCCTCAACCACATGAAGAGGACAAAACACATGGAGTATGTGGCCACGACAGCTTGGGTGCAGCAGACAATCGACCTTAAGGTCAGGAACCGCCAAGACTCTACTGAGATCCAATGCACGCTCCATCCGTGCCCCATTCTGCATTCAGAGATAATACTCTACTTACCGCAAGTCCAGTACTGCATAGTTTCTGATATAGAGTGTGCATGGGCCGAGCTGGAATTGCGCCTGGAAGACACGCAACACTTGGACCAAGTCATCCACGCTCATGATGACATCCTGATGGCTCTAATGACGGAGCCACACCTGAGCCGGAGTCACGGGATATTCTCTCCCAGCTGCGTTCCATCTTCGGCCAAGTGCTTCGCTTCAAAGAGGTGCAGCAGCCTGCGGGCCCAGGCTTCTCTCGGAATGATCTCAGACTAGTACCAGCATCTGGTGCAGGACTTTCAGCTGAGCCTATTCCTGCACGACGACACCAACCTTCAAGGACTAGGCTTTTGACTGGACTTCTCAGCGTTCTACAACAGGCAGAACATACAGCTGCGGACCTCAACGTCGTTACATAGCCGGCGACAGTACCAAGGGTCCACTGTCCAAGTTAAGGCGATGCCACTGCTGCTTACCTGCTGTGCCATGCTACCAGAGCTGCCAGCACAGTTAAATCATGCGTGGCATTCCCACGACCCTTACGAGTAATGCCTTCTGAAAAGTAGGCACACGAGAAAGCATCATATTTTGGCCTTCGTTTATAGTAGCGTTTATTGTTGCGCAACAGTCCTAAATAAAGTAATACATGTTCCATAAAAAAATTAAGCTGACACGAAAAACTAATTTTGATGGCTGCGAGGGCATATATCAGGGTCGAATTCGTGACGTCACGGATGCCTCGCAGTACTTCTGCACTAAATGTATTACAAATCCGACCACAGAGTCTGTTTTATAGACGCGAAGAAAAAGTAGCTATGCACAGAATGTAATGCTGCGAAGATCATGCTTTCGTGTTTTGCAAGTTCGTTTGAAACGTTACGTTTTTGTGTCTGTGTGTTAGCTCACATACCTGAGCAATAGAACTAGTTGGCCCGAATTGACTAATGTTTCGATCGTAAGTGCTGCTTACTACTGATCGGCCGCCTCCGCTGATGTGGCGAACATTACGGTTGCCTGGCTGCTGCTCTAATGAACATTTCTAGCACAAGAAGGCTTTTTGCGAATACTGGATCTTGTTCTTTCGACGTTGCCTACATTACTGCACTAAAAGATATCAGGTTTGCCTATGTTTGCGTTTGCCGTTATGGATTCGGCAGTATGGCCAGTAGCAGCCATTAGTACCAGCCTTATCAATCTCAGCTTCTCTGATAATGCTAAGTAGCATTATTCTGCCCTCTCGATACATGGATTCCTTTTTGTGTAAAGCGTCCTTGAACACAAATTGTCTGTCAAAGCTCAGCCGGTGAGTTGCATGGAGGACACCAGCACGGGTGTTCGTCTACCACTGCGCCAGTGCCATGCACTGGAAGTCATGTTTAGTTTTCGACTTTCTCCGTTATATTCATCTCGCCTGGTCGGTAGTCTAACCGAGATTCTCCTCTCTTGCAAGACAAAGGCACCTTATTTCTAGAGCAAAGGTATAGAATGTCTCAAAACGAGCTCAATACTGTAAATGTTTTAAAACAAAAATTCTGTAAGATTAGAGTAATCGGGTGCCCTAATCCACGAGCGAGAGAGAGAGATAGCAAAGATAGGAGAGGAGATCACTGCGCACTGAGCACTTAATCCGGTGCACATTAATTACTGCATGAATGCCTGAATAGGTTTTTGCGCCAGTGAAGGATTTGGTCATGGTCCGAGTACTTTTTTCTCAGATAATAGTCGGGAGTCAAGCCTGTTTATAATTGTTTGGACAGAGAGGTGTGAAAGGCGATACCGAGAACAAGTAGACAACAAGTGCACAACAACTGCTTTCTTCTCGCCCACCGGAGTCGTACGTCGGACTATCGACCATTCCAGTACGGTAAGAATAGGCGTTCGAAAACGCCCCTCCCTGCCATAAGTGGTGCAACAATGTTGCCTGGCGGTGTGAGAAGATTCGTTAGCACTGGTAATCATATTGAAAGGTCCAGGTTACGCAGCCGACAATTGCAGACACCGAAGATCTCCAGGATGTTTGTTTCTTTTTGCGAGCAAGCAGATAAAGCTGCCTTGCTGCGACACATTACTCCACACTATAAGCTCAGTAGAAGAACACGTCCCGCATCGCACACAAACATCCTGAAGGGCCAAGAAACCACATTCGGATCATTACAGACTAACACATTTCCCAATCCAACCAGGATGTACCTGCTATTCACCACACAATTCAATGCCAAATGTAAATTCTGCAATCAGCCAGGCACTCTCAGGCGTATCATAAGGAAGTGTGTCAACAACCCAGACAAACCACCTCCTTTCCCATATCAGTTGGAGACGCTGCTGTCCAGCTCCCGTCCTTAAGATCAACTCCTGCCGGTCAAGAGGGCCGGTCGAGCCAAGATAGCACATGGCTAACTGAAATAAAGATCCACCCTATATACTAAGCTGGTCAATACACATGTTTTCTCTCTGTCCGTACTTCCAAAAGAAAATTAAAGCATCTAATTGTCTTCGTGGGCAGATAGGGTAGCATTGTCTCTAAGAGAAGTGCTTGCCGACGAAGCCACAATTACCCGTAAACCACAGAAGGATGATGTGAAATATGAGTTCTCCTGCCCCCGCTTGAAATAACAGATCATTTCTTGAAAGCAGCGCGATAGAAGAAAAAAAAAAACAGCCCAGCGATACTATGAAGAATGACCGGGTAGCAAATGTGAATCATAAGAAAGTAAATTTTCTCTCATAATGTAAAGTAGTTACGGGATAGCTGGAGCAGTATAATGCGCCGTAAGTGTTGCACAGTTTAGCGTGAGATTGGTTGAAGTAAACACTCGTATATGCCTGCGATCAATCTCCTATCGAGAAGATTAAGTCTGAGTCGTCTTTGTGGAAATGGCGCTCACCGGTTGTGAACAGGAGAAACATGAACTTCTCTTTCTACTCTTATACCAATCCTGCCTTTAGTTTATCGCTGGTTTTGTTTAAATTCGTTCTCCTCTTTGCTGGTTTACAGAGATAAATAGCCGTCTGTGCGCAATGAAGTTTTGAATTTCCCGGGCACTTTGAACACTCAAGGAAAAAAGTATGCATATATAATGCACATATCCGAATATATATGAAGCGAAGCTTTAGTGAAGCGGTTAAATAAATGCTTTACAACTAATAGCGATGCGTACAATTATGTTTATTTTCATCCTATGTAACGCGTAATCTCATGGAATGTTTATGTTTATCCCCTACAAAGGTTACAACTTTATTGCCATGCAATTTTTATGTTTATGCACAACATCACTCTCAACGTATTCCGAAATACAAGCTCCAAATCAGGTGGATGCACAGTATGAGACCTAAACGAAGCGATGTCAGTAGGACGAAAGTGATGATGCTTGTCGAGTGAGCAACTGATGATGACAGGTGCATGCACAGAAAAGTACGATACATATGAAGCATCGTTAAGCAATTCTCTCCCTCTTGAAAAGTTGAAAAGTTGGCCCTGAAAAGTTCGGAGCTGGAAGACCAGCTCTGGGCCGTCCGGCAAGCCGAAGATGCCCGAGTCCAAGGACTTCGAGCCGACACACCTGAGGCCACAAAAATCAAAGTGCCGGCTCTTTAAATAAAGTTTATTTCTTCTTCCACCGAGGTAACCACCTCACGAGCGTCACCGTGAACACGACATATGCCGAAGCGGCAGAGGAAGCGGCCATAGCACTGGCCCTCACACAAACCAAGGCTACATACGTGATCTGCGATTCGCAAACGGCAATTCGCAATTTTTCAAATGG
Source organism: Dermacentor silvarum (assembly GCF_013339745.2). Lineage (NCBI taxonomy): Eukaryota > Metazoa > Arthropoda > Arachnida > Ixodida > Ixodidae > Dermacentor > Dermacentor silvarum. Next base: position 189,046,192 of record NC_051154.1, on the reverse strand, counting down.
GAGCATATCGCAAGAGGCGTATCACATACTCAAGCGACATCCCATACACCAGGGAGAGGCCGACGTCGATAACCGAAGGCACTTGCTATGGATCCCGGCACACACTGGACTGAGCACCCCCAACTAAGCGGCTCACCGCGTTGCTCGAGGCTTCACTCACCGAGCATCATCGGAGCAAGAGCCCCCGCGGGGTACTGCAAACGTCTGGGCGTGGGAGGATCGTTTGACCAGGTTTCACTACATCACGACACACTACCAGTTACAGAGATGCGTATACCCATTCCCTCACGCTAGGTTAGACAGGGCGCAAGCAGTACACTATACAGGCAATTACAAACTGATTCTTACATAAACCCAAGACTCGTGCACGCCATGTATCAAAACATGTACACCACAAACAGATGCGCATCCTGTGGTGAGGTTGCCACACTTAATCACATGTCATGGGAATGTCAGGACATAACAAACAATTCGGGCAGTGCCGACACCTCCGTCTCTTCCGCCGCCAGCCTCCGCTCGCGTTAGAAGACCGCACTGCTCAGCTCGAACCTGACAGTACAGCTCTGGGCCGTCCAGCGAGCCGAGGAAGCCGCTTCGAGACCAGGTCTCGGAACCGCGCCCGCGACGGGTGCCCAGACCCACTAAAAATACGCCGGACTCAAATCTTATCGATTTGATAATAAAGTTTACGTTCTTCTTCTTGTTCTCCCTCTTGTGTCACAATGGCATATACCCATTCTGGAGAATTGGTCAAGAATGGGCGCACCCCCAGTGGCATATAGCGAATGTTTAAACCCAAGAAAATAAAGTAAATAAAAGAATCCGTAAAATATAAATCAGCCATCCATTAAAATATTGGTGCGCTTTAAAAATATCTGTAGACCGACATTATATGTTCCGGTTTTATGTAGAATTTTTAGTTTTTTTACCCATAACAGAGGTGCGCATACTTGGTCAGCATGCCATGGTTATATCAGACCGTTCGCTGGTAGTTTTATTCAGCGCATATATAACGTTTGTATTTGTATCAGTAAATATATCCACCGAGATAGCGACCGACCCAACGGCAGCCAGCAGCCTGGCAGCCTCGAGAAACGCGGGTAAGTAGGCAAAGAAAGCTTCGTTTTAAAATATCTTTAAGCAGTCGTGCCACACGTAGTGTGTTGCCAGATATATGCGTCACGAAGCTGCCGCCGACCTGCTGCTGGTGCCGGATTCAGTGACGACGGTTGCTGGGATGTCAAAAGGTCGCTGCAATGGCCGCAGTGCTTCTGCAACCCAACGTCCTCGGTGCGCGCTTGGACACTCGAGAGTGTGCTCGGTTCCATCGGATGCTGTAGCACTGGAGAAGTGCTCGCGCCACGAAGATTCCTCGGCCATACCGGTGTCAGCAACCTGCCATCTTGCTGCCGAAATGGCCGAAGCCTCCGAGAGCGTGCTGCTGTCTAAGACCGGCTATACTGCTGCCCAAAGCAGTAGTGCTGGTGACTATAGCTTGTGCTGGCCGCCCTGCGAGAGCTGCATCGCTGAAGGCGCATGTGAACGGTGACGGCCCGTTTACTAACTGCCAATGACTTCCAACGGAACTGGGTGGATGACAGCGAAAAAGCCTCGCAGTCATCGTACCGAGAATGGGACATAGGTCATCAGAGGGCCTTGGGTGCCGACCAAGAGTAAGGCATGTAGTAACGCCGGGAGAACATCTAATGAACGTGCTATAGAAACGTATTGTTAGAGCGCCATCCCGAGCGCGTCTTGCGAATGTGCTATGAAAACGTTAATGCCAGAGTTCCTTAAGTACGAACATGTTTTCTCTCTTTTTTTCTTTTTGCTATTGCACCGTGTCCGTATGCTTGCTTTACGCGAATCATTTCGCGTCTGAATACTCGTGTGATAAAGTTGTTTTGCAGCGTTAGCCAAGCCTAGCCAAGCCCGTTTCGCGCGGCACATCAAGAGCCGTGCTGCGCATGCGCAAGGATCAGTGATGTCACACGGCTTGCGCACCGGAGCCACCGGAGCCGGCACCTCTCGCGCACTCCGCCGCCGCCGCGCGCGACTCACCGCTGCCGGTCTGCGCATTCCAGAGGAGTGACGTCGTAGCCGTGGTAGACGCACTGGCGCCGGCGCGCGCTCGCTGTGCGGTCGCCGTCTGACACTGCGCTGGAGCCGCTGCGCTTCTGACTGGCGTTTGCCAGTGTGGTATAGCCATGGAGAAGGAGAGCGCAAATGCTGCTCAACAGCGCAGAAGAGCGGAGAAGCTTGACTCATCGGATCCCGAAGTAGTTGCCTGGCAACTAGCGGTTGAGCGTAGCAAACAACCAGGAAAGCTAAGAATAATCAGCTGAACCTTTGCAAACGCTACGTATATCCTGGCATAGCCGAGCTAAGCCACTGCAGCTTTTTTTTAATCGTGGTCGGCGACTCCTTCCTGCACGAGTCGAGCCCTCGCATTTATGAATATGCTGCAGAGCATGGCGTCTGCGAATCGTAGCGCGTCAGCCAGCCATAGAGCAGCTGTCGCAGTATTATCCTGCGCTGTAGCATCGAAGGAGTGTCTGAAAGGCAAGAACTTTCGACTGGCAATCTGTTACAATATGCGCAAAACTTGGTAAGGCCCATATTCCTCCAACTATGGTGTCACTGCGTTGCATTATGGACGAAACTACAATTTTTCTCCATTTCTTTATAAAAATCTCATAAAGCACTATAGTATTCCTGCGACGGACACCGGCGGGCACTGGCACCAACGGCGAACATCAACATGGCTAGGGGTGTGAGCACATAACGCCTACTGCTCTAAAATAAAGACATCAGAATCAAATGCAGCCTATTGCTACTATCCTGCATGCAGTGTAATGACTTAAGGGGTATAAAAATACAAATTTTTCAGTGCTCCATTAATTCATCGGTGCGCCTGTCATGACACGCCGCTCTTGTCGTGAGGCATGCTGCGCGAACTTTCTTATACAGTACACTCCCATTAGGACGAACCCGGCGAAGTCAACTTTCCGGATATGAGGAAGAATGTTTCAGCATTAGGTTGGTTTGTCATTTACCAAACGCAAAAAAGAAGAAAAAAAAACAACTCCTTAATAATGTTGGGACGCTCGACCTTTCGCGTACCCTTTTCTTTTCCCTGCATGGCTAGCGTCTTTTGCCATGTGGCTCTGTCTTATAGCACCCACGCGGCGGAGGTAGTCGGGGCGTAGTTATACGCGGGGGTTACGAAAAAGTCGCAGTTTCGCCTGAAAGGCGAATCATTGATTGCGAAAGCAAATTAGTAGAGATCTATGCGAAGCAAGGATAGTAGTTTAATTGGCCGTATAAAATTGTAAACATTCGCTTACTAACTAAATAGACCAGCATGGTGTCACGCGCGCCCAGGTAAACATGAACACATCTCGCTCGATGCCACCGCAGAAACTCGCTGTGAAAACGCAGGAATGAGAAAACGCGCCAGCAGCAGCGGGCAAATTGACATTCGCGTGGTTTCTCGTCTCGCTTCAACGTGAACTAAACATCGAAAGCACAGCGCATAAGAAGCTACCAGCACGCGGCGCATGCACTTAGTCTCCATCGCATATCGCTTTGAAGATGAGGCCCGCGTGGGCACGCACTTCGCCCACATCGCAGATCGCTTTCAAGATACGGCGCCCGCGCAGCCGCGCTGTGAGCAGCAGCCGACGGAGCAGAACGCACCGACCGCCCCCATTTCCTCTCCCCGTGCTTCGCGCGCGAAAGAAGACCGCGCGTTTCCGGCGTGCCTTCCTCCCTCGCGTGCGCTACATTGCAATTGCCGGCTGACCCTCGTATTCAGTCGCACACACATCGTACGGTGCACGGCAAGGATTTTATCGCCGTTGGACTTTAAACGGAACCTCACGGCGACGGCGACACCAACGACAGCGACGCCGACAGCAGAAATACGCTTGGGGTGTTCATATAATTGCAGTAATACTGCCATTTGCGGCAAGCACCCACCAAATGACACCCGTCGACGTTCCATTGAACAGCGAAGAGATGCGTCTCACTACCCGAGGCCACCTCCAACAACAGCACCCCGACGTAGGTATCGCGCGGGAAGAAGCTGCTCTCGATCGCCGCACGCATTATTTCGTGGCAGCAACGGGTGAGGTTGCTACGGTTCATTGTAGGCACAAGCGCGCAGGCAAAGCGTCGGTCTCGCCGCTACAAAATACATACAACAGCTCTGGTAAAGTGGAGACCTCCGAGCACTTGCCAGTGGGGTGAAGTACTTTCGAGGTACCACGGGAAGAACTCTTGAGCTGATACCGCGCTCAAAAGTTGCCAGCCGATAGAGTCGAAGGAGAGGCGGCTCACAAAACACTGTGATTTCCTTCTTCCATCTTCTGAAAATTTATAAGGCTTCCGTAGAAGAATTGTTTACGGTACAAATACCAGACAGGCCTATTTTGCCCGAAAAGAACACGCCTGCTGAGCCACTATCAAAATTACTAATTTACCACGTGTCAGACATACACTTTACCTTTCCATCCTTTATTCAGGATACGCCCCATTTCCTTCTAATTAAAAATTCCAGTAGCCCAACACAAACACTCTCTGACCAGGTCATTCATGTAACTTTCATATCTATGCTCTGTTCATAAATGTACCTATAAAGACGGAATTCAAGCGGTCTCAAAAACAATTAAACATGACAAGCAAGCGCACCCTGCTTAAGTTTACCTTTCATTACTGTGGTTATTTCTAACTCTTGGCTATTTAGAATTCTATTCGACATACTACCTTCAGACTCTCGGCACTAGCATTCGAACTATCTTTGCGCAACACATGCCGATATCGTTATGGGGCAGTTAGAATCGGAGCTGCTGAAATTATTTCCGTTAAAAAAATTGTACCTATCTCCACTACATAGATGACCTCTTCATTATGTAAGAACACGGCATCGATGCACTAAACGCATTCATTTTAACCGCACCATTCTGCTGGTCATATTAATTAATTTCCTGAATACTGCAGTTTACATTGAACCAGAAAAATTCTAAATGACACTCTACAGAAAGTCTAGGGATAGCCAACAATATTTAGACTATACCAGTCATCACCAGGACACTGTAAGCGAGAAATTTTTGTAGGGCAGGCAAAACGCATCAGAAGAATACTGTCACCTGTAGTAGTGGGCAACTTCTCGAAGATTGCGGAACCCCTGACTCGCCTTACCAGGGATGACACGCCATTTGCCTGGACGAATGAGCAACAAGCGGCCTTCGCTGAACTACGCCAACGCATGCAGTCAGCACCCATCCTGGCACTTTTCGACGAAGAGGCTGACACCGAGGTGCATACTGACGCCAGCAACATCGGCCTTGGCGCAGTACTCGTCCAACGTCAAGACGGCATTGAACGAGTAATAGCCTATGCTAGCCGCTCGCTGTCCCGTGCCGAGGCGAGCTACACTACTACAGAAAAAGAGTGTCTCGCGGTCGTCTGGGCGATCACGAAGTTTCGCCCTTATCTCTACGGCCGTCCCTTCAAAGTGGTGACAGACCACCATCCTCTATGTTGGTTGGCGAACATACGCGATCCTTCAGGACGGCTGGCACGGTGGAGCTTGCGGCTACAGGAATTCGACGTCACCATAGTTTATAAGTCTGGCCGCAAGCACGAAGACGCCGACACGTTGTCGCGTGCTCCCGCCGAATCTTTCAGTCGACAGTCAGAGGACGACGACGGCTTCCTGGGCGCCCTTACTACGTCGGACTTGGTCAAATCGCAGCGTGACGACGCTGAAATTCGACCTCTCATCGACCACTTAGAGGGCCGTGAAATAACCGTACCACGCCATCTACGTCGCGTCTTGACGTCCTTCTGTCTACGAGACAATGTGCTGTACAAGAAGAACGCCCGCCCGAATGATCGAGCCTACCTCCTAGTCGTTCCCAAAGACTTGCGGGACGATATTCTTTTCGCTTGCCACGACGAGCCTACATCTGGCCACCTCGGCTCCTCACGAACGCTTGCTAGAGTGCGCGAGATGTATTACTGGCCCGGACTTTCAGCAAGCGTCAAGCAGTATGTGAAACCCTGCCGTGAATGTCAGCGACGAAAGTCACCACCCCTGAAGCCCGCCGGGCTATTGCAACCCATTGAACCACCTCATAAGCCATTCGACCAAGTCGGCTTGGACATTCTTGGGCCTTTTCCTCTGTCAACCGACGGTAACAAGTGGGTGATTGTCGCCACTGACTATTTAACCCACTATGCCGAGACAGAGGCGCTCCCACGAGCCACGGCTTCTGAGGTAGCGCAGTTCATGTGTCACATTGTATTGCGCCATGGTGCCCCAGCCACTGTTATCACAGATAGAGGAACGGCGTTCACGGCACAGCTCACGGACGAAATTTTTCAACTAAGCAACACCAGGCATCGAAAGACGACCGCTTACCATCCGCAGTCCAACGGCCTTACGGAGCGATTAAACAAGACCATCACAGACATGATCTCTATGTACATCGACGTCCAGCACAAAACATGGGATCGTATCCTGCCTTATGTGACCTTCACGTATAATACCGCTGTACAAGAAACAACGCGCTTCACACCATTTCGCCTTGTCTACGGCCGCGAAGTACAGACGATGCTGGACGCTATGCTTCCGTGCCATGACGCCGAGAACCTAACTACTGACGCCGAAGAATTTGCTCAGCGCGCTGAGGAGGCTCGTCAGCTCGCGCGGCTGAACATCGGTGAGCAGCAACACGCAGATGCACGGCGCTATAACATCCGTCACCGGCAAGTGCGCTACAGTCCCGGCGACCAAGTGTTGGTGTGGACCCCTGTTCGCCACCGTGGCCTTTGTGAAAAGTTGCTCAGCCGGTATTTTGGCCCCTACAAAGTGCTGCGCCGCATTAGTGACGTCAACTATGAAGTCGTTCCAGACAGTGCGGCGCAAACACGGCGCCGACAACCACCTAGTTCTGACGTAGTTCACGTCGTACGCATGAAGCCCTACGTTGCGCGTTAGTGATTTTTACGCGCCCATTTGCACCTAATGCACTTACCTCTCCGTTTCTAGAGAGGTAGAGAATTGTTTCTAGCTACGCTGCTGTAGCTCTCGCTGTGTTCCGTGCGCGAGCATTTTCATTGAGCGTGTGTTGTTTTTTTTTTTTTTTTTTTTTGTTGTTGTTGTTGTTTTTTTTCCTTTTCCCACACCACTTCTTGAATGCTCTTTCCGAGGAAGGGGGGGAAATGTCACCTGTAGTAGTGGGCATATGGCAAGCGCAGAGGCGCAAGAAGAAAGAAGTGCGCGTGCTAACCGCCCCGCTCGATAGTTGCCTCTCGCCGCCGTTTTCGCCAGAGCCCAGCCGCTCTCAATAAACGTCGTCAGCCCCTTTTGAAGACGCGTGGCAATACGTAGCGACGATGACGATTGCATTCACCCTGCAAATAATCTTAAGGCAACACTAAATAAGAGAAATCACCCACAGCACGCCCTAAACCGGGCCTACGAAGACACATGAAAATCAGAAAGGAAATCAGCGTTAGCTATAATGGAGCCTAAAACACACTCCAAACTGCCCCTAGCTTCCATTAGAAAGTATTCCAACGCGCTGCGAAACGTAAACACTATTCTACGCAAATACTATCCAACATTATTAAGCAATGAGCGCCTTAGAAAAAGCGTTCTTGGAGGTACCATGAGTCACGTATCGTCACACAAGAAACATTAAAGACTTGTTCACGCAAAAGTAAGCCCTCATTCTGCATTCAACCTAACAGGCTGTCCTCGTTGTAGGTGTAATACCTGTTGTGGGGAAAGGACACAATATTCCTTTGTATAATTTTTTTACGTGTACGCCGCGACTTGTGGACTGAATAGACTTGCAAGTTAGAGGAAATCGCTCACCGTAGTGAAGAAGACGAGCTGAGGGCAGGTGGCATGGGAGGTGGAAGGGAAAAAGAACAAAACGAAGGAAAAGAAGTGCAACGTGGAGAACGTGCAGAGGAGCTCGAGCGGCGAAGCCACCGTGGCTGAAAATCGGCTGCAACGCTCGAGAAGAAGAGCTCGGGCCGTTGTTCCTGCTGCGGCCGAGTGACCAAGGCGTGCCTACTCGGGCCAGATGCGGAGGCCTGTTCCGGGACCAAGGACGAGGCCTGCTGAGCGGCTCCTGCCAGGGCACAGTTGCTGAGGGCCGATCTTGGTCGAGGCCTACCGAGGTGCGGTCCGCGTGGGTCGACCCTGGGTCGCGGTCCTCGTGAGTTGCGGCCGGACATCGCAGTGGTGTCCCTCAACGTAGCCAGGCGCCGCACACGGTAGCGCAGCCGTGTGCCGGCGACGGTTCCAGCAGCAGCAACCGTGCCACCTCTGCCTTGGCTCGCCTCGGCGACCGTACCGCGCAACGACAAGCGATACGTCATGGCCCAAACCGTGAGATGGTCTTTTGGTGGTGTAGGATGGTCCAACGGTGGTGTAGGACTGACCGTCGCGTACATCAGTGTGCGCGTGAAGTTTGCTATGTGACATCGTATTGTTTTTTTTTCCCTTTCCTTTTCTTGTCCCATTGTGCATGTGAAAGAAAAAACATTTTCTTTTGCCTACTAGCGTTTCTTGTGCATCTTTTCTCGTCCTAAGACACACAAAAAAGTGACGAACGTCCATAATCATCACACCTGTAAACCTTCAAAATTATATAAAAATTAAGAGTACTGCAAGCGAGTATGTGCATGAAATTATTCCCGTTCTACCTGCATGAGTTCTAACTTAATTTATTCGCTGGAATGCTCATTCTGTCACAAGCGATACTTCGCCAAAACACAAGAGCCAATGAATGTTAGATTAAACAGAGATCGTACGGACATAGTAAGAAACTTCCGAAAGCAGTCACACAGCCCTTAATCTTTTGCTCTCTTGCGGATGGTTAGACCAGAGGTATACATATCTCCCCTCTCAATTTGTTACGTCATTTGATTTTTAACATACTTTTTCGCAGAAGCCGTGTCTTAGTAATGTACTATCCTATCCAGTATAAGTTTATTGTTATATTTAATTAATATTTGGTCGAAGTTGTTTCTCTCTCCCTTAGCTCTCGAAAATATGGGCATTCGTACTTTCACTCCCAAGCGAACATGTCTTGGTAAAACTCAGTTTCTTTACCGTTTTTCACTTTCCCTTTCTTCTTCTTCTTTCTTCTTCTTTTTTCTTCTCGCGTGTTCCCACAACAGAACGTATTTCCTGTTTTGCAGGAGGACGGACCCGCAGTATTGTCGTTGACTGCTTGCGTGTCTGAATTCGTTTCCGTTTTTGTCAGCCGTGCTTCTAAACCAGCAGCAGTTCGCTTACGTATTGCCTCTCCATAACAACTCAACACCACTCCCCACCCCCTACTTCCCTATTCTCCTCCTTCCCCCCTTTCTTGGACAAATTGACTCTCGTTTACTCGGTACACTGGATTATATTCTCCTCATCCTCCTCTTTTATTGAGGGTAGGGGACAGTGAGCGACGCGTATGCACAAATGCTGCTAAGGAAAGCAGTTTCTGCCCTGACCCAGACACGTCCCCTTATCGAAACGTCTAGGACCAGAAATTGGCGCTCTTCGTGCCACTGTTGGATATATTGAACAAGAATCACCATGTGACTGGGCAGTGTACCGTGTTTATAAAGCAGCCCTTCAAAACCTGCAGGTGGCAATGTGTCATGGGAATTATGAACAGATGATTTTCAACGTACTAGAAATCTATGTTCGCGCTCTTAAAAAAGGACATGATCTTATTATCCAGTGGCTACGTGGTCATTGTAGCATTTTCCACAACCACCTTGTTGATGAAGCTACTAGATCAGCCCACAATAACACGCAGACAATGATCATACTACTATGCTGAACGGAAGCAGCCTGGACACTTCAACAAATTGCTCGCGACAGCACGCGGGCTCTTTAGAAGACACCGGAGTATTGCAACAGTCGCTTGTGCGTGCTCGATATATCACTGTATCTGCGATTGTTACCAAACATCTCCCAGTTTCGTAAACTCATACTCCTTCCTCAATGGAATGGCTGACTTTCCTATATGTGCCCACTGCAACTGTGAAGAGACCATCTAGCACCTCCTCTGTCATTGCACCCGCCTTGACGTCCAGCGTCAGCCTCTTCGGAGCACACTCAGCTAACTGGCTGGACGGTCGACCTTTTACCGAGACAAAGGACCTTTTACAAAGACAGGGTACTTGGCCTCGTCCATCTTCAGCGCAGAAAGCTATGCGGGCTCTCATGGCTTTTCTAAAATCAACGGACGTGAAAAGACGCTTGTAGACGCCCTACGTCTACTACTGTGGGATTGAGCCATCTCTCTCTTCACCGTTTGCTTTCTTATTTTAAACCTTCATCCCCTCTTCCCCGCGTAGAGTACCAAACCGGACGTCCGTCTGGTTAAACTTCCCGCCTTTCCTTATTTCTTTCTGTATCTCTCTGTTTCTTTCATTTTCACATCTCTCTGCATTTTCTAACAGCGCCAGCGCAAGTGAAGTAGCGCATGCGCCGTGGGTCTGAAGCCCACGCCAGCGCTCTGTTCCCATTGCGCTCGCCGCATGCCTTGGTCACAGCCGATGCGCATGTCTCCTGCGGCACTCCGCTTTTCTCCTCACCCTTTCACCATACTCTCCTCCTTCGCTTTCCTCCTCGTGTTCTCTTCGCTCTCGCTATGCTTCATCTTCCGCTGCGCTCCACGTTCGCTCTTTCAGCGTTCGCTGCTCTCGTTCGCTCGGTTACGATGGGCACGGAGGCTTTCCTTTCCGCCGCCGAACAGGCCGGACGTGTTTCGAGCGAGCTCCTCAACAACGACCACCACCAAGGCCACGAGCAGGGAAAGCGGCGTCCGTCTCGGCTCCCTTTTCTCCTCGACCTGGCGGCCGGCCAATGACTCCGACCATTTTCAACCTTTCGGAACCCTTGTGATCTGCTACGCCACCGACGCGCTAAGCATAGCGCGCAACGCTCGACTCCGAGCGCCTGCGCAACGCGCAGCTGCGTTCCACGCCACACCTGCGGCCGACGCCGCCCGTTTTCACCACCTCCGCCGAAACCGTTCGTGACCATCCAAGCCGCCGACATGGCATACCAAGTCGAAGGCGTCTCCATCACCCCTGCTGAGCTAGAAGCCGACTCACGATGGATCCGTGGCGTGAAAGCACACCGTGCAGCCGCGGCCCACCAGGCCATCGCCTCAACGCCGCCTGCCTCGCCCCCATGCAAGACCCCTACTCCACCGCCAGCCATCACCCCCAGCACTACCACTCTCCGTCGTCACGCTCCCCTCCCTCGTCTCCCAGCAGAGGACTTCAAAATCGTTTTCAGACCGGGAGGGGGGCTTGACCTCCGCACTACCACTAACGGAGCCCTGCTACAAATCCTCTGCACGCTTGCCACCATCGACTATGCCACCGCCCGCACCACCGACCGTGTACGGATCAATCCGTACAACAACTCCCTGACTATCAGCACCCCATCTGAACCCCGCGCTCGTCTCTACCTTCGGGTATCGGAACTCCACCTGGGTCCCACCTCTTACCCCCTGCGTGCCTACATGGCAGCACCCGACAACGCCCTCCGCGGCATTATATACAACGCCGTGGACTCCCAAACCCAGGACGAGATCGTCCAAGATCTACAAGCCATGAATGTCAACACCCCCTACGCCATCGCCGACGCACGCCAGATGGCGCGCTCGCAATCTATCCTCATCACCTTCGTCGGCACTACAACACTCCCCAGTGCCATCGTCTTCAACTGCGGGATCTACCGCTGCCACCCGTTCCGCCCGAAAGCCGAGGCCTGCACTAACTGCTGGGCTCCCGGCCACCGCGCGGACGTGTGCACGAAGCCCAAATCCACCCTCTGTCACCGCTGCGGCCAGGCTCACAAGGCAGTCGAGCCCCCGACCTGCGTCCCCTGCTGCATCTTGTGCAGGGGAGCCCACGTCACGGGCTCGCGTCCGTGCAAGCTCCGGTTCGACCGGAACGGCCCGTCGTCACCTCCGGCCACCTCTAAGCCTCAGCCTCCCCCACCAGCGCCACCCACCGGGCCCATCCACAAGACCTCTCGGCCTTCCCGCCGCCGCTCTCCCTCCCGTGGTGCCCGGTCTGCCAGCCGCCACCGCTCCGTCTCCTTCCCGCCTCTGACCAGGTCCGAGGCGTCCACCGCCCCCACCACCACATCACCGGTAAGCTGGAAATCGCAGCCTCACACGTCGGACCCCCAAACCGCGGCCCTCAAGGCCACTATCGCTGCCCAGCAGCTACAAATTCAGGAGCTGTCGCGCCAGTTGCAGGCCGCGCTAGCGCGTCTGTCCTCCCCCGCTCCTTCTCCTTCTCCTTGCCCAGCTACCGCACCTTCACAAACGCCGCCTCAGCTGGCGCCAGCAGAGGAGCCAATGAACACGGCACCCTCGGCTGCGTCATCGCGCGCCTCCTCTCCCACCCGCCACCCCCCGCACAAACGCCGATCACCCTCTTCCGATGACGTAGCGCCCGAGCGTGACATCGTTCGCAAAACAACCTCCTTCTTGGAGGCGTTTGAGCAGCGCGTCATGGCGCGCTTCGTGCGACTTGAGGAGCGCATCGCCAGTGTCGACAACCGCGTGGCCACCATCGAATCCCACCTTACCGCCCTAGACACCAGGGTCGCGGTCCTAGAGGCCCGCCAGAGCGCGACTGAGGCCACCCTCGCGCACCTCTCGCTCCCCGCCCCCCTCCCCCCGGCACCTACCCCAACTCCGTCCGGTGACCCCGCCATCCATCATGGCCAGACACCCCCCGCACCTTAATCTCTGGCAGTGGAACTGTCGGGGGTTCCGCGGCAAGCGGAGCACCCTGCAGCTCCACCTCCAGAACATCCCTCCCGACACTCTCCCCTCTGTCCTAGCACTCCAGGAACCCCTAGCTCCCGTGAAGCTGCGCGACTACACCTCCTTTCATCCTTCTTCTGAGACCCACCCAAACGTTGCCACCCTGGTGCACCGTAACCTTGCTGCCGTGCTGCACCAGCTGGACGTTTCAGGCTGTGCCCATCTCCTCCTCGAAATCCTTCCCCGCCGTCGCACTGAGGCAAGCCTCTTTGTTCTCAATGTGTACAGCCCTCCCAAAGCCCCTTCAGCCCCTCTACTCCTCGTCCTCCGCAAAGCGCTCTCCTGCGCTGGCCGTAACGCCATGGTCGTTCTGGGCGATTTCAACGCACCTCATACTAGCTGGGGCTACCCCCAGAACACCCGCAAGGGCCACTCGCTCTGGACTTTCATCCACAATGAATGTCTTTCCGTCCTTAATGACTTCGCTCGCCCCACCAGGATCGGATCCAGTGTCCAACGAGACACCAATCCGGACCTTACCCTCGCCAAAAATGTAGCCGATCCGACCTGGTCTAATACGGGAGTCTCCTTCGGTAGCGATCACTACATCCTCTGCACCACTTTCCCTCTCCCCTCCCTTGCTCGCACCTCTACTCGTCTCACCCAGATAGTTGACTGGGACCGCTTCCGTTCCACTCGTCTTTCTACTTCCTCCTCTGCTCCTATCATCGATCTCTCTGCCTGGACTGAGACCCTTTTGGCAGACGTCCATACTGCCACATCCACACTCCCTGCAGCACCACACTCCACCACGGCAGACAGCCGTCTACTGCACCTTTGGGAGGCCTATCACGCTGTCCACCGCCGGTGGAAGGCTCAGAAACACAATCGCCGCCTGCGCCTCCGTTTGGCCCGGCTCGCGTCGGACATGGAGGAGCACTGCTCCTCTCTTCTTCGACAACAGTGGGGCCAGACATGCGACCGCATGGCCGGCAACCTGGGTCTCCGCGACACGTGGTCACTTCTCAGGGTGCTGCTAGACCCTACACACACCAAAGCTTCCCAGCGCAAGGATATATCCAATCTCCTTCACTCCTCCCCACTCACCGATACTGACTTCCTGGCGGCCCTCCGGGACCGCTACCTCTGCACCGACCCCCCTACAACTCTTCCCGCCTACACCGGTTCCCCCAACCCTGACCTTGAGGCGGACATCTCCCTGGGAGAGGTTCGTGCGGCGCTACTCACGCTCCGCACCACTTCGGCCCCGGGGGCGGACCGCATCACTAACAAGGCACTCCGAAACCTAGATACCCCCTCCCTCGAAGCCCTTACTGACTTTCTCAATGAGCATTGGCAGGCTGGTACTCTTCCTTCCTCCTGGACCCATGCACGTGACTCTTTCATCCCCAAACCCGGTAAACCTATTGCCCTCGAGCACCTCCGCCCCATCTCTCTCACCTCCTGTCTCGGCAAGCTGTTCGAGCACGTCATCCTGGCTCGCCTCCAGACCTATCTGGATCATCATGACCTATATCCGGACTCTATGTTCGGCTTTCGTCCCCAGTTGTCCACCCAGGATGTCATGCTCCAGCTTTCCGAGGATGTCCTACACCCCTCCCACCACAAACGCGCTCGAGCTATCCTGGCGCTGGACCTTACCAAAGCATTCGACAATGTACACCACACCGCCATTTTGGACGCTCTCTCCTCCCTTCATGTCGGACCCCGTGTCCATGCTTACGTGACCGCTTTCCTCGCCCACCGCACAGCCGAGATCTCGTACGGCCCACTTTCTTCTCCTTCTTTCTCCCTTGGCAACAAGGGTACTCCCCAAGGCTCTGTCTTGTCCCCTCTTCTATTTAACGTCACCCTCTTCCCGCTGGCACGTGCACTACGCACTATCCCAGCTCTGTCTCATGCTTTCTACGCCGATGACATCACCCTATGGGTGACCACCGGCAATCTTGGCGACATGGAGACCACTCTCCAGGCGGGCGTGGACGCGGTGGCGACTCACGCCCGGTCTGTCGGGTTGAGCTGCTCCCCGGCCAAATCGGAGCTTTTGCTCTTTCTGCCTCGGGGGATGGCCCCCCTGTCGCCTTCTCCACTCACAGTCTCCCTTGACGGCACACCCATTCCCCTCGTCTCTACTCTCCGCATTCTCGGACTCTTTCTTCAGTCCAATGGCAAGCACACCACCCTCATCACTCGACTCACAAACACTGTACACCAGACCATCCGCCTAATACGCCGCATTGCCAACCGTCACCACGGCATGCGCGAACACGACCTCCGCCGCCTAGTCCAGGCCTTCGTTCTCAGCCGCTTCATCTATTCTCTCCCGTATATTTTCCTTTCACGCACCGAGGAAGACAAAGTCAACAGCCTCATTCGTCAGGCATATAAGTCGGCCCTGTCTCTTCCCACATCTACTTCAACGGCTCGGTTACTGTCGATGGGCGTCCACAACTCCCTTACAGAGCTGACGGAGGCCCATCGCACGGCCCAGCTCCTCAGTCTCTCCCGCACTCGGCCTGGTCGCGCACTTCTCTCTACCCTTAAACTCTCCCCTCTTACCCCTCTTCCCACCTCACTGCCCATCCCTTCCCACGTCTACTCCCTGCTAACCGTTAATCCCCTCCCTAAGAATATGCACCCTGAACACCATCCGTCCCGTAGAGCAGCGCGAGCCTCCGCGCTCTGGCGTCAGTACGAACGGCAACCCGCCGTGGCTTACGTGGATGCCGCCCCGTACCGCCACTACCCAGCCCATGCCCTTGCAGTCACTGACAACTCTTTTCGACCCACTCTTACTGCCTCAGTATACACTTCGACCTCGGTCGAGGCCGAAGAGGCAGCTATTGCCCTTGCCATCACGCAAACCTCCGCGGAATACATTTTCAGTGATTCCAAGCCTGCAGTCTACAACTACGCGGTTGGACGGGTGGCATCCCCGGCCTCCGGTATCTTGCGTTCCGACACTGTTCCCTCTCGCCCAATCCAAATCATCTGGGTGCCCGCTCACGCGGCCCATCCTGGCAACGAGGCGGCCAATTCCATCGCTCGCGATTCGACTGACCGAGCAAGCCCGCCCCCGCCGGGAATGGATACGCGCGATGCGCTCCTCACGTATCACGATATCACCTTGCACTACCGCCTATCTCGTCTCACCTTCCCCCCACCGCACAAATCCCTTTCCCAGCACCACCAACACTTGTGGCGCCACCTTCAGGCCCACACCTTTCTTACTCCTGCACGTCTTGGCCTCTTCCACCCCGGGACGTACTCGCCGGCCTGCCGCTTATGTGACAGCTCCCGCGCCGATTACGATCACATCTTATTCTCCTGCCCGGCACACTTGCCCCCTGCCTCTTGGCACCTAACCAGTCCGCAGCAGTGGGAGGCTGCTTTGTCCAGCACCGAGCCGGATCTCCAACTCCGGCTGGTGACCTGGGCAGAGGACGTCGCGACTAGGCACGGCCTGGACGCCACAACCGGCAGCCTGAAGGCCGCCCACAACGCTGCTTTTTAATTTTCATTACTTCGGGCCTTCTCAATAAAAGTTTTCCACCACCACCACCACGATGGGCACCGACAACGACGCTCAGCGCAGGGACGGGCGCCTAAGAGGTGTACTCTAAAAAATAGTGAGCACCAGCATCACTATGCATCTGACTACTGGAGTAGCGGTACGCAAAGCAGGACCAACGAGGGAACTTCTTCCTTTCATGAGAAACCGAAACGCTACTGCGCGAAACTTATCCCCGGGAAAATCAGCCACGCATATCACACGACAACAACAACGTGAGGACAGTAGTGACAGACGAAGCAGCACCACCAAAATGAGTACAGAAGTGAAAGCCGAAGCCAAACCATAAATGGCAGAAGTGGCGAAAGACGCGGTTCTAGCGCCACTAGTTCCCGCGACCACCACTTCAGCCACCTCCGGAGCGGAGCTGGTAAACTGAAGTATGTCTAAGAACATTTGTCCGCGCTGCATCGCACGCGCCCTTCGCCCATATGCTGTGGAACACTAGAATACTCAGATATCGATTCACAGTCCCGATAGCGTCTTCGATTGTTGCCCGGGACTTTCACCCGCTGACGTGAGCCTTTAACGCTCCGGGATTCACTGCCATGGTAGTTGCACCATGGCAGTGGTGCCACCACTCGTAGCCTCCAAGGGCTTCCCTGGGTGAGAAAGCAAGTTCTTTGATGGCGACCGCCGCAGGCTCGTTGTTCCGGAATGTGATGGCCCATGGCGGGCCCTGCACGTTTATCTCCGTGGGCAGCAGAGGAGCACTGTTCGTCGCTCGTAGTCAGCACCAAGGCAAATCTTTCTCCTCCCTGTGGCGAATGGTAGGGTGGCTCTTGTGCATCATCCGCAACTGCCGTCCCCCAGGAGTTTTTATGGCTGCAGGTTCGAAGGAGACTGGCACAACCGCTGAAGAGGTGATGTACCAGTTGCTGAATTTGCTGGAGACTCCTGGATGCTGCTGTGCCAGCGTGAGCAATAGGATTCAAGGTGGCACTGCGGCACTTGGCAAGGAGATCTACTTATTTCTGCGACGGCTTTTTGACCATGACGATATCTGCGATCGTGACCCGCTAAACGGTGGCAGAAGAGGGTCTGCTTCGCCCGACGATGCTACGTATGCCTTGGAGGTGGCTGCGGCACAGGCCTTAGCGTCGTCCCAAATATACTGGTACATGGAGTAGCTATTTCTGCGGTAATTACTAACATTTGTTTGTATATAGGTATATTCTGTAGTGTTGGTCCTTTAATGCCTTTATGTTTACTCAGATGTACGCCACCTGGACTCTGGATGAGCCTTGCTGAGAAAGTCACTGATGGCTGTCTGTGTTAGATCAATGAAGTGCGCGGCGCAGGAAACAGACCTGCCGCCACCGCACCCGGCGGATTGCCTGTTGAATGGTGAGCGAGACGACTCCTTTCTGTGATTCCTGGAACAGACATACCACGCACGCAACTATCGTGTTCCCTGTATGCTCAACACTATGAGTTCAAGTTCCAGGAGCACATGCAGGCCTTGTGACAGTTTTTTACATTGGGTCAAGGAGACTTTGTCTGCCACTTGATGGATGTGTTAAATGAGCAGCTCAGCCAGTCTACGCACTTTCTGCGCGAACACTTCCTCAATGCAGCCTTGAATGAAGCTGTGCTCACCACCAAGCCACAGTTTGTAGAACACGACATGCTGAAGCGGCTTGAGATACAAGTGCTTAATATAAAGCGGCAGACAGTGGCTAAGATGTGCACTGCTTTTTCTGCCGCTTCGATGGATCAATCGGTTGGTTGTTCACGCCATACTGCATGTTGCACCTGTGACTCATGTGACTCAAACCGCATGTTGAGGACCAAGCATATCGATCATGTGACCACGCAGCCGCTTGGACGACGCAGACCATCGACCTGAAGGTCAAGAACCGCCAACACGCAACTGACAGACAATGCACGCTTCACCAGTGCCACATTCTGCTCTCGGAGATTAGTTGATACGGTGTACATAGGCCGAGCTGGAGTCGCGCATGGAACAGGCGCAAGACTTGCATGACGAAGCGTCTGATCCAAAGACATGGCGTCTGATCCAAAGTGACAGGATGTTCTCTCCCAGCTGCGTTCCATCTTCGCCCAAGTGATTTGATTCAAGGAGGTACCGAAGGAGCAGCTTTCCCAGTTGACCAATGGC
This sequence comes from Dermacentor silvarum, assembly GCF_013339745.2. Taxonomy (NCBI): domain Eukaryota; kingdom Metazoa; phylum Arthropoda; class Arachnida; order Ixodida; family Ixodidae; genus Dermacentor; species Dermacentor silvarum. The sequence continues at coordinate 189,027,657 of NC_051154.1, read as the reverse complement.
GCCGGCAGCCTACCTTCTCAAAAGAAACGTCTGGTGCGGGTCTACCAGCTGAGCATGTTCCTGAACGATGACACCAACCGTCAAGGACTAGGCTTTCGAATGGACTTCTCAGAGTTCTACGACAGGCAGAACGTACAACCGCGGACCTCAATGACCTTTCATATAGCCGTCGAGAGTACCAAAGACCCGCTGTCCATGTGTAAGCCATGCCACTGATGTCTACCTGTCGTGCCATGTTATACCCGAGCTACCAGAACACAGTGAAGGCATAAGTTCTTCATCCAGCGACCTTCCCAGTAATGCGCTTTGAAGAGTTGGCAGACGAGAACGCACCATATTGTGGCCTTCGCTTATAGTTGTGTTTATAGTTGGGCATCAATCGTAAATAAATATTTGTTGCATTCGAAAGAACAAATTTTAATGGCTGCAAGGGCAAATACAGCGGAGCAATTGTTGACGTCGCAGATGCCTTGTGGTACGGCCGATATGGGTGCACTATAGGAGACGTATACGAATGAAAAACATATATAGCATATTTGATTAACTCAAGAAGGCTAGGTGACTACTTGTCACCGCCACGTTTAAAAGGGGATAACAAAAATGTGGTTGATCCCTCTTATATAGGAATCGGTATAGAACACGAAAGTGAAACGTGTCTTCACAGAAGTAGTGTAATGTTTATTGCACATTGATATATAATGTCTATTGGTGTTTTGTGGCTAAAGCGCCCTTAGGCGTTGATGCACCCACGCTGACGCCTGGTGGCACGTCTCCTCCATCACGACTACCAACGTCGATGACCATGAGCAACCGTCGTGCATATGGAAGCTGCACTACGCTGCACACGCTAGCACAACGCGAAAGACGAAGCACGTAACTGACACACTAATACAACGCGCAAGACAAAGCACGTAACTGAATCGTCACCGAGTCAAATCAGCGCGTACAGCGCGTCGTAATTGCAGCCTCCGCGATCAACTTCAGAAACAGTTTCAGAGCTAATTGCGGAGGCCACACTCCGCTGTGCTGAGTACGGTGAACGCCACCTAAGTGGCGTTGGTAGTGCTTCTTGATGCCAGCGTCCCTTCGAATGCTGGCATCGAGGCGTCGTAGTGCTGAGACCACCGAAGCGTTCACTGTCGGTGCGCGTTAGTGTCATAATGCAGTACTTCTCTTTTCTGCTCGTAGGCGGCGGCACCGCCCCGAGCAAGAGCGCGGGTACACGGAGGAGTGTTAGATATATAAGGCGCGTCTGTGTAGCTTTCTGCAAATGCGTTTGTGGCGCAATGGGTTAAACGCTCGGCGATCTATCGTCGCGGACCGAGAGGTAGTGGGTTCGATTTCCAAATTTTGCATGTTTGTGGAACTTTTTCTTCTGGTTTCTTTCTTTGTATTATGTTCTATGACGTATTTCCGTGACGGAAATACGTCAGTGAAGTCTTGGTGGACCCCGGCATAAAACACTTTCGTGTTAAAATCATCCTCATCATCATTACACCTGGTGTATACATAAACGAAAAAGAACCCACTCAACGTACACTCAGATTATTTTAAAAATGAAAGGGAAGTGGAATGAAGCGACAGTGAAACAGTGCACTTTGGGGCTACAATAACCACGAGGTCGTGTGAGGAATTTGGAGAACTGTAATGGTAGCCAGCGCTAACCTTCACAAATGCAACTCTGTGCTTTCAGTCATAAGAGTAGAAAGTTGTGCTTTATGGCTATTCATAAAACAAAGTCCTTCCTGAAGATTTCACACTTCTGTTTAACGGTTTTGTTCCTTCTCAAGGGCATGGTGTAAGAGTCAACGCCGTGTGTGTCTACTTCTATCCATCCTGTCTACTTCTCGCTGTACCCACACTTTAAATCAGAAATCTTGTCCGTGCTGGACATTAACCAGTGGTCGGTGGGCCGACAGGCTTTGGGGATCCTCGGTAAATCTACAAATGAGACAGTGCAAGATGACATGGTTTGGCCTTCTTTGGAAGACAGAGAAGCGCCGAGCAAAATCAGTTTATAAGAAAGACTAAGGAACATTGATTAAAGGAAATGGCCGGCTAAAGGGCGGAGATATCTGTACCTCAAAAGCGTGGACACGGAATAGAGGAAGAGGTCAAGTTAGCAAACAAGTACACGGTAATTGAAACAGTAAATAGACAACCATGAGCCGTAAAACAGATAGTCAGAGAAACAGAGACCGTAAATTGGATGCAAGGGATGAAAAGAAAAACCACCATGGAGATGTATAAAACCGAAAAGAACGAAATCAGAAGGGTATATCTGTGTAATAATGCAAGGGGCAGTACGTTGCTACTTAAGGCCCGAGCTAGCTGCCAGAGGAGAAAAACCTACAGGAGCAAATATGCGCCGCAGGAGGTGGCATGTGTGGGCAGCAAAAAAAAAAAAAAAGCCCGGAAACGACTCGGCACATCCTTATGGAATGCCGATATATCCAACGAGCGAGACCCATAGAGATGTGTCCACCTTCCAGAAGCGTTGGAATTCAAAGAAGATGCAAGAAGCACCTGGTCTAGATAAGTAAGAGACGTTTATTGTATTGATGAGAAAAAGCAGTGAAGGTATTGATAAAACCGGGGTCATTGCAAGTGTAGGTGCAATATGGTACAGGTACAAGGTAAAGTATAGTGATATACAGGTACCGTAGATTTGAAATACGGAAGTTAGGATCGAGTTCAAATAGATGAAATTATAGATGGTGATAGATGTTGTAAAACTTCAATAAACAATAAATCAAGTAGGCTGGGTGACTATTTGTCGCCGCCCCGCTTCAAAGGGGATGCTAATTATCATCATCATCATTTGCAAAGCGGAGCACATCTGTCGACACCATAGCCTGATAGGCAAATACCGCTTTGTCGGTTTTCCTGTTAACGCGAAACTTGTAAACATTTTGAACATTACCGCCAACTCTGTCGCACCTATTGTTCCGGCTGGCAGGGACTTGATGTATTTGTTCATTAGCGGCGTATACGAGCGTCCTGCTCAAATACGCAAACAAATGCACGCAAACTGATGGTCCAGCAGGCTAGCGTTAAATTACAGGGTCAGTGTCCATGAAAAGGTTCTTATGCAAAAAGTATTTGTAAAACGAGATTGCACCCCATCGTGATGAAGGTCAAATTATTATCAAAGATGTCTTGCCAATGAAAAAAAGCAACGATGCGAAGAAAAAGTATTTTCACACTTAATTTAATGTTGGGAAAGTCACACTTACGTGTTTTGTAACTTCTTCTGAAACGTTAACGTTTTCCATCGGGTGCTAACTCAGAAATCTCAGTGATATAAGCTTGGGTCAAAGTCGCAAATCATTTTGTTCGTAAGTGCAGTTTGCCATTCACCGGCCCCCTTCGCTGATATGCCGAACATTACAATTACCCGGCTGCTGCTCTAATAGACATTTGTTGCAAAAAATATTTTTCTTTGTGAATATGGCCTTTTATTCTTTCGAGGTTTCCAGCGTTACAACCCTAAAATATATAAAGCCGATGCACGATTCTATTCGTCGTTATGGATTCCACAGTATGGCTACTAACAAAAAAAAGTACGAAACTCTGCACTTAAAGCATGCTTATTCATGTCGGCTTCTTTATGAATGGTATGTACGATTCTTCAGCCATCGAGTATTCCTTCTGTGCAACGTCTCCATAAACGCAAATTGTCAGTCGGAGATCAGCTGGAAAGCTGCATTTATGATATCAGCTCATATGTTCGTCTTACTCTGGGCCAGTGCGGTGCACTGTAAACCATGCTTTGTTTTAGGCTTTCTTCATTATATTCATCTGCGTAGTCAATAGACAAGCCGAGAATCTCCTCTCTAGTGTGACAACGCCGACTTAGTGCTAGAACAAAGGAGGAGGATGCCTCGAAATGACCTCACTATCCTCAATGCCATAAAAAAGTTCATGTGAGATTAGAGTAGTTGGTTGCCCTAATCCAAGAGCCAGAGAGAGGGAAATCAAGGACAGGAGAGGAGAGCACTACGCTGATGCAGGAAAATGTACAAGAGGCCTCAAAACTGTCCGTCAAGTGGGTGGACTTTAAGAACTGCACTAATGTCCAAATAGATACTTCACGAACTTCACAGTGTCTGTCTGTGTGCCTCTCCAACCGTTTTCACACCAACTTGGGTCAACTGGGTAGCCCATGGTCTAACAGGTAAAGCATCTGGCTGCGGCGCGGAAGGAGCCGTGTTCGAAACCAACGGTTGGTCAACTTGGGTCACTGAGTCTGTATCGCTGGCTATGTGCACTCTTCACTGTCTTCAGTAATCCTCTTTCACGCCAACTTGGGTCTGTGGGTATGTGCCACTGTCATGTGCCGCATGTCAGTGAACGTCTTCGATGCCAGCTTGGGTCACTGCGTATGTGCAACTCTTCAATGAACCTCTGTGACGCCATCTTGGGTCAATGGCTATGTGACACTCGGTATTTGCGGCTCTGCATTGACAAAAAAGACAGCTTTCAAATTTACTCTGTTCTGGTTGGAATCGAACCCGCGTCATATATTTTCAGAGAATCTCATACATATTCGTGCAGACTTCGTGCGCCTGCCGATAGGCGGATCAGTGTTTCCAGAGCGACACGCGAGAGAAAAGCCCAGCTGCATAGACACCTCATGCATCATGCTATTCGGTGGTGTCACTGAGGTGTGTCTACTATACACTGCTTCAATGCTAATCGCATTAACGTCGACATTCTTCGTGAGATGGCTGCTGCCGATTTTTTTTTTGTCCTTGTGTACACAGCGTGTAACTTTGTTAGCAGAAGTCGTTGCCGATGATGCCACAATGACTCTGACGCCACTGAAATACTATGTGTAATATGAGATCAACGACCCGGGTTTGAAATAAGAGATCCCTTCTTGAAAATAGCGAGCTAGAAGAAACGGAAACCAGCCCAGCGATCCTGTCCCGGCTAGACGGGTACTAGATAGATGTCCGTCATGCAAAAGAAAAAAAATTGTGTGGCCCATAATGGGAAGCAGGGACGCCATTGCCTGCGCAGTAAAATACGTATACTACAAGAAATAACTCTCGGTCTACTTCCCGCCATATCGGTTGTAGCAAAAATTTGCAGATGCGTGAGAACAATCTACTTTCGAGGAGAAGATGAAATTTGGGGCGTCCTTGTTTGCAAAGGTGGCTCCACGTGGTGGTGAACAAGAGGAGTGAGAGAGGCTTTTCTTCGTCCTCTTACCAATTCTGCCTTTCGCTCCTTACCGAAGGCTTTGTTTAAATTCATTCATCTCAGTGCTTGTGACGAGTGGCCGCCTCATCTCAATGAGGTTTTGAAATTACCTACCGCTTTGAAAACTCTTGCCACGCGTATCGCGTTGTAAGATCCATGAGTAAGAGGTGGACGCCGAGCAGCTGCTACTGCGCGATCAGTGATGGCGCATGCTGCAACGTCAAGACGCGCCTCCGACGCGATCTATCCGCCACCCAAGGCCCTCTGCACGTGAAACCCGAATGCTGTCAAGGCCGTGCGACATGACTGGGCAGTCGAGGCCTTCCAACCCCTGTGCACTAAAGGGTTATTCGAACCGGTATGTAGGGCGAACAACCAACACTCAAGCGGCTTTAAAGCGTAGTCGACGGAATGCATATGGGGTAAGTATGATATTCAATATGTCTAACGTATATATTACGTGGTACGGTGAAATAAAACAAACACTCGAGAAAAATTTCAATATGCAGTGAAACCTCGATATAACGAACCTCGATTTAAAGAAATTCGCGATGTAACGAACTATTGTCATTTCCTGATCTGAGTTGCTTTGAAAACCGTGTATATTTTTTCGCGATTTATCGAAGTGATTTCGTGACACGGTTTCGATTTAACCAAGCGTTCGGCCATTTCAAGCATGTACTTGGAGCCTGTATGATTACTACATCTAGTAAAAAACTATAAATATTACGGCCGCGGCAAAAGTTATTTAAAGCGCTTTTCCGCATGAAACGTTTGAGCGGAAAAAAACGCCGCCAAAGCGTGCCCACTGGGATGCGGTTGGCAGGAAACACCGCTGCGCCATTTGTCGCGTTAGCGAACAACTTGCCGAAGCCGCGGGGCGCGCGGAGAAACACGAGAGCTGACGATTCCTTCTGCTTAAGGGGGATGAAGAGGTAGTAAACGCACGATAATGTGATCAAGCACGCACGCGGAGGTGGGTAAGGGGGGGGGGGGGGTAGGAGGAACGCGCGCCTATCTGCTTTCTCCCCCTAGCGCGCGCGCGTCCATGCGTAGGTCACGCGCCGTACCTTGGAGGTAATCTCTCTGTGGCGAGTGCAAAGTAAGAGCCGAGTCGTTCGGTGCCTTGATGCGCATTGGGTTACCGCGCGTCTAGTGTTGGCGGTCGCGTAATCTCACGTTTCCGAGGCACAGTGCGAAGCGCTCGCTCGCGTTGGGGACATCGAGTTCGTGTTCATCAAGTGGGATCTGCTAATGTTTGCCTGAGCGCGCCTGACACCGATAAAACTACGAACCTTACTTCGTATGTAGTTATCTCTTTGCTATCGCCATCAATGATCCGCCTTTGTGACGATGCTGTGACTTTTCTTTCTTTTTTTGGTCATGAAGAATATCCGTATCTTACACATTTGTTCTTAATTTGTGAGTGCCGGCTGCGGGCACTAAGCGTGGTCAGTCATGGTGTAAGATTTACGGCGCCACGCCACGCAACACTCGCAAATCTCGGACGCCATCAGTAACGTTGATGCAGTGCTATCGGCGCGTACTGCACCGCACGCTTTGGCGCTCATGACCGCGCTATTATGGAGACACCTTCTTGCAATTTTTTGTAAGTGCTTACTAACAAGATACTATGCACCAGGAATGCTTTGGAAATGTGTGCAGTTTATATTTCTGAAACATTAAAACCTCGAATTAACGAAATTCGCAATTTATCGAAGTTTTTCGCTACAAGTACAACTTCGGTATATCGAGGTTTGACTTAAGCCCGACCCACCTGGAGCGATTTTCTTAAGAAAAACTGGCGAACGGCCGCGCGGGTCGTCCGCCCGGCGGCCGGCGGCTGTTCGCCGTCGATCACGATGGGCTAGATATGTTCGCAGGCGGTCAACCGCTCGCCGGACGCGGTGAATGAAAGCTGTCAGCGCGGACCAATCAGGGCGCGGTCGCGGCCGACCGACTTCCTGCCACCGCAGACCAATCAGGGTGCGGTCGCGTCCAACTTCCTGCCGCCGCATTTGAATCTGTTAGCCAGCCAAAGAGCCTAGAGCGAACATGGCGACAAAAGCTGCGCGCATCGCGTACAATGATCGACTGATCACAGCTGTCCAGACGCGACCAATATGGTTCAGTTGCAGATACAAAACTACTTTTTCACTGCATTTTACTGCGAATGGAATCACGCTGTTTCCAACAACAATGAAATCATGGCGGCTGCGGCCGCCTGTTTTTCGCCGCATGTGGGTGCAGCACGGCGGCGGCACGCTGGCGTTCCGCCGCGCTGGTGCGGGCCGCGCGAAGTTCGCCGTCAAAGTTCGCTCCGTGTGGGCCGGGCTTTATAGTAAAACGACGAAAGCTTGACGTTTCGGGGCCCCATACGGGTCTCTTGTTCACAATCAACAATAAAGGCAATGGCTCTTGTTTTAGTATGGGTGAGATGGCACAGTGCGCATGCGTACATATCGGGCAGATTACCATGTGTTCGGTTTATTGCTTGGAGCGTCATCTGAATATACAGTGATTCTTGCAGTAACTGTGTCCGTAACAGTTTCTCCATGGCGATAACGGACACCGAGTCCCAGTCTATGGAAGGGCCTATGTGGGTAACTATGTCGGTAACAGTGTCGGTTACAGTTTCTCCGTGGCGATAACGGACACCTAGTCCCAGTCTATGGCGCGGCCTGTCGTCTCATGGTGCTCAGATAAGGAGTTGGAAACAGAGCTACCTGAGCATCATCTCTGGTATTATGTCAAAAATTTAACTATCATAATTTTACAGTGAAAGCTGTAGACTTTGCAGTCTTTGCAATAACGTGATATTAACGTGATAGCGTGAGTAACGTAACACGCTCACGTGTGTTCGTCTGAAGTTTGAAGTTTGAAGTTTATTTATTTGTAGCGCAAGAGCAAAGAAAGCATACATCTTAGGTAGTACATTAGGAGGTCCCAAAGTAGAACTGTCTGGGGGACCTCCTGTTTAACAATGCGTACGATTTAATATCATAAACAGCAGCAGGATGCATCCAACAAGCGATAACAACTTTACACAAATCAAAGTGTTATATAAAAACAAAATAACAAGAAAATAGTATAAAAATAAATATCATAAAATCATATCATGTTTGGTGGAAGTCGGAAATGACCGCTAACTCGGGTAAAACTCCTAGTGTGCAACGCGCTAAAGACCCAGTGGGAAAGCAGAAGTGGGAAAGGAGGAGGGAACGACTTCAGAGGAGGTTGGCTTGTGAACGCTAGGCGAGCAAGCTGCTAATCTTTTTTTTTTCTTTCCTTGATAGTCAGGAGCGATGGCTGCATTGACGGCAAATAATTCAACGGAGCGCACTAGGTTGCACCATCTCGAGAAAACGTATGGCTGAAAATAGAGTAGGACCTGCCAAACGCACAAGGAATGCTTACCAGGCGAATGGCTCCAATTATGCAGATCGGTGAGCACGCGCTAATACACATTTCAATGTCATATACTTCAGACCAGTTTGGGACTACTTTCACGGTTCCTATATGGCACTCAGCAGCCGCAGCTTCCGCGGTAACCTCACTTTAGTACACAAAAAATAGCCTAAAGTTTTACAGCGAAGCTGTATATGGCTAGCCGATTCGTCCGTCTGTCGCATGTACGCTGAAACTATCATCATCAGCAAGGACTCGAGCATCGTCGTCTTCCACAGCTGCCTCCGTTGCCGCCCATTATTCCAGCGTAGAATTTCTCTTCTATCGTCGTAATGGGGAGGCCGCGTTTACGGGGGTATGAGCCATTGCTTAAGAGGATATGATCCATTCATTGTCTTATAGGACGGGCAGATTTAATTTTGAAGCAATTGATTTTGAAGAATCGCAAACGGCAATGCGACAACGGCGGGCTCCGGGTGTGCCGTCAGTGACGTCGTTCTCTCCATCGCAGCCGAACGTGTGTGTAACCTCATTAAGAAACACAAAGACGTAACCAATAGTTGAGAAAGACTTTAATATACCATCAGGATTAACCCATTCATAAACACCGGGGCCGCACGTTTCAGCTTCGCTGGTTAACCATCTGTACGGAGTGCTTGGGCGGTGAGTTTCTTTCTTATTTTCTCGAGCACACAAGTACGTCTGTACATGCCATCGTGACTGGTTCCAGCGATCGGCGTTATATCTTCTAGTTCATGCGGAACGATCGATCGCACGATGCACGCTGCCCGAAAATGATAAAAGCACCATCGCAGACCATGCAAAATGTATTCTCGAAAAAATCAAGAAAATGTTTAAATAAATATCACACTGTCAATTACATATTACCAAAGAACGAAAGTAAAGGTCAGGCGCCACGCGAGAGAGTAGCAGCTGCCTCAGTTTTTGGTTTCTCTTTTAATGTATCGTTAATTACTAGTTAGCTGCGAAGAGCGTGCAGTCTTTATGGCGTGGGCTCTGCACAAAGCACAGTGCCGCAATATTCGGTATACATCGTTAGGAAGGATTGCTGTATGCGCTAAACCTGTTTACGGCCTCTTCAAAGCATATGGGAAGGATGAACCTTGCAAGGCTATGACGCAATGCAGTTCTCGCTTACGCTGGTTGTGACGGCAATCACGACATACGCTCTTGGAAGTACTTCACGAGTGGCCTGCAGATTACACGAGAAACGTTGTGCGGCAGGCCCAGGCTTTTGGTGCGAGAAAAAAAAGGAAAAGGGGACGGGTGCACGAAAAAGTCACAGGAATGTGCGGCACACGCAGCACAGTCACAGCGTAAGCTGGTGGAGCGGCTCAAGAGTAGCTCCAATTTCGGCACCACGCACAACAGGGTCTTCGCGGCAAAGTCTCTTCGCCTTGTTTTGACGAGAACGATCTTAACTGTCCGCCCGGCGTCGACGGTGAGCTGCGGCTTGTAATGCTCTCTGCACAGCAGTCTGCTGAGCCCGATCAAGCCTGGTTGTAGCCGCGCACGCAGCTCTGCGATTCCCTTCTTCAGCAGCGATTCGAACCTTGCGAGGAGACGCCATAATGTGTACCGAAGAGGTATCCAGAACACGTGGCGCACATCTCACATCGGGATCGCGTTGATTGCGCGCCTCATCTGAATCGCATCTCGTCGCCTGCGCCTGCGCACGCTGCGTTTGCAGGCACCTTAACTAGATGGCGCAACCATAGTGGCGCAGGCTGGGGATCACGTTGATTGCGCCCCTCGTCTGAATCGCATCTCGTCTTCTGTGCCTGCGCACGCTGCGTTTGCAGGTACCTTAATTAGATGGTGCCACCATACTGGTGGAGGCTCGGATCGCCTGCCACGCACCTGCCTAGGGCGCGTTTATAGGGAATTCTTCCGCTGCCTGATAGCGAGAGCTTGCGTGGCTCAGTGGTAAAGTATCCGACTCCCGCGCAGCGAACCTGGGTTCCATCCCGGCTGGGACCGGGTACATTTTACGCATTTCCGGCGATAGTGGTTACGGTCACCAGCGGTGGCGGCAGAGGCGGCGGCGGTGCATGGACACCATCGCGAACCGAAATGGCTATTGGAATGAGCCCATAACAGCTCACACTGTAAAATTGCACTTTGGGAGAGCGAATGAAACATGAGCAAAGGTGATCATGCCGTGTCAAATAGCTCTTGTTAACATAAAATGTCGCAGTTTCGCGCGAAAGCGAAGCATCGATTCCGATAGCAAATTAGCGGACAGCTATACAAAGTAATAAAAGTAGTTTTATCGGCCGTATATGCTTGTAAACATAGGCATACACACTAAATTAACAAGAATGGTGTCACGCTCGCACAAGCAAACATGAACGCATCTTACTCGATGACCGCGGAAACCGGCTGTCAAAACACTGGAGTGAGCGTAGCAGCAGCAGTGAGCGAATTGAGCTTCATGCCGGCGCTCGCATCAACGCAATCTTAGCCGCGAGAACGCAGGGAGGGCAGACTCTGCACCCGCCGGAGATGGCTTTCAAGATACAGCTGCGCGGGCGGGTGCTCGTGGCGCGGCTGTATCTTGCCGGCTGTAGAGTAAGACGCAGCCACTCCAACTCCATGCCCTCCCTCTGGAACGTTGTGCGCGACTGGAAGACTGCGCATCCTTCCCGCTTCCCGCCCTTGTGTGCGCGAGCCGCGACTGCCGGCTCACCGTCACACTCTTTCACTCGGACATACAGCGTATGGCGCGCGGCGGCGATTCTATCGCCCGTGGACTTTATACGGAACCTCACGGCGACGGCAATTATGACGACGGAATTTCGCCTTGAGTGTCCTTATAATTGCTATCGCAATAAAATGTTTTGCTAATACGGCATCTCGTCCTTGCCCGAGACATTTCTGGTGTTGGTTCGTCTGAAGTCAGTGCGCATAAATAAACTGCTGAGACACTCAAATCGTAGGGGCACCTAGTCAAGGAGATAGGCGTGTATGTTTCCCTAAAGGGAACATCATTTTCGAAGAAGAGGAGCAAAGTAACTCCCTAGAGATATGCAGGTCCACGAAATGAAGACGAAAATGCCGGTCATCATGAACCGGTGTTGAGCATACTTTCAATCTCTATATGCGAACGCCAGAGTCAATGCCAGCACAATAAATTACTGACATCCACGAGCTTCAGGACATAATTCATGCGAAAATAAGTAACCGCCAGCAGGTCACGCATACGTATGTAGCCTCCCGTTCGCATAATGCTTTTATTAACCAATAAAAGTGACAAGACTTCGCCAGTCGTAGTCGTCTTCCTCCCTCCAGATGCACAGTTCTGAGTTCATTTATTAGAGGGCTCTGCAGTTTTTGGTCCGCGCTGCGTCGCACGCGCCCTTCGCCCATCATGCTGTGGAACGCTGGAATCCTGAATGATTTATTCACAGTCACAGTAACATATTCGGTAGTTGTCCGGGACTTTCACGTGCTGTCGGAAGCCTCTTGCGCCCCGGGAAACACTGCCATGGTAAGTGCTGAAACTCTGGAAATGGTGTGCGCAGCGTACTACTTGTCGTGTCAAAGGGCTTACCCGTGCGAGAAAGCAAGAGGCTGGACGGCGGCCGTAGCCGAGTCATTCTGCCGGCCTGCAACGGCTCTTAGCGAACCCTGTACGTGTTTATTCGTGGGCATTGCTCGTCACTCGCTGTCAGCACCAAGCCAAATCTTTCTTCTCCCGGCGGCGAATGGGAGGGTGGCTCTTGTGCATGGTCGGCAACTGCCGTCCTCGAGGAGTGTCCATGGCAGCAGGTGCGACAGAGGCTGCCGCAACCGCTGAGGTGGTGATATACCAATTGCTGAATTCGCTGGAGACTCCTGGCTTCCGCTGTGCCAGCGCGAGCATGCAGTAGGGTTCACGGTAGTACTGCGGCACTAGGCAAGACGATCTACTGTTTTCCGCGACGGATTTTCGACCATGACGACATCTGCAACCGCGGCCCACTAAACGGTGGCCGAAGAGGGTGCGCTTCGCCCGACGACGCTAGGTGTGCCTTAGAGATGGCTGTGGCACGTGCCTTAGTGTCGTCTGGAGTGCACTGGTACATGGTGTAGCTATTCTTGCGGTAATGAATAATATTTGTTTGTATATAGATATATTCTGTAATGTTTGTCATTTAAGGCCCTTATGTTTACTCGGATGTACACCACCTGGACACTTGATGAGCCTTGCTGAGAAAGTCACCGCAAGCGATGGGCTGTTGGGTGGTAAGTGAGACAACGCTTTTCTAAAATTCCTGGAAGAGACATACCACACCTTACTATCGTGTCCCCTGTGTGCTCAACTCTGAGTTCAATTCAAGAAGCACGTGAAGGCCTTGCGACAGTTTTTTCTGTTGGGCAAGGAGACTTTGTCTACCACTTGATGGATATGTTAAATGCGCCGTTCATCCAGTATACCCCTCCTGCGCGAACACTCCCTGAAGGCAGCCTTGGGTGAAGCAGTGCTCATAAAACCAACCCACAGTTTGTGGAAGCGGCTTGAGCTAGAAGTGTTTAATATAAACCAGCAGACACTGGCTGAGATATGTTCAGCCTTTTGTACCGCTTCGATGGATTCGTTGGTTTGGTGTTGACGCAGTACTGCATGTCGTTGTACCTGCGACTCTTAAACCACATGTTGAAGATCAAGGATATGAATTATGTGGCCAAGCGGCAGCTTGGATTAAGCAGACAATCAACTTGAAATCAAGCCCCGCCAACACGGGAGTGGTAGCCAATGCACACTCCACCAGTGTCACATTCTACTCTCCGATATTCGGTTACAAGATTATGCATTGGCTGAGCTGGAATCGCGCCGGGAACAGATGCAACACTTTCGCGTTCATGATGAAATCTTTGTGTGAATACGACCTGGCAGCCCTAATGACGAGGACCCTACTTGAACCATAGTCACAGGCTATGCTCTACCAGCTGCGTTCCATCTTCGACCAAGTGCTTTGATTCAAGGAGATGCCGGGGGAGGGAGGGGGGGGGGCAGTTTTCCGAGTTGACCAGTGGCGCCATTAGCCTACCTACCAGAGTGCAGCGTCTGGTGGGAGACTTTTGCTGAGCCTGTCCCTTCATGATGACACCAACCTTCAAGGACTAGGCTTTCGACTGGACTTCTCAGAGTTCTACAGGCAGAACGTACCGCTGCGAACCTCAATAACCTTCCATAGCCGTCTACAGTACCAAAGGTCCACTGTCCAAGTTTGGGCTATGCCACTCCTGCATACATGCCGTGCCATGCTACCCGAGCTGCCAACACACAGTGAAGGCATAAGTTCTTATTCCAACGAACTTCCGAGTAATGCGTTTTGAAGAGTTGACACACGAATACACACCATGTTGTGGCCTTCGCTTATAGTTTTGTTTATAGTTGTACATCAATCGTAAATAAATTAATATTTGTTTCATTCACAAACTTTTTGGAGGCACAAGGGATAAATTTTAATGGCTGCAAGAGCACATACAGGAGAGCAATTGATAACGTCGCGATCGCCTCGCAGTGCGGCCGCTAGGGGTGCACTATCTGAGATGTTTATGAATGAAAAGAATGCATAGCCTACCTGATTAACTTAAACAGGCTAGGTGGCCATTTTTCACCGCCTCGTTTCAAAGGCTATGCAAAAAAAATATCATCATCGTAACCATCATCATACTTAGGTGTATACATAAACGAAGCAAAGACCCGTCTACCAAGATTATCTAAAAATACTTGGACGACGCTTAAGATTCGCCTTCAAGAGTGGGATGCGATAGCGTTATGGGGCCCCGCTGACGCTGACGCCGACACCTGATTTTCTGTGACACGGGGCCCGATAGAAAACAATGGTAGGCCGATCTTGATGGCAGTGCAGGGCAGAGCGATGGCTCAGGCTACAAGCAGTTTGCCGAGAAATGCATTGGCGTTCCAGTTACTTTTGGGCTTCAATATATAAAGCGACGTTTTTTTAGAAAGTAACTGGAACGCCAATGCATTTCTCCGCAAAGTTCGTGAATTATCTCGAAACTGGCGTCATCCTGATAATTCGTTCTAAGTGGATCCACCTTGCAAACTCCAAGGGTAGAATTTGTAAATCGCAATATGGGCCATAAGATAATTAGTTAAAACGTTAATTAGTAACTTTTGTTAATTAGCCATTATGCATTTAAATTCTTTGTGCAAGTAATGCCCGCCTCTTCGAGTAGACCAGCTCATGAACTAGAATTGTACTATCTGCCACAGGCAACCTTTAAAAATGTTTGAAAGTGTTTGCTGAAAACCCGGTATAGACGATATATCTTTAGAATATATAAATCAGTTTACGAAAATTCCAGTCATTTGTAAATCGTGAACCTTCACAGCTTCCCCGCAAAATCACTCATAGATCGTGAACCTTCGCCGCATTACCGCAAAACAGCGTGACACGAGCGCACCTACTATGTCTTCGTCGTCTTCGTCGTTGCAGTCGACACATGTCGCCTAACCAGCGACTCCCACTACAAATATAAAAATATTTGCAGCTGACAATGAATTCGCAATAAAGGTATGCAGACCCATGCTTTGCATCTTGTTGACGTTGAGGCTCGTCTGGCATAGCAGTTCAAAATTGATATAAGGGAGCAATGAAACTGCTTAACGAGAACCTCGAGCATAACAACATGAGATGCCGTCTCCGCATTTGTGGACGCAATTTGCTTTTGCCATTTCTGTTGAGTGGTGGCGAAGAAAAAGCTACGGACATTAAGTTTCAGGTGAATAGAACCCTGGGTACGGTCAATGGGCTGCGTACTGCTACCGACGACAATTGGCTGAAGGTGCAACCATGTTTCGCAGAACGTTCGACGTGCCGCGTTCCAGAAGCCATGTAGAAATAATTTCAATTTCTCTCTCTCGCTCTTTGTAATGCACACAGTCAAGAATTACATTTTGGATGTAATGCAAGCGTGTGATTCGATTCTTTTTTGTGCAAAAATGGAACATCCGGAACGAACTAGTCGTAAAGTAGATATTTCTAATATCTACTTTACGACTACCTCTATAGGGGGAGCAATTACGATATCTCTATACAGGGTGACAAATTCCATCAGCACCATCCTACCATCTTGTCTGTAAGATTATTTTTATTCATTTATTAAAATACCCTCAAGGACCAAAGGGCGTTACAGAGGGGGTGGGTTACATGATCGTTAATTCTAATAGAAGTGTACCTAATTAAAATAATATTTGTAACGGGAGGCGTGGATGACTTGCTGTCATCTTGGCAGCATCGGAGGGGGGAAAGCGATTCCAATCTTTAATGATCTTTGGCATGAACGAATATAGGAGCATATTAGTGCGAAACGGAAACATTGTTGGGGCGGTCCACGCGTGATGACAAATAGGATAGTTCTGAAATGAATTGACACCGAAGGGTTTGGTTGTGGAAGAAAATATTTAGATAAAGACACAGGCGAGAAATTTTTTTCGTACTTATGGGTCTAGAAGACCAAGGGAAGGTTCATTAATGTGACACTTGAAGTTATATTGTAATCCACGAGAATGAATCGAGCCATTTGTTTCATACGGATTCTGAAACATCAATTAACTCGTTCGGGGGAGGATCCCATATGGATCCGGCATAGGCTAGCTTTGGGCATAAAATTGTTCGGTGTAGCACTAGTTTAAGACGTGCAAGGGAGCACTTGGTTAAAGTTTTACGAAGGTATCCCAGTGAGCGATTAGCACTGTTGGTAATGTAGGTTACGTGTTGACACCACGATAGGTTACCGGTTATTCGAACTCCGAGGCATTTATATGCTGAGGCTCGCTCCAATTTAGTTCTGTTGATAATGTAGACGAATAGACTAGGAGTGGAGAGGGGAGAAATAACCATGCTTTTACATTTGTTTGCATTTAGGGTTATTAGCCATTTCTTACGCCACTCAAATAAATTATTAGGATCACATTAAAGAACAGAGAAATAATTTAAACTGGTCATTTCGCGAAAAATGACGCAGCCGTCAGCCAACAACCTTATGGAGGAGTTAAGGCTGTTTGAAAGGTTGTTGATATAAATTTAAGCAGCAAAGGGCCGAGGGCAGAGCCCTGAGCAGCACCAAATTTAACAGCACAGGGGGAAGAAAAAGAATCATTAGCCCTCACATGTTGAGTGTGAATAGTTTGGAAGCACTGAATCCAATTTAAGATGTTTGAGTCAATATTTAACCCGACGTGGTGTCGTAGTGACTATTAGCGCCGAGAACGACCAAGAGGGGCGTTGCGAGCTCCGCTCGCATGATGTCACGGCAAGTATTCGCGCCTGTCGTCTGCTACAGTTCGGGCTGCGTCCGAGTGCCTTCTGCAGTGTTTCCGCTTGTTCGCTCTTGTTCCTTATGCTAGTAAACTTCTGGCAGTCCTCTCAAATACATTTTTACGATATCTTCGTTCGTCAAAGTTTATTGAAAGAGCTTATTTCCTAGACAACAATATATTTCTCAAAGGCAACGTTACAGTGCCGGCCAACGGAGCTCAGTCCAGAGTGGTGTGGGTTTTTCATGAGCAATTCTACACTCTGCAACGGTGGATCACGTGCATAATAAAATCATAAACGCGATAACACACATAGCATAGAGCAATCCAGTTAAGCGACCATACTTGCCGTGTTGCAACAAGCATGTATCAAACGCAGGCTAGATATGACTTCTACAAATTTATGTTGACTTTAACCCGCTAAAACTTGTTTGCTCACGACGAGCTCTTCATGACAAAATATCGAATTTTCGCATTTACTCAAGGAAACGTTCGGCAGTAGCACGAGGAGTAAACAACACTGCAGTATAGATTATGTCATTGCCATTTACTTTTTGAACTGCTACTCAAAAGTAAGGCGTTCTTAACCGGTAATTTTAAGCAGCGGTAATTTTAATTAAAGCTAATTGAGGCCTCAAGCTGTTTGTGCATACAAAAATTCATGGATTTTATTCTCTTTTCAGTGCTACATGCTCTACTCAATTCAACAATTTACCGGTGCTTGTTCCTCGGGGAACCGTTGTGACCGATATGCTTGGCGAAACTGACACAGCTGCTCACCGCAATTTTTTGCACGAAATATGCCTTTTAGACCATATGGATGCAACCAGCAAGTAGCCGAAGCTTCATTCTTTAGTCGTATGGGACACATTGAAAATATAAGCATTCACCGAAGGAGGTCAAAAATCAAGTGAATTCATATGAGGCTTGCATATATAGTATCTTCTTTATGAGGCGGGTATACGAGGGTGTCTTTTATGGACTGACGCTGCGACTAGTTCTCAATTGGTATAGTTAAACACCATTGTGGTTCGACACATTGTTATGCAAACGGTATATGGATTTTCCTCTTCCAGGCAGCCGAAGCTGCACTTCAGTGCCTCGGGTATATTATAGGCATTCCAATTGGCGCTCTAAAGCACTGCGTCATGATTTCAATTCAAAGTTGTAGTGAACGGATGCGTTTCGCGAACAATGCGTGCCTCGGTATAACGGCATAACGATAGTCGGTTGCTTCCATTGCGGGAGGTGTCTGCCATATTGTCGATAAAGACCGCTTCAGGCCACTAAGAAACATTACATGGCTTGTAATGGCTTGGCTCTTGTTCTTAACCACGAACCTTTTCTTTAGGGTGACTGCTATACATACACGAAGCACAGTCCTGTTAACACCCATGTAGAATGTTTTTTTCTGGGCGGCTGTTTCGGAGAACGGTGAAAGTAGTAGCAAATGTTTTCGTAAAAAATGGGCGCCTAACTCTTCCTTTTACGCAATACTACAGTGCACATATTTGAGTAGAACAACTCACCGGATCAATAAGAAGTTTGATGAAAGCCTCGCAGGCAGTATCCTATTCCAACATATTGATGTATATATAACGTTAACACCAAATACCAATATTGCAGTTCCGTGTAAAGCGAAATGTCTGTCTTAACTAAGTACGAAATTAATTTTAAGCGTAGAGCGAAGCATCGCACAATTAAAATTGCCCCTACTGAATTTGCAGACATTATTTTTACGCAACATTTGTGAACAGACACGGCGCATCTATGCATTGGAAATCAGTAACCCCTGCAACTCTATACAGCTTCGATATCCAAGCAGAAAAATTTCAGGATTCACGCAGTTTCGAAAAAGACACTGCACTTTAGTCATGACAGCTGAAAGCAGCCAAAACATCCTTGAGGAAGTACGGCTGGCGCTCCCCATACATCGAGCATGCACGAAGCGAACCAGCGCGCGCGGTAGCCGAGCGAGCCGGAGCAAGCGGCGTCGTGGCCGTGAGGTCACTCGCGAGAGGGCGCCACTCCAATTTCTAGCCGCAAATGGCGTTGCGCTACTGAGCCCGAGGGCAGGGGATCGAATCCCGGCCGCGCCGGCCGCTTTAAGGTGTGGCTGAAAAGCAGGAACGCCCGTGTACCGTGTATTGGGGGCACGTTAAACAACCGCAGCTGGTCAAAATTAATCCGGAGTCCCCTCACTATGGCGTGCTTCACAATCAAATCGTTGTTCTGGTGCGTAATAGCCCAGAATTGTTTTAAGGTCAATATTTAGTGTGCTCATTGTAATTAATATTAATTGGTAGAACATTTTGTCGAAGTGGGGCCTCAAACCGAAGCCCTGCGGTAGAAAGCATAAGCAGTTTTCTGGGTGTCACCACTCCTTTGGTCGAGGCTATGCGCTGCGGGCCGTGCTATAAGATCATGCGCAGACCAATAAATTTTTCTTTTTTTCTCGAGCCTAAAATTACGCCCTAACATGTTATCGTAATGGGTTCCCACGATCAAAGCTGTATCTTCTGGTTCCATACCATTATGATGCGGAACAATTGATCCCAGGATGCATGCTACCCGAAAATGCAAAAGCATCACCGTTGAACTTGCGAAAATGTATTCGTAAAAAATGAAGTATTATTAAGAATTAGTAAAAATGAAAGCTCAGTGATGCCACACCGTCATTTAGTAATAAAGCTATTTTCCCCAAGAAGTAAAGTAAAGGTTTAACGCCAGGTGAGAGAATGGCAGCTGGTTGTGTTTCTTTTCTCCTTTTTTAAAGGGTGGCATGGGGGATGTCAGAATTGTTTGTGACTTTCTCAACATTCTCTGAATTCGTTTTTATTTATTTGCAGGTACTTAATAGTAGTATTCCCCATTGTAGATACAACTATTTATTTATTAATATTTAGAATTGTTGGATTTGAAAGCTTTTCTATTTATTTCTTTATGTTTGGGTCAGGAACATTTAAGAACTAATTAACTCATAAAGTTAGTGCAGTGAAACTTCTGCAAAGTATTGTTCACAATAAAGGCTCTATGCACAACTAAAACAATACGATTCACATTGCAATTTGGTTCAAAGCAAAATTTTCTAATTTAGCATTCTAATATAGGTGCAATCTGCTAAAAGAAATTTTTATGTAGAAAACTTCTTCAGATAACACAACTGTTTTTATTCAGTAGATGCATTAGGCTTATAACAATAATTAAACAAATCAGGCTGTAGAAGGTTTCTTAGTTCAGGAGTTAATGTTGCTTCTGTCAGCATGAGCAATGTTTTCTAGAAATCGCGTTTGAGTTTTCCGTTGCGAACTATCCAGCTTACTATTCATCAGCGTTTACCCGGAATTCTATTGAAAAATCCTTCCTGGTGGTTACTGTGACCTTTCTTTTCGGCTTGTTTTTGAGTTAATTGAGCGGAACATCATTGGGCTCGCCCTCGTGAGGGCGGGCTGACCACGTTGTTGACACAGTGTAGCATACCTGTTTCCACAGAGTATGCGCTTTCTCTTCGTATTTCATGAGAAACGAGGCGTCCCCGCCTTCTCAGTGTAGTACGTGAACACAACAACTCTGTTAGTCTTCAAATACCTTGATAATTTGACGTACGATAAATTTAAATTTACATTTAAACAAGCTCGCTGCCGCCAATGGTCAGCAGCTTATTTTGCAGTGAATATTCAAAGCACCTACAAAATCACGCTGATGTAGCGAATATTTTGGAATCTACGTAAAGCGTGTAAGTAACTGGCGTGTAGAAAATCTATTTAGCGTGTAGGAAGCTGGCGCGCGCATATGATTTTGTGCACGCGTGCTACGCAATGGGACGACTCTTATATTGGTTTGTATTTTTGCATTTCCTCCATTATTGTAAATGCACCGCCCGCTCTCTTGGCCAATCCCCCGTCCTGGGGATGTGCCACAGTCTGTAAATCATCATAATAATCAACACGTGACCACCATCTTAAAGAGCTAGTTGGTGTTGGCACGATACAAGTATACGCGCGGTTGTGGCTCGATGATTAAAGCGTAGGGTTGTTGTGCCGAGGCTGCTGGCCGAGGCTCGATCCCCGCATAAGACAAGTAATTGAATTTTCTTTTTTAGTGTGAGATATTTGGCAAGGCAGCAGCAGCACCTAGCCAGCCAGCGGTCACGGTCATTGAACGTTAGAGAGTGTTCGCAATGAAAGCTTCGTTTGAAAACTAAGATCATTTATGAAGTCACAACCTTAATAGCAAGAAACAACGTTTTGCACATTTCTAGCTCCTTGCGCGAAAGCGACCCTTCACATGTTACCGTTAAACGTTGGGTTGTCAATCTTTCAACTGGATAATTCGGTGTTGAAAATGAAAAACCTTGTGGAAGGCCTGGTTTCTATCCTTGTGCCTACAAATGTGAAAGCCATCCATCACATGATCAGGAGGACCACTGAATATGAGCCAGATTTCGTGGAGATGGAAAACTGAGTGAATTGGTAAGCGTTCATGTTGAAGTTTGTGCAGCGGTCACAGTTGGACGAAGGAGAAGAGAAGTACAAGGGGCATGCGCTCAACTGCGCATCTGACATTCATTTACGCGGGGCATGCGTTCAACTGACATTTATTTAGAAATACAGAAAGAAATAAATAAAGCTAACAGCACATAGCTAAAAGATGGCACAAAAAAACCAGAACGTTTGAAAATTTGAAAGCGTCCTATCAAAAGGTATGCGCACCACTCGCACTCTACCTTAGGCTGCCGCAAGTACTCACCAAATATTCAAGTGATTTATCCCAGAGCCGTATTGATGGCTGACTCGCATGACCTTCTCCTTTTCATATGATATGAAAGGCTTCAGTCATTTCGCACGGAAGCTGCACTCTGTGCCTTGATAGCACCATAGTTTCATTCTAATGCGGAACAAGACCGCATTCCCGGCAGTGTACCGCTAAGCTTCTTTTCTTCCAGTGAGCGCTTATGCTCGCCCAGCCTCACATTCACACATCTTTCACTTTGGCCTATGTAACGTCTTTCCGCAGGATAACTGAAAACTGGGTACACGATGCCATCTTTGCAGTCGACAAACTTTGACGCATGCCTAGTGCCACACCCATCTTGAGGCCTTTTCACAAGGTGCTGTGTTTTTTGTTCAGCTTGTCGCACATTCCATCCAACGTGTTGGGTAAAGAGAAGACGACGTCCACTATACTATAGCGCTGTGCAGCGTTTTTCAGAACATGTGAAAGCTTGTGTGCGTAGGAGATAACGGCTACATGTTTTCCTAGATATCTGATAATCTCGCGTGGCAGAGTTGGTGACATTAGCCACGACGGCTTGGAAATAAGAAAGCTTGTAGGAAAGTTGATCCCAAAACTTTTGACAACTAAACAATACAGGAAATGTGCAGAGACATAGGTTGCTGTTTTGAAAGATATTACAAAATATAGCCAGATTTCCTGGACAAAGTGGTATCAAAGTGGTGATCAGGCATGGATCTACAATTATCATTCCAAGACAAAGTAACAACTTTAGGGCCTGGTCGCACAGTGGTTCCGCCAGACCAAAGAAGTTCCTTATGCAAATGCCAGTGCAGAAGCAAAGGGCAAAAGCTTTTTTGGAATATGAAAGAATTTCTGCTGGTGGCTCAACCATTATTGTAGAATATTACTCTGCTTTATTGACAAAGTTGAGGCAAAACATCGAGCAAGAACGTGGACAAACCCTCTGCAAAGGTGTCATCCTGCTACATGACAATGCCTCGTCACACGCTTTAGGTGAAGCAATGAAAAAACTGACCATTGACGTTTGAAGAGCTCTTTCTCAGTCAAGGGGCATAAATAGACAGCTGTCTCTCGAAACGTTGGGAATATAGTCGAGGATACAAGTATATATGTCTCCATATAGCATCTGTCTCCATATAGGGGACATTACAGTCAACCGCAAAAGTTTACGGACCGCTGGATCCGACAAAAAAATCTGAATACCTCCGGAGCCTGGGAACACAACCTGGTATTTGCCTTTCCAGCCTGCACTACATGTGAACAACATACGGCTCTAAAGTTTTTCTGCCTACAGTCACAACCAGCTCGGATATTCACCGTTTTCTCTGATCCCGTGGTCCGTAAACTTTTGCGGTTGACTGTACTTTCTTATAGCAATATGGTTTAAGAAAGCGAAAACTAGAGGCCGGTTATGAACCGGAGTAGAGCATACTCACAATATATATGCGTATGCCAAAATGAATGTCAGCATCTTAAGGTTACCAAAGGGCATTGAGCATGCAACCTGCCGAAGTATCTGAGTGCCGCAGACCAAGCATATGTATGCAGCCTTCCGTTCACAAAATTATTTTATTAACCCGTTAAAGCGACACATTTTGGCCAGCCGTAGTCGCCGTCTTCTTTCCAAGAGCACCTTTTCTCACTGCGTTCATTGATTTGGGGGGGCGCGCTTCTCCGCGGCGAAGTGCGCGCCCGAAGCACGCGCCAGCTGTGGAACGCTGGCAACCTGACAGATCAGATCACCGTCAAGGTACCACCTTCGATGACCGCCGTGGACTTGAACCTGCTCCCGGATGCGTCTCGCTCAACGCAAGACATTGTCATGACGGGTCCTGATACATTTGACACGGAGCGCGAAGTATACCACTCGTCGTCTCCGAGGGCTTCCCGGAGCGGGAAACCAAGTGCTCCGTCGATGGCCGTTGAAGAATCATTCTTCCGGCATGCAACAGCTGTTGGCGAACCTTGCACGTATTTCTCCGTGGGCAGCCGAGGAGCATTGTTCGTCACTCGCAGTCAGCACCAAGTCAAATCTTTCTCCTCCCTGTGGGGAATAGGAGGGTGACTCTTGTGCATGGTCCGTAACTGCCGTCGTCGAGGAGTGTCCATGGCAGCAGGTGTGAAGGCCACTACCGTAATGACTGCCGCGGTGACGTAGTACTTGCTCAGTTCTCAGGAAACTCTTGGCTTCTGCTGTGCCAGCGCAAGCCTGGGGTTCCACGGCGGTACTTCGGCCCTTGGCGAGGAGATCTGCTGTTTTAGGCGACGGCCTTCCGACCACGACGACATCTGCGATCGTGGCCGGCCAAACGGCGGCGGAGGAGAATGCACTTCGCCCGACGACTATAGGTGTGCCTTGGAGGTGACTCATTTATCACATCCGAGCGAGAAAGCAAGTGCCTCGATGACGGCCGTCCCCGAGTCATTCTTCCGCAATTCAACGGCTCTTGGCGCACCCTGCACGTGTTTCTCCGTGGGCATCATTGGAGCATTGCTTGTCACTCACAGCCAGCACCAAGCGAAATCTTTCTCCTCCCTGTGTGGAATGGGAGGGTGGCTCTTGTGTATAGTGGCTCTTGTATATAGGGGTTGGCAAGAGGACAAAAAGATAGAGGGGGGGGGAGGAATACGGGTTAACCGGAAAGGTGTTCCAATTAGAGGTGCTCATACTGAGCGGTGGATCTCAACAAGCGCAGGATAGCGCTTGCACGGCCTTCTGATGCGATGTCAAGTCCCGTCGATGTTCTAGAATTAATTCTTCCGATAGAGACCGGTTGTAGGAGTGGTCGAGCAGGACGGAATGCGATTGTCTCTGCAAATTGTATTGCGGGCGCTGGCACAGAACATGCCAGATTAGTTCCTTGTAGCCGCAATGCCGACAGGCTGCGGTGTCGACCATTGTTATGCGGAATGCGTAGGCATTGGTAAACGCGACGCGCAACCATAGCCTTCACAAAAGGGCCGCATCTCTTCGGGGAAGTCTCGTTGGAAGTCGAAGGCTTAAGGTTGGATCTAGGGTGTTTAATCGGGCATGCATAAAGTGTGGTTCATTCTACTCCAATGTGGTGCATTGGCGTACAAGTATGCGGACCAGCCTTGCAGCATCTGTCCTAGACAGCTGGATATATAGGCGGTGGTCTTCTACATGGGCTAAAACCAGTAGCTTGACCGGCACGTTCATTGCCAATAATACCACAGTAACTTGGCAGCCACTGAAAAATGAATTGATGGCCTTTCTTGGTCAGGTGGTGTATGACCTCTATTACTTTCGATCACCAACTGTTTATATGGACCGCGCCGTAAGGCTGACAGTAAACACTGCAGAGCCGTCTTCGAGCGGCAGATAAGGGATCATTTGTGTGTTGGTTCGTCATTAATAAAGTGCAGTGCGACTACAGCTTTTTAAAACATTTATTAGATCTAAACTTGAATATGCCGCCTGTATCTGGGATCCTCGCACTGCCTTGCTTACCTGCTCCTTCGAAGCTATACGACACCGAGCCACTCGTTTCATCTTTTCTAATTCCTCTCACACCGCTAGTGTAACTGCTATGCAAACTCATCTCGACCTCCCTGACCTTGCAATATGAAGCAAAGTAGCACGACTTGTCTTTCCTACACGATATACTATACACCAATCATAACTTTTAGAACGCTTTGCTCGTTGCTCCTCACTACATTTCAGCACGCACTAACCATAACTTCTAAGTCCACATTCCAAGTTCCTGTACAAACTGCACGTTAATTCCTTCATGCCCAGGACAGCGGCCAGCTGGAACCACCTCCTCGCCTCCATGGCCAGCAACCCGGTTCCATCATCATTCAAAACTGCGATCACTGCTTTTTGGACCGAATCCCACTCCCTGTAACGCTCCAAGGGGCATTGCGCGCATTGAAAGAAATTCCTTGTGTGCAGAGCTGCCAGTGTCCACAATTTAGATACCAACGTTTTCCTGCTTCCTAAAATTAGACTCTACCTCTCTCTCTATAGCCCGCTTCGCCAATTATGTTGGTGTGGCGCTCTCGTAAAGACAGTTGAGTCAGTGTTGCAAACTCGAAATAAAAAACGGCAGCATGTTACACTGTAACACGGGAAGACGAAAGCCTGCTGCACACTTGGTAATGCACCGTCTTGCATCGCCGCGTTGCTGCTTTTGCAGTTCGGCTTCTTCGGTTCGTTTTCAACGCTTAGCTGTGACTTCGCGCGCTCGTATAGTGGACTGAGACGCGCGCCGACGACGTTTCTCTTCGACTTTAAGTAGCATCTTCTCAGCAGGGGATTGAAGCGTATGCTGTTCTATGTGGTGTATAGGTGATTTGAAAGTATGCACTGTTCGCTTCACTGTGCTGAGCGCTTGTAGCCTCTGCATTACGGGGGTATGAGCCATTGCAATTTTGCTTGCTTACGGGGTACAGCAGTCCCAGCGATCTTGGGCAACGCTTCAGAGCCCTTTTCTCCAAAGATGCACAGATCTGCAGAGGCGCCCCCCTGGTCGTGGCGGGTGACTTCAACGCTCCGTATCATGCGTGGGGCTACCCGTATGACACCCGTAAAGGGGAGGACCTATGGAGAGAGGCGATAAATCTGGACCTGATGTTGATCACGGACCCGGCCTTCCCTACCAGGTGCGGTACGTCATCCAGCAGGGACACAACTCCGGACCTCACTTTCGTCAGGGGTGTGGCAGAGGTGAAATGGACGGACCTTAACGTGGGCTTTGATTGTGACCACTACGTCTTGGCCACCGTCCTTTGGATCGAGGAGAACAGACAACGCAAGTTCCGGTTCACCGACACGGACAAATTCCGCAAGCTGAGAGAGGAGCGGACCGGGGAAGAGAGGCCCGGCCTAGAGCAATCGATTGCACAGATTCGTGAGGACATTGAGGGCGCGACCAAAGATGTTAGCACAGACCTCCCGGTAGAGAAGATGGACAGCATGCTGGCGCCCCTACTGGAGGCCAAGCAGTCCCTTCTGGCCAGATGGAAGGGTCATCGGCTCAATCGAAGGCTCTGCAAGAAGATTGCCGAGGTCAACAGAAGCATCGAAGAGCACTGCAAGGTTCTTTCCAGATAGCAATGGGATGAAGCGTGCAACTCGATTGACGGCCAAATGCGGAGCGGGGGGTCCTGGAACCTCCTAATACATCTGCTGGGCGAGACCAACACCAAGTCGAACCAGCGGAATACGCTGGGAAGAGTGCTACACGGGGCCAGGCTAGAATCCTCGGACGAGGAGGTGATGGAAAGGTTGATCGAGAAGTATTTACCGGTAGCCTCCAGTCCGGCTTCCCCCGTCCCACGTCGCGAACCCGGAGTTGGATGCGGAGTTTGGTGTCGAGGAGATCCGGTGGCCCCTGCACGATTTAAACGGCAGGTCGGCTCCGGGTCCGGATAGAGTTACAAACAAGGCACTGAGGAACTTGGACGACAAGTCCGTGGAATACCTGACGGACGTTATCGACCAGATGTGGAACGACGGAAAAGTACCAGAGATGTGGAGGAGGACTGCCACCATCCTAATCCCCAAGCCGGGCAAGCCCCCCAGTCTCGATAACTTCCCACCGATTTCGCTCACTTCGTGCGTTGGCAAGGTGGCCAAACATGCAATCTTAAATAGGGTCTGGCAATACATGGAAGACCGGAATATTTACCCGCACAATATGATAGGCTTTAGGGCACGACTGTCAACGCAGGATGCCATGAAGCTGATCAAATATCAAGTCATTGACCGTAACACGAGGGACACGAGAGCCATACTTGGATTAGACCTGGAGAAGGCCTTTGATAGCGTCTTCCACTCCTTTGTCTTGAGCCCGATATCTAGCCTCGGGTTGGGCAAGCACTTCCACGACTGCACGCGATGGTTTCTTGTGGATAAAGAAGCCACTCTCAGGGCGGGAGACTTCGTTTCGGACTTGGTTAGGCTGGGTTTCAGAGGGACGCCACAATGGTCTGTCATATCCCCGACCCTCTTTAACCTTACCATGATCGGTCTGTTGAGGAGACTCTCCGAAGTCGAGGGTATTAATCACACAATCTATGCGGCCGATGTCACCATTTGGTGTACCGGAGGCAGTAAAGGACGGGTGGAGGCTGCGTTGCAGGAAGCCATCGAGATCACGGAAGAATATCTTAAGCCGACCGGCCTTCGGTGTTCCCCTCGGTAATCAGAACTGCTCCTTTACAAGCCC
Organism: Dermacentor silvarum; assembly: GCF_013339745.2. NCBI lineage: Eukaryota > Metazoa > Arthropoda > Arachnida > Ixodida > Ixodidae > Dermacentor > Dermacentor silvarum. The sequence continues at coordinate 188,999,793 of NC_051154.1, read as the reverse complement.
AGACGAAGGGGGCCCAAACCGAAGGGCTGGAAGCCGGTAGAGGAGGTCGACATCACTCTACGGACAAGTGAGGACGGTGTCACCCCCGGGGTGGACTCCCTCCGGGTCCTGGACATGACGATCGAATCGAACGGTTCCAATAACCTGATGGTGTCTAAACTAGCCAAGAAAACGGGCAATGTCATCAGACTCACACGGAGAGTTGCTAACCGGCAGCAGAGTCTTGAAGAAGACAATCTTGTGAGATTGGTGCATGCCTTTGTGATGTGTCATTTTACCTACGTGGTGGCCATGTCCCTCTCCGACCTCTCCAGGTCGGAGAGGGACAAGTTCAACACGATGATCAGGAAGACTATCAAGAGAGCCCTCGGCCTAGCCATGTACACAAGCTCGGAGAAACTGATGTGTCTCGGCATGCACAACACGCTGGAAGAGATCGCGGAAGCGCAGGAGAGGGCGCAGTACGCCAGGCTGTCCACCACCCAAGCGGGTAGGAGCATCTTGCGGGAGCTGGGGGTTCCTCCGGCGGAAATCGTGTTCCTCTTCTTCGGTCTCCCTCGGCAACAGCGGGAACGCATTTTCGTCGCTCCAATTCCACGCAATGTTCATCCCGAACACAACGTGGGTCGGAGACTAGCTAAGGCCAATAAGGCTCTCCTGGAGAAGGCTCGGGAACAGGCTCGAGATTGCTGTTTTGTTGATGCTGCCCGGTAACCCTACGGGACGGCGTTTGTAGTGGTGGGCATCGATCACGATGGGACAATCACGAACTCTGCGACGGTTCAAACGAATTCGGCTGAGGTGGCGGAGCAGGTGGCCATAGCCCTGACCCTGCTGGACGACAGAAGGGCCACGATCTACAGCGACTCGCGGATGGCTGTCCGAGCTTTCGCCGAGGGCACCGTTTCGGAGCAGGTCCTGTGCATTCTGCGGGACAATAACATCAAGTCGCACACGATCATCTGGTTCCCCGCACATATGGGGCAGATCGAGGGCGCCCCGCCCAACCTCAACGAGTCGGCCCACAGAGCTGCGCGTAGGTACCGGATGGCATGGCGCTGCGGTTATGGACAATCGGGACCCTCCCTCCTCATATAACGAACTTACGAAACATTTTTACATGGGACGGAGACGACCTCCTCCGCCACATAGGAAACTAGGCAGACCACAGGCGTTAACACTCAGGTCAGGGCATACCCTAACCCCGCACTGTTACACAATCTATCCAGAGATACAATCGACCAATGTTTGCGAACTATGCTCAGACCTAGCTGACTTAGAACACATGCTCTGGCGGTTCCCCCACGTTACGCGACAGCGTCGGCGTCACCTCGTCCAAATGGGAGGCTGCCCTAATCAGCCCCCATCTTGAAGCACAGCTATGGGCTGTCCATCCGGCCCGCGACGCAGCAGAGAGGCTCGGCCTTTCTGTACCGACGTGGGAGCGGCCCGCTACGTGCTGACGCGCGTTCTGAAGGACCTTAATAAAGCTTTACTATACCATACGGGGGTATGAGCCATCATTGCTGATGATGACAATGTTTGTACCACTGGACCGGACGAGCTTTTTTAAGGACATCGGGGTTATGAGCCACCTAATGCTTTCGCCTTTAAAAAAAAGAAAAGAAAAAAAAGCTAGTCGAGACCCCGAAAAACTCTGAAAGCCGAGATATGAGCACCCAAAATCCGCTAAAGCCCGTTAAATCCTGACAACAATCACAATCACGTTCAAAATATGTTTTATTGCGCCTACGTGACACAAAGTTGAAAAACAACATTACACTGGACAGAAAAGTCAGTTTCTTTTCTTCCATAATGGAATAAAAGATATCAAATATCAATAACAATAAAGAGTTTTCCGTGTGACTGTGAAGTACGGAAACGCATTGCGAAACGAAACTAAAAAGATTATGCTCACAATTACTGGCCGGAAAACAGGTTGAACCACCGGAAAGGAATTAAATTTACAGAAAACTTCCCTCTGTTTAATCTTGGTATGGTCGCACGGGCTCTGTGTGTATTTGTTCGCTGGCGTGGCTGTGTCTATAGTTGGTGCCATCGCTGACCCCGTAGACCTCTATCGTGCCAATCGTGCAAACAACGTGCTCGGGCAGCGTGTAACTGAAGCATAATTTATCCTTCAGCACTCAGATGGTCTGAAGTCACAATGTCAGAGTGGACAGACATGAACATAGCGAGGCTTCCTTCAGCAGCGTGTCATGTCTGAGACTTTTTTGTGGTACTTGCAGTGTTGTCTGCCTACCAGAGAAAAACGGTGCAGCAGCCGCAATTTGTTATTTTTTTAATAGTGTGCGCGACTAAATCACCGTGCTTGTCACCAAGTGCTACTTTGCAATAGCACCCACTTGGCTTGTCTGGCGTCACCTGGAACTTCCATCGACAAGACTCGAAGCACTGGCTACTGTAATCATTTCTTCCTGAATTTGTTATTTATTTCACCGGAGCCATTCAACAAGACAAAGTCCTCTAAAGCTTGTTTGCGAAAATGGCGAAGAATGAGACTATTAACAACTGCCGAAACTTCTAAGTTCAGAGGAGGCATGGAGACATGGAGACATGGAGGAAGAAATGGGAAGCACACTGAACATGATAATTATCTCTTACTTCCAAAGGGGCATAAATAAGCTGCATGCTTTCGACACGTGAAGCACGAATTATTGTCAAAATAATGAAAGTTTTTGAATCTCCAAACAAGCAACAAACATTACATGAATAATGCTAAAAGAACCACCGCCAGCAAGAGAATTAATTTTCCCATTATCTTAGGTAGCGTAAAAAAACCGCTATCTTTAGAGGTAAATTCGATAAGTTGGCAACACTGAGTGGTACACCTTTGATTAAGCGCGGCTAGAGGCAACTGAGAGTGTCAGTATAGCCGCTGCAGCCAATAGAGTCTTTTTTCATACCTTAACAGACTTTAAAAATATATACAGGGTGTTTCAGCGAACACTTTAAAAAATCCTTAAAGGCTGCCTGTGGCAGATAGCACAATTCTAGTTCATGATCTGGTTTACTCGAAGAGGCGGACATTACTTGCACAAGAAATTGAAATCTATTATCATATAATTAACAAAAATGCACTAATTAAATGTTAAACTAATTACCTGATGGCCCATATTGCAATTTACAAATTGTAGCCGTGGAGTTCACAAGGCACATCCACTTGGAACGAATTCTCGGGATGACAGCAGTTTCGAGATATTAATTCCCGAAGTTTGCGGAGAAATGCATTGGCGTTCCAGTTAGCTTCTTAACAAAACGTCGCTTTATGCATTGAAGCACAAAATTAACTGGAACGCCAATACATTTCTCCGCAAAGTTTGGGAATTAATATCTAGAAACTGGTGTCATCCTGATAAATAATTCCAAGTGGATCAGCTTTGCGAAATCCACGGCTACAATTTGTTAATTGCAATATGGGCGATCAGGTAATTAGTTAAAAACTTAATTAGTGAATATTTGTTGATTAGTCAATTATGCATTTCAATTTTTTGTGCAAGTAATGTCCGCCTCTTTGGGTAGAGCAGCTCATTAACTAGAATTGGGCTATCTGCCACAGGCAACCTTACATAAATTTTGAAAGTGTTTGCTGAAACACCCTGTATATTCTGTGGCTAACAGCGCAATTCCGTCTTTATCACGGAGTTACGTGCGTGGGTAGAGGTAACTTGCTTGAGTTAGAGTGGTTAACCTTTGTTTGAAGGCTACTTTTTTACGCAGAGATGGCGCCAGAATTTCCAAGAGAGAAAACGGTCTTGTAGAAAGACGCACAGAGAGGATATATGTATTGAGTAGAAAACAGTTGATAGGGGATTTCCTTTTAAATTGGAAGTTGGACGATGCGCGCCAAGAACACGAACGTCGGAACAGCTATATGCTGTATACAACAGCGCATCATATATAGCTGCGGTAAAGGAAAGGGTGAACTGGTGTAATCATATCGCCTTGTTACACAATAGTACGAAGTTGGAGGAGCTGTTCTGTCTTATAAATCTTGAAATAGCGCTGGGAGCAGAACAGCGGAAAAAAAAAGTGATGACACGAGTGGCTGTGTCGTCTCTCTCGTTTCTTCTTATCTGCCATATGACGCTGTTTGTGACGTTCTCAGGGCTTCTAACGGCAATTCGGCACTGCCTTAATTTCGTATTATGTGTTTACGCAATCAGCTTATGCAATTTTTATCAAAGTGGCACGCTTAGACTCAGAAACGGTAAAAGGAGACGCTAGGACGGAAGTATATTCAGCATTTCAGAATTTTTTTTTTCTTTTTCACGATACTATAGGTATTTTTGCAGGCATATAATTTCCTTCTGTTCCACCTCCTCCACTATTATTGGTGTAATTGATTCTTTCACTTGAAGCGTCTATACATTTCCACAAGCGTAGCCGTATGCTTTGGTTAGTCGGCCTGTATCTCCGGGTCATTTTTTTTTTTTTCGTTCATGTCCGAAACTTCCTGAGTCTAGGCGATTAGGTGCCACGCGCGCCATAGAATTCGCTATTTTAATATCTAATCCCTAAAGCAAGTGACACATTATACGTTTTTTTTTCCCATGATGACGACGTTACAAAATAAATTCGGTGACACCCCGTATTTTAAGAGGAAAATTTACCTAAGAAACGCCTATCTGAATACATGGAACGGAAAAATCGTTTTTCTCGGCATACACTGCATCGAATTTGATGACATTTGTTGCATTTATAAGAAAAAATAAAGCAAACATCTACCGAGTGGTGCAGCACACTTTTGATTAGGGCCAATATTTTTTTTTACAAAAATTGTTGGATGTTGCTAAATTCAAGAAAACTGAAGCATGAAGTTTACCTTTGTAACTCAAGAATAAAAAAAAACGAAACAAAAACCAATTATCCCAATTCTGTAAACTGCACCCATCCAAAGCTATAACAAAGTTAATGTATTTTACACCGCTTTGAAGTATACCACTATTTTGCGAATGGGAATTTCGCACCACCCTCGTAAGCATATTGTGCCATAACTTCCTAGATAATATTTGTCCGCTTTAGATGCGTGAACACACACACTCCACAAAACTGTGATGGTGTTTTTTAAAGCTTAGTGATTATCGACAGTTACTGTAAAACATTAAAAGGGCCAAAATAAAAAATAAAAATAACAATTGTGCAGATCCAACGCACATCTTGGAGTCTATGTGAAGCGAAGCTTTGGTTAAGCAATTAATCAAATGCAGCAAATTTGCCCATTTCGTTAACTGGTGGTGGCGCAGTGGATTTGGCATTGCGCTATACTGCGTTGGCGGCCAAATGCACAAACGCTAGTGTACCGAGCATTGGGTGCAGATCAAAGATCCCCAGATGATCCAAATTAACCCGGAGTCCCCCACTATGGCGTGCGTCTTAGTCTATCGTGGTTTTGACACCGTAATACCCCAGACATTTTTTTTTTATTTTCAGCTGGCGCGCGCGTGCATGTACAGCCTACCGCATTTTTAGCTATATCGCGCGAGGGCACTATAATATGGTCGTACGTCGTCCTGACGGGAACATCGCATTAGACGACTCTTGCACAGGAGAGTGCTTAGTGCACTTGAGAGTACTTCTGCCGGTCTCGCGGATTATCGCCGCTTAAAGGCGCTAAAATGACGCGTGATGGACGCTCGCGCGACATAGATAAAAATGCGGGAGGCTGTACTGTCGCGCACCCGCGCTACGCAACCGGACACACGCGGCGATCATCTCCAAGAACTAGTCGGCGTTGGCACGATAGAAATATACGTGATGATGTTATTTCTATGTAATAAAGAAGGAAATAAAAAAAAGCGATTGTGTCCTAATGTTTAGAGCTGCTGTCCTGGTACACCTAGGTTCAATCCCACAATCGAGCACGTAATTCAATGATTTTTTTGTTTTTGTTTTTTAACAGCGGAGCTGTTTAAGCCGACCGTCAGTCCGTGTGTCGCGAACAAAACCTCGCCGAGCGAAGGCGTCACCTGCGTTGCCTAGAAACATCGCCTAACAACATCGCCTAGCAACATCGCCTAGCAACATACTGCCACCTCCTCGCCCCGCTGTTACTGCTGCTGCTGATGATGATGATTTATTGGCATCCCCTTTGAAACGGGGTGGCGACAAATAGTAAGCGAGCCTGCGTGATTTTCAAGTTGAAGTTGAATTTTCATCAGTAGTACAAAAAAATAACAGGTGATCAGGTATAATCATGTAATCAGGTATGCTATACGTGTTCTTTATCGAGAATTTTTGTATACCTCTCATTAATATTTTTCATTTTTTTTTCAAGGCAGACGGCTCACCAGGGTAAACGCAGACACAAGCACCGTAACGACCCGCAGGCGCGCTACGTGGACGCAGCCAAGTATCCGGGCTGAAACGCCTTCGCCAGCAGCGTCACAGACTATACAGGGGGACGACACTGGCGTTGGCGACAATTCTCGCCAAACACGCGGACACAGCAGAGGAGGCCGCTATAGCACTCGCCACCCATACAGGCGAGGATGCCATAGTGGTCTTCACCGACTCTTAAATAGAGGCACGCAACTACATGAAGGGCAGGATCTCCATCAAAGCGATGAACATACTGAAACGTGTCGACACTCCTCTCCCCTACACCTGCATCATGGGGGTTCCAGGACACGAGGGACTCGAGGGGAATGACGCGGCATACACCGCGGCCCGCGCAAGCGTCAACTGGGCCTCCCCGCACGAGATTTTCGACATGTCCCACCCACCCAAATCAGCGGAGGAAACGGAAACAGAACCGCTATCTTATCAAGCACTACTGCAGCACTATCGGCTTGGACGCAGGGTATACCCCCCACCACATCCAAAACTAACGAGAAACGAAGGCACCGACTACAGGTGACTCCAGAGCAATACCTTCACCCACGGAAGCTTACTGCATCATTTCCACCCGACGCTATACAGCTACACCTGTCCACACTGCAACGTACCAGACATCCTGGCGCACCTCCTACTGCAATGCAACCACACACGAGCAAGCATCACAACGACACCACCAATAGCAGCAGACGCAGACCCAACTCTCCTCGCTGAGACGTGGGAGGCTGCGATCTCCAAGCCGGACCTGGTCGACCAGCGCGAACTCGTCGCCCGGGCCCGGAGGGCGATCCAAGCCAGAGGGTTCCTGGAATAAGGGACCCTCCCACCTCGACTGCAAAGTTACTGCTTCAAATAAAGGTTTATTCATTCATTAATTCAAAAATTTACCTTGTACCGCTACCTATGATTTTAAGAGATCATGTATCAATGTTCTCCCTGCTTTTTTTCCACCAGTACTCTAATCGTCTCTTGCTTATCTCTACGGCTGATCTGTTGATGTTTCCTTCCACTTTAAACCCAAGTGCTTCTGGAAGGTGTACGTTACCTACGGTTCTCGCTGAGAGACCACTCAGCGCATTAGGATGGGCTAAGTGGGCCCTCAATCTTTACTGCAACATACACATGTCTCATCTAGTTCCCAATATTTGCGCCGGTATGTTTTGGTCCTTAGGCAACCGGCTCGAGCCTCAAATAGCAAGGCACTGCCCTTTGTGTTATCGTACAGATTTTCCCTTCTAATTTCTTTCGTCTCCTTCTTCTAAAGTTTCATGGTCCTTTTATTGCGATAGCAATTATATGGACACTCCAAAGCACATTTCTGCCGTCGCCGTCGCCGTCGCCGTGAGGTTCCGTATGACGTCAATGGAGATGAAATCGTCGCCGCGCGCCGAACGCTGTATGTGCGCGTGAAAGGGCGCGAGGGACGCGCGCTTTCACGGTGAGTGAACCCACGGCGGAGAACAAACGCGCGTTCTGCGCGGTGCTCTCTTAAGGGCTGCAGAAGTAGGCGTCTCTTTCCTCCTTTACAATCACCATATATGTAGAGCAAACGCGCCTTCTTCCGACTCGCGAAAGGCCGTGGGGGGGAGGGGGGGAGGGTGAGGGAAGGGAGGCGACGTTTAGCTGTGGCACCAAGTGCCTATTTATATCAGAGGCTCCGGCAACAGTCACCAATGCCACACGCATTTTGTGCGAACGCGGGCAAAACGCCGACGGCGTCGAAAACAGTTCTCCGCGTTGCTGGCGCTGCTGCATGTCCAAATTTATACAGCTGATAAAACTACTAACCTTACTCCGTATAGCTCTCTACAAATTTGCTATCGCAATTGATGCTTCGCCTTTCAGGTGAAACTGCGACAACTTTTTTGTTTGCATTCTTTGCATCCAATTCACGGTCTTTATTTCTCTCACTTTCTTTCTGATGAGAGTGATGATGATGATGATGATTTATTGGCATCCCCTTTGAAACGGGGCGGCGACAAATAGTCACCTAGCCTGCTTGATTTAATCAGGTATACTATACATGTTCTTTATCTTGCATTTTTGTATACCTATCATTATTTTTCTTTTTCAAAAATTCACCTTGTACCGCTGCCTATGATTTTAAGAGATCAGGGCGCATCCATCTTTTCCCTACTTTTTTTCCACCAGTACTCTAATCGTCTCTTGCTGATCTCTACGGCTGATCTGTTTATGTTTCCTTCCACTTTAAACCCAAGCGCTTCTGGGAGTTGCACGTTACCTACGGTTCTCGCTGGGTGGATCCCGTCGCATTCCATTAGGATGTGCTGAGTGGTCTCTGGATCTTTACTGCAGCATACACATGTCTCATCTAATTCCGAATATTTGTTCCGATATGTTTTCGTCCTTAGGCAACCGGCTCGAGCCTCAAATAGCAAGGCACTGCCCTTTGTGTTATCGTACAGAGTTTCCCTTCTAATTTCTTTCTTCTCATTCTTGTAAATCTCCATTGTCCTTTTCGTTTCCATTCTTTGCATCCAATTCACGGTCTCTATTTCTCTCACTTTCTTTCTGATGACCCCTGGTTGTCTATTTACAGTTTCGATTATCCTGTACTTGGTTGCCAACTTCCTTGACCTCTTCCTCCATTCTGTGTCCACGCTTTTCATGTAGAGATACTTGTGCACTTTAGCTGCCCATTTATTTTCATCCATGTTCCTGAGCCTTTCTTCAAAACTAATTTTGCTTTGTGCTTCTCTGACTTCAAAAGAGGCCCAACCCATGTCTCCATGCACTGCCTCATTTGTCGTATTACCGTGTGCCTCCCAAAGCCAACCGGCCTACTGATCTTTGGTTAACTTCCAAACCCGCCAATATATCCGATTTTAAGCATATAATGGCATTTGCGAATGTTAGCGCTGGCACCATAACTCCTTTCCAGATTCCACGCACCACCTCATACTTATTGTGGCCCCACAGTGCTCTGTGTTTCATTAATGCTGCATTCCGCTTCCCCTTTATTTTCAGATTATCTTGGTGGTTGATTGAGTAATTCTTTCCTTCGTTTATGTGTACGCCGAGGTACTTATATTGCTTCACTATGGGTATTACTTGCTGTTGAATTGACACCACGAAGTTACTCGTGTGCTCATTAAAGATCATAATCCCTGATTTCTCTGTGCTAAACTTAAGGCCTTAAGAGAGTGCCGCTCCGGCCACAGCGCCACCTAGCGATGCCTTGCCTAACCTCCGCAGCAGCGCCGCTCGCTCCTCCGCCGTATATAGCTCTACCTAGCTTCTCCCCACAGCAGCGCGGGGGCTATGGAGAAAGGAAAAAACTGAGGAAGGGTCCTGACGTCACTCTTTGTGAAGCCAAGTGACGCCGGAAGTTGGCGTTACTCCGCCATCTTGTCGGGGCAGATTCACCTCTCTTGTTTACATTTCCCGTGAAACCACGCCGCGCTGCGCTCAACCTGGCTGCTCGGGCACACGTGCTGCGCAGCGATCCTAAACCGAAAGATGTAATCGCGATGTGCCATCGCATTACCGTTGTCGACGTCATGTTGAAAGAAGTTCATAATGAGCTTCGCAAATTCGACCGTGCGGTTGAATTCGCTGCTTTTACCGGCTTCTGTGAATATAGAGATACTTTATCAGCCCAGCCAACTGAACTGCTCTGAACTGCACGACTGCCACTGACTTGCAAGGCGTTAATTGTACAGGTTCTGAAACACAGTGGTTTCGGTCTACAATGGTACGTTAGTGTAATTCCGCCGAAGAGGGCAAAATTTCCCGCAGATATTCCTTAGTCTGTGGCCATTGCCGTGGCGCGGTACATTGCTACAGCGTTGCATGCGCATTCATCTCACGCGTATGAGTTCCTTCAATCCCACCTGGCCACAGCAACATCCGGAAGAGCACGGTCCAGATAAAACAGCGGAACAAAACACAGACTAATGCAAACCTGCCCACACGACGCCTTGACCATGGTACGAAACCTACGGCGCAACACGTGTGAGCACACACACCATAATAAAGCCGCCATTGTGCCACGACAACATAGCCGCTAGAGCGCAAAAATCGTGAAAACATAAAGAGAAATACCATGACTACGTCACTTCATCCGCACTTTTCTCCTAGCGCGCGGAGGGGGCCTCTCCTCAGTTTTTTTCCTTCCTCCATGGCGGGGGCGACGCTAGGGGGTGACGCTAGGCCGCCGCCAGAGGCATCAGCTGCAGGGACGGACAACGGGCGCGTTCGGCGCGAACGCGGGGAAACGCGGTCGGCGCCGGCAGCAGCTCTACGCGTCCCACTACTTAAGAGAAGTGAAATTCTACGCTGTAATGATGAGCGGCCACGGAGCCAATGTGGAAGACGACGGCGAAGACGAACGCGGGATCAATGGCACGAGCGCGTTCGCTCATGCCAACGTGCCAGTTGTGGAAGACGACGACGACGCTCGAGAGAGAACCAAGGTGAAGCTAATGAAAAGCCAAGTTAAAGCTAGGGAAGGGCCACCAGCTTCACTGTTTGCTCAGACTTCGCACCACTAGTGTGCAGCTGCCCCCATTCTTTTTTTTTTTTTTTTTTTAAGTGTAAGCCATTTAACAAGTCAGCTGCACCACTCAGCAGCCTCGGTCAGAAAAGTCCGGGAGGGTTCACAAAGGAAGCTTCGCTTTAAAGTTTTGCTTCCTTCTGTCAGTAGAACTTAGCTTTCTCACTTAAACGCATCAAATTTCATTCAAATCGGTTCAGCTGTTGTCTGACGAGAGCATTTCTCCATTGTACGTGTGTTTGAATAGAGAATTCGGAGCTAGCCCCCCAGGGTAAAGCTTCCCCTTAAGCCTGATTATTTAAAGCACGTGAAACGCGCTGAGCCGTGCTCCATGCAGGGAAGCAAAAAAAAGAAGTGCCTCTTTTTTTTATGCAACCTCCTTCTCTGTATCTCTCTTCGGAAGAATTATTGAAATGTTCTTATTACTATCGTACCAAATAACGCCTGACTGCATTGAATTTTATCGTGCGTTGCTGCATGTTCAGCCGCAGTTCTTGGACAAGTGGAGGTCAGACATCAACATGTCGCCTTTTTGAAAAGGCATTCTGTCAATAAAACAGGACCATAGCTAAGACTGTAATGATAGATTACTTTCGGAAATGTTCAGTATTTCGTCTACGAAGAAAGGTGCCACTCATTGCTGAAAAAAAAATTCAATGTAAGCTACCGCGTGAGAATTTCTCTCGCATCCAAACAACGGTGCCAATGATGTGATTGAGTAATATCATAGACTATAGGCTTTGTTATCAACCCGTCGTGGTGGCGTAGTGGCTTTGGCGTTGTGCTGCTAAGGCCGAGAGCGCGGGATCAAATCTGGGCCGCGGCCGCCGCATTTCGATGGAGGCGAAATACAAGAACGCCCTTGTACCGGGACTTTGGTGCACGTTAAAGAAGGTTGTTCAAATTAGTCCTGAGTCCCCAATTATACTTTGCCTTATAATCATATCGTGGTTTTGGCACGTAAAACACCATACCTTAAGGATTTGTTATCGTTTAGTAACGAGCGTTTTTTTTTTTTTTTCAGTAGGTGAGCGCCTCGAAAGGTTACGGATAAATTATATTTTACTTTGAGCACGATGCAGTTTATTTTGCAGTAACAGGCTGCAGAGCCTTGCAGGATTTGCGATAACATGATGCTGGCTTGAGTAATGCAAATAGCCACGTGAACTGCATTCTGTCGCCTTCTGTTGTCATCTTCTTCACTTATGTGCAGCCGACTTCTTGAATTTTTCGTTGCACACTTATTCCCTTCTCTGTAGTTCAATGCATTTCGCTCAATGCACTCTCTGCTCCCATTCTGCTCACTTCACTTGTTTTTGCGCACCCGGCTGCTTTTGATGCCGACATTCTGGATTTCTATCTACAGTCAACGCCGCTACGGAAGGCAAACTCGAATCTTGCCGCGGCCACGAATGCTTGACTTCGTATACGTAGCACACGGAAAAACAAAGTCAAACAAGAGAGACGAAGACGCAACTACCTGTGTCTTCGTGACTTCTTTTTATTTTTTTTATTCCCCCCCCCCCCTTTTTTTTTTTTTTTGCCCTCGTTTTCAGCGCGCTACGCATACGAAGTCAAGGCGTATACACACTCACCAAAACCGCCACACTTACCTTACGAGTGTTTGGTCTCTGTGTCCCTATAATACTAGCGCCATTACAACGCCTAAACTAACAATATTTGAACCTGTCCACGCATTTCAAATAACGGTTTCCGAGTGGGTGAGTGGATAGGAGGATATGGTTGGACGGACGAACAGACCATCAGATGGTTGGATTGATTGATTGATTGATTGATTGATTGATTGATTGATTGATTGATTGATTGATTGATTGATTGATTGATTGATTGATTGACGAACGGATGGATGGATGGATGGATGGATGGATGGATGGATGGATGGATGGATGGATGGATGGATGGATGGATGGATGGATGGATGGATGGATGGATGGATGGATAGGCCGTATATGGTTCTAGTTTTTTATAGATTTTGACTGGGCTTGCCTGTCTATATTTCTTTTCTTTTTAAAGAAGCTGTCTTTCCCACTTTGCGAGCGCTGGCTGCTGCTGTCTTGCCGATTGTATAACTTGGGCCATATGGGCATCTGCAATTGGCATGTGGCGCTGCGTATGGAAACGTTCTTGACCAATCCCTGGGTATGTGGCACTGGATATGTGCTCGAACAGACAAGCAGAAGAAGAAGCAACAAGTGGGGAAGTCCGCCACAAAAAAAAAAAAAAAAGATTGTGACAGAAAAAATAAAAATGCAGAAGTCGGCATCAAAAGCAGCCGAGTGTGGAGAAAGAAGGGAAGTGAACAGAATGGGAGCATTGAGCGAAACGCATTGAGCGAAATGCATTGAGCTAGAGAGAAGTGAAGAAGTGTGCAGCGAAAAGGTGAACAAGTCAGCTGCACATAAGTGTAGACGATGCCAACAGAAGTAGCGCAGTCTGGAAAAAAAAATGAACAAAATGGGACCAGGACGAGTATTGAGCGAGGAGCATTGAGCTACAGAGACATGAAAGAGCGATAAAGACATTTCAGTAAACATCATTTTGTTTCACTTTCCTTTCTTCAAATTTATTATTACTTTTTTGAACCCTTGCACCGTCCAACTCATGGCTGATGCCCCGAGTGGGTTGCGCCAGTTCACTGAGGAACAACCAACCAACCAACATCACAAAGAGCTTCACTTATCACCGATTCCCACATACGCGTGGGATATATGCCCACTTTTTTCTCCTTTTGTAACTTTTGCTGTTTAGTCCGAGACGCCAATGGATATTCGTATTCCTATAGCCATGGTATTTCATTTCCTTATATTGCAGCCGACTGATCACATGTGTTACTGAGCACCATCAAACCCGAGTTGCTTGCTAAAACATAAATCCTCGAGCCTTACCCTATACTCAGTAGATATGACTGCCAGAAGCTTCTTCTTCTTTCTGGGGTTTTACGTGCCAAAACCAGTTCTGATTATGAGGCACGTCGTAGTGGAGAGCTCCGGAATAATTTTGACCGCCTGGGGCTCTTTACCGTGCACTACAACGCAAGCACACGGGCGTTTTTGCATTTCGCCTCCACCTAAATGCGGCCGCCGGGGCCGGGATTCGATCCCGCGACCTCGTGCTCAGCAGCGCAAGCACACGGGCGTTTTTGCATTTCGCCTCCACCTAAATGCGGCCGCCGGGGCCGGGATTCGATCCCGCGACCTCGTGCTCAGCAGCGCAACGCCTTAGCTGACTGAGCCACCCCGGCAGGTCTGCCAGAAGCTGAACATTTCTCTCAAAACCACGGAGCCTACGTAAATTAAACTGGAAAGACGTAGCTTTTTACACATAATATAAATAACGTATTTTTTAAAATTTGCCTTTAGCCTCGTTGTCATGCCTGTATTGTGCATTGCAAAGATGGCGCAGGCCTTTTTGGATAGAGAAATAAGAGTGTTGGGCTAGTCGATGGTTGGCTTTCGTAGCTACATGGTTTCTAGCGTAAGAAAACGTTGTTAACGCAGAACAAGATATGGGTCTTGACAGAGCGCTAGACTTCAACTGAGGATTTTAAATTAATCAGACACGCAAGGGGGGGGGGGGGGGGGGGGGGGCAGGGTATGCGCGAACAAAAGCGCAGACAAACGCGCAAACGAATGCCAGCAAATAACAGGAGCCACTGACGTCAAGCCGTTACCAATCATTGACTCGAAGGTTCTTATCAAGTTATGAATCTCGAGCTGAACTGAGGCAAACCGTTTGCGTAGAGCTGGCTATCCGGAAGACACTTTGGTGTCTGTCGCTGATAGCCTTATAAAAGAGGTAAAAGCAGACCCGGCATCTGCTAGGTACAAAAAATAAATAAATTCAGTGGCGATTGTAGAGAGAAGTGCTTTAGCATTACATCACACATTTTTTGAGGTCAAGTATCTATGACTTAAACCGCGTTAACCACATTGCAGTGTTGTCCAGGAGCTTACTCGACACACGTCCTGTCTCTTTGAGGAGCGAAGTGTAACTGATGGTGGTCCGGAGCAGACCACTGTCGGTTGCATTATATATATATGAACGAGAGAAGAATGGAAACCGAGGGGATATATACACATACATACTTGCACGCTAATCCTCTCCCATCCACTTACTTTTTTTTTTCGCTTTGACACTCCTAATCCTAACGCATTAAAAAAGCACCTCCCAATATGCGCCACGTGACTTTGCCATACGTGCCTTGTTCGCTTCGTGCATGCGCAGTGTATGCGGCGTGCCAGCCATGCTTCCTAAATGATGTTTTGGCTGCTTTCTGCTGTCACGTCTAAAGTGCAGTCTCTTTTTCGAAACTGCGTGAATCGTGAAAATTTTCTCCTTCGATATCGCAGGTATATAGAGTTGCAAGGGTTACTGTTTTTCCAACGCAGAGATGCGCCGCGTCTGTTCATAAATGATGCGTAGAAACAATGTCTGCAAATTCAGTATGGGAAATTTTAATTGTACGATGCTTCGCTCCACACTCAAAATTCATTTCGTACTTAGTTATGACAGACATTTCGTTTTACACGGAAGTGCAATATTGGTATTTGGTGTCAACTTTATATATAAATCAGTATATTATAATGGGACGCCGCCTGCGAAGCTTTCATCTAGCTTCTTATTGCTCTGCTGAGTTGTTCTGCTCAAATGTGGGTACTGCAGTAATGTGTAAAAACAAGAGTTAGGCGCACATGTTTTACGAAAAAAGAATGTGCTACTACTTTCACTTTTCTCCCAAACAGCCACCCAGAAAAAGTATTGTACATGGCTGTTAGCATGACTGCGCTCAGATCAAGAGCCAAGCCAATACATGCAATGTAATGTTTCATAATGGCCTGAAGCGGTCTTTATCGATAATATTGTTACGCGAAGAACGAGTCAGTAAGACGGGCAACTATTTACAGGTTGTATTTACAACAGCGGTTGCAGCGCTGACCGGTTAGGTTCACAGCGCGAGCCCAGCTCGTTCTTACTCTTCTTTTCTCGAGTGATGGCGCCCGCGCGCCTCGGTCAAACAATCAAATACCACACGCGTGTAGCATAATCCCCCGGCGGCAGAAGCGACGCCCCGGAGCGCCTAAATGTCATCACTGGGAGGGTGATACTGCTTCAGTCGTGTAACGTGCACGATATCGCTGAACTGGGAAGCAGATGGGGCGTCAGGGGCGATCTCGTATGGGACGGGAGTCACGGCACGAAGCACTCGGTAGGGGCCTGTGTAACGCGACAGCAGTTTTTCTGAGAGGCCGACCTGACGCGACGGAGACCATAGAAGCACCAAAGAACCAGGCGGGAAGTGCACTTCTCGGTGTCGCTGGTCGTACAAACGCCTTTGACTCTCTTGGGAGTTCAGAAGGCGGTCACGGGCAATTTCCTTTGCGTGAGCAGCGCGGGCGACGGCATCAAGTGCATATTCACTGGTGGGTTCCGCGTGAACAGGGAGAGTTGTGTCGAGGGCACGGTGTAAGATATACTATATATCTTACACCGTGGTCGAGGGGCAGTGCTGGTTCTCGGCCGAACAGGAGGAAAAATGGGGAATAGCCGGCTGTGTCGTGGCGCGAGGAATTATAGGCAAAGGTGACAAACGGCAGAGTGAGGTCCCAGTCTGTGTGGTCTGAAGAGACATACTTCGCGAGCATGTCTGTGAGAGTGCGATTAAGACGCTCCGTGAGGCCATTAGTTTGCGGATGGTACTACGTGGATAGCTTGTGCCTCGTGGCACAAGACTGCAGGATGTCCGCGATAACTTTTGACAGGAATGTCCGGCCACGGTCTGTGAGAAGTTGTCGCGGAGCTCCATGTAATAAAATCACGTCGCGTAAAATAAAATCGGCAACATCTGTGGCGCAGCTTGTAGGGAGCGCTCGGGTGATGGCGTAGCGCGTGGCGTAATCTGTGGCCACAGCGATCCACCTGTTCCCAGAGGGAGAAAGAGGAAAGGGACCAAGTAAATCTAAACCAACCCGAAAGAATGGCTCCGCGGGAATGTCAATTGGTTGAAGGTACGCAGCAGGGAGCGTCGACGGTGTCTTGCGTCGCTGTCATTTATCACACGCAGCTACGTATCTTCGAACGGAGCGAGCAAGCCCAGGCCAAAAGAAGCATCGGCGGATCCAGTCGTAGGTACGTGACACACCGAGGTGACCGGCAGTGGGGAGGTCGTGAAGTTCGTGGAGAACAGCCGAGCGAAGGTGTTTAGAGATCACAAGGAGTAATGCTGGGCCGTCGGGGTGAACGTTGTGGCGGTAGAGTACGCCATCTTGAAGTGTGAATAGGCGAAGGGAACTGTCGGCAAGTGGAGATTCCAGGCGGTCAATGATGACACGCAAGGACGGGTCACGGCGCTGCTCGTCGGCGACATGGACCAGTGGAAAAACAGAGAGAACGCAGGCGTTGGTGTCAGGCTCAGACGTAGAGGTCGGGTCTTCGACTGGGTAGCGAGAGAGGCAATCTGCGTCCTGGCGTTGGCGTCCCGACTTGTACGTCACTGTGTAGGGATATTCTTGTAGTCGGAGAGCCCAACGACCGGCTCGAGCCGGCCAGTAGAATCCTTGAGCGACGAAAGCCAACACAGCGCATGATGGTCTGTGATTACTGAGAAGGGCTTGCCATATAAATATGGGCGGAACTTTGAAACAGCCCAGACGAGAGCAAGACATTCGCGCTCGGTAATCGAATAGTTGCGCTCTGCAGTTGTCAGGAGTCGGCTAGCGTAGGCTATAACGCGGTCGTGTCCGTGTTGGCGTTGCGCTAAGACGGCGCCGATCCCATAACCACTGGCATCGGTTCGGACCTCTGTTGGTGCGGACGAGTCACCGCTTGTCTGGTTGTACGGGTTGCACAACCGGCTTGTCTGGTTGTACGGGACGGGTCACCGCTTGTCGGGCAACTATTTACAGGTTGTATTTACAACAGCGGTTGCAGCGCTGACTGGTTAGGTTCACAGCACGAGCCCAGCTCGTTCTTTCTCTTCTTTTCTCGAGTGATGGCGCCCGCGCGCCTCGGTCAAACAATCAAATACCACACGCGTGTAGCAATATGGTAGACACATCCAGCAATGGAAGCAACCGACAATCACTATGACGTTATGACGAGGCGCGCATTGTTCGCGAAACCCTTCCGTTCACTAGAACTTCGAATTGAAACATGAAGGAATCCTTTACAGCGCCAATTGGAATGCCTATAACATACTCGAGGCACTAGAGTGCAGCTTGGTCATGCAACATCGTCACGAAACTACCGTCTGCATGACGATGTCTCGAACCACGATGGTGTTTAATTACATCAACTGAGAATTATTCGCTGCGTCAGCCCATAAAACACCGCCTCGTATACCCGCCTCATAAAGAAGATACTATATATGCAAGCCTCATATGGGAATTCACGGGATTGTGACCGCCTTCGGTGAATGCTGATATTTTCTATGTGTCCCATACGACTAAAGAATTAAGCTTCGGCTTCTTGCTGGTTGCAGCCATATGGCCTAAAAGGAATATTACTCCCAAAAAGTTGGGACGAGCACCTGTGTAAGTTTCGCTAAGCAGATCGGTCAGAACGGTTCCCCAAGCAACAAGCAGCGCTAAATTGGTGAATTTAGTAGAGCGTGTAGCACTGAAAAAAAAATAAATATTGGTCAATGCCCTTTTCTGTGCGGCAAACAGCTTAAAGCCTCAATTAGCTTTACTTAAAATTACCGCCGCCTTATGTTAACTGGTTAAGAACGGCTTAATTTTGAGAAGCAGTTCAAAAAGCAAACGGTACTGGCAGAATTAATACTGATGTGTTGTTTAGTCCTCGTGCTATTGCCGAACGATTCTGTGAATAAATGCGAAAATTCGATACTTTGCCAATGAACAGCTCGTCGAGAGCAAACAAGATTTAGCGGGTTAAAATACAGGTAAATTGTGTAGAAGTCATATATTGCCAGCGTTTGTTGCATGATTGTTGCACCACGGCAAGTATGGTCGCTTAACTGAATCGTTCTATCCCATGTTTTCACGCTTATGCTTTTATTATCCAGGTGAGCTACCACTATAGACTGTAGACCTGCGCATGAAAAACACACACCGCTCTTGACTGACCTCCGTTGGCTGGCACTTTAACGTTTCTTTGTGAAATATATCGTTGTCTAGAAAATAAGCTCTGTCGATAAATTTGGACGAACGGAGACATCCCCAAAATATATTTGAGAGGACTGTCATAAGTGCACCAGCATAGGAAACGAGAGCGAAAAAACTGAAACGTTCCAGAAGGCACCCGGACGCAGCGCGAACTGTAGCAGACGACAGGTGCAAATTTTTGCCATGACGTCATGCATAGCGGCGCTCGCAGCGCCGCTTTTGTTCGTTCTCCAACTAATAGCCTAGCGGCCCGTTTTGCAGACTTTCGCTGGATTTTTTTCAGGCTTGGGGAAAACAAAGGGGAAAAAAACTTTTATACGGCTTGTAATGAGGAACAGAAAGCTGTACCGTAAATTTTTCAGAATGGTCGACAATTTCATCAGTGACACTTTCGCTCTGCATATAATATTTAGTAAAGTAAATAAAATAATAACTATGTAATTAGTCGAAATGCAAAAAAAATTGTCTGCCGTGCTCCAAACGACGGCATACATTACGCGTTGGTGCTGTTCAGCTATGTGGCACTTGCATGTATATATATATATATATAAGTTTTGGCACAAGGTACATGGGACACATGGTTATAATATTGACCCAGTGATTCTCCTCCATGTCGCAATTCAGAAATTTGGAAGACGCTTAAGCTTCGCCTTTAAGAGTGGAACGTGATAGCATTCAAAGATCCCTGAATGCTTGTCAGACTTCCCGACAACTGCAGCTTTCTTTTTTCTGCAACTACGACCGACTTACCTCGCATGCGGCTGCCTAGGAGGTGAGTGTCATCTGGATGGTATTTTTGCAAGGACAAAACCGCGGCGCGCCGCTGTACGAGTGGTAGAAATGCTGAAGAATGGGGCTTGTGTTTGAGTTTCCGCGTAACAACATGAAGTTTTCTCGTATATTCAAATTACAATCTGACGTTATCATGACTGTAGGTTGTGGTTAAGTCGTACTTTACGATTTTTCTGACGACCTTTACTTTGAGAAATTCAATTTTGTTCACTATAACGCCTTGCGCCACGCGGAGGGCCTGTGCGGTCGGGGTGGTTCGGATGATTTTCTTGGCCGGGCAACGACCCCGACGTCGACGCCGACGCCGACAGCGGATTTTCTGCGACACAGGGCCTTTAACGCTATCGTATTAAAACTGGTTATTACTTATCGTATGTTAATTTCAAAACTATTCCGCACATTCCACGTTTTCTTCTGTTCTGGTCGTACTAAAAATATTACTGTTAAATCTGATATTATTAAACTTCGAATCACTAACGAAATTGTAATCAGTATGTATTACATGGTGTTGGTTAATCTCCACTTTTTCATAGTAGTGTAACTCTCGTTTACAGGCCCTGCAGGTTTATTCTTTGAAAGATGTCATGAATAGAACAGCACGTTTTCAAGCCCTTGTGGCTTTGGT
This sequence comes from Dermacentor silvarum, assembly GCF_013339745.2. Lineage (NCBI taxonomy): Eukaryota > Metazoa > Arthropoda > Arachnida > Ixodida > Ixodidae > Dermacentor > Dermacentor silvarum. The sequence continues at coordinate 188,979,359 of NC_051154.1, read as the reverse complement.
TGGCCTGTAATCTGTATTGTTGTACTGACTGAAAAATAAAGATCTGCTTCAACTATTTCCTCCGTTCTTACCCTTCAGTCTCCCGTTTTTTTGTATCACTTCCCGTTACCGCAGCTCGCAGTAGCTAACTATAGAGGCAGCAGGTACCTCAGGCCTACCTTTCTGATATTTTTATCAGTAAACTTTATCCCTATCTTTTGTCTCGATCCGTTGGCACCCTTTTCTGTGTTCCCTGTATTCAAATGAGACACTACACATGAACACCGCTCCGCCAGGCACGAAACTAAAACAGGGGGAAAAAATATCACCGACGATCACGATATTCCCCAATGCGAAATTTGAGTGCAACTGTATACGTGTTTTCATTTCGCTATATATTGGCTGGCGCGGGCAATGTGTCTCGGGCGGCATGTTGAAAACGGAACGAAGTGGTGGCGCGACGGCCTCGCTAATCTGGAGATCGCGAGAGCCAGCGCGTGGGTTACGCGTGGGCGCGATTCACAGACGCCGCCGCCGACAGACCTCCCAGACGACGGGCGCTTATCTGGCGCCGTATAGTAACCATCGTAGCCGCGCACTACGCTTTTCTTCTCACGCTTTCGCCATACCCTCCTCCTTCGCTTTCCGCCTCATGGTTCTTCTGCACCTTCTTCTGCGCTTTCCTATACTCGCGCCTCTTCCCTCTCGTCGCTTTTTTCATCCGCCGCTGCGCGCCGCGTTCGCTCTCATCTTTCGCTGTGCTCGTACGCTCGGTTACGCCGGGAACGCCGACGCTCGCCGCAAGAATGGTCGCCTAAGAGCCGCGCTCTAAAAGATCAACACTCACAAGCGATGGTTTTCGTATGTTGTGCTAAATATCGCTGTCACTGCATAGCTCTTCGGTGAAAACTGCTTTTTTACATAATTGACAATTAACCACGCCCGCCAGTATTTGTCACAGTCTTTTTCGTCATAGGGAGGAGCGTTGAGACATTTAAAGAGTTTATATCACTAGCCGCTATTCATTTTTGCATGGGTGTAATCAAACCTCTGCTCTTGGAAAACTAACCACTTTAGCATTTTGGAAATGTGCACTTTACAAATTTAACTCAAATCATAGTTTGTTTCAGTTGATGTCCCTTTTATGTTCCGCCAACTCTAAGTATAGCCATGGAGGTTGTGCACAGCAAGGCTTGTCTGACGCGAAGTGCGGTAAACCCCTAACAAGCAGTTAGAATACGACATAGAGTTGAAAGGAACAGCGACGAGAACGACAAAGGCAATTCCAGCAATTTCATGCGCCAGATTTACCGCTTATCCAAAGCATATTATTCCGCAATCGATCGCACTAATTTTATTTAGCATCTTCCGCAAAAAAAATAATAATACCACGAAAGCCTCTGTCGACTCTGCACATCTGTGGTAATCAACCACGCTGAAGACGACGTCATGCGCTGTCGGCGGTGAGGCTGCGCTCCCTACCAGCATTGGTAGGGAGCGCAGTGGTCCCCCCAGTGGGGATTCACTTCCGAGTCGTGGCAGGGGGTTCGGTGGCCGAAGGCGTCGTGGCAGGTGGCTTTGTTTTCGGCCCCAGCATATGTATGGTCGTTGGCGGTGTTCCAGCTGCCTTATTCGCAGACTGTGTAGTCTCATTGCCCAGGCCTTTCTCGCGCCTCGGGTAATAGTAGGTCTGGTCGTGGAGTGGGTACGACCACAACCCTCCACCGTATGCCCCTTGCGGCTGTTCCGACTCCGGTCGCCTATGAGGCACATGAGGCACGTAGCCTGGGCTTCGTCGGTGATTGTGTTTCCTGTTTGACTTCGGCCACCGCGAGGGGGTCCGTGGTCTGTCGTCTTCTTGCTCCATGACAACAAAGTTGGCCGGGTCCTCCTGCGTCATGTTGTGTAGTGTCATGACAAGCAGCAGGTGTCTCTGATCAAGAAATGCCCCCTATCAACCACACTCACCTTTGGTATGCTGCCTCGCACGTTAGACTCTCTCCAGCCTAGCCCTCTTACCATTTCGTCTTTTTCCTGTGGTACTTTGATGGGCTTTCTTCTTTTATAAATGTTCCTCTTAGGCCTAAGTAACTCCTCCGTAGTGTCCTCCGTAGTGTCCTCCACTGATTCATCTTGTTCATTTAGGATGCAATCCTGCAGCGCAAAAAAGAAGCAGCAATTTGCGTTTTTTTTTCTAATTGGACTGATGGCGATACACAAAAACACAAAAGACAGAGTAAAAAAAAACTGGAAACTGCTTTTGAAGTCGCTGTCCGGCCCAACCTTATGCATTCTAATTTTTTCACGCGGAGCACGTTCTCCTATGCCTGTGCTTGCGCACCCGTTTTCGATAGATTGCTGCACTCTGGGTTCTTCTCTACCCCCAGAATTATCTAGAGCGATGTACTACGATGGCCTGAAGGCGGTAATTAGTTTTGGTGTGGAGGTGCAGTGCCATCACAAAATCCGAAAAGATTAGGCGCAAGGTCATCAAAAGGCTTACACACTGCGTTAGGACACATAGGTACGGTGAGGCGTCGCAGAGGTCCGGCTATGATGACGACGGATTTGCACAGGACTACGGTGATTTTTATTAGTTTTTTTAATGCATTGTTTTGGACCATGCGATTCGAATTGTAGTTTGTTCTATAACTATAATGTACCGTGACTGGTGTACGGCTGTTTGTATCATGCGTAGAGATTGTCCGACTTTACGGGGTGACGAGGCCACAGTGAAGCGGTGGCTAACACAGTTTTTTTTTTTCTCCCGATCATCGGTTTCTGCCCTGAAACTGAAACTTAACTAAGCTGAATTTCAAGCCTCGGAAGCCTCAACTCACCTGAAGTCTCTCGATCCCCTTTGTCACGGCAGACTTGGATATAGACTGCTGTAAGAGAAAATTTATTCTCAATAGCAATGTACACCTCATCTAAATAACGTATATTCGGCCGCGTTGCGCGGGCACTTGTGTAGAAGTATAGCTCGACTTTTATGAACGGTGAGTTAGTTCATCGAAACGAATTTCGCGCTGTCATCTCCTGGCCGCGTGAACTCTTTAGATTTTGTGAGCAAGTTCCTAGTGCTGGTTCTATGGCACGCACTTTCCTTTGCATGTTTTGTGAAGCCATTCAGTCGCGTTCAGCTGATCTGAAGAGCCGTTTTTAGGCTATTAATGGTGTCAAAGAGACTAGAACTATTTACCCGATATTGTTCTGCCCCCTCGGCAGCGTAGGTTCGACCAACAATGACGCTTTACGGTCGTCTTTACTTGCTTGATCGCAGTACAGGCCCGTAATAATGAGATCCTGCTCGTATACTTTATGCGAGACTGATTGTCTCATTCTTATTGGGTTCACTTCAGGACATACTACGACAAGTTGCGGCTGGGCCAAGAAAAAATGAAGTAGCTGGGACTTTTCGCGTGCATGTTGCGTGTTTATACAGGGTGTTCATTTTTAAGTTTTACGGAATTTTTAGAAATCGCCTGTGGCAGGTAGCATGATTCTTATCATTGAGCTGGGTTATTCGATGAGGCGGACATTAGTAGCACGAGAAATCTAAACACATCTTCAACTAATTAACAAAAATTCGCTAATTAACTTTTTAGTTTATCACTTTACGACACATATTGCAATTTACGAATTGTAGCCGGTGAGCTTGTCAGGCGTATCCACGTGGAATGAATTTCCAGAATGACACCAGTTTGGAAATATCTCCCATCAAACTCGCCGTAAAATTGCACTGTTGTTCCCCTTACTTTTTTACCAAAATGCTGTTTAATACATTCAAGCATAACAGTAACTGGAACGCCCATGTATTTCGTCCCACACTTCGGGAAATAATATTTCGTAACTGGTGTCATCCTAGAAATTCGTTTCAAGTGGATGCGTCATGCAAACTCACCGGCTACAATTCGTAAATATGTGTCGTAAAGTAATTAACTAATAAGTTCATCAGTCAGTTTTTGTTAATTAGTTGAATATGTGGTTCGATTTGTCGAGGTACTAATGTCTACCTCTTCGAATAACCGAGCTCAACGATCAGAATTACGCTACCTGCCACAGGCGATTTTTAAAATTCCGTAAACCTTAATTTTGAACACCCGGTATATGCGTGTTATATATATATATATATATATATATATATATATATATATATATATATACAGGGTGTTTCAGCGAACACTTTTAAAAATTCGTCAAGGTTTCCTGTGGCAGATAGCCCAATTCTAGTTCATGAGCTGGTCTACTCGAACAGGCGGACATTACTTGCACAAGAAATTGAAATGCATAATCGAATGATTAACAGAAATTCACTACTTAAGTTTTTAACTAATTGCCTGATGGCCCATATTGCAATTTACGAATTGTAGCCGTGGAGTTCGTAAGGCGGATCCACTTGGAACGAATTCTCGGGATGACACCAGTTTCGAGATATTAATTCCCGAACTTTGCGGAGAAATGCATTGGCGTTCCAGTTAGGTTCTTAACAAAACGTCGCTTTATGCATTGAAGCACCAAATTAACTGGAACGCCAATGCATTTCTCCGCAAAGTTCGGGAATTAATATCTCGAAACTGGTGTCATCCCGAGAATTCGTTCCAAGTGGATCCGCCTTGCGAACTCCACGGCTACAATTTGTAAATTGCAATATGAGCCATCAGGTAATTACTTAAAAACTTGCTTAGTCAATTCTTGTTAATTGGTCAATTGTGTATTTCAATGTTTTGTGCAAGTTTTGTCCGCCTCTTCGAGTAGACGAGCTCATTAACTAGAATTGAGCTATCTGCCACGGTCAACCTTAAATAAATTTTGAAAGTGTTCGCTGAAACACCCTGTATATATATATATATATATATATATATATATATATATATATATATATATGCGTGTTTTATGTGACTGTTCTGCTATATATTATATATAGCGCGACAACCACAATAAAAAAACTCACCGTATGCTTGTCAATGAGGTATCGGAAGCAAACAGCGACTTTTCGTGCCTATAATAATGCAAACAGCGAAAAATATATATAAACAAGTAAATACCATAGGTGTAAGGCAATGGGCGACAAAGTAGTCATTGCAGTGCTCCAGGCCCGGTATATATTGGGGGGCCGCAAAAGCGCGAGGTTCATTTAACCCGCTCGTATTTTTTTCAGCAGACTTTTTTTTTGTCTCCCTTACAGCGCTGCAGTGTAATAAAAAAAAAGTTAATAATAAAGCGTGAAAAGCTCGTCTCTACAGCACTGCCGGACACTAGTACCCCAGAATTTAAGACGTAAAGAGGTGTGACGCTAATTGAGTGTCACATGGCTTTCCAACCCAAGGAGTAACGAGATCAGATCCTAAAGTTATGACAAAATGCCTTATCTTCATTTTACGTATTTCTCTACGCAATTAGGAACCAACAGGCATGTTTAGCGCCCCATTTCGCTTGCAAAAATAATGTTCACTCATATTCTTGTCGTCGCATTCACTACAACAGTATACCCTTCCGAAATGTTTATAACACGTCAGCACGATGCTTACCACGGACGATTTGTGCTCGCACCATGCCCCGTATTCTCGAAGAGTGAGCTCTTGCCTATGCAGAAGGCAGTTATGAAAATCTGCAGATTCCTGCGTAAGGCGATACAAAAATGTTAATAAAACAATCGTAATTCCCATCGAACCTTGCACGAAATGATCTGTCACATGTATAGTACTTGTGTAACATACGTGTAGAACATCGTGCATAACTGAATTCTCAATGATGCCCATACATTGATGTCGTATACAATCCAATGATGGCGTATATAACGCAACGTATAATTGAATGATATGCTACATTAAAAATTACTACATGCTACATTATTAGCCTTTGTAATGTGATACTTAGATTATTACATACTACTGAATCAAAACCACAAAGGAGGACGCATAGCTCGGCATGCCACTTGTATTCATGAAACGGTACTGAATACTAGGACATGGGACCAGATCTTGAAATAAAAGTCTCTTGTGTGCTTTCATCGAATGCCTGTTGTAGTGCAGTAACAATTGTTGCTGTAACAATGAATTGTTATCTTGGCGACACCGGCATATTCTATTATGGTTATTTTCAATGGCGTACATTACCTATAGCACCTTTTCAGTGGCTACAACGCCAGAGCTTTTGGTATGGCAGGAAGGTGAAGTACACATTTCCTTCTTTATTGATTGTCGAACAAATAAAAACGAAAATTTGCTGCTACAGCAACGGGCGTCATTCATTTCTGAGTGACGTAACGTGACTTGGAATAATTGTTTCCTATATCCATGTTTTGAATAACGATAATTAAACTACTTTGTCTTAGTTTTCTTTGTCTAAAAATGCTTGAGGCGTCGGGCATCTGCTCACGAAGACGATTCTTTTTCTCTCTCTCTTATCTCGGCTCCCGACAAGTCCACGAAGTCCTTTTGTTGTGCAGTGCAAAAAACTACGCGACAACCGGGTGCTTATCTACTTATCTTTCTTAAGCTTGATGTGCCTGCAGCTGTATTATCTTTTTATGTCTGAGACCCAGTTGAAGTGCTTACGAGCGTGTCCCAATTTATTTCAAACATATTTCACAGATTGTCTTCAACATCTGCGGGCTCGAGCAGTGCGCTTCTAAAAGCTGCATCGTGAGGCCATTTGGCGCAGCATGTGATAATAGTGCAATAGAAGCAAGTGAGTCTTTATTTCATCATGTCGGCTTATTATATTCGTCATATTTAACTGTCATTATACAATCATAGTGCCTCAGATGTATTGGCATTCTAGGCACTGTAATGTGTCCGCACATTATATATTAAAGTACTAGGCAGAAGTCGCGAAGTTACTCTGTAGGTAACCTGTAGGTAAAGTCACGAAGGAACCCTGTAGGAAATATTTCGGTCTGAAGATCTCATTGTGATCCGTAGTGCAGTAAAGAGGTTGCAAATGCCGTTTTAATGGTGCTCCAAGTGATGTAACAGCATTTCTCCCACTTTACCATGACCACAATTTTAGATAGAGTTTCGAGAAATGCCCCTGGAGCTGCAGAAAAAAAGCCTGTTAAATTTTACCCATATGGCGCGTGGAAAAGAAATTGAAAATTCGTACTTGCAAAAAGTTCTTCATCTTGTCATGTGCTATCTAAAAAAAAGAGAGAAAAACACATATATCATTGCTTCAGTCTCATGAAGAAGAACACATAAGCGATCCCGTAGTTTTAATATCACCTAGTGTCACCGTTCCATCGTTAAAATATGCGCGGTGACGAGGATAAACAATGGTTTCATCAAACCCAATCACACATCTTGGTCTGTATTTTCTCCCTTTGGTTTTATAGAAATTTACTTATGTGCGGCAACCATGAATTAAAACGGCCACAGAACACGTGTGCGTGCTCGGTAAGCTCGAAACGCTGTCGCCGAAACGCTGCAGGATGACAAAATATAAGATTATAAGGAAAAGCCAAGAACATCAAGGTATACAGAGTATTTTATCAGTGTCCCACAAACAAACCAGCATGATTTTCTGTATGTCTTCCTTTTTTTATTTATTGCCGCGTAATTATTTTCTGCGAAGAGGACTAACCGGCGCCACTTATTGGCACCAACGTCTCTTTAGAATCATGTAGACCAGATAAAATAAAACCTAAACAAACAAGCACAGATAGGAATAAGCATGAGATAAATATTGTGATGTGCGACAGATATAATTAATAAAGGTGACGGCATTGTCACACTTCTTCATTGCCCGCTTCTTCAAAGCTCGAACAAACAGCCGGTACTTGTAGATTAATTCGTCTATATTCTGTTTTTCTCACCTCCTTTGTTCTGTACTTTCAGAGCCCAAAACAAACTATTTGTCTAGATAAGGCATGACTGAGACTCGAAGGAAACGGCACGATGAGAACAGGTTTCAAGATGTCATACAGTATGCATAAAAATAAGAAAAGCCTCGGCTGTCGGACTGCAAGTAGCATTTACCCCTCGCGTTCTTGAACCGGCGGATGTATACGGAGTAAATGTAGACCATCATCTGGAAATGGCACTGTTTGTTTCCTTTGCTCTCGTGCTTTCCAAACAAGTAAAGATGTTCCTATGGCTGCACTCGTGTGGCTCACGGTCATGAGTGCATGCCTTCTGAGCGCATAAAAGCCAGCGTCTTTGAGAGCGCAGCATTTACGTTCTTTTGTGTCGGGTGGCTTCTCGTATTCGCCGCCACCTATGTCCTTCTCACACAGGGGCTTCACATGGCGGCGGTCCCTATTTAGCGGGCAGAGCGAGTGACGGTCATCGGCCGAGGGCCCAAGATTTTACCTCCGCAACGCGTCACTGCACCGCTCGCATTCGCGCTCCCCTCCCCCACCCCCCTCACTTCGCCCCTCACACACCGGTATGAGGCAACCACATCGCCAGTCTTTTGATGTGGCTTGCACAATGGGAGCGATACTGCCGAGAGAGAAAGCGGCACGCCGGTCAAGACAAAGGGACAACGGAGAATGGCCTCGTCCAACAAAGGATCGTATGCCTGGCATTTACAGACTTGGACACGTGTATTTGCCGAATACAGACTGTAAGGTAAAGAGGCGTTCGTGTTCGCTCGTTTCATAAAGCGTGGCTGCATATCGAGTATCATGGGCCGGTAACCAGAAAAAAATATTCACCGACGATTACGATACTCCCTAATGCGGAATTTGAGCGCAGCTCTATACATGTTTTCATTTCGCGATATATTGGCTGGCGCACACACGTGCGGCACGTTGCAAACGGAGCGAAGTGGGGCGCGGCAGCCTCGCTAATCGGGAGATCGCGAGAGGCAGCGCGTGGCTGACGCGTGGGTGCGATTCGCAGCGGACGCCGCTGACAGACTTCCGCTCATGAAGCGCTTTAGTGAACAGACGACGCGTAGAGTGTCTCGATGCGCGCGTCCCCGCGAACAGAGCAGAGGCGAGCGAGCGCATCGCAGCACCCTAAAGACGCGCGCTACTCTGGCGCCATCTCGTAGCCATCGTCGCCATAGTCCGCCTTGCGCGGCACTACGCTTTTCTTCTCACGCTTTCGCCATGCCATCCGCTTTCCGCCTCACGCTACCTTCGCTCTCGGTGTCTTTCATCACCCGCTGCCCCGCGCGTTCGCTCTCAGCTTTCGCTGTGCTCGTTCTGTCGGTGGCGATGGTACGGCGCCGACGCTCGGCACAGGAACGGGCGCCTAAGAGCTGTGCTCTAAAATGCGCGTGCTCTACATAATGAAGAAACACGTTTATTTGTTCATCCGGTCTGTAAAATTAGTAGACTAGAACCGCCTTTCATCCATGATCATTTCCACTATAGATATTGCATCTTGCTTTAGAAATCGGCTCTTACTCTTACTTGAAAAAGTAATGTTAATATGCCGCACGGTGAGTGCGGCGCATGGTGTTCTCTCTCTATTTTTTTTTATATCAGGGTGCCGTATGAGTCAATATGTTTCTGTTTATAGGTTTTTATAACTGAATGTTGTAAGGGCTAATAAGGCGTAGCTGTTTTTTTCCTTCTTAACGTGGAAATTTTATCATGTTTTCTTTATTTATTATTTGTGGGCCCCATTTACTGAAGCACTGAACACGGAGATAGACACAAATTTCAATTAATTTTGACAGTTTGTTAGAATTAAGTCAAAATAATGCAGAACGTCGCGAAACGTTCTCAAGAAACTGCTTGTTGTATACATACATCCTTTGAATGACCACGCCGAGATTTGGCAAGAAACCTCGTCATTCTGTCTAGGCAGCCTTCCACGATATCGCCGGCTGAAACGGAAACAGCATACATCAGCGCAACAAACATTAGTTATAAAACCGTAATAAGTGGAGTTCGCTTCTCGACGTCATTAGGCCTGACTATAGAGGGAACGTACTTTTCATGCAGACATGACCTGAAATGCGCTATGGAGGAAGTTCAATACGAACAGAGACAAAGTTCAAGAGGCTAATCTCAAGCTCTCGGGGCGTATTTATTAATCCCACGCATGCATGCATGCGGGTGATTTATTTATTTATTATTTATTTATTTATTTATTTATTTATTTATTTATTTATTTATTTATTTATTTATTTATTTATTTATTTATTTATGTGTGTGCGTGTGTGTGTGTGTGTGTGTGTGTGCGTGTGCGTGTGTGTGTGTGTGTGTGTGTGTGTGTGTGTGTGCGTGTGCGTGTGCGTGTGTGTGTGTGTGTGTGTGCGTGCGTGCGTGCGTGCGTGTGTGCGTGCGTGTGTGTGTGTGTGTGTGTGTGTGTGTGTGTGTGTGTGTGTGTGTGTGTGTGTGTGTGTGTGTGTGTGTGTGTGTGTGTGTGTGTGTGTGTGTGTGTGTGTAAGGGGGGGGGGGGGGGGTTGGTCCTTAAAGTCGGTCAACCAACTGAAGCAGCAATCATACTACGCCTAACATCGACCAGGTCCTCAGAAGTTGTTTTTATATATCAATGTGACAAGGGCGGTGATTCTAACACTTTACGCTGATGTCTTCATGTAGTCTAAGCGTAAAATTTCTTGACATGAACTACCAGTGCGTTTTATGCGCGGGACAAACAGTGTCACGTGCCATTATATAATCGCGCAAGCAACGCTCTAGGTTTTATTCGAGGAAATAGACTATCACGTCTACATGCACCTCACAAATTCAGAGGCACAGTTTTTTCCTTCAACGAAATTTTTTGACCAAGCCCATGCCAAGTTTGAACTGGGCCGCTTTGTAATGGAAACTCACATTTTTATGCCGTATGACTGCTTACCCTCGAAGTTTTTCATAAAAACTGATGCAATCCTGTCATTTGAACCTGCACGTCAGAACTAGTGACTTCACATGATGCAATGTACCTTTAATAACAAAGAAAAAGGTGAACCGGTGGTTTACTTTGCGAACTCAAGAATAAGGACGCGCGGGAACTGTGTAACGTTTGAATTGATCGCGCACACCAAACAACGTGTGGCCCAACTGAAAGGGAAACCGACATAAATAAATAAATAAATAAATAAATAAATAAATAAATAAATAAATAAATAAATAAATAAATAAATAAATAAATAAATAAATATTTGGGCAAATTGCAAAGTAAAAATTGGAAAAACAGGGTTCTCCTAGCGATCATTAACCAGAGCCATCGAAGTGGACTAGCTGATTTGTAAGACTTACGATTCTTGTTTTATTTGCAACGTGTGGATAAATGCGCATAAATAAATAACTGTCTTCAAAACTGAGCGAGTATTGAAAGTTTTCGATACCACCATGTATGTGAAGCGAAGCTTTCACGAAGCGGTTAATCAAACGCTTCATGTTTGCCCATTTCATTCCTGCATCCTTGGCATAAAGACCACTGGCGCGTACGCACGCGCTCTGGCGCACCCGTGCTACACCACGTGACACACGGGGCGATCATCTTAAAGAGCTATAGTTGGCGTTGGCATGATCTAAGTATAAGCGCGACTGCGACCTAATGGTTACACGGGGTGATCACTATCAAGTTTTACGGAATTTTTAGAGTTCGCTTGTTACAGGTAGCATAATTCTAATCCTTTAGCTCCAGTATTCAGACAGGCGGACATGGGTCTCGAAGAAGTCAATTAAGAAGTTAAATAGTATTATTTTTGTTAATTCTTTGAATATGTGTTTCGATTTCTCGTGCTAGTAATGTCCGCCTCTTCGAATAATCCAGCTCAAGGACAAGAACTATGCTATCTGCCGCAGGTGATTAAAAAAAATTAAAACTTAAAAAAAATTATCACCCCGAATGGCTGCTGTACTGGGTGACCGAAGTTCGATCACACCATCGGGTATATAATTATTTTTTTCTTCTTTTAAGTGTGAGCTATTCGGCAAGACAGCAGCAGCACCCAACAGCCATGGTCAGGAAAGTATTTATTAGTATTATATTAAGTATTTATTTATTTATTTATTTATTTATTTATTTATTTATTTATTTATTTATTTATTTATTTATTTTTAAGTACACCACAGGTTCCAATCAGAACATCGAGTGATGCGAGAGTAAATTGAGCTCCAACTTAAGTATACAAACGCGATCAGACGTTCTGCATTGCTAATAGCAGAAATAATTAACCATATACGTAACTGCCGAAACGTACTTCATTTTTAGTATATATTCGGTCTATGGGAGGAGGAGTTTCCGGCATCGTTTAAAGGTGCCAATATTTCCTAAATATGACGCAGTCAAAAAAAGAAGAAGAAGAAGAAAGATGTATGCGTGCAAACAATGGACATATTCCGTAAGTTTGTCTTTTTTATTATTATACTTGTTTTTGCCTATTTGGCGCCTAAAATGCCTATGTTTGTGCATTGTCCATCGTCACAAGAGCGATGTACCTAATTTCTGATCACAATTAATTATTTTCTTCTATTTCTTGAAAACAAAAATAAAAGACGTTCCAAGCGACTGCAGTCATGCTTAAATTCACATGCCAAGCAGGAATAGCGGCCTCAGATGATCATTGAGCGGTGCACTGACGAGTAAGAGGGCTTCTTATTACTAACAAAAATTTGACTCCATGAGGTGCTTGCCGTCTAACTTCAACGTGTCATTTATACGCGACAGCTGAATCAAATCGGCATTTTGTAATCATTGCCTATATTGAATTTTATGAGAGATGCAGATTGCGCATTAGGCTACGTGATGACATACTGCAAGTGCTGCTGCTCTTATCACGATATTGGTGAAACTGAACAAGGTGTCTTTGTAACCAGCTTTCGTAAGATATAGGTGTGAATTACCTAACGCAAGATTTCAACGATAGAGTCTCGGTAACCTTAACAACGGTAAATGTTTCACATTGAAACATTGAAAGCAAACAATCATACCATGAGGTCATGTCGTGCCAATAGCAGTGCTTGTTACGGATTTCTAGTCATTTGTGTCATGTCTAGAGATGTGACATCGTTCGTAATAAAATGAATCGCATATACGTATAGGTTAGTGCACCGACATACATCGTACTAAACATGTTATAACATGTATAACATGATATACAACGCTAGAAACCGTGCTCAAAAAGCAAACTGTGAGGTTTAATATTCCTAAACTGCACAGTGAGCCATAAGGGAAGCTTAGTGGAGAGCTCCGGATCAATTTCGAGTTCATGGTTTTTTTTTTTTTTTTAACTTGCAGGCAAAGCATGGTGGACTAGCGTTTTCGCATTCCACCCCCATCACAATCCGGCCGCTGTAGAGGGGAATCGAACGCGCGACCTCGCGCTCAGCAGCACAACGCCACAGCCAGTAAGCCACCGCGATGGCTAGTACACGTGTTACAAGAATCAGAACTCGACAACCCCAAAATCAACAAGTGCAGCTGTGTTTCAATAACGAAGCGAAAATTATTTAAAAAAAAAAAAACGTTTTCTTACAAAACCTGCATGGGAGACAGCTCGCAAACAGGTGCAGAAGCCATAACCACGCATGCAGCTGTTTTCGCAGTTCTTTACGCAGTCTTGCCGCTGATGCTCATGTCCATCGCCTCCTAGTTTGTTACCAATGCTGCAGCTGTGCGCAAGCTTGGCGAAGCTTCAATGATAAAGAAACAAAGTCGACTGGATCAGCCTACAAGAAAGCGAGAAAATCTCGAGCTGTTTGAGGCAACAAAGAAAGCGCGATGGCGACATTTTTTTCCAGGCACAGAGTAATGCCAACGAAAACTGGACGTCTGGGTAGCTCAGCCTGCAGCGATCGCTTTATTTTTCAGCAGAAGCGGACACGTGTTCACCATATTGACCTGTTTATGCGCGTTCATGAAAGCGTCCGTATCGATAGAAATATACGAGAGGCTGCCGGAACGTAAGTTGCACCACATAACAGAGCGTTTTAACCAAAACTGCATTACCCTATAGGAAAAGCCACCTAGTCATTCGGTAAAAGCTTCCGACGGTAAATACTTCCGTCCGGCAAAACGAAGCAAGTGCCAGGCATGGGATTAGAGTATGATCGTACTGCTGATAGGCAAACGCGGCAGAGCTAAAACATTCTAGTGTTAGCAAAAACATTGCCGTACGTAAAAAGCACATTCCGTTTGAATGTTGTGCTATAATGCAGGCTGTGCTTTATAACAAGATACCGCGGGAAGGAGCTTGTTGAGTTGGCTGGACCCGCAACGGTACACTTACAGTTTAGCAAAACTGTTGACACCATTCTCTGTCAGTGGCAGCAATGGCAACGGAGGTGGCCATAATATGTTTTTTTTTTCGGTATTCACGAACCTTGCCAAATTGATAATTACGACTAATGTTTCTATTTGTTTGGTTGCCCTTGTTATGTATGCAGTGCTTCCCTTTTGTTCATGCTTCCATGTTCAGATAATATTGCCACGCTCGCCAACACACGATTTTATTTTTATGTTTGCGCCAATGTGATTAGTCAGGAAACGCACAAAAAGCACGTTTCACAAAAAAATAAATAAACGGGATTGTCTTCCGGGCTTCGGTGCTGGTCGCCCGTTCCTCGACCATACCGGCGGTCGTTCTGCCGCCAAATACGTAACAGCCTGCAGAATACACACGACTTGCAAAAGCTTGTAAGTGCACGTGGCTTCAAACACCGATAGCTACGATGCCTATATTGACATAAAATTAGAAACCATAGCCACAGGACACATATATGAGCGGGGAATGTAAGTACATATACTATGAGCGCAATATGTTTCTGTGACTTTCATCTTCCTCATCTACAGGATGTTCATTTTTAAGTTTTACGGCTTTTTTTTTAATCGTCGTGGCAGGTAGCTTAATTCTTATCTATTAGCTGGGTTATTCGAAGAGGCGGACATCAGTAGCACGAGAAATCGAAACACATATTCAAATAATTAACAAAAGTTGGCTCACTAACTTATTAGTTGATTACTTTACGACACATATTGCAATTTACGAATTGTAGCCGGGTGAGTTTGCAAGACGCATCCACTTGAAATGAATTTCCAGGATGACACCAGTTACGAAATATTATTTCCTAAAGTGTGGGACGAAATACGTGGGCGTTTCAGTTGCTGTTGTGCTTCAATGTATAAAACAGCATTTTGATAAAAAAGTAAGTAGAACAACAGTGCATTTTTACGGCGAGTTTGATGGCGCATATCTCCAAACTGGTGTCATTCTGGAAATTCATTCCAAGTGGATACGCCTGACAAGCTCACCAGCTACAATTAGTAAATTGCAATATGTGTTGTAAAGTAAATAACTAAGAAGTTAATTAGTAAACTTTTGTTGATTATTTGAATATGCCTTTCGATTTCTCGTGCTACTAATGTCCGCCTCATCGAATAACCCAGCTCAATCACAAGAATTATGCTACCTGATACAGGCGATTTCTAAAAATTCCTTAAAACTTCAAATGAACACCCTGTATATACATACGTCATCACGCGTACGCCATTTACCCACAGGACTAAGATTCCTCCAGAGCGCCCTTCATATATGTTGTCCGTAATCGCTGAAGGCATGCATGTCGAAGCTTTGATGGAGACTGGTGCTACGTTATATGTTATTCATAGTGATTTGCGTTCACGTCTCAAGAAAGGCACAACGCCCTATATATGATGAACCGAGGCTAGTTGACAGCTCATGCGAACACTTGTCAACCTTCAGCGCTCTGTACTTTACAAGTATTCATTGACGGTATCTCATAGCGACTCCTCATAATGCATACAAGGTGCTCAACGTTGAAGCGTTTTTCGTCAAACTTTCATTCGTTGGTGTTCCGTTCCCACACATTGAGTAAGCTCCTTTCAATGCCTAGTACAGTGGTTGCTTACCTTTGACATAACCTATCGCTGTAAAGGAGATACCAAAATGCAGCGTAATCTGGTTTGATGTCTTGCATGTGTGTTCCTTCCTAAGCTGTATGTTAAACCTAAAGTAAGGAATTTTTCAAATTATTTATTCATTGCACTTGCAGTAAGCGACAATGTAATTGAATCTTACGTAATGAAAGGATACATGAGGCTATTGTATGGAATGTAGTGCACTAGGAATCCTTCGTGGAAGAAATTCTGCGCAATATCTGCACAGCTTTGTGAATATTGCACAATATTCTAGAATATTTGTTATTCTCAAATATTGTGCAATATCAGAGAATATTACGCCCTTTCCTAGCTTTCCCCCTTTTTTTTGCAAGCACGAACTTTAATTCAGTAGGCTAGTTTCGCTAAGATTTTGGTCTTACAGTGCGCTTCTTTAGTTTTGAGAGAGAGAGAGCAAGCGAGAGAGGAAAGGCAGGGAGGTTAACCAGAAGTCAGTTTCCGGTTTGCTACCCTACACTGGGGTGGGGGATAAAGGGGTTGGTGAGAGTGCAAAGAGATAGGGAGAGAGAGTGCGAAAAAACACACAAAAAAAGACACAGGCATAGGTAACAAAGGAGGCGTTCCAATCACAGACGTTCACACAGGCCAGTGGACTTCAGGAACCGTCAGGAGCGCTTGCACGGCCTTCTGATGCGATGTTGAGTCGCGTCGATGTTGCAGAATTCTTTCTTCCGATAACGGCTGGTCGTCCAACTGGTTCAGCACGACGGAGAGCGATTGTCTCTGCACACTGTATGGTCGGCACTGACAAAGAACATGGCGAATCGTTTCCGCGTCTCCACAATTGTCACATGCTGCACTGTCGGCCATCCCTATGCGGAACGCGTAGGCATTGGTGGCCCAACCATAGCCTACACAGAAGGGTCGCATCTCTTCGGGGAAGTTTTGTTGGAAGTCGAAGGCTTAAGGTTGGATCCAAGGTGTATAATCTGGCGTGCATAAAATGTGCTTTATTCCAGTCTGATGAAGTGCATTGGTGTGCAAGTAGGCGGAGCATCCTTGCAGCATCTGTCCTAGACAGCGGGATCGATAGGCGGTTGTCTTGTTCATGAGCTGAACGAGCAGCTTGATCGGCACGTTCATTGCCAATAATTCCACAGTGACTTGGCAGCCACTGAAAGATTATTTCGTGTCCTTTCTCAGTCAGGTGGTGTATGGCCTCTGTGATTTCGAACACCAGTTGTTCCTGTGGACCGCGCCGTAAGGCTGACAGTATACTCTGCAGTGCCGTCTTCGAGTCGCAGAAAACGGTCCATTTGTGTGCTGGTTCATCATTAATAAAATGTAGTGCGACTCGAAGCACTGCCAGTTCTGCTGCCGTCGACGTTGTCAAGTGAGATGTTTTCATTTTGATAGTGGTGGTTTTTTCTGGAATAACGACAGCTTTAGTTTTGAATGCGCCATTCTGCCTCCGATGTGGCAATAACTCGGGGTAGTTAGCGTTAGATCGTAAAAAAAAAAACCTTAGCTCGTAAGAGCTCCTGCTCGGTGTTACTATAACCCACACTGCCGTAAGCTGTTTCCGTAAATATCGACACTTAAGCCATGAGCATAAGCCGGGAGGTTAAAGGCGTCAACCACAAGGTTCACACAAATCAGACATAAGAGAAAGTGACGTAGAGCTCTTGCTCTGGTGTCACCCTCGCGGTGAGTACACTGACGCCAGTGCCTGCGGTGACAGGCCAGAGGTGCGCCGTCGGTAATAGCATTGTCGCTGAAGGCGATTATTTAGACCCTGTCAAATCGCATGACGAGCGTGATAGCTGAACGCTAACGTAAAGTAAACACGTAAGTGTTCCTTACTAGCTGCGCGCGTAAACTGCAAAAAAAAAAAAGAGAGGCTAATCCAAAGGTAGGGAAAAAACAAGAACCTGAACGAGAGTTAGGCCACGGAGCCAGAGCTAGCTTTCGTTAGGACGTGTCCTCATGTCAAAGC
Organism: Dermacentor silvarum; assembly: GCF_013339745.2. NCBI lineage: Eukaryota > Metazoa > Arthropoda > Arachnida > Ixodida > Ixodidae > Dermacentor > Dermacentor silvarum. The sequence continues at coordinate 188,961,614 of NC_051154.1, read as the reverse complement.
GCTGGCTGTGCTCCTGAAAAGATTGTTTTCTTTTTTTTCCCTTTGTTTACCTGCATAGACGCTGTGTGACTTGCTTTGGGATTGCAATTCTGCCGCGGAAGCAGGATACATTAGGCGCGAGCGCTTGTGTGCAGCGAAACCTAAGAGGCTTCTGGCGACTCGTGCACAGCGAGCACTTAAGGTGTTGCGGTTTACTTACCGTCGCTGCAACGAGGAAACTGCAGTAACGTGGTGGAACCGGGCAACATTATTTTTGGACGGCGGTGTGCTCCCACGACGAAAAACAAGGTGTTCACAAACAAGCACTGCAGGTGGACATTCATTGTGACCCGGCTTGGCCGAACGAAGTGCCACGAATCGGCTGTTGGTCAGCGGGCCGTGTACGGCCACGTAAACGGCTAAATTGACACGTCTCTACTTAAGAATAATTACAGGCGTTTTTTTTTATTTCGCTTAGAGTTATCTGCTTCATTTCGTTAGGTTCGCTCGTTACTATTGGGAGGCCTTTTTTGTTTTTGGTTTCTCGAATAAGAACAAAGAGACACGCAGATATAAGTATGTAATAAAAGCGTCCTCGGACAAGCGGATTTCTCTTCGGGAACAAAAAAGGCATCCAAGATGAGTTCCGAGCTCGTTACGCCAGCTTTTGTGGATACAGGGCAGAACAAGTGCGGCAGACTAAAAGAGAGGAACATTGTCTGTAACGATAAAATAGGCGCCAACACACATCGCGGACGGCGGAGAATTAGGATAACGTGAATACAACCACGTGCGGGGACTTATGTCCGAACATACTTGCCGGGTTGTGAAAGTCAACCGCACCTTAAGTGCGTGCAAGTAACGCGTAAAGCTCCGCGAGTGTATTTCTGTCTTTAAGCTTCCTCCTTATGATGCGGTAGTATTGGCCGCTGCCATATAGAAGGCGCTAGAACTGTTGTTTGTATTCCAGCTAGCGGAAACGCCGCTTGCTTTCCATATTTAGGAGCACCATGTGCCTTCTTGCCGCATTACACAGACCTGTATTGCGTACGGCTGCTGCAAAACCAGCTGTTTACCGTTCGCTTATAGTGTTCTGAAGGCTGAGAGTAAAAGAACAATGAACTTTCGTAGATTTGCGTTAATACGAGCAACTCGTACATCAAAGACAGCGAAGGTGTATGAGGGAGTTCTCACATCATTGGGAAGTCCTAAGGATCTGTTTTGCCTCTGCCCGAAATACACCCAATACGTTACAATAGCTTGATTATATATCTAGTTCAATTCATTCACTACTCAAGAATTTTCAAATGCTTCCCTATATCCAAGCTCAGTACTTCCATCATCATCATCATCATCATCATCATCATCATCATCATCATCAGCCTATATTTATGAAGGCCTCTCCCTGCGATCTCCAATTATCCCTGTCTTTCGCTAGCTGATTCCAACTTGCGCCTGCAAATTTCCTAATTTCATCGCCCCATCTGGTTTTCTTCCGTCCTCGACTGCACTTCCCTTCTCTTGGTATCCAATCTGTAACCCTAATGGTCCACCGGTTATCCATCCTATGCATTACATGGCCTGCCCAGCTATATTTTGCCCGCCTAATGTCAACTAGAATATCGGCTATCCCTGTTTGCTCTCTGATCCATACCGCTCTCTTCCTGTCTCTTAACGTTAGGCCTAACATTTTTTGTTTCATCGCCTCTTTGTGCGGTCCTTAACTTGTTTTCGAGCTTCTGTGTTAACCTCCAAGTTTCTGCCCCATGTGTTAGCACCGGTAGAATGCAATGATTGTACACTTTTCTTTTCAACGACAGTGGTAAGCTCCCAGTCAGGATTTGCCAATGCCTGCCGTATGCACTCCAGCCCAATTTTATTCTTCTGTAAATTTCCTTCTCATGATCAGGGTCCGCTGTGAGTAATTGCATGACCTAGATAAACGTACTCCTTTACAGACTCTAGAGGCTGACTGGCGATCCTGAATTCTTCTTCCCTTACCAGGCTATTGAACATTATCTTTGTCTTCTGCATATTCATCTTCAACCCAATTCTTGCACTTTCTCGATTAAGGTCCTCAATCATTTGCTGTAATTCGTCTCCATTGTTGCTGAATAGGACAATGTCATCTGCAAACCGAAGGTTGCTGAGATATTCGCCGTTGATCCTCACTTCTAAGCCTTCCCAGTCTAAGAGCTTGAATACTTCTTTTAATCATACAGTGAATAGCATTGGAGAGATTGCGTCTCCTTGCCTGACCCCTTTCTTGATAGGTAACTTTCTACTTTTCTTATGGAGAACCAATTTAATACTTCTGCAATCTGCGTTAAATCCGACGCATGTTCTTCGACGCCGACGTCTTGCTGCGCGATCGGACGTCCTGGTAGGTCTGCGTTGCTGCCTGTCCTTAGCGATGATTCATCACCGGGAGGGTTGTAGGTAAGGTAGCCGAATGGCAAGGAGGAAAGAAAGAAAGTATGCAAGCCATTGGAGAACCGTCATCTCCAGTTATACATTGACTGACGTATCCGTTGACAAAGAGAGTGCAGCGTGCAGCGCCTCATGTAAATTGAGCTGAATTCTGGGGTTTTACGTGCCAAAAGCACGATTTGAAACCACGGAGTGGGGGACTTCGGAATAATTTTGACCCTCAGGGAATTTTCAACGTGCCACCGATGCACAGGACATGGGTGTTTTTGCATTTCGCCCCCATAAAAATGCGGCCACCGCGGCCGGGATTTCATCCCGCGACCTCGTGCTTAGCAGCGCAACACCATAGCCGCTAAGCCGCCTCGGCGGGTAGCGGCATATGTGAGCCCGGTTCTGAATGTCTCATCGGCTGCCAGACTTGACCGCATTGTGTCCTCTATGGTATGATATGGTGTCGCCATATAAGCAGCCTTCCAGAAACTCAAGTCCTATATCAGCCGTGGTCTGCTGTCCTCTTTTTATACAGCGAGGCTGCTCTGCGACAACGCGGGTTGCTCCATGCTGTTAAATAATTACGAGACATCCGTTTTACCATCGTTACTCAGTGGCTGCCCTTACATATTTTCGTAGCTGGCAACGAGGCAGCTGACAGTTTTGCGTGCAAAGCGTTGCAGTTCATGATAAAGAAGAATGCTCCTCGAGACGCTAAAAGAGTGATGAAGCAGGACATCTTATAAGCCACTTCGGTGCGTTGTGGTCTCCAGTGAACCAGCCTTGTGTGACTAAGGAACTTCACAGAACTGAAGCCGCTCTCTTTTATCGCCATACCCAGCAATTTCTGACATTGCCCCTTCGGCAATCTGATGAACTTTATCGCAACACACCAGCGTAACTCAACTGGCAGACGGTTCAAAAGTTAAATTTCAAGAGGTCGACCTAGTTTCAACAAGTTCTCGTTAGCAACGTCGAGCGGGTATTTGCTTCTATTTACATACGAATTTAGGACATTTATTCTGTACTTAGTGCTGCATTAGAGCAGGGATTTTGCTCTGACCAAAACACTTGTTATAAAGCACAAGCGAAATTTGGACCAAGTGCCGTAAATGCCACTGTTATAAGAAGAAAGTACCCTCTGAACGTTGGTAATTGAAACTTGTTGAACTGCTTCCAGCCTTTTGAACTATAACTTTTTGAAAATGTTACCCATTGAGTTACGCTAGTGTTTTCCGGGGAAGTTTAACAAATTTTAGAGGGGGCAATGTCCAAAATTCTTGGACATAGAACAGGGTCAGCGCAAATTCTTGCGTGGCGGTGCAAGACAGGACATACCCCGTCATTGCAGTGTGTGCACTGTGAAGCTCTTCGTGACATCGACCATTGATCTTCGAGTCTTCTGAAAATCATATAGAACGCAAAGTGCTGATAGATAAATTGAGCACGTAATGGCCTCACACAAAGGCACAAGTTACATTTTGTTTCTGCAAGGACACTGATTGTTTAGGAGATACATGTTTCGGTTCCTCAGATTTCTTCGTTATACAGAGCTGGAGTGTAAATGGTGTGCCGTGTGGGTCGACGTGGAATTGATAACGTGCAGCCTATTATGCCGCAGTTCGAATTCATCCTCGCCATGAGCACTCCGTTTTGCTAAGAGGTGACGTTGTGTTACCAGATGTAATGATACGGGCTTCAGACCCACTGGATAAGTGACGCTCGGGTGGAGCAGTTGGTGGTATCTTTTGCAGGACCGCCTGCTGCATCCAACACACATCCTTTCGAAGTACTCATCGTTGTAATCCGTTCAAGATTATTAGACAATTTTTTTTTTGTTTTGCTTTTTTTTTCAACACAGCGCTAATAATTCATTTCACCCTGATTTTATTGCGTGTCCTTATGCAGTAACTGTACCCGCACTTAAGTTATTGCCAAAATGTTTGAGGCAGTAAGTGTCTATTTTTTGTAGTAAACCTGGGGATGAATTCACGAAGCTTTTTGTTCGTAATTGACCAGTGATCTTTACTAATAATAAGTCCAACATCATGACTGGTTTCCATTCTTTATTACGAACAGCTATAGCATCGGAGATTTTTTGAGATTATGGACGCCTATTTTATCCATGCCCTCCTCGATCTCACAGAGATTCGCGTGATCGTATGCATAGTTGTTCTCACCAATTTCCCCGGTCATGGAAAGTCTCGCCAGGCACTGATGGTCGCCGGTCATAAGTATACAAAAACAAACCTAAGCAAAACAAATACTACTCTACATCACTACTGAGGTCATGTATCAACCTTATTTATTTATTTATTTATTTATTTATTTATTTATTTATTTATTTATTTATTTATTTATTTATTTATTTATTTATTTATTTATTTATTTATTTATTTATTTATTTATTCCATCAGGGCTACAAGAAGAATTGTAGAGAGGAATTGCTTCTTCAACTGATGCAAGTAGTAGCCAAAAAGATGGTGATGGTTTTGACCACACGAAGGAAGGTGGGAGGAATACCGTTTGACGTCCGAAACGAACGCGCTGCCGGCTAAGTGTTCTGTCGCACAAAACAAAGTACAGCGGTTGCAGGTATGACCATCATCAATGTTGCAGGAGTTTTAAGAAGAATATGCCTATATCTACTTCCAAAGGAACGGCGATTAGTATGTTTGTGGCGTGTATGTGCGCATTTGTCAACTGTGTATTGCGATAGCCGGCTCTTGTGTAGCCTACCTTCCAATCGGAGTGCAGTTATTAAACAAACAAACAAACAAACAAACAACGAACGAAAAAAGCGATTTCTCGTTAAGCATAGGTATACAATGTTTTTGTTTATCGTACCCGAAGGATTGGTGGCATACTACACGAACTTGACGACAGTTGCGGCATTCGGGCGGTAAGCTATTGTAGGCTGCGCTCACCGAACGCCTCGGCGAGGTGAAGGCGCCAGGCAAAGTGACGGTGGTTTGCGTGAATACTGTGAGATGGTGGAAAACCGCGATTAGCGCGCTGCGAAGGAACGCTCTCAAGGTGAAGGAGTCCTGACGATAAAACGAGCGAACGGCATGAAGTGGCGGCAAAGCCTCTCCAGTATAGTATATAACGCTGCAAGGAAACACGCGTAAGTGCTTCTGACAAGCAGGCACCGCGAAGCGTAAATGAGGAGGCGCACGTTCGCGCAGGGAAGAGGCCAACTTTAAACGGCACAGTCACAAAGTAGCGGCATCGGTTACGTCGCAACTGCGACTGCGGCGCACCGCGACGTTGAGCGGTACCGCTTGTGCGGCCCCTGCCTGTGCGGCGGGCCCACGAGAGCGCGCCTGGCAATCGCTTTAGCTTGCCGACCATCAATAATTTATAAGTCCCGGGATGCGGAGAAGGTGCGCTAGGACCGCCGGTCCGTTAGCTCGCTGTATAGTCAGAGCTCACTCGACTCGACCCCACTTTCTCTCCGCCCTGACCACCATACGCTGGGAAGATGATGAGGACTGAGGGAGGAAATGAAGATTGAGGAGGAGGGGCACTTTCCTCAGACACGCAGCGGCCGGCGAGGGCGACTCTTTTTCGGAGCTAAATCGGCTGCGCCACCATTCAGGGCGCTAATGACGTATTTCGCCGTGCACGCGCGGCTGCCGTCGAGCACTTTAGCACAGCGCCGCTGGTAAGTGCCTCGCCGCCCCGGGCGCCTTATTTATATATGAGATTGTCGAACCCTCGGCGGAATCCGGCACACAGCTCAGCACTTTTCGGTGCCATTGGGCAAATGAAGGGAGAGACGCGCGCCGTTTTAGAGAAGCGCGTCACGGCACCCTCCACGCGGATCAGCGCCGAGCAGTTCCGGCGCGTCCGTCGCATGTCGTAGCTTTTATTTACCACAATTGTGCAGTGGGCACAAGCACGCAGCGGTAAGAGCATTAGTTAAAGAGGGGTGAGGGGGGGGGGGGGGAGAGGGGGTCGTCCGATGTCTTTTTCGCGCTAGTTAATGATGTCTCAAGTCTGTATTTGTACACTTTCCGCTCAAATGAACTGTGTGTACTGTATGCCAATATAGCACTGAGCAACTAACTTTATTGCTACAGCATGACGGAGCATGGAACAGTGTCGATTATTGCGGTGGCAACGACATTGTGTGGACGCAGCCTTCACGGTAAGTTTGAGGTCTCGCCTTCGCTGAAGGCCGTAAATGCGCTGCTCCGCTGTCTAGGCCCCGTGTTGTTTGATTTTTTGTGCGTGCATCACTCGTTACTCATTTGTTTAATAATCGCTCGTATTTCAGATCCAATATTATCCTCACTGCTCCGCACCGCAGTCACACTTTCGCTAACTTTCCTGTCACTAATTGCTGCTGGGCTAGTTGATGCATGCTTATTACGATGGGAAAGGTACGAAAAGACGTGTCTAAACGACAGGACCACAAGTCGACAGTTGCCAGTGACGTTTTCTTCCTGTCCAGTCGTTTGTTCACATGGTTTCGCGTTTTTTTTTTTTTTCGTCATAATAAGTACTAACTTTCTTGTTTTACTTTACTTAAACTGTGGCTTTTCTGATAATTTCAACACTCGCCTGCGAGCGTTTTTGTATCGGTAACCAACATTGCATTGTTAATGCTTTGTAAATTTTAACATCTAGTAATAGCCTTAAGTACAAAAAGTGTACGAAAAAAAATAATTCTTATGAGAGAAATAAATATTTATATGGTTTAACGAGCACGTGCTTGTATTTCCTCTATACTTGAGGCTTAAATCTTTCAAGTTCGTGCTTTGCCCATTTTACCAAATTTTTGGCAAAACATGTATGTGTAATCGCAAAGTGGTTCGTATTTTATAGCTGTTTTAATAGCACCGGTCAATCACTGATAGCGGAAATATTAGCATAATTTTGTTTCCTATCGTGCTACTTTCACCGCCCCAGCACCCGCCAGCCTATTCGGGCTGGAAAAAAAGGCGCCGCTTCTCTCTGGTGTATGGAGGGAGTTGTTCAGCTACTGTGTGTGAAGTAAGCGTGTGGCCTGGGTAGTAAGGTAAAGGTAGGCGGTAAAACTTCTAATCTAAAGCGTTCTTATCCTTATATCCCTCTCTCTCGCGCGCGCGCGTTCTTAGCGAAAGCGGCCGGTCAATGACAGCATTCGTATGAATCAAAAGCATCTATAATTCGGTCCCACATCTTGTTGTAAGCCTTACGCGAAAAGAAAAAAATAGGTGAATGAGAGCTACAGGCACTGTTAAACTTGTAGACAAGCACTGAATTACGTTGCGGGTATATATAAGTGCCAGTTTGCCTAACTTTCAGGCACTAACAAGCACCTGGTAGCATGAAAACATAATTACCCAATGCGAATAAGAGCACCATGCAGAAGCGGTGTGGTAAGGCACGACACTTGCCAAACGTTTTTTTTTTTTTTTTTTTTTTTTGTAATGTTCTGGGATGTGTTTCAGGGCCGATACACAAACACTATTCAGCAAAAAAATGCATACTATTACATAAAAACACATGTACCCCTTAGCTACACTTAAGTGCGGTGCAGTTTAGCGGTAGAATAACATAACCACCGCAAACTGATGAAAAACAAAATCCTTCTTTGTATGCCATTAGTTCTTGTAGGCTTTATGCCCAGTCAAAAATGATTTGTTTTCTTTCATTGCCAAAAAATTAAGTGTGAAGAAGGAAGCAAAGCAACACGCAACACCTTCATCAGGTTACATTGCATCTGCAGAGCGAAAGAGGTTGGCGAAAAGAACGGTGCGCGAAAGCAGGCCCCGACTGAGCATCGGTATGCGTGCGAGCATGTGTGGAACACGCGCCCACTACGTGCGCCTGCGGCGACAAGGAAGGGGGTCTCAGGCATCGAGACGCAAGAGATAACAGAGTTGTCCCTTTTACGAGCAGCCCCTTTGAACCTTAGGCTTGTTTCTTCCCCTTTTTTTCTGTTCTGAATGGAGCCGGTGTCGGCAGCAGGCGCGTTCTTGCACAGCGTTGCACAACCTCGCGACGACTGACAGGGATTAATTGGCTGAGCACTTGTTTGCGGTAGTGACCAGTACAGATTAGATTATGCTCTCGGTACATACGCACATGAGTTTGTGCGATACGCAGCCTATCGGCTGAAAACGGGATGGTAGAAAACAGTGAATAATTTTCAATCCAGCTGGGTGTTGGTCTCGTCGGAGATGACATTAAATTATCAGATTGGCAAGTCTGCTTTTCTAACGTATTTATTCTTTTAAGCGACATTCGTTCCTGAATATTACTCGCACAGGGCATTAATCAGTGGCTCAATTCACAAAGTTTTTTCCTTAGTAAGACCTATTATTAAGACCTGGTCTCAAATATCTCAAATGGGTGGTAGCCGCTCTTATATGAACACTGCGCGTAAGAACTCTTCTTGGGAATATGGGGCTCTGTTCTTCAACATCGTTGGGGAAAATGCTCGCAGGATCATCTGGGCCGGATTCACAAAGCCAACTTACGAACAAACTTTGGCGCAAGAAAAATTTATGAGAGAAGCGGTGCCATCGTGGGCGGAGCCACCGACTTGACCTGAGGGAGCCTTCGGCTCCCCCTGGCCAGTTTCTCAGGACCAATAAAAGTTCTTGTCGCTGTCAGAAGCTTACTCACATAGCTAGAAGTTTTTGTAGGATAATGTAAAAGAGCTCTTTCATGGTAAGAGCATGAATGCTCTCGATTGCGCAGTTTTGACACCCTCTGCCTCTCGCTGTCGCTCTTGGACCTTCCCTCTAGCACGAATTGCCTCCCAAGTTCCTTGAAGTCATTCAAAACGACAGCTCCCATAATGTCAAGAAAAGCTTCACTTCGCCATGCCGCGACAAGTGAAATGATGAGCTATTGACGAACGCTGAGATGGTGCTCTGTCCGAACTACCAACATTGGAATCTCGTGACTTGTGTCCGTTTCTCTTTAATGTAATTCTGCTTTGAAAGCCTAAATTTGTGGTTTCCAGCAAGGTAAACCAAAACTGCCACAACATCTGCCTGAATAATTGAAGAAACGTTCTCAGCATCTACCTGTTCTACATCATGAAGACACATCATGAGGCACTCCCTTAGTGAAGGTAGCTGTCGCCGGTAGGCACTGTGGCTGCCATTGCGCTGTGGGGCGGGCGTCTTCAGGCCTAGTACGTACACTGCAGCGACTATCTGCGGTTGCGAAATCGCCGGTTCGCGCCCTGTGATGGTGTTCGATGTGGCCGCGTGCTGATGAGTCGCGGTCGGGCATTGCCGCCACACCAGCTCTGGAGAGAGACGCAGGCTCAGACTTTGGGAACAGGAAGGAGAGGTTTACACAGACAATATGTTTATATAGCACTGAGCAAGACGAGTGCCTTAACGGTGAGCCGGCACGACCTTAAATACTGTTCGATTTCCCCTGCTCGGCAGGTCCATTATCCGGCTTTAGCTCTTGCTATCATTGGTTTTAGCAAACACAGGCTGGGCGGTAATCGGTGACTTATCACACCCTATCACACAGGTTAGGTACTGATCCCGTTAGGAGAAGTCCGAGAAGAGAAGTTCCAGTCTGCTTTGGAGTCCCTCAACAAAAGTGTAACTGGTGTCGGCTGGTTTATACTGCCACGCTGCGGACATCCCCATCCCATGACGCAGCTTAACTTCCCGGAACAAATAGGGAACAGTTCATCTCTCCCAACCACTTGATCGGGGAGAATAACCCTGTAACACAACAGTACGCAGACAGGTGTAACCGTTGTGTTGAATGTCAGGACACCACTTAATCTATTTCCACCCCGCCTTTGTCAAACCATGCGTCACCGGTGTACCGACAAGTGCCCCAGCACGAGTTTGAGCGTTAAACCTCCAAGGGTGTTCCAAGGCACTTAAACGCCCAAATTAATAAACAGTGGGTGAACAAAGGAAGCCTCAGTGATTGCTCTGATGTTGTTGGTCCACTGCTGGTAAGTTAAAGTCTTCATTTTCTTGTGATCTCTTTATTTTGTTGCGATTTTAAACTCCAAAATCAGACCACGTGAGGGGTGGCATGCACCTTTAGCCTGCCAGGAGATCCGGTCTCGCAGCGTCTATAACCATCTGACCTACCATAGCCATCTTCGGCCACTCGGAAAACTTCCTTGAAGCTGGACCATGACTATGGCATCTGAGCCACTCAGGGCGTGCTTCCGCTTCTCACGGACGAGGCATCTCGTTAGCTTACGTAACGCAATTGTGTGCGCACATACGCTCGCATAACCACTGCCATTGCTCGGCACCATCCCAACCCTGACAGCGGCTCGCTGCAGCGCGTAAATGCGTGATGAGAGCGAATCGCGCGCTACGCGTGTTTATATATATAGTCGTCGTTGGCAGGGGATAATGGAGGCATGAGCTCACGACCGGCTCCTGAATGCTCGGGAGTGAGCCAATTTTTCCACGAGGATTTCTCTTCCGTCGTTTTCTAAGCTTCACAAAATTAATTCATTTTTCTCAGCGGACAGCGCACCAAGTAAAAGTTCGTCCAGGACCGAGCGCGGTTTCGGCATCGCCCGTTGCAAGGTCGAGAGGATTCATTACGCACCGTGCACTCGACGCCTGCGAAACAAAGGCGTGCGTAGATACTTGTCTTGCATTTCCTATGATGCAAGCAGGAAAGAAGAAAGGCCTAATTGCCTCCGCGACGTTGTTCGGACCGTGTAGGCGCGCAAACCCTCTCCGAATGTGCACGCGCAGCGCTCGAGATCAGGGTAATTGAATGCGGAGAGCTGCGAAATTTACGCTATCAGCAAAGAAAAAAATATTGAAAAAAAAGGACGCATGAATATGCACCGGCAAACCTCAAGGCGTTCCGAAAGAAAGACATTTGTTTGGAAGACTACGCTTCCCTATGTAAGCTAAATGTAGTGGTGGATGGCAACAGTGCCGTATACTTCGCTATCGTTGCCGAGGCTGCAGTACGTTAAACAGCTGTGGGGGTCGAAATATACTGAAATCTTAAAGTTGTTCATCTAGAAGGGAAGGAGAATGTGAACAATGTCCGGACACAACATGCCGTAATTAGTGCATACCGTAACAATGTGCACATTGTACTGTAATTGTCGACAACCTAATTAATAAAATATTGCTGATGTGTTCTGTAACAGCTAACAGTTGTGCACAGCAGAGCACTCATTAAAGATTGTCATTCTTCAACGCCACTTGGTTTTTGCAAAACTTCAAGGCGGCTGTTGTGCATCAACGTATACATCGCCAGATAGTGCAGTCAATCAGTTTCATTGTGAAAAATGGAGTGGCCTAAAAAGAACTCCCGGTTTCAATTCAGCTGCATAAGTGCAGGCTCCACACTCAGCAATTAAATAGTTTATTAAATGCTTTTTGTGTAGCTCGTTGATTAGCGTGATTTTGTTTGTGCTAGTTATCTCCGTCTTTAAAGCTGGACAAGGCTAGACTTTCAACCTTGCTGTGAAGGTGGAAAATTGTTATTCTGAGCAGGACATTTTTTTAAAAAAAAGACTGCAAATGTTACAAAAAGACTCTTGTTTGTCTTAAGTGGTGATTTGGTTGCCTAAATTATTTCTTTAAATATTATTCCGAATGATAACATACGATACCTCCGACCTCTCTGTTATCATAAGTTGTTCCTTCATTGAAGAGGATATGACATGAAGCCATCACTGCGTTTACGTTTCACGAACATTCGGGATGACGTTGTCTAACTAAAAACAAAGGGGCCAAAAAGAGCAAAAGTGAAGGTTGCGCACATAAAATTCAACAAAGACATTTATGAATTGTGTCTAATGCCAAACAAGATCATCAAGTAAAACATTGCTTGAAATCAAAATTTAAAAAAAGAACGACAGAATTGAATACCCAGCCACTATAAACGAAAACTAACGAAAGGGCACAGCCGATAAACATTGTGCTCATGCGGCCTTGGGCATTTTGCTTTATTCTTATGGATACGACGACTATATCTTGACACCCGCCGCGGTAGCCCAGTGCTATGACGCTGCGCTGCTGAGCTCCGGGTCGCAGGTTCTATACCTGCCACGGACGCCGTATTTCGATGGGGCGAAATGCAAGAACGCTCGCGTACCGTTCATTGGGGGCACGTTAAAGAACCCCAGGGGGCCAAAATTAATCCGGATCCCCCCCCCCTCCCATATGGCGTGAATCGTTATGAGATCGTGGTGCAAGCACGTAAAACTTTATAATTTAATTAAAAGTAGCTTTATGATTTGTAGAGATGGGCGTATATCAAATTTTTTCAATACGAAATATCGAATAGTCAAACGCAGACGCATATACGTATTTGTAGCCCGAATATTTATTCCTGTACAATTATTTCCCACGCTTGTACTGACTAGTCTAAAAAGACAGCTGTCTGTCAGGAATGAAGCATCAGTTTTAAACACGAGATCACTAATTGTCATCAAAAACTGCACGGAAAGCCCTCTCAAGATCTTCAGAGCCGGTCTGCAAATGTTTCCCATGAATAAATGACCGCTGCATGAACAGAGCTTTAGAAGAACGTTAAATAAATGATTCACAAAAAAAGATCGGCAGTTCCAAAAAAGCTGCTGAAGGACTTGTATGCGGTAGACACATGTAAAAGGGCCCGTTGCAAGAAAAACATCTCCTGGTCGTAGCGTAAAAGATAATAACCCTACATGACTACACTGCCTGAAACATTAAATTATAGACTACAAGCCTAGCTCCCACGTTGTCACGTAGGCTTCCGCAGCGAATCCGAAAACACAACTTACAATGATCTATTTTGTACCTGCATTCCTTCGAATATTTATGTCATTGTCTATCTTCTGATAATGCCCGATACTTCGTTTATTAGACTGAGAACAGCAGCAAGACTTTAACAGTCGGTTGTTGCGAAGTATTTGGTTGGTTTCAAATATTGGACGATACTCAATGGTTCATTTTCGAATACCAATAGTTAGTGTGTAATAGTCAATAGGTATTCGAAACTTTGAATATTCACCCACACCTAATAGTTTGACTAATAATACTACTACAAATCAAGTTGCGTAAAATTCACCATGACTATTTGAAAGAGCAATAAGAGACAACGACACAACACCATGGCTCTCACTGTGCTCTCGTCTTTTGCTGCAATTTAATGCACTCATGACAAAAAGAAAAAAAAAAAAGGCAACCACATCAAGAGGAACGAAGACGAGCGCTCTATTTTCCGTGTGGGGGTCCTTTATCTAAGCTTAATCCCCTTTAGTGCCATGGGTCAACTTGCCCTAAACCAGGCCCTCTTGTGTAGTGTAGAGAGCGCAGCGTGCACAGTTGCCATGAAGGGACGAGAAACGCCGATTGTAGCGGCTTACAAAACACCTATAAAGTGTGCCAAAACTGATACTCCAGGAAAGCGGCGTTTTATTTATTTATGTTTTGTTCGCACGCGCATTTTCATGCAGGGAGCTGTCTGAGGGAAATAGAAAAGCCTAAAGTACAGCACAAACCTCAACAGGCTTCTCAATTTCCGCAATTCCTTTCTCCGATAACATATAATATGCAGGCGTCACTGATGTAAATTTCTGTTTTTGAAATGTCGCAAACCGGGGAAAGGTCTTCGTCAAGTTTCGTAGTTTCATTTTAAAAGAATTTATGTATTGCTCCAATATAAAACGTAGCACAAATGTTTAGCGAGGTGCGTGATGTAACGCGTCATATGGGGACACTTTTTTGAAGGCGGTTTGCACCCACCAGCAACAACGTATAGGGTCATTTTCTATCGATTGAAGGGCCGTAAGGCCGCTATCCCGGCGGCCCTTCTATCACCTAGTCCGGCCTTCAATCACCGGCCTTTCAGCCGCCTAGCCATAGAGCCGCATAGCGTAGGGCCGCCTAGCTAGGAAAGGACTATTGCAGAAAACTGGCGTATTTTCAAGAACAAGGTTGAAACACTAACTGAAAAGTGTATTCCGACCTCGTCTTGCCACCTCGTCTAGTCGATCTTCGTCTAATCTGGTTCTGTGGTTTAACTTGTCTTTATGGTAGTTACTTTATAAGAAAAAAACGTATTTTTCGAAGCTTCAAACTGTCTATGGAAGCCAATGCGAATTCTGCTTACGCTGCTATCCATTCGAGATATAAAAAGGCCATTTGCTCAGCCAATTTTAACTTTTTTTCTGAAGCTTTACCTTATCTGTTTACAACTAATCCGAGGATGTTTTGGAACGTCATCAACGTACGTAAACCCGAAGAGATAGTGCTGAAAACAGAAACCCGAATTCCTGTCCACCGTGAGCATTGCTCAGTGGTTTTCAACAACACGACTTCGCTATCGTTTTCAGATGCTCAATCCGCTACTTCTTTTTCTGTTTGTTATTTGATGTTGCCTTTTGAAAAAGCGCTGTTTTCTATTGACGTCGATGGTATTTGTAATTTGATAAAAACGCTAAACATTCTTCGTCAGCAGGCGTTGACCTCACAAATTACAAATAGCGTATTCATCTGTTTTTTGTCATATCTTTTAGCCCAGACTTTGCAGAGTTCAACGCTGCCGGATGACTGGAAGGCTACAAAGGGGATTCTAGTCCACAAGCCTGGTAATGCTCAGAATACCTTTAACTAGCAGCCAATCTCCATTACTTCTATTCCCTGCAAGTTTCTTGAGCACATACTCGTATTCTACTGCAGCTTTGCTATTTTTTTATAATTTGCTTGTAGCTTTTTTTCTCTTTTTTTTTCTAAGCAGCATGGTTTTCGCAAATGTTATTCGTGTGAGACTCAATTACTAATCTTCACTAATGATTTGTTTTCCGCTTCAGATTGATCCTCAGTAATTGATTGCAATTTCGTTTACCCCGCTAAGGCATTCGACACCCTGTCACATACATTACTTTTATTGGCCCTTCGCGCACTTCACCTTGAATGAAGCATGAAGAATGTTTATTTCAGAACAGGACACAGTATGTGTCAGTTAATAAAAATCACTCTAAACCATGTCGTTCAACATCGGGTTAAGCTTCTTTGTACGGAGGTGATGGCACCGCTACCAAGATCCATTCAATCGGCTGGCTCTAAGCTTGGGTAAAAAAGTGGTTAAAAACCATTTCCCGGTGATATCAAGGAAAGAGCTGCGATTCAAGTGCGACTACATGAAGGGTAGACAATCAACACTTAGAAAGAATTGTTCCGAAATATACAATAATGTGCTAAATTGTATAATTACGTTACACATTTGCTGCCCAAAAAACGTACATTTGAAGCTTCGAGTAGTGGACTTTCAGGTATCCACGAGAGACCCCATGTGCGTGAGCGTGGCTTCAATTAATTACTCAACAAAGAGTTGGACTACTTAGACTAATAATTAATTTGAGGACGTGTTGTATGTTATATATATATATATATATATATATATATATATATATATATATATATATATATATATAGCTCTATTTCACCGTGCAATGTATTTTTGGCAACGCAAGAGTCAAAGCTTTAGCGTTCGCGCACCTTGTGCTCGCATATACTACCGAGTGTTTCAGCAAACACTTTCAAAAGTTTTTAAATGTTGCCTGTGGCAGATAGCACAATTGCAATTCATGCGCTGGTCTACTCGAAGAGACGGACATTACATAAACCCAAAAAATTGAAATTAACAAAAATTCACTGATTAAGTTTTTAACTAATTACCTTATGGCCCATATTGCAATTGAGAAATTCTAGCCATCGAGATCGCAAGGCGGATCCACTTGGAAAGAATTATCAGGAGGGCACCAGCTTTGAGATAATAATTCCCGAACTTTGCAGAGAAACCTATTGGCGTTCCAGTTACTTTTGTGCTTCAATGCATAAAACGACGTTTTGCAAGAAAGTAACTGGAACGCCAATGCATTTCTCCGCAAACTTCGGGAATTAATGTCTCAAAACTGGTGTCATACTAGGAATTCGTTCCAAATGGATCCGCCTTGCGAACACCACGGCTAGAATTTGCAAATTGCAATATGGACCATAAGGTAATTAGTTAAAAAGTTACTTAGTGATTTTCTGTTAATAGTCGATTATGCATTTCAATTTCTTGTGCAAGTTATGTCCGCCTCTTCGAGTGGACCGGCTCATGAACTAGAATTGTGCTATCTGCCATAGGCAACCTTTAAACATTTTTGAAAGTGTTCGCTGAAACACTCTGTATATGAATGTGTCTTTCAAATAAATGCATTTGATAGACTGTACTCGTGTTTGCCTAGTATTGTCCCGTTCTTCAGCGCAGTTCCCCGGAAATCGCACTACCGTTCAATACGATGGACATATGATAGTCAAAAACGTTTAGAAACGGTATGCGCCCATCCCTGCATTCTCTCCCAGCGCGTGGACCGGTGTGCATTAGTGTGTGTGTACGCCATGCAGTGGAAGCCTCTATAGGTCGAGAAAATTTTTATCTCAGTAAGCGGGGCCTTATTGGCAGGCCACCGCGTCTCGAACTGCCTTCTGTGCACCGAAGACAGCCGCGATAGTGAGCCAGAGATAGCGCGCGGGGATAAGAGTAAATTTATTACTGACTTATAACGACGGCTAACGAATCGAATGACAATGTTCCCGCTTACATAGGCATACAAATATTTTCGATACATTGGTTATCGTCTGCAAATCGCAATAATTAACAAACGTTGGGCTCCTCCACACAAGTGTGCTCATTGCGGAGAAGCCAGTTTTAAAGGTGCTCGCTACGGAACTGCAGATGGTTTCTTCCACATTCACATACAGACACTGTCGTCTATAAGATGTCGCTTGCTGTTTTCAGAACAGTGATGCAAGTACAGTGTGATATCTCTGCTCATTAACGAAGCTAGACAACAAAGTGCTTAAGAGGAAGCTTTAGGTTGGGCCCAACTCCGATGCCGCCTATTCAAATACATGTAAGACGCGGAAATGTCTTTCTGAGATAAACCATGGGCAGCTCTCAATGAACTTTGCTGCGTTTGAGAGAGAAAGTTAAATTCTAGTGACTTTGGGACGTGTAAATTCGATTTAGGCCTGAATTGGTTTTATTAAATTTGCTAAAATAGACAAGTTCGAAAAAAAAATAAAAGCCCGAAGTTTACAAATTCGTATCTCTGCACTAACAACAAATATCTTAGTTCTGTAAACTGCATCCGTTAGAGCGTCCGAACAGGACAAACTTGATATATCATTTTATATTTAACGTGAATACGTTACATTGTTTACGAGATTTTCGCAAATGTCCTGCTCACATATTAGTAGTGTACTTAGAACCATGTATAATGCATAAATTTTGTCCGCTTTGGATGTATTGTTATATGCGGCTTTACAGAATTGTGACATCAATTTTATAGCTAAGTTAGAGAGTTGTAAACTTCCTAGTTTCGTTTTCTGAAAATTTGCGATATTCAACAGTTTTTATTAAAACATCAACAGCCTAAATTAAACCTTCGCTTCCGACAGTCACTAAATTTTAACTTTTTCTCCTAAATGCAACAAACCTCATCAAAATGGTTGCCGAGAAAAAGGATTTCTCCTTTCCCATGTAGTTAGGTAGGAGCCCCTGAGCTAAAGCTCCTCTTAAGTTTTCGACGAAGTCTCACTGTATGCTGCTTTTGTTTTTTTCCCACCTCAAACTCGGAACGTACACGATCAGGTAGGCTACATGTCTCAAAAGTCACATTGAAGATTGCCAATTTACTTTTGTTCTTTCACTGCCATAACTTAGAAGAGATATTTGTTCAAACACTCGCACGTCATGCTACCCTCACTGCCACCAGTGCCCTTCTTCTGTCACTGCATTTCTTGCGCTTATTGAAAGAGTCGTGTGTGTGCGAAATCGCCGGCACATTTCTTCGTCGTATTTTCAAGAAATCAGTTGATAGTCGTATAGAAAATATTAACATGACAACAGATAATAGCTATGCCATGATACGGCTGCCATACACTATGCACTGTACATTCGCTGGTACAAGTAAACGGGAATATTGAAATTTCGAAGCCGGATGCAGTCTACTACATGGCTGGTACGCACCGAAGAGAAGTGTGCTTATGGCACTCAACGCATAACTAGAACGAAAATTAGTGCCAAAATCAGACAATTCTTTAGAGCTTACGAGGAATAAACCCGGGTTCCATATGTACCTCAGGAGAAAGCTTCGGAAATGGCGCCGTCCATTGTCGGTATGAGACTGCGCAATTATTGAACATGTACGAATCAATTACGTTGCAGTTTGCGAAAAAAAATTGTGTGCTGTTTAGTTGGATTGAAGTTTAATTCGTTTATATGAAGCAGTATTTGAATATCGCAGAAACGAGGTCTTTCGTTGCAGCCGATATTGATGTATTTACGGGTCGCCATACGTTCCATACAGAGACCACGCTTTGAAACTACACGCAAACTCGATGTTAAGGATGTTAAGTTGTTGCGTAATGGATGATTAAATAACAAGATGTTCATTAGGCTGCAGTGTGTGATGAAACAACAGTGTGCACATGACATCGGGTCACGGTGGACGGTCTTTGATTTCACCTAAAGAAGAACGGATCTTGGCAATCTTTTTTTCATAAGTTATATTTATGACTTGCCCACTAACATGTCTTTTTGAGTATAACTTTTTCCATTTGGTCGGTAAATTTATCAAGCTATTAACTTTCAGGATGATTACTATGTTCTGCAACAGAACTTCGACATTGTGTACAACAGTGCAAAAGCTGGCAAGTGATACTAAACACATATAAAAGCAGTGTTATTTCTTACAGTCGTAACCGATCTCTAAGAGTAAAAATCTGGGTTATATATAGTTTGTTCGGGCTAAGACTAAACAATGTTCTGTAAGCGTAAAACGCCAGTCTTCATTCTATCGTCCTTTATTTGCTCATTCCTGTCTTTCCCCGCAAAAACCGCGCACTCAATCTGTTTTTAATTCCGCGTGCACAATTCTCAGTTGAAATCTCAGTAGCAACGGCTTACGTATACCTTGCCATTTATCTGGCTCGTAGCCTTCTCCGTTCTAAGCAGTTGAGAAGGTCTGTGCTAAATCAAACAAAATGAGACTGGGTTTCTTTCTTTTTACAGTTGCCAGTTTCATAACGTCCTACGTAACAATAGAAACCAGTCTACCTAACCTTTTCCCGTCCATAGCTGTAATGTATCTCATTGATCTTGTCTGCTCACCAAAATTATATAACGGCTAAGCTTGAATCCATTCAAACATGTGCCGCCCGTTTTATAACACGGATATGCGATCATAATTCTGGCATCACTCAAATTAAACGCTACATCTAACTTGTGATCTCACCATCTTACGCTTGAAATTACATCTCGGACATCCGGTTGATTTCATAATTATTTTATGTCGGGCCCATTTTTGGCCATACGCAATTTTTTAACTTTTGTATATGCGTCCTGGTGGCAATTCTTCAGTTTCGTGCAAACCATTGTGTCGACAATACTTGTTTTAATATTTTGCGAGAAGTTGCAAACTGATAATTTATCCTCACATTTTATTTTTGGGAATGGTTATTGACAGAAACCTCTCCTCGACCCCTCATCTGAATTATGCGATAAAACATCTGACGGGAATCTGTAATATGTTTAGGGTACCAACAGGAAAGACCTGGGGAGTGTCAATGCACTGTATGCTGCAACTGTACAGGGTCCTCTTTATCGAATTTCTGCGGAAAAGCCTACCGGTCATCTCCAACATCTGCAGAACTAACCTGAATACAATCCAATGTACCCAAGTCCAAGCCCTCAGTAAATGCCTTGGTCTACCTCGAAGCGAGTCAATGGCAGAAGCTATTGCAATCACTCAAGATTACACAGTCATAACGTACATTACCACTGAAACATTGCACGTGCACACAAGGCATTTCGCCAGGACTCCTACCCACTACCTCGCTAGTCTCCCTGTAGAAAAACCCCACACGACATTCAGTGCAACTGTCTTCGCTCACCGTGACTAACTTACATCATCAGGAAGGAGGAGGAGGAGAGAAAGAGAGAAGGCCGGGATGTTAACCAGAAATGCGTCTGGTTGGCTACCCTCCTCTGGGGGACGGGAAAGAGGGAGTAGGAAGATGAGATAGAGAGAGGATGGGGGGGGGGGGAGGAGGAGGACACGGTGAGCTCGCGCACGCACGCGGAGGGCCTGAGCATTTCAATGGCGTTCACATAGGCCAGTCACCCTGAAGGTGCGCACTTGCGGCAAGGCCTTGATTCCTCCACGGTGTATGACCCATCCTCAAGTAAACCTCACAATCCCAGGACTCCAGAAGAAGTCGGACTTGCCGTCATCTTCACTCAAGCAACTTAGTTGACTCCTCTTGTATGAAAAATACAGCGACTACACACGCGTCTACACTGATGGCTTAACTACATGACAACCAGTTCCGGTGGTGTTGTGGTTACCAACAAAGGGAATAACCCAACGGTTCAAGACTTCCCATATCGCTACGCCTACAGCTGCACAGCTCCCGGTTCTACGCGGTGCGCTTCATGTGATTAATACAGAGAGTCCCGGAAAATGGGCCGCCTTCTGCGATTCAAAGCTGACATTACAATGTATGCAGTTGTTCCTTTGAAACAGAACTCACGATCAAATGACGCGGGAAATCATACAACTTATCAATAACTTGAAGGAAAAAGGCCATGATATCTATTTTCAATGTATACTAGGCCATTGTTGTATCATTGGAAATTATGACGCAGATAAAGCAGCTCGAACATCAGACTAACAAGACCACTGCGTCCGCATTCCTATCTCAAGGACAGACGATGCGAGACAGCTTCGCGTTCTAGCACACACACTCTCGTCAGCTGAGTGGAATACCGCACATGCAAGGCGCACCAGATTGCACTGACTAAACCCTTGGCTGCAATTCGGACCTACGGGGGGACTGCACCGACACGAAGCTTCTCTTTTGTGTCGGTTGTGGTTGGAAGTTGCCTTCACGAAAGCTTAATGAGCACTAATTGCAATGGCTAACAGCCATGCATGTGATGCAGGGGCGGATCCAGGTTTTTTCTGAGGGGGGGGTCAGCTTCTGTCACTGATGATGATGATGATGATGATGATGATGATGATGATGATGATGATGATGATGATGATGATGATGATGATGATGATAGTAGCCTTTCTTATTTACCGAAATTCACCGTTTCTGCTCACGACAAACCCGCGTTTCTTACGGCTAGAGCAACACCTGTAGCCCGCCGTGGTGGCTCAGTCAGTTCAGGCGTTGCGCTGCTGAGCACGAGATCGCGGGATCGAATCCCGGCCGCCGCGGCCGCATTTCGATGGAGGAGAAATGCAAAAACGCCCGCGTGCTTCCGTTGTAGTGCACGTTAAAGAAACCCAGGTGGTCAAAATTAATCCGGAGCCTTCCACTATGGCGTGCCTCATAATCAGAACTCGTTTTGGCACGTGAAACCCCATAAAGAGGAAGAAGACCTGTAGCGAAGCCAGGTATCGGTTTCTCCGAGCTTATAGGAAAAGGACGTTACTCAGTACAGCCATGTGCATGGCGGCGGTGCCTGATAATACAGGGTGTTCAAAACTAAGCTTTAAGGTTTTCTTAAAATTAGGCACTGGGAGGCACGCGAAGACCACCGGTACAAATAAGTTATGTGGCCAGGGGGAACAAAGTGAGATGATAATTATCGCTGTGAGCAGCCTAATTAACTAAAATTGAACAATTATTTTTTGTCGACTGCAGTAAGTGGGTATGTTTGTATTGAAAACAGAGGCAGTCGCGTTTCTACACAGTATCAGTTGGAAGAATTATTCTAGCGTGTCCGTGCTCCAAGATATCCGACTCCAAATTTCAATTGTTGTACTGCGCAGAGTTATCGAGTCGCCGCGAGAGCGGTTTATGCTTTGTGTTTCTGTGGAAGGGAGGCATTTTGAACATTTTTAGGGCATTCACATCTTGATGGGTGAAGTGTTGTCATGAGATTTGTGCATGACAACACCAAACTTAAAGCGGCAGTATGAAATATTCGTTAGCATAGCTAAAAAGGTTTCTGCTGTTGATGGTGCAGTTGGTGCTCTTGATTTCAATAAAACTTACAATACTTGGAAATCAGCAGTCACTTTATTTGCGTAGCCCAAACAAGGACCATGCCCGGTCGTCTAGTCACCATTACGCACGCGCACTGCCCTCCGGCTTCACCGCTCGCGCCATTATCTCGGCATGGCTGCTGCCGCCATATTTACAGGCTGCGCGGTCGCGTGTTACGACATCAGTTACGGGTTCTTCGATATATTTTTTTTTCATTTTGCCAGCCGTGAGGGGAAGGGGGACAGTTATTATCTTTACCAATGCCCCCGCCCCGTTGTCAGACTCAACGCCTCACGCAACAGCCGCGTCACATCAGGGAGGAGCTTTGCGCCGATCCTCACTCTCTTGCAAGTTGCATGCGTAATCGTGCGAACGACAATTAAAATTTGGAGTTGGATATCTCGTAGCACAGACATGCTAGAAGAATTCTTCCAAGTGAAACTGTGTAGAAACACCACTGCCTCTAACTTTTGAATACAAACATACACACTTACTGCAGTCAATAAAAAGTTAATTATTCAATTTTAGTTGATTCGGCTGCTAACAGCAATAATTATATCATCTCACTTTGTGTCCCCCTGGCCACATAACTTATTTGCGCAGGTGTTCTTCACGCGCCTCCCAGTGCCTAATTTTAAGAAAACCATAAAGCTTAATTTTGAACACCCCGTATATCTAGTCTGTATTGTTTCTTAAAATAAAATTTGGGATGATCTGTGGCAGGTTCGTTATAAATGCGTAAGCACGCGTCCGTTTTTGGAGTTCTATTGGAACACCTTGATTTCCTTAAGAAGATCCTTGTGTTCGGCTGAGACACCTTCGTTTGCTTTGGAGGACTAACCGCCGTATTCAGAAATGCAACTTAGCTTGAAGCCCATGCTTGACTTGATTTAAAGGACGCCTGGCGTGAACATGCCATGGACACTCACTGCGTTTGCTTCGGCACGTTCACAATAGGCGTCACTTAACTCAAGTCAAGCATGGACTTGAAGCGAAGTTGCATTTCTGAATACGGGGGTAACTCCCCTATTCTCAAACAGCCCTCGACTCGAAGCTCTTCCTCCACTCCACCTTGTTGAGCACAGCGCCGCCTCTCCACTGATAAAGACGCGACAATTCTAAAGAATTCCCGTGAATGGTCATGAAGCTCAGTGACCACTTCTTTGGAGGGATGGCGGTGCTATCTTTCCTCTTGAGTCGACGTGTTGTGTTGACTAGAGGAACGTTCTTGAATACGGCCGTAACGCCCCGCTCCAACGCGGCAACCACTACGCTGGGTGTTTACGATATGCGAATCACCGCGTATGAAGACTCACGACGCCACCTACAAGAAGAAGGATGTAGCGTGTTAGCCGAGAGCGCGAGCCAGCGTCTTCGTGTTTTGTTTCCCACTCGATGTCATCCTTTTACACAAGGTGCGCATCTGCTCCTGTTTCTCTAACCACGCGACGCCATCCTAGACCCGCGCGCTCGCATTGGCCGTTGACGTCACGCTCCCGCGAGAACGCCCACTCAGATAAAAGGATCCGGCGGGTTTGAGCCTCCTGTGCTTAATGTACGACAATAAAACTGCGAACTTACAATGAAAAACTTGTAGCGTACGAAAGGTACTGTGCTCGTGTTGGATACTGTCAACGTGCAACTGTGATCACAGTTTAAAAAATGTTGCCTATGAGTAGTTCTTAGTTTAGCTGTTAGTTGTTATTATTTATATATAAACACTTCAGCGAGAGATCTCTTTCATTAAGCAGGTTGGTCGCGGTACCGATGACATCCAATGAGGCAACCGATGACACCCCGAGGGGGAGCTAAGTTAATCAGGTGCGAAGGCGCTCGCGCGCACATCGGCGTGCTTGGCAAAAGGGACGTCCCCTCGTTCATTCGACGCACGGCCGGCGCCAGGAGGTCCAAGGTGTTCATGAGAAAAAGTAACTACGGCAACTTCGCGACACCACACCCCTACGGAATACAACTAAACTTGTGAGTGAGCTAGCTTTACTTAATTCTACATGGCTGCTACAAGTTACAACTGGTACTCGCGAAAAATACTTTTGAAGAATGCTGGTGGCCATATTTTTTTGCGACAGGGCCATCCCCCTGTCAGCGAGGGGGCGATGCAGAAATCTGAGGGGGGGGGGGGGGGGGTCAGGACATCCGGACATCCCCCCTGGATCCGCGCCTGATGTGATGTAACATGGGGAGAGCGCGGAAGATGGAAACGTTGACGGAAGAAGGCAAGGAAACTCTACTACTAGACACCTGCAGCAGTTGCGCTCAAACTGGATAATTTTAAATTCAATGTGCACTAAGGTACGTTAACTATTTAAAAAAATAATAAACGCAGTGCAAATTTGTCAAATGAACAACTGATGTGGGGTGTGCTGACGCAAAGTCGCATAACCCGCCGTGGTTGCTTAGTGGATATGGTGTTGGGCTGCTAAGCACGAGGTCGCGGGATCGAATCCCGGCCACGGCGGACGCAATTCGATGGGGGCGAAATGCGAAAACACCCGTGTACTTAGATTTAGGTGCACGTTAAAGAACCCCCAGGCGGTCCAAATTCCCTTAGTCCCCCCACTACGGCGTGCCTCATAATCAGATCGTGGTTTTGGCACGTAAAACCCCATAATTTTTTTTAAGTCGCATTAAAGCACCGCAGCGTCTAACGACACTACGGAAGCGGCCGCCCATCAAATCAACACTTCTGTACCCGCCATGGTAGCTTTGTAGTTATTGATGATGATATGTGGTTTTCTTTTTTTTTTTTTTGGCGCAAGGGCCAGATGTGGACAAAGAGCGCCATGACTGATAATGTTGTGTTAAGCGCTGATTGGTGAGCTGCGATGATGGGACGCAACATGGCTGTAAAGTGTCCTAAGATCAATCGCTATCGTAGAAGCGTAAAACGATATATAGTATAAAATTATGACAGATTGCGTTGCTCGAGGTCATGGGTTTCATCCAAACCACGGCAGTCGCATTTCGACTGGGGCGAAATGCAAAAAGGCTCGCGCGCTCAGATTTAGGAGCACGTCAAAGATGCCCAGGGGGTTCCAATTAAAACGGAGTCCCTCACTGCCGCGTGCTTCATAATCAGGTTGCGCGCTTGGCGCGTAAAGCCCCGTAATTTAATTGAATTTTAGCACTTCTGTCACGATGCGTTGCGCTGTGTGAGGCAATGACAGTGCTAACGCTTCTCGCAGGCTATGCACAATGGCGCATCACAACGCCTATTCATTAGTGATCAAGTGGCACACAAATGGACGATTTTCTGCGACTCAAAGGCGGCTCTGCAGTCTCTACTATCACCTTTACGCCGCGTTCCACACGAGCAGCTGGCCGAGGCAATGCACAATCTGACTGAGATTTTGCAATAAATAACTTTTCAGTGGCTTCCAAGTCACTGCGGAATTATCGGCAATGAACGGGCCGATCAAGCTGCCCGCACAGCTCATAAAGAAGATCACCAACGGTGCATACCACTTTCTAGGACTGACGCTGCACGGAAGCTCCGCGTGCTTGCTCGCCAACGCACAAGGTCACAATTGAATGAATAGCACTTCAAGCATGCTTGCCTATACTCTCTGGACCCAACCCTAAGCCTTCGAGTAACAGCAAGGCTTCGCCGAGGAGACATAACCCTTTTGTGCCGATTATTGTTGGGCGTTGCGTTTACCAACGCCTATCGGTTCCGCATAGGAATGGCCGACAGCGCAGCCTGTGACCACTGCGGCAATAAAGAATCGATTGTACATATTTTGTGCGACTGCCCGCAGTACAGTGCGCAGAGACGTTCTTTTACTACCAAAGCGTTCAACCAGTTGGACGACCGGCCATTGTCGGAGGAAAAAATGCTCCACCACAGACTGGACTTAACGTCACAGAAGAAGGCCGTGCAGGCGCTTCTGCGCTTCTTGCGAGCCATCGGCCTATCTGACCGACTGTGATTAGAATGCTCTTCCGGTGTAACGAAACAATCGCACACTTCTTTGTGAGTGCCCTCGTTTCAACCCGCAGAGAGCAGCTCTTCAGCCACGACAGATCAACTGGACAAACGCCCAATAACGCAAATCAACATCCTTGGAAACGGGCCTACACGAACAACAGCGCGAGCCGTTCTGAAGGCACTGCTGCGTTACTTAAAAGACACCGGACTCAGTGAGAAATTGTGACTCTACACTGTGTGACGTAGGATGGTACGTTGACACTATGCAACACTAGAACGCCTTCGCAGACTGCGTGACAGTGCCCACAGAAATAGTTCTGTTTTGTGTATGTGATTTTCTTTTCTTCCCTTTTTTTCCATTTTTTATACTTATTTTTTTCTTTCTCTCTCTCTCCTGTCAAATCTCTTTACCCCTCGCCCGGTACAGGGTAGCAAACCGGAGATAATCTCTGGTTAACCTCCCTGTCTTTCCTTTACCTTTTTTTTTTCTCTCTCTCTCTCTCAATCAAACACGCCTCACTGTGTGTTCTGTGCACTACGCCGCCAAATGATAGTGGTGCATGCAAGTAGCGTTTCACATCAACTCACCACTCTACTATGGCACTAAACGTTGATGAGCTTATACATTTGCAGTAAACATCATCGCCAGTTATTGTCAATCAACGCAAAGAGCACAGAAAACTTCGCTTGCATCGACTCCCACAGTGCGTGGTATCCAAATAATTTGTTTCTCTCTCTCTCTCCGATCCAGTTTGAATGTACGACGTTCTTCTTTTCTGCTCTCCTTTGTCCTGATTTTGTTAGTTTCTCCTTGTATAGATGGCTTCTTTGCTTGATATTATCAGCGTTCCATGTTATTTCTTCTTTTATTATTTTCTTGTCTTTTTTGTCTTTTCCTCCTCTGTTGTCTTTATTTTACATTAGCCACTTCTTACTCAATGATGATTCGGATCATGTATGGCAATATGAATAAAGAAGAGTAAACAATTAAGAACAACAACCAGAGATGTTCTTAGTGCGATATCACATCAAGGGACCATATTGCTGAATTTCTACTTTCTTCGAATATCAAGACGAAGAAAATAGGACGAGAGGAAGTCATCAAAGTGTAGCGCAATCTGTGCTAAATTGCAGACGACTGCTAAAGGCGGAGGGTGCCTCACCGGTGTGTCTGATTCGGCGGATCTGGCGCCAGTGAGTTTGGAGGCCCTAATTGTGATAAGCTACGCCCTAAGAAGCTCGTCAGAAATCTCGAAAATGTGGTTATTGCGTTGCTCCTGTTCTGGTTTATTTCTTTTTGTGTGATTTTGCTTACGGCATCGCTCCCCCTGTTCTCGTACAAGTGGTTCCTCTCAGTGGCGTTGAGTTCTCGTTACAGTAAAACGGTAGCAGCTTCAATTTCGTTGGCAATGTAGTCCATCGCAATTCAAATGAAAGGCGCACACAGAACAATCCAAGAAAGGGGACAATGAAAGTGCGCGTCTGTTGTGCCTTTCCTAGCGCCGTTGTCTTGAAGCGTCTTTTCTTCTTCTTTTTTTCTTTATTTTTTTGTTCGAGCAGTTTGCTCTTGTTTTTTTCTTGACCAGAACAGAAAAGCAAAAAAACAGAAGAAAACAAAAATGCCTCCTCTCGCTGTGTTCAAGTTGTAGGCATCGTCGCACGCTCTACGCAAAGATAAAGCTGCATTTTGATGTCCACATTGTATCATTTGCTTCATGATTCAAACTAAGCAAAGCACAACTCACTCCGTATGCCGAACTTTAATGCGAGAGCCTAAAACAACGCTCGCGTAGGCCGACTGACCGGAAGCTATGTTGGGAAGCCAATACCGGCTGTTCTACAAAGCACAATACACGCAAACGCGCACACGCACACACTCGATAACTCCCTCAGCCAGCAAACGCCGCTTTCGATCTCCCGAATATGGGCTTGTCACTGATCAGGGGAGAGTGGAGGGGTTCTCAGTAAAACATAAACAGGAAAAAGAAAAGCGGCACGAATAGCGCCCAGAAACTAAGACACAACCTGCGAAGGCTACAGATGGGTCGAAGTAGCAGCGACAACAAGCGAGTGAAGCTCAGGGGCGTCGCCAAGGAGCGCGTAACGTTTCGAGTGCGGCCGACCCTGTCGATCGATCTCTGTCACGTCACCGTTGTGTATTATTCCTGCCGAATCTTTCACCGTAGCGCCCACCGGAGAAACAGCTATCGATGCCCGCAAACGAATGATGTATCGATATACTCGTACGTTGGCACAAATGATGTCACGCGGAATCTTTCGACGCGTCGCGGCCAAGATCGATCGCGGACACCTTGCGACACGCGACTCGAGTTTCTCTCTCCTTCATCCTCTCTCTCTTCCTGTTGTCCGTCGGACTCCTGCGGGAGAGTGCGCGCCTTTTGTGCGGCGCCTCTGCTCTTGCGGCTGTCATGAACAGGTACTCCGGCACCATTTGACGCGTCACCTTCGTTCGCCTCGTCTGATCTGCTCCTCCTTACCTCCTCATTCCTGTCCTTGCTTTGTTTTTTCTATTCTTGATGTTGTTTTTCTCCGTTCTCCTAGATCTCCTTTTTATCTGTCATCGTTTTATTTCCCCATGGTTATAAGGACGAATAGCCCGGTTCTACTTCTCGCAGAATAGCCCGCGGTTCTACTTCTCGCTTTGTTTTTTCCCCCTTTTTGCCCCCTCAGTATCGGTCTCGTCTTCTTTCTTTGCCATTTTCTGGAAGAACGTGGGAGACGGGAAGAAACTCCTCACGTCGGTCGCTCTGTTTTCGGCTTATCACAGGTGCGTGTCAGGAGGGAAGGGGATGCTCCAGCAGCGGGTCTCTTCACAAAGCTGTCTGCAAGCCGAATGACGCAGGCCTAGATAGCAGACGCAACAACATGACACTGTGGAAGCGGAAGCAAAATGTGGGCGGAAAGCAAAGCACTGGAAACGTTTGAAGAAAGTGCCCGCATCAGCTCTCGGTTTGGGTAAAGAAAGAGAAGTTTTGCAGCACAAAGCGGACACTTTTTTTTTTTTTTACGCAAGCTTTCTCCGGAAGTTCTCATTCTGCAAACAAGGAAGAACAAGAAAGCAAAAGGAGGCTGTGTACGTGTCAGTGCACTTTCAGAACATAATTCGACGCATCCAGGAAAAACGTGTTTCAATATCGCTTTGCAGCGTATATTTCAACCAGCAAGTCCTTGAAGGATAAATTGGAGTACAGTTACTCTGTTCGTGTCACTATACATTCACTAGTGACTCCAGGAGTCACTAGTCTCTCTTTTTCTCATCAATGGCTTCATCGACGCGGTCATTGCCAACGCTACTAGATAACTTCGTCAGCTTTCCCCAAGCGTAGGGTAGCCAACAGGGCGCGTCCTTGGTAAACCTCCCTACCTTTTCCTTCTCGTTTCTCTCTCTCGTCGGCTTGCCCATTGATTATCATTAGAGGTGTGGAATTGCCCAACATTCACACGCGCGCCCTGAACCTGTCGCTACAGCTCCGGCCCGCAGCCGTACTCCCTCGACGCGAGCCACCTCTTCTGTGCTGGCTGTCGCTTCTAAAGGCGCTTACGAAAGCCTACGTCGCCTTCATCTGAGTGTCTGACCGTGCTCCTTGCACTCTCTGCAGTTGCGCCGAGGATGTCGACCACCTTTTGTGTGACTGTCCTCAGCTTGACCCACAGGGGCAATCGTTCTGCTATGCATTATCACAATTGGACGACCGGTGTTTGTCTACAGAGAATATCCTAGAACACTGAACTCGCCGTTCATGGTTACAGAATGCTCAGGAAGCACTATTGCGTTTTCTTTTCAGATCAATGGGTCTGCCTGATCACCTCTGACCACATATGACGCTGTCCTTGGGCGAAAATTTGTTCCAGGAACCTTCCCTTCCTCTCTTTTCCTCGCTTTTATCTCGAAAAATGAGCCATTGTCGGTCTAGCGTTCTACTTGCATTGCAGGCTAACCCTACGGGCTGCGCCCGCCATTCAGAGAAGCCATCATGCAGACGGTGTCACTACGCGACGTGTCAATCCGACCATCTCTGACCATCTGGCCACCTGCTCTCAGGAGCATGGGGCAGACACCTGCCCTGTCTTTGCAGCGACAGCCATGTACAAATAATTAGTGCATATGATGACGTGCAGTGTCATTCACCGGCGTTTTTAAGGTCAAAAATGCTAACGGAGGACAGTTTTCATCGAACAAACACTTTCATCGAGGCAAATTTCTGATGCGTTGTGGTGGTTTTCGAAATATGTGGTTTGAAGCCGCACAAGCAGCAGCAACGGCGATAGGTCATCTTGTGATATGTGCCTTTTTTTTTTTCTTAAGCAGCGCGTTGTATTTTTAATATTATAATTTCGCGCCCATGAACTACAGGTTGCTGCGCAGTGACTCCTGCGATACCATGCCAAGGCATGTCACAGACATGACATGGGGTTGCGTCGGCGCTGAAAATGAAATAGGTGAAACAAATACATACACCATAAAAAAATTGAAAGAAAAGGAACAGCAAAAGTACCGCAATTTTAGCGACGTACCTTTTCAGTTTTCTTCTGTTTTGTTTCTCATTTTTTCGATATCTTCGTTGAAAATTTCTGTTGCTGGCTGCTTCTGTTATTTTACAACAAAAAAAAGATTACATAATTTGCTTCCCCAAGGTAGTAACTTTTACCCCCCTTCTGACTGCACTTTTACGGAGTACGATAGAGTCAAAGAGTGCGATTGGGCTGGATCAAACCATACTAGTGTAATAATATTTATTTACAAAGGCGATAATTGTTAAAGATTATTGTGTACTCCGTTTCATACATCAGGTGCAATGCTGTACAAGCTACGCAAGAAGTTCCGTGACCAAAATTTATCACTCCGCGCGTTGCTTTTATGCTTCGCTGATCGCCAGGAGCGCTTGCTCGCGCGAGCGTGCACGCGAGGCTGCCGCAATGGGCTGCAAATAAAAACACGAAAAATATCGACGAAAATCAAATTGATCTAAAACAACGTGTTAGCAGCCGCATAAGTACGTGGTTTGTTTGTTTCTAAGTGTTAAATATAATATTTTTTATTCAGCTTTGAGCATACCTAAAGAACATTTTCACAAACACCATCAGTCTGCACAGTGGTGTACCTAATGTATGAATCGGAGTATAGCAGGAGCGAACAATACGAGCTCTCTCACAATCACAGCACGGGTCGTCGTCGTGGTCTTCGCGTTGCCACCACCAAAAACACGAGGCGCGTCTGATCCATTACATTGGCCACGAGCGTAAAACGGAGCCAGCCTGGCGACTCAGGGTGCAGACAAGATCGTAATCTGGCTATAGGCGGCTAAAATGAAATGTCTCGCGACCACAACAGCGAAGGTCCGGCGATGGCGGGACGGGCTCAGCGTTATAGTTCACAGGTGAGGTGGCGTCAATGATACGGTACGGACCACGGTACCACGCAAGTAGTTTAAAAGAAATGCCAGGGGTGGGAGGAGGTATCCAGAGCCAACCAAGGGAACCGGCATGGAAGGTGGGCATGGAAGGTGGACATGGCGTGATAACAGTCACGTCGTGTCTTCAAGTCAGAAGTATAATACAATCCCCCTTCCTGAGTGCAACACCCTAAGCACACCATATACATACCTGCCAGCCTGTGAACATTTATATTCCTAAAATCCCGCAGATAATAAAAAAGTGGGGAGGAGGGGGGGGGGGGGGGGGCAGCACGTATTTTTAAGAACCTTTTTCTGAGCACACATTTTCTTCGGCATATGATTTAGCTTTAAACACTGCACAGAAGCAGTAGCAAACTGAAGCAGCAGAGACTGAAAGGGATATTGTTTCTATAGATCGCCGTGACTATTTCAGTAAATTTGCTGATGCCAGTTTAGCCTGCTTTAGCAACTATGCTGAATAAACTTGGTCAAAGCAAGTACTTCAGTACTATACGGCTACTCGCACTGCCTCAAGAAGGCATCGCAAGTACCATCACAATTTATGTCTTGCGCACACTTTTTGTAATCCCGCAACAACCCATACTTTTCAGCACATTTCAAACTTTTTTTAAAAAAGGCTGAATTTGGTTTTCGTAAAACATGACGTAAACATTTAAAAAATCGTAGACCATGTCAAAATTCGCAAAGCTTACGAAAACTACGAGAGAGTATGTATATAGAACCACGATTCTGATAGAATGTCTGCGACAAGACACAGGCACTCCGCAGCCCATCCAAGGATCAACTCTAACATTATACTGTAGATAGTCATGATCTCAGTGGCATGGCTGGTCAGCTGATAATCTTTATATTCTTCAGAAATTGTTTAATCAGTTCGGGCATATGAGATCTGTCTGCTTACACTAACGGGAAGGGGGGGGGGGGGTGTTGAAGCTGCCCACAAATGTTAATTAATAATAGTAATGAAAGGAACAAAATGCCTTTACTCCTCAGTATGCATACCAAATATTTCCCTTTATCCTATATCGCTTTCACAAATTTGTTGTTTGACACACATAAAACGGTGATAACGTCCGTATTAAAGCAGGTAATAGTTCCGTTATAAAATATGTAGACGTAATACGTGTAAAGCATGGAATTTTGACTCAGCGTGCATGTCGCGGTCGTTTCCTCCGTTATCATGTAAAACGAAAAAAAATTCGTTTTTCTAACAGGGACGTTCCCTACATATATAATTGAAAATCAAATTTAGGTCTGCTTAGCGACGGCATGCAAGAAACCCATGAAAGGTCTGCGAATATATACTGCTCAAGTAGTAATGTGCACGAGAAGATGGTGCACATAGAGTTGTAAATGCCGAGGTAATCCAAATACTAAAATGTCCAGAATTGCCAGCGAACAATCCACACGGTGATGATATGCAGCGCAGGTATACACATATAGCGGTTTAAGGAATAAGTCTTTATTTACAGATTCTGCATTATGGGTTCAAGTAAACGTGAACAAGGCGTATTTCTACGGAACTAGGTAGCTGACCAACAGAAACCTATTCTAGCATGTTTGGGATGAATTTGTTCCATCCTGATAAAAGATTCGTCCGACTGATAAGACGTTAAGCGAAGTGCAGAAGTTGCTAGAGGCTCACTTCAGCCCGGAGTATTCCATAATTGCTGAATGCTACAAGTTCAATCGGTGATTGCAACAAGGGGGCGAAAGTGTCAAAGATTTTCTGACAGAATTCAAACATTTGGCACGTAAGTGTGAATTTGGAGCATTCCTCAACGAGGTTTTGAGAGAGCGTTTGGTAGCGGGTTTGAGAGATCAGGAAAGGCAAAGGGTGTTGTTTGCTACAGAAAATCTAAACTTTGAGAGTGCATGTAAAATAGCACTGGGAAAGAAACTTGCTTCAAGGCAAATCGACGAGCTGCGAACCGCCCAAGACAGAACCGCCATTAACGCGGTACGTAGGCAACCTCATATGAAAAGGCCAAGTACATAGGTGCCTAAAAATTGAGCATGTTATCGCCGCGGGAAAAATCACGAACCTGACAAGTGCTGGTATCGGAACGCAAAATGCCGCGCGTGCGCAAAGGCGGGGCACTTGGCATCTATGTGTCAAAAGAAAAATCGGCTTCGATGGTTTTACGTGCCAAAACCACTTCTGATTATGAAGAAACGCCGTAGTGGAGGACTCCGGATTAATTTTGACTAGCTGGGGTTCTTTAACGTTCACTACAACGCAAGCACATGGGCGTTTTTGCATTTCGCCTCCCTCGAAATGCGGCCGCCGCGACCGGGATTCAATCCCGCGATCTCGTGCTCAGCAGCGCAACACCTTAGCCGACTGAGCCACCGCGGTGGGTCAGAAAAATCGGCGTACAGTAAGTTATGTTGACACGTCAGACGAGGAATTGGATGCTACCGACGTTTATCACGTCATCTGCACCAAAGGCGACAACCGTGGATACATGGTTTCCGTAAATATCAAAGCCAAGCCAATTTTTGTGCTGCTGGGCACAGGCGCAGCGGCACAAAAATATACAAGAAAAACTTTACACAAAAAATAATATACACAAAAAAATATACACAAAAAAACCATATACAAGAAAAACTTTGCGCAAGTCAAATGCAAACCCACAAATGCTTCCTTAAGGACATACGCTGGGGAGCCTTTGAATTTGAAAGGAAACGCCAATGTTAACGCAGACCACAACGAACGATCCGCAGAGCTTACACTGTTTGTGGTGGAAGATAACCAAGCAACCCTGCCAACTCTTTTGGGAAGAAACTGGTTGGAACACTTGCAATTAAACTGGAAAGCAGTATATGCATTAACAGCAGATGACGAGATTAAGTCATTGAAGGAGCAGTTTCCTGAAGTTTTCCGTAGCATTTCTGGTGTCGTACGTAACTTCCAAGCAAAGGAAGTTTATTATAAAACCGGACAGTGTGCCAGTATTCTTCAAGGCAAGGCCGATTCCGTTCGCAATGAAGGAAGAAGTTGCCGCAGAATTAAGTTAGTCAGAAATTAACAGCATTGTGAAGAGAGTGGCTCGAAGTGACTGGGCGACGCCTGTGGTAGTCGTTCCCAAGCGTGGTGGCGGAATAAGGCTGTGTGGTGACTATAAGGCGACAGTGAATCAAGTACTGAAGACTAACATCTACCCACTGCCACTGCCGGAAGGTCTTTACTCGATGTTAGTCGGTGGCAAGGTTTTCTGCGTTTTGGATCTGTCCTCGGATTGTCAGCAAGTTTCACCAACCGTGGAAGCCAAGCCTTTGCTCATCATCAACACGCATATGGGATTATTCGAATACCAGAGATTGCCTTTCGGAATCGCCTGGGAGACTGCGATTTTCCAGGCACTGATGGACAAGGTATTAGAAGGCATTACGGGTGTAGAGAGCTACATAGATGACGTTATTACCACTGGTAAGACCAGGGATGACTGCGGCAGCACTCTTAGGAAAGTCCTTCAACGGCTGAAAGACTATAATATCACACTCAAAGAAGAAAAATGTGAATTCTTCCGTGAAGACGTCGTCTACATAGGCCACAAAGTTTCCGCTGAAGGAATCTATCCCACAGCAATAAAAATCAA
The DNA here is from genome assembly GCF_013339745.2 of Dermacentor silvarum. Taxonomy (NCBI): domain Eukaryota; kingdom Metazoa; phylum Arthropoda; class Arachnida; order Ixodida; family Ixodidae; genus Dermacentor; species Dermacentor silvarum. Next base: position 188,926,222 of record NC_051154.1, on the reverse strand, counting down.
GGCCATTCGAGATGCACCTGAGCCCTCAAATGTCACAGAACTTAAGGCATGTCTGGGACTTCTAAACTTTTACGCAATATTTCTGCAGAACCTCGCAACGGTTGCTGTGTCTCTTTACGCGCTGTTGAAGAAAGATCAAAAATGGCGATGGTTAACGCAATGCAAGAGGGCCTTTGAGGCCACGAAAGAACTTTTTGTAACCAGTGACGTTTTGACATTTTATGATGTGACTAAGTCCATCGGGGTCAGCTGCGACTCCTCTGCTTATGGCTTGGGCGTTGTACTTTTTAATGAAATGACCGATGGCAGCGAAAGGCCTATAGCGTTTGCTTCACGCATGCTTACAAGGAGCAATTGAAATTATGCGCAAGGCGAAAAGGAAGCACTTGCAATAAGTTTTGACCTCAAACGTTTTCATCACTACTTGTACGGACGACGTTTCCACCTGTATATGGATCACCAAGCCCTGGTGGGGCTTTTGGGACAAAGACAGTTCCCAACCTAGGCAGCCACCCGGATTCAAAGGTAGGCAATGACGCTTGCTGCCTATCGTAAAATCTGAAGTTCCGAAGCGGTCGAAACGTGCAAGTAGCAGACGCGTTATCACGACTACAGCTGCAAGTGAAAGAAAAAGCTGACAAACTAGACTGCCTGGCCGTTTTTGATGTATCGACGCTCACCGCTGCACATGTAGTAAAAGAAACAAAGCGCGACTTGCTACTGAGTGCAGTAATCAACTATACGCTCTCTGGATGGCTAAGCCAATACCCTACCGAAATTGAAGCTTTTTTTCGTTCGCAGAGACGAACTGTCAATAGAGCAGGGATGATTGACCTGGGGTCGTAGGGTCATCGTTCCTAATAGTCTGCTAGCAGATTCGTGTAGCATCCTTCTACACGAATCACAACCAGGTATGACCAGAATGAAGATGTTGACGCGATCCTATGTTTGGTAGCGGAGTCTCGCCAGACATGGAAAACACTGTACGACAGCTCCACATTTGCCAAAGCGTACTACCAGCGAATCCCCCTGGTACAGTGCAGCCATGGCCATGTCCCACTCGCATTTGGCAGCGTGTTCACGTGGACTATGCTGCCAAAGACAAAAAAAAAAACTTCTTGTACTCATTGATTCTTACTCGTCTTCTTTCTGGGGTTTTACGTGCCAAAACCAGTTCTGATTGTGAGGCACGCCGTAGTGGAGGCCTCCGGATTAATTTTGACCACCTGGGGTTCTTTAACGTGCACTACAACGAAAGCACACAGGCGTTTTTGCATTTCGCCTCCATCGAAATGCGGCCGCCGCGGCCGGGATTCGATCCCGCGATCTCATACTCAGCAGCGCAACGCCTTAACTGACTGGGCCACCGCGGCGGGTGATGCTTACTCGAAGTGGATTGAAATGTTTCCTATGCGTACAACAACAAGCACCCAAACCATTTCTAAACTGAATCCTCTTTTAGCAGCGCAGCATCCAGTGGAGCCGCAGAAAGACTCGTACACACTACAAAAACAGCATTGTTAAAGCAAGTTTTGGAGACAACGTGGCGGGAGCCAAGGTCGCGACAAAAGAACGACTCAACGATTTCTTGATGTCGTACTGGAACACTCCGAATTCAGTGACTGGAAGGGTTCCCGTGGAACGTTTTCGGAAGCGATTGCCTCGCATTAAACTGCCCTTGCTTAAACCATGCTTCGCAGGTGAGATTGCTAACCGTCAACAAAAGGACGCTGACCAGCGCAATCAAGGGAGAGGACCCGCGCAGTCCTTCTGCGTCAACGATAAGGTTTACGTCAAAACTACGAAAGGAGAACCTGAATCTTGGCAGGAAGGAGTTGCTCAGCAATTTGCGAGCCCCGCTGCGTGTCTCGTGAAAATAGGCAACGCTGTACGATTTACTCATGTTGATCATTTGCGGCAGCGATTGACCACGGCATCAAGATCACTTTTACAGGATGAATACTTCATTCTCTCCCAGGACCACCGACAGCGCAATGAGCACATTACGCATGAGATGGTCGAGATAACAGATGTGGCCACATCAGCACAGAAGGTAGCCGATCTGGCACAAGATCCTCAACAGCGCTGCGAGGAATCACCATGTGTCACCAGCCAGCAGGGCGACGTCATTACTTCACCAGCAAATAATGATATGGTCTTCGACAGGAACATGCAAGGTCTGAGCTACCCAGAAGAAACATGCAGTATGGATGCCGAAGGTATACAGCACCCACAGTTCGGAGAAGCAACCGCGTCCGAAGACCACCCGACACATACACGGCTGAAGATTACAGAAGCAAGGCCAAGTAGCCTATTTACAAAGTCTGATTTTTTTTTTTTTTTTTTAGGAGAGAAGTGTGTTCCATCCTTATAAAAAATTCGTCATAGTGACGTAATCGTCCGAGAGCAATATAAGCAGCGCATCTCTTTGAATAAAGCAGTTCCTTCACCCCTCATTGCGTTCTTCTTCTTTCTGAGGTTTTACGTGCTAAAACCAGTTCTGATTATGAGGCATGCCGTAGTGGAGGGCTCTGGATTAATTTTGACCACCTGGGGTTTTTTAACGTACACTACAACGCAAGCACACGGGCGTTCTTGCATTTCGCCTCCATCGAAATGCGGCCGCCGGGATTCGATCCCGCGATTTCGTGCTTAGCAGCGCAATGCCTAAGCTGACTGAGCCACTGCGGTGGGTCCCCACTGCGTTGGTCAGCGTTTGCTCCGTTCACGACAGTACAGAATTGAATGCTGTCGATGTATTCAAAGGTAAGTATGCGGCTTCGGGTTGGCGTCGCCTTCGTCAGCTATTCTGGCAGCGCCGTTGCGGTGATGCTCAGCGCTGTGCTGGTGTTCTGTCATGAGAACAAACTTTGTTTTGAGTGATTAGCACCACTTAGTACATCAAAATCGAGTCTGTGAACGCTGCACTGACAACGCCACCAGAAGCAACCCTTTTTGCTTTGAGCACTGTTATACGAACGACGTCGCGCATTAAGAAGGAGAGCCGGCGAACGTCATCGCAACAGAAGCGACAGAACTAACCGGGTACCCGAAGTGCACCACCAAGCCGACACTTCGCGTCACCGCAAAGAAGTCGGTGAACTGACCTTTTTATTAAACTTGCCGCGAGTTCTTCATAAAGAATTTCACTATTCACGATTAAAATGTTACCGCTGGTATTAGACGTAATCACCAATAGGCCGCATTTGCAAGGGTCTATTTTGATTACAAGTACAACGCCAATGTCGCTTTTATGACAGAATGGCACGTATTTATTTATTTATTTATTTATTTATTTATTTATTTATTTATTTATTTATTTATTTATTTATTTATTTATTTATTTATTTATTTATTTATTTATTTATTTATTTATTTATTTATTTACATTACCGCCAGGGTCATATGGCATTAAAGAGGGGAGAGGTGGTTACAAAGCAACACAAAAAATAAGAGTACAGTCAGTAGTGGTAAAAGCACAATGATCCTCCTTATTATATAATGTTAACTAACGTTTCGCGGAAATATTTATTATTGATGATGGCTAGGACACTGGTGGGAAGTGTTTCCATTACTGGTAAGTACGGGGGTTGAAGGACTGAAGGAAAGACTTCGTATCGCATGAATCAATTTCTAGCTTGTTACTGTGATCGTCGTGGTTAGAAATGTACGGCGGCCACAGAATTGAGGTCCTTGTGAATTGTGGTATGATGAAACATTTTTATTAAACAGCGAAAGACGGTGACGGCGAAAGACGGGGACAAGTGCTAGGTCACCTTTCATTGAGGTTATGCTTGCGGTTCGATATAGTTTGAAAGGATGAAGCGAAAGAAATTATTTTGTACAAATTAAAGCAAAGTAATTCATTTAAGGTGTGAGGCCACAAAAGAAGAGAGAGAATAAACTTCATTGAAAACTGGTCCGGCAGTCACCTGAGGCACCACCACCGCCATCGTCATCGACGGAGGAAGGGAGGGACAGAGGTTAATCCCCTTTTCCCCGTCTCGCTCCCGAAGGAAAACTGCCACAAATATAAATTTTTTTCATGAGCCGCCAGGGGCGCTATAACGTAAATCTATTCCAAACTTTTCTATTCCAATTCTGCAATCAGCCCACCATAATTGCTAAAAACATTTTTGGGCCACTCCCAACTTCGCCTGTCTGTCACGCGACCTCACAAAACCGCGAAAACTCACCGCGTCAAAGTGACATGCACGCGAAAAAAAAATGCATTAATATGCTGAACAAAAGTGAAAATTTTTCTGAATAGCCAGAGACTACCCCGTTCCGAAAGGAATAGAAGATGGCTGCCCGCCGATAGCTCAGGCCCTGCGCATGATAAACCTTTTTGCGTGGCAGTAAAACGTTATCGAGCCCTTTCGGCATGCATACGACATCGCTCTGCCAACTCTTCCTTGCTGAGGATCCGTTTTAGCGGCATTCTTAACCTACCGTTGCACGCCGCCGCGATTTTAGACCAGCCACCGCAAGCTAAGTAAGGCGAAGCGGACCAATCGGAGAAGCCGGCACCACCCTCTTCATGCGGTTATCTATTTTCACTGTGTTGGCTAGGCCCCATCGAAACCCTCTCCACTAGAGCGTGCTCCTCAACTCTTGTCAGCCAATTAGATAAGAAACACCTCTCACTGCAGGCAATGTTATTCGTTTTGAAAGCGAACAAAGGTGACCTCCTATAAACGAGGAGAATGTTTGATTGGGTCGTTCAGACAACGCTGCGGGTCACTAAAGCCCGATGCATGCTTTGGTGGTTACGTAAATTTGACGTCAGGAGATTGGAATAAAAACTGTTTGGGGGAATAGCTTTACGTTATAGCGCCCCGGCATTATAATTGTTGCTTGCTTCTGATGAAGCCTGTTTTATTTATCTTGTCCCACTATGTAAAATATAAAAAATGTTTAATTTATTTTTTGGAAGTTCATTGTGAAAAAGTACGTTGGCATTGCTAGTCGCACCAACAGTGATAATTAACTATTCAAATGCTGAAATGAAGAAAGCTTTGACATTTATGAAGCCATGTGCGTAACCTACACAATGAACTAGGATAAATGCAATCCTATGCATATCAAGGCAGTAACCACTGAAAATCTAAAATAAGCAACAAAAAAATTGCATGCTTCGACCACATTTTTATTAAACACGAGCTGTAATGTGACGAATTTTTCACCGATAGTTTTTTTTTTTACTCTAGTTCACTTCATGAATTTATATGTCATAGTAGGATACGACTTTAAAAAAAACAGCAGTTGTAAACAAGGACACGCAGACCGCGTGGGGTTGTGTTACTCCGCCAGCCAATCACAGAAGCAAACAATATCGTCGTCATGCGACCTTTTCAAAATGGCGTCGTACTTGATACGAGTGTACGTGTCATATACTTGTACGTCCCACTATAATAGAGGAGTGAAAACGTATAAAATTACGCTTTTATAATTTTATTTTTGTGGTTACCGCCTTATTTAGGTAACAGGAAAAGTTTGAAGTATGAACTATTTGCAGCCTCGCGGAGGAACTGTGGCTGGCGGTAATGAGGGTGTGGGCGGGGCTTCACTCGGGCTGTAGCAATGAGTGCCCAAAATTTCACTTCAGAATTGATATTCAGAAAAAGTTATCATTGTTTACGCAACATAATGTGCTGTAAAATCTTGTTTTGACAGAAACAAAAATAAAGTAACTAAACAACACACATTATTCAAGCGTCGGGCATCCCACTTGTGGCCGTTTGCAGTGTTTAAAAACATAATTGTTACTGAACTAAGAATAAGAATACTAGTTAAAATTACAGACAACAAAGAATAAAAAATAGTTGGATTAATATTCATGTATATAGGGTTTTTCAGTAAGGGCGGGTTGATGTTGAAATGGAATAAAACAAAAGGTGTGTCAGGTATTAACGAAATCCTTTTTTTTTTATTTGAAAGGCCCATGTATGGCATCATGTATGGAATATAACATCGTTCAAATGTCCGCCCGGTGGCACGGATCCAAGTGGTCCAATTTTCAATGACTCTGCCGCATAGATCTGACTGAATTTGAGCGATGACCTGGGTTATGTTGACTTCAAGGGCATAGGTCGACTGCGGCTTATTGGCATGGACCTGCGACTTCAGGAAACCCCACAAGAAAAAGTCTAGCGGGGTCAAATCGCACGATCTTGGTGGCCAATTCACGTGACCTCTGCGAGAGATAACCATACCCTCAAATCGTTCATTCAGAATGTCCATCGTGGCGTCCGCTGTGTGGCACGTAGCACCGTCCTGCTGGAACCACATGTCGTCTACGCCCATATCGTTCAATTTTGGGCCAAAATAAATCGGTTATCATCGTTCTGTAGCGCTCGCCGTTGTCGGTGACGGCCTCACCAACGTCGTTTTCAAAAAAAATGTGGGCAGCTTGCACTAGCGGTGCAAGACTAGAGTAAACAGCGGAGCTGGTAATCGACCTAGCTTCTTCCAGGTTTTATTAGGCTTGGCTAAGTTTTGCTAGGAAATGCCTAGTGCTGCTAGGCACGGTATTCCGAACCGGCTCGCCGCCGGCGCGCAGATTTTCGTTTGGCCGCGCGACTCGCTTCAAGATGAGCGGGTGTCCGAATCTTCTCTGGTCGTCCCATGTCACGGCTACATGTACTCGCCACAGAGTCAACGAGAGTTGTGCCGCCGTCGCGGCGGCTCCGAGCTTTATCTGCCCGGTGACGTCACGGCCAAGCTGCGCATGCACACTTGCCGGGGCGTGGCTGGTCGAAACCTGCCGAGCTGCTGCCGACGCTACCCGCGTTTCCCCGGTGCGAACGCGGGAAACCGGGAAACGCGGGCGGCGTCCGCAGCAGCTCTGCGCGTAGCCTCGTTGGTGCTGCTACAATTTCTTTCTCTCTCTATCTCGCTCTCATTTTCTCTTTCCCTCTCCCGAGAATTGCGCGCGCCGCGCGCAAGCTCACCTTCCCTCTCCTTAACATCCCATGTCAAGGCAACATGTGCACGGCACGGGGATGAGGCGAGGCACTCGCGGCTCCGCAAGGGGGTTGCTCGGCAACCCAGGTGACGTCATCGCCAAGAGGAGTTTTTGTTCGCACTATGCGGCGCAACCAAGAGCTTAAACAGCTCCGCTGTTAAAAATGTACGGACCAATGACGCTACCGGCCCAAAATCCGCACCAGTGGGCCTCTTCGATTTTCGGAGTTCTGGCAGCCCGCTGGCAGCCAGACGGCAGCCAGCTAGTTACGGTACTGATAGGAAGTCACGTGGGCTGGGATCCCAAGACAACCTGAAGCTGCCCTAAATTTGCAATATCGAACGCCCGGACAGCTGGCCGCGGGATAAACGTAAACATGCTACCAGCATGGCAGCAGCCGGCGTGGCCGGCGCGCGCGTGCACTCAGCGTAGTCGGTCCATTTATGCGTTGCCAGCTTGAAAATGTGTAGTTTCATTCGGGAATACGATCACTTCTGCGAGATTTCGCGCGGCTGGGCACAGGACGCGCGCAAGGGCACCTCACTTTGCACAGCGCAACAAACGGCCTGCGACGCGTCCGATGCCAAGACGCGAAATCGCACGTAAGCGATCGCGGAAGCGATCGCTCGAGGATGCCTCGAGGACGTCGGCCACCGGCGATATTTGAAATCATTTGACAAGGCACGAAAAAGCAGGATATCGGGTACGTCTTATACGCATAAAATCTCGTGCCGACATGCTTTAGTTCTATTTTAAGCCTGTTTCACGTGCAAGAATTTGAGCGAATGAGCGAACAGCGGTGCGGCGCTGCGAAGCTTTTCGCGAGGGTTCGTTTCACATGCGTTGCCGCCGCGCATTTTCCACCGCTGCGAATATCGTCCTATGCGCAGGTTTTCCCGCACTAGTCCTCCACTGGTCACCGGGCGAGGCGGGCCGTCATTGGTTCGGAAGCGGTGCTGCCGCTCTGCCGCCCTACCACCGCGAAGAAATTCCAACTTGCCCGAACCTCGCCGCTCCAGCCGCCAGTGCCACCGCCGCCGCTCGAAACAGGTTTCTGCGCCGCGGCGGCAGGAATCGCGAGCGTTTTCGCTTGCATGTGAAACAGGCTTCAGAAAGTTTGTTACGGCTGATGGTGCTCCTGTGCCGAAGGAGCTGGGGCTGCGGCTGGTGCATGGAAATGCACGCCACCTGTGCCCAGTGAAAATGTTCACACAAAAAATATTATTGGTCGATCATGAGAGCAAATGTACGTGTGGCCATTACTCATCTCCACCAGCGTATCCCTTTAAGTTCACCGGCCTCTGTATAGTTATAACGCATCGGTTTCGAGCTGCCACCCAAGCATACGACGGAGAGACGGAGCAAACACGGGCTAGCTGCGACGCCTTCGCTAACTGCAGAAAAAAAGAGATATCGCCGCATATACGCGAGCGATGTGAAAAGGAATACCACCAGAGAAAGATGAACCGAAAAGGCACCGCAGTGTGTGGGAATGAGCGTTTACATCTATGCGGACAACTTGCGTGGAAACCGATGAGATTTGTCATCTCGCTCTTTCTTTCCTCTTTCCTCGCCTCCTTCCTATCTTTCATTTCTATGTTTGTCTCCTCCTTTCTGAATAGTAGGCAGGTGTTGTGCCCCTTCTAGTGGCAGTTGCCAGCCTTTCTCCTCGCTTTCTTTTTCCTGTGTATATGTTTATCAATAAAAAAAATTACTCCATCTTCTGCTAAAGGGAACCATGTGTGGATGCGAAGCAGCGGGGAGATGGTTAGCTTGAGCGGGAGATGGTTTCGCGGCAGCGGCCCGAGCGCTCATCGCGCCGATGCACAGGAGAGAATGAGGCGCGCGCGCTCCGTCATTTTCATACCGCGGAACTACCGCGGCGCCCCCAGCGGAGCATGCAGCTGTCGCACCACCTGTCGTGCGCGCCGCTCCGGATTCCTATTGACCCTTTTCTCGGAGCAGTTTGTTTTAGCGAAACGAGATGGCGCTTACAGCGGCGCGCCATACATCTCCTCAGCGACCGCGCACGAATACGAAACTATTACCTCTCCTACCTTGCTTCTGTGCGATCAGCTGTCGGAAATGCAACTGAGTTTTCGCTCAAGCACTGTGTTCCAATCATGCTAGATTGAATAATGTGGATTGAAGGCGTGTGCACTAGTAATGGCCTCAAAAATAGTGACCCCATGGCATGTTAAGGAATGGAATGAACATCTGTGGCCAAGTTCGTGGACCTGCTGCTGCAACTGTCCGAACGTGTTACAGGCACTTCGAGATGTACGGCTTTCCTCGAGGATACAGAAATTTGCTCATCCGCCAGCACTGTATCGCTAACCTTCAAGCAAAGGGCTTCTGCCCCAGAACGTCGGCAAGAGTAAGTACCACTCGTTAAACAATGACAAAGGGAGTAGCGCCGCTTCTTGTCATAGTAAGTTTCGCGCACGTTATCTTTACACATCTGTCCCAAATGGCAGGAAAACTTACGCCCACTCTATCGCCGACGTATCAAGAATAAGTGAATGGGCGCACACTTGAATATATGCGCACTGTATACGCACAATAAATGACGGACTACACGAATGGCGCACGAATGGTCGAAGCTGAATGTTTCGTGACGGTCCATAAGAGTAAGCGAGTTACTAGCTGTAATATATATTTGCTACAAGGTAGTGTAATGTACAAAACAGCTACGTTTCAAGCCTTGTGCGCAGCAAGAACAAATCTATCGGAACCGAGCACACCCGCCAGCGATTAGGCAGAAAGTAATCAGATAGTAGCCAGACCGAGGAACTTCATTGAGTCAGAAACTGACAAGCCGCTGCTTCAATATATTTGCCAAATAAAGAACAGAGAGCAAAACACACTAAACCTGATTGAATTCATGAGCGGAATGTTTGGATAGCTTGGAATAAATATTTAGCCCCGCTTTTAGAACAAGCACCATACACGCTGCTTGCGCCGTATGGACATAGCTTAATCAGTTCCGAAAGTGCTTTTGCATGTTCTCTGAAGCTGTGATCAAAGCTTCGTGTCGTCCACCTAGTCACCGTCAACGATATTTTTAAAAACAGAGGTTTTCTAAGCCGCGCCGGCGTCATACACTTCCATTGTGAACAAGGCGGCAACGGAGGTAGTTGAGGCAAGCAATGGACGCGTCACCACGTGATCAAACATGGCAGCGCCCACGGGATCGCCATGAAAAGGGTCAGTAGGAGAGAAAGCGGGGAGCGTAGGAGAGGAGAGGGGGGGGAGGGGACGCGCATGCGCTGTGGGGGTGTGGCACGCGGGCGCCGCTCCGTGCAGTAGAGGATTCGTAGAGGAGAGAAAGGGGGAGCGTAGGAGATGAGAGTGACGGGGAGGGGACGCGCATGCGCTGTGGGGGTGTGGGACGGAGCGGGAGGGACGGGCAAAGCCCCCGCCATAAGCTGCTTTGCATCTAATAATAAATAATAATCCCATACAAGCATGATCGAGAGCGCAGCGCGCTGTTCACGGCCGGGAAGGAGACACAGAAGAAAGCTTCAAATGGTTCGCCGCCACTATTATGGCACCGCCTCGCAAGGCGGAGCGGTTCGTTAGACCTGGTACGATAACGTTAGAAGTAATTCAATCAGCGATCCACGCACCGTGCCGACGAGCACGCGAGCGCTCAATGAGACCAGTCCAAAACCACGTCAGCCGGGGCGGCGCGCGCTAGCGTTCGACGCAAGCCAGTTGGCTGAACAAGGTAAAAGTCCTCAAGCGCCCGCATTGCAGTCGGTCTAGTCCCCACAAAGATGGTGGCGAGGGCTCATCACCTCTTTTTGTTGTCTGCTAGCCAGAAAACTTCCAGAGAGCTGCCAGACCAAAATCGTCCTGGCTGGTTCTGGCAGTCACGCGGTGGGTGGAGCAACCCGAGAAAAATGAAGGCGCTCTGGCTGGCTCTGGCAGCCCGCGGGTAGCCAGAAGTGGAAAATCGAAGACGCCCAGTAACTTTTTGTGGATGCATTGCCACCTGGTGAACGTCGTGTGGGTTGGCGTCGTCCCATATACGGCAATTGTGTTTGTTAACCATAGCCATTCATCGAAAAATACGCCTCGTCGCTAAAGATGATTTTTCAGCCGAAATTGGGGTCCTCTTCCAAACGCTCCAAAGCCCAGTCAGCGAACAAACGGCGTTGTCTATGGTCGTTAACTTTGAGCTCCTGGGTCAGTTGGATCATGTACGGGTGTAGGCACAAGTCCTGACGCAAAATTCGCCAAGTTGAAGTCTGCTTCATCGTAAGGATCGTAACAGCGCAAACAAGACACGGACAAAAGGAAGGAAGGAAAATCGACAACACGGCGCTGACTCCCAACTGATATTTTATTGAAGGATCGTCTAACATATATACCAAATTCAAAAAACCATGACATGCGCAAGACACAATGATATATCGAGGCCGTGGTGACAAACTAGGCATAATCAAGATTTGCAGAAGTAATGAAATTCCTTGTCATGAAGAGCGATTGACGGCTCGCTAATCGTTATGTTCTATGCCTCAGCGATTTCTCTTGTCAATTGGTTAGTGTGTTTAAAGATGATAGAAGCCTTGTCAAAAAGGGGGCGACACCCGCAGGACTTGCAATGCTCCGGAAGAAGAAGTGGTGCAACCCCTTGAAGAGACAGCTCATGCTCCCTAAGTCGAACGTTTACACAGCGTTTCGTTTGGCCCACGTACTCAGTACCACAAGATAACAGTATGGCATACACAACGTGCTTAACACATGTGATGTAGCCGTTCACCTGTTTGACAGTGCATTTCCCTTTTGCCTGCTTATTCTTGAGCATATTGTCAATAATCGGACATATGCGGCATATCTTATGTTTCGCGGGAAACCAAACATGGATACCGTACCTAGAACCTACGTTCTTTAGCCCATGCGCCATTTTGTGCACATGAAGAATTACCACGTTTTTTTTTTTTCATCTGATTTAGTTTTACCGCCTTTGTTACTTATGTTTTTGACGCCAAGAAGCATACTTTCACACACAGAAGAAATGAGCACACTTGGGTAACCAGAGTCTTTTAAACGAGTAACTTGATCATCAAAGGCAGCCTTGGACATATGTACACACGACTTCTTCAGTGCAGCATTTAAGACAGTCTTCGTTATAGCTCTCTTCACAATCTTAGAATGACCGGAATTATAGTTCAAAATGGGCTTGACCGATCTGGGATCATACTTCAAGCACATATGATTTTTACCAAAGGTTATTCGTAGGTCCAGAAATTGTGGTTGATGATTTTTAGGGAGTTCAAAAGTGAAGTTGAGGCCCATACCGTGCTGTCTGAATAGCGTTTGAATTTCATCTACACCCGTGGGGTGAATGTCACTATTAATAAATATAATGAAATCCTCAACATAGCGGAAAACGCCACTAGACAACTTAGCAAGGTGACACTCCAGTTGCCTGTCAATATAACTACGCCACTAGAACTACGTCAATATAACTACGTCAATAGAACTACGTCACTGATGATAGGAGCCACACACGAACCAATGCATCCCCCGATTTTTGTACATAAAGACCCCTTCCCATGGCACAAACGTGGACTTCAATATTAGTTATTGCAGGCATTGTTATTATTAACAGGCACTCTTGATTACATGTTTACTGTGTCTTCGTGTTCATGTGGCATTTGTGTATGCGCACAAGACTGTTGTATTTAGAGCACAGCATTCAAGAGGGACCTAATTCGCAAGTTCCCAACATCTTTGTGAACTTGGTTTTGAGAACATTTATGGTTTCTGAACTCACGTGTTGTGTGTGAACACTTCAGTTCTGTGAGTATTTATGTTATGTGAACTCTTGTGTAGCGCGAACATTTATTTATATTTCAGCTAAGTCTTTGTACGTTAATGTTCGTACATGTGGTTATTAGTCCAGTTTGGTGATTTTTGACAACATTCCGAGGACAACTACCATGCAAGAGAAGAGGAGTAGCCGGCGCCACATACAGGCACCAACCTCTCCTTAAATACATTTATTAAAAAAAAACAAAGAAGTTCAAGTAAAGCTTCTATTGATATGCCGCAACACTTAATGAAGTCTACTTCATCATTGTCATATACTATGCACTCTTTAACACACTTCATAACCTGGGCATGTGGAAGGGAGTGATACAAGTTTTCCACATCTATGCTGAAAGCTCCTCGAATGCCCATCGAACTATCTTTTAGGTACTTGCATACAGAATCAGAATTCGTCATTCGGAAAGGGTCAACTATTTTTAGGCACAAAAGATTCTTCTGCAGATATCGCGACACAATCAACTGCCAGCTGCCTTTTTCCAAAACTACAGCCCGGAAAGGCATGTCTGCTTTGTGCGAGTTCACTGTAAAGAAAACTTGTAACTCAAGATTTTTTGCTTTGTTTACGCTAGCCGCTAACCGTTGCAAGTTCATTTCTTCTAACATAGAAAGTGCTTTCTGCTTGACTTTCGCGGCTTTAACCTTTACAGCTTTAAAGTTTTTCTGAAGTGCTGCCTCAGACTTTTGTGTCTTGTTTGCACTGTTACGATCCTTACGATGAATTCCAACCAACTGGCCCGAAGCCAAGCCAAGCCAATCAACTTGCATGAGCGCAATTCAGCTCCGTGTTTCTTTTGAAATTTACGACAAGGCAGGGACTCAGGACCCAGAGGAACCTCCAAAACAGCCACCGGAAGTCTAGAGGCAGCTAACGAGACTATCTGTGCCCCTAAGGGGGCATGGAGAATCGACCAGGCGCTCTGGATATCACCACCAGCGATGCGGCAGGTAGCCGCCCTGTTGGGCCTACGATCCCTGACCCAACATCGACGACTCAGTGGCCCCCGCTCACGCCGCGTTCCTGGGCTGACGCTGTCGAAATGACTCAACTGCAAAAGCAAGCAGAAAACCCTTTTTCTATTCTCGCTGATGACTCCAATGACCCTGCCGATTGGGACATGGAACAGCAAACGCGGAGGCAATGAAAACGGCCGCGACCGCGGGACGCTGATAAGCACGTGCGCGATCGACACTCGAAGCGTGACTTTGCAGAGGACGCTCTGCAATGCGGCTCAGATTCGGATCAAGAAATTGAGATTACCAGCCAAACGCGCACTGAAAAGGACCCCGCGCAGGCCAAGAAAGCCACAGAAACAGCGAACCTTTATCCGAATGAAGTTTTGCAGGACACCACCACTATAATAGTCAGACCTAAGACCGCAGCGTCTATTTTGTCGATTCCAGACACAGTGCTAAACGCCTGGCTCAAAGAACGCGTCCGTAGCGAAACGCCAGCCACCATCCGCAAACAGCTTCGCGCAAACGTCATTGCCGTGGATATTCCTGCAGATGTAGAAACGCAATCATTTCTAAAGATAGAGAAACTCGATCGGCCCTGTTCCAGTGCAAGCCTACGTCGCTCCACCGAGAGACGCGATCAAAGGCGTCATATATGGCGTAAGCACAGAATTTACTGACGAAGACATTCGAGCTACAATTCGCCCCCTGCAAGGCGGGCCAAAAATTTTGAATGCCTACCGGCTTGGTAAAACAAAGCAGACTGTTCTCGTGGTGTTTGCCGGAAATAAGCTCCCGCGTCACGTACGCATGGAGTATATTGCGCATCAAGTCCAACCTTTTCGCCCGACGCCTATCTTATGTTCGCACTGTCAGAGGATTGGTCACAAGGCGAACATTTGCCCACATGAAGCACGATGTGGCAGATGCGTAGGAACACACACTGCAGGCGAAATCTGCCCCGCTACGAAACCACGCTGTCTACATTACCAAGGTGAACATGTTACGGGCGATCCCAGCTGCCCACACTACAAACGCGAACTACTCATTTGTCGCAAACAAGCTGTGCAGCCGTCACTCACACGCCGCCAGGCAATTGCGAGAACTAAGACTGAGACACATGCTAACAAATCTACGTCATTCAAAGTCGCGGAAACCGAGAACAACAATAATACAGATGTTCAGAAATTACCAAAGGAAGTTCTTGATGCGCAGGCACACTCGAACGAGCGCCAAACTCTACAAGGCAACCTTTGCCCAAAGGCACCTTGACACAGCTGAGAAGAGAAGATACCGAGGTCAAATGTCAGGGCACGACTAATACACCAGAGATAAAAAAAACTTTCGTCCAAGAGAACCGTATGAAATAGCGACAAAACACGGGGCAGCACAATGCTTTGCCCAATGCCAGCTAATCACAGCTAGTGAGAGATGTAAGCAAAGCTAAGCAACAACGCGAAGCTGGATTACGCGACTCATTCGATATTCAATGACGGCGGTTCGAAGTACTGCTGGAGCGTATGCAGAGCGCTATCATGACTATGCAGCAAACGATGGGCCAACTGGCAGCTCGTATTCTTGCACTAGAGAGACAGACACAACCCCCCATGCCTACGGTAGCGAGACTCGAAATACAGGAGGTGAACCAGGATTAGCGGCTTCTCGGTAGTCATAGTACAAGCTCAAAAATGAATCAGCTCTATAATATCATCCATCACCCAACGCATTTTTTTGCAGTGGAACTGTCGGAACTTGACTCTCGCACATGCAGAACTCTCTTTCGTCTACAACGTAACCGAATTCCAGTGATCCTCCTTCAAGAAATGGACGCCCCACCAACACTGCAGTTGACTGGCTACAACAAATACCTCCAACCTTGTATACCACGCAAGCTGAAGGGCCGCCACGTGGGCTCAGACCTCACTGCTAGAGGTTTAGCTGGCGTGTTCGTCGACAAACGCTTTCGGCAAGTTCAGATCGACACTCAAGATTTGTGCACACCCCACCGCGAGATCGTTCTAGTTGCTATGACATTAGCAAATTTCCGACTTAGAGTTGATTCAGTTTATATACGACCTGGTTGTCAGCCCGGAGACGACATGAGCTGGGTGTCGAGTCTAAAGCAGAGATGTCCCACTAGACATATCATTATAGCTGGCGATTTAAACGTGCCACATACCCAGTGGGGCTACCCAATACACACACCGCGCGACCGAGCACTTATAGATGCTATGGAAAAAAGCGACTTCAACATCGCCAATGTCCTTGGACTCTACACGAGAGTAACGCTACATGCAGGCCAGCAAGACAGCACGCCAGATTTGACGTGGACGTCGCAAGACTTGCGCTTACGTTGGCAACGACAAGAAAATAGAGACGGGTCTGACCATCATCCGATTCTACTTAGCATAGAGAATATCAGTCGAACCTGCACAAAGACTAGAACGACTTACACGACAAACAGGGACCGTTTCCGCAAGTTGTACGTGGATGACACGGGTTCTTTCCTGGACAGACTAAAAATAGCAAAGCAGAGGGCAACAAAGGTGACGCGCGCGCGTTGGAAAGATCCTGCTCCGGACTTGCACATGCTGAACCTCATAGCTTCAAGGCTTAGGGCACAACAGCAAGCCAAACGTCACCCAAAAAATGTTTAATTTCGCATCATTCATAATCGTGCAAAGGCTGCAGCCCGAAGGTACGCGAAGGAGCTACGCCGTTCGCGATGGCATCGTAAATGCAGTGGACTAAACCATCGTACTAACCCTTCTCGTTTATGGCACCTGGCATCTATGCTTGATCAACCCGCCCAAGAAAAACAGCCCGCGCGCAGCATTGCCCTCAAACAGGGACTATCAGAGCAAGATTTCGCCACTCAACTCGTTACCCAGTTTTTCCCTCTCGCTGTTCAGACTGCAACAGTCAACGGATCAACTGTAGAGGCCCAGCAGAATACCGACTCAACGCATATGCTTGATCATCCATTCACTATTGCTGAACTGCGGTACGCACTCATGAAAGTGAATTGCAGAAGTTCACCTGGAACTGACGGTTTGACATATACGACTCTCCGCAATCTCCAAGATGAAGGAATGTCAGACCTCCTCGACCTTATTAATGAAGTATGGGAAACCGGAATTGTACCGGAAGGGTGGAAGGATGCCCTGGTCATTCCTATCCCCAAACCAGGCAAGCCAGCTACGATAGCAACGAACCTTCGCCCTATTTTCTTAACATCACATTTGGGCAAAGTCATGGAAAAAATGGTGGCCGAAAGACGTCACTGGTTCCTCGAAGTTGAACGAAAGCTCCATAACACACAAACAGGCTTCCGTGCTCCTTTGTCGGCGCAAGACAGCTTCCTTATGATACATGACGATCTAACCTCTGAGCGCTTGCAAGGCCCTCGAATACTAGCCACCGTTGATATACATAAGGCGTTTGACAACGTAGGAGTAGATGCTATGTTGCAAGAAATGCACGCAGTAGGACTAGAAGGTCCCATAGTGACATACATCACGTCACTATTGACAAACCGCACTCTTCGAGTCAAGATAGGAGATCGATTCTCGCCGCTTCATTACATCACACATGGCCTTCCGCAAGGCTCAGTTTTGTCCCCTGTACTGTTTAATATAGCCATGCACCGTCTCCCGTATCACCCGGCAAAGATAGACCGGTTGCATCACTCAATATACGCAGACGACATCACAGTATGAACCATGGGAGGGTCACTTGGTGAGCAGCAAGATTCCATCCAAGCATCTCTAGATACAATACAGTGTCATCTTTCGGCACTCAGACTCTCTCCTTCCCCGTCAAAATCACAGTATATTGTGCTTGGTCCAAAGAAGATTAGGGAAGAAGCAGTAGTCTTAATGAATGTGCCGCAAATACAAGGAAGCGCGATCGAAAAAGTACAGGACCTCAGAATTCTTGGACTCACTATATCGGACACAGGAAACCACACGGCGTGGCTTCAGCAGACACTGAGCCGTTGCCGAGTAACACAAGGGCTCCTCCGAAGACTCACCAGTCGTAAGTGGGGCCTCAGAGAAGACACCCTCGTTATAATAACGAAAAATCTCATCACATCGAGAATTCTGTACGGCTTCCCTTACACACGAACCACGGTAACGATGCGTCTTCGCCTCGAAGCAGCTCATCGTCAAAGTATACGTATAGCGTATGGTTTGCCCAAGCATACTCCAACCCATGTGCTTTACTCAGAGGCACAAATTAACACACTTGAAGAACTAAGGGAGGACGCAAGATGTGCCCAGGTGCTGAGGCTAGCCGCTACGTCTTCAGGCCGAAGAATATACTCGCCCAGGTCGGTCGGAAGCCACAAGCTCCTCTCCTCCCGACATCTTCGGCGCCGTGGCTGCCCGGGATTTCGGCCATTGTTCACCCCCTTCCAACCAACGTGGGAGTAAATGAAATAAGTTTGAGGCGTTACCATCACCGCAGAGCCATCCTCAACGATAGTACAGCTCAATGCATTTACACAGATGCTCTGTTTCACAGAATCACGTCAGTACTGCCTGGACGAACAGCGATGGCAGCAACACAGCAACAACTACTCATAGCACACAATTAAGTACGACCGGTGCAGAACTACAAGCGATTCTAGAGGTTGCTCAGGCAGCCAGGTATGGCCGCCTCGAGCATCACCGCCCTATACACATTTACACGGATTCGCAAGACGCCGTACGCGAACTTAGCAAGATTGACGCACACCCGCTGGCAACCGCCATCCACGAAGAAGCAACACTTCTGCGGCACGAGGGAACTGAGCTGCACATTTATTGGACACCGAGTCATATGGGCGCAGGAGGGAATGAGCGAGCGGACGCGATCGCGCGGGGAAAAAATTTACCCACCCCCTATTCTCTTTGCCCCGTTTCCGTCACAGCCCGATCGGCAGAAGATGTCGACGCTGTCGATGCTCACCTGCAGCTCCGACAGCATAGAAAGCTTGCTCTACAAGCGCTTCTGCCCGAAGGCCATGACCCCCTCCCTCCTGGGCTTCCACGCCGGGAACGCGTGGCACTCCGCCGTCTATGCACCGGCACGGCAGTCACGCCTGCGTTCAAAGCCTAATACATTGACAAGTCGCTTGACCCCACCTGTGGAACTTGCACCATGGGTGCGCCAGCCACAGCACGTCACTTGCTATGGACATGTCCTGGCCTATCCTCACTGCGAAGAATCTGCCTTGCTGGGCTGCAGAGCTCAGTCGTCACACTCAATGACTGGATCCTTCCTAGAGGAACCCCTCAACACCGCAAAGCTATATACGACAGCTTTCTCACCTACCTTATAAGAAGCGAAACCATTAACTTAATCTAGGCACCTCACCGGAAGAACCACTGGGGTTGCCTTTTCATACATGTACAATTTTCTATTTTTTTATGATTTAATAAACGTATTTCTCTCTCTCTCCCTCCAACCAACTGACCCAACTTGCCGTCTTGTTGAAGTCTGCTTCTTGTGCACGGCAAGGAATTGTCTGCCTCGGGTTCTCTTGCACACCTTCATGGACCGCGGCGATGTTCTCGGCCGATCTGGTGTTCCTTTGACGTATAGGTGTTGGCTGATTGTTTACCGAACCGGTCGTCTCGAATTTGGCCACCAAACGTTGGAGGGTCGACTTTGAAGGGTCACCGCGTCTGCCGTAAAATGGGCGCAACGCGCGCAATGTTTGCACTAACGAACAGTCATTTTGATAATAAAGTTTTATCATTTGGACGTAAGGCTCAATCGTCTAACTTGCCATGGTGATTTCGCATCAGTGACTGAATAACAAACAACAGATTAGACAGACGCCACCAAAACAACATGGCTGCCACAGGTTGCCAACATTGACCCGCCCCAATTTTAAAAAAAAAACCAATATAAGAAAAAATACTGACTTCACAATACCAGGGTAAGGTTTTAAAACACGCTTTACCTCCAAAAGTAATCAAGGTAAGAACATAATTCTTTTTGCAACATGTTTCAGAATATTTGGGTATACTTCAAATGTAAAAAAAAATCAAATTTTTGCAAAAAATTGACCTCTGAATATGGCCTCACACCTGAACGTAGTTAAGATCCCATGCTGGAGGTGCATATTTAAGTTTAAAGCGTATTAGCGTCCTGCACTTGGGCAGCAGCTTTAAAGAAGACGGTGCTTTGGAAAAGTTACGCAATACCTAAGTGAGCACGTGATTAATACTGTTAATAATGTACTCTACGTGAATGATGTAAGATAAATTGTTTGTGATGTCCGTGTTGTGATTTTTGTATAACGTCGTGAAATCTAAGGGGACATTATTAAGATACATGGTAAGTGCAAGATTTGGAATTAGTTCTAGATAAGTGCATAACATTGCATTTGTAATACTTAGTTTTATTAGCCACTTCCAGTAATAATCAACTATATTATGCAAACAAGATTGATCTATTATTATATCGTCAGGGTTAACAATTTCCCGGAAGATAACACAATCATCTGCGAAGAAATGCATGTTAGAAGGCATGGTAGCAGTAAGTACAATAGTATCAATCAGAATTGATAAAGGTCCCAGCTCAAATCCTTGAGGTACGTTTGACTAAACTTCAGTGAGCAGAGAGTTATAACCGGCAGCGGTAACGAACAGGAAGTGATTAGCAGGAAAAACTTACAAATTATTTCAGAAGGAGAAGGTCGATATTTAGTCAGCTTGGTTTCAGAGAAGTTCGTTATGGCATACTTTTCAAAATGCCTTAATAAAATTAAAAACTCACACAAGCGCGCACACACACGCAAGTAGTCGAAGCAGAATTATTGGTCTAGGAAACAATGAAACTGAGTAAAAGACGAATGTTGAGTTTCGCTGGAATAGGGTTTCGAAAATCATGCTGTCCTTTAGTGGAATATAAGTTTCCCTCTAAAAAGCCAGCTACCTTCATGAATGTCAGATATTTTATTAGTTTGCAACAACTATTTGTAAGGGCTGAATTAAGGGATGAACCTCTGTGGCCATATTTGTAGATTGGAACTGTCATACCAATTTGTAATTCCTTTGGAGGCATTTCCTTGTTCAGGGATTGTTAAGATATTTTTGTTGGTATCATGGAACAAAAGATGGGTAATGCTGATAGGAAAATACTGTAATTGCAGTCATAGCCAGTAGACAAATTATACGGTAATTAATGTAATCATTTGTTAATTCCAGGTGCATTTAGAGTCACTGCATGAAGGCATTCATGAGTATTCATATTGGCATGAATACTTGCATAATATTAAGGAAGTTAGACAATCTACAAACATATATGTAGTGCATGATTCTACTAAACCTTTGTATCTACAATATAACCGGTGCCAAAACGCAGAACTACAATATGCTGCGGACTACGAGGGGTTTTCACTGCTGTGGAAATATAGATGAGACAGAGTATAGTCTCAGGCTTGCTACCTGAGTGGCACGTATGCCGATCACTGACCGGCTTCGATTCTGCACTTGCAACGATTCCGTTACAATAATTCATCAATAAGTTAACCAGAAACCCTGAATTGCATAGCTAATCTGTGATTATTACCCCTTCAATCATGTTCACCACCGCCATCAGTAATGCATTGTTTAAAAAAAAGATATCATTATCTCCACTGCACCGTCTTTAAACATTTTGGCTTTTCCCATATGAAGCAAGCTGTTACAAGCACAAAGTCAAACCAACGTACAACCAGAATTCAAACCAGCGTGCAATACAAGGCCGCCAGCACTGACCCCTTTCGATATAGGCACATGATTATGTTTTAAATTGATCCGCGATAAACAATGTATGTCCTGTCTGCTGAACTACTAAATTATATCAGGCTGCTAGCTAGAATAGAGCCTCTTTACGGGCTAATTCGCTTTTGTCAAGATACAGGGTATCTTGACAAAAGGTTGTCAAGATACCCTGTATCTTTGACAACCTTTTGTTGTAACACCGAAATTCTCTTTGTGATGCCTTAAAACCCACCCTGTAACGGCCTTATGGCCAACAGTATTGTAAATAAAAAAATAAAAATTATAACAGATTGCGCGGGCGCCGCACTTAGCCATTTGTTGCCTCGAGACCTGCCGCGTAGCCTCTGCGGTGGTTCGATTCCCGGTCACGACAGGCGCATTCCGACTGGGCTAGAATGCAAAACTGCTCCTATGTTTAGATGTTTAGTTTTTTGTGTTCACAATGGAGAAGCATCAAACAAGTATGTACTACTCGTTTATGGCGTGGCACTCCACCGTCTTCGCACCGGCAGGGCAGTCACGCCTGCGTTCAGAGCCCAGTACATGGAAAAGTCGCTGGACCCATCCCTCGGGAACTTGCGACACGGGTGAGCCAGCCACAGCGCACCATCTGCTATGGACGTATCCTGGCCTATCCTCACTGCGAACAATCTGTCTTGCTGGGCTACAGAACTCATACGTTACACTAAACGACTAGATCCTTCCAAGAGGGACCCCTGCCCACCGCCATGCGATGTATGTCAGCTTGCTACTCTGCCTATTAAGAACCGAAACAATTAACGTAATTTATGCACCTCGCAAGAACCACAGGGGTTGCCTTTTAATTTACGTACATTTTTTTTCAGTTTCGTTATGTTAACTACCATGTTTTCTTCATCCTTGCTTCATTGCGCCACAACCCCGCCATAAAATGCCACGCCATCATCTAACTACAACCAAGGTTCTGCTCTGGCAAAACAGTTTTGAAATTATTTTTGATCGAAGGCAAAGTTTCCAGCAATACATGATGGCCGGATATCACCGCAAATTTAGCAGATTCTCGTTCGCGCTTGTAAATATTTTTTTCTGGCCTCCGCTAACATCCAGCTCCATTCACTGAAACTCACACAGACTCACATTCATGTATTCAACATGAGTGCACTCGTTAGAGATCATGCCGACCAATGAGTGGTTTGCATATGTTACGCAAGAATATTCGGCGCTTAACGTTTCAGTTCGTCACGTGGTAAAACGTAAATGAGTCACGAAAGATATAACGTTTTTTTAAGCTGCTATAGAACTTCAGAACAAGGATTTTGGAAGGTCCAAGCACGGCATAAACAAGACCAGCTGAATTTACAAATTCACGAGTGATTATGTAGAAAATTAATAACGTAATGACATAGCCCCAAGAAACCTTACTGAACTAAAAACATGACGACCTGTGGCTTCCAAGCCGCTGATAATAAATAAAGAAAATACCATAAACGAATTATAGAAATCCTGATTTATTGCAGCGGCTGGAAGTACGTGGCGCTGGGTCTTAGAATTTTAATAATTTCTAGCCCTTCTAGTACGTGCACCATATGGCCACGCTCGCGTCATTTGGACAAGGCGTGGTGATCTCGGAAGGATGAATATGCGACATTTACGTGTCTTCTGAAGCTTCGGACGAAGTTTCGTGCCGTTAACCCACTCATTGTTGGCGACAAACGCCGAAACAGCGTCTTGGTGCAGCGCACCTGCTTCGTGCGCAGCCGTTGTATAAAGAGAGGCAGTGGAGGCCAGCTGAGGCAAGCAATAGACGGCTAACCACGAGATCACACATGGCGAAGCCTACGGGAGCGTGGTGGAAAACGTCTATACATTATAATGAATAGGACACAACTCAAAAAGTTATTCTAAGAAAAAGATCAATAAATTCGAATGGTTAAGAATAGAGGGAGTGAAGCATGACAATATTATTAAAAAGATTTGAGTTTATCTTGTTTTTAAATTATTTCGAATTAAAGTTTATGCATACCCTCACCCTCAGCATGGCTCCTTAGCGCAGGACACGCACGCCAAAGGGTATGTAGTGCACTGAAAACAAAGACATAACAAGCGATCCAACGGCTACTTTTGGCGACAATTGGCGTAGCAGGCTTCTCTGGTCCTTTGAAACTGCTGTGGACATTGTTCGAAGCCGACTATACGTTATGTCTTGTAAGGTATTGCGCCTTGGCTGGTTTGTGTGACTACGCTTGAACAAAAGTGGGATACATTTGTTTCATGGTCAATACGCTTTGCTATATGACATCTCGATCGACAGAAACCGCAGTCGTAAATAGCTCAGTTTCTATTCTACATATGCTCTCTCCAAAACGGGCCTTTTCCTTGAACCTTTCGGTTTCAGAGGCCGGAGTAGCGGCTCCTCCCCACCCAATCATTGCTACGGACACCTGGTGTAATGTAATAATATTATAGGTGACTGGGCCACTGCGCTTTCTTGTCGTTTCATCCCAATTATCATTTCCTTAGGACGCCGTAAGCATTCTTGTAGCAGCACAATAACTTTTGGACAAAGAAATTACTTACGAAGAGCGAAGCCTTTGTCGGCATGCTTATCGTGAATTTGAAACAAAACAAGTTCAAGCCGTCAACGGAGGAACTTATTGCTATATGTATGCCTACACGCGCTTGTTGTTGTGGATGATTTCATGGCGGTTGCAGATTATCATAACGTCTGTGAACAGGAACGCTTGTGTGATACGTGGACACTTTAAAGTGTAGGTGAAAACCAAATCTTAGACAGTTAAATTCAAAGTGTCACAGATGACTACATCTGCGGCAGAAGAACTTGCAGCTCTCCTTTCCGCTATGAACTACGTCACCGATGAGCGGGCACAGAAATGAGTAAAAATGTATTACTCTAAGGCAGCTCTCCACAGCCTCCAGTCTGCCTTACATAGGACACAATAAACACTGTAAATTGGACACAACATAATCTTTCAGGGGATTCCTGTTCACTGTGGCATCGTCGGCACTCACTTTGCTGACAGATCAGCCCGGTCTGCCCACAAAGACACCCAGACGTGTCCAATACATTTGGCGATGACGGACGCTGCAAGGGAATTTCATCTGCTTGCCCGCAAAAAGACACACGTTTTCTGCAGTTCTCCAGGTATCTTCAGTTGCCAGCTGCGTAAGCTGGACCCCTTGCTACGCTTACAACTGTCATCTAACCGTTCCTGTGATGAAGCAACGTTGCTGTGCCACTTGTGGCGGGGAGTGGCATTTACGAACGCTTGCTCCTATCGTATGGGAATGACCGATAGCCCGACGGCCAGCATACTTGACGTTGCCTTCGGTACACATGGCAGACCAAACTCGCCTTGATGTTATCAGGTCCAACTTTTTCTCCGCTGAACGAGATAATCATTGTAATCATTTGGGAAAATAAATTAATAACTGGTAGCGCCTTACCCGATGTATAAGGGAAATTAGGTAGCAGGAATCGAGGCTTTCTAAATATCTCCACCCGATCCCCCAATTAAGCCTACTTACTAGGCTTTGTTTAGTTGGCTACTGTATACAGACACGGAGAGGAGAGACATCATACTCTTGCAGAAACTTACCTGCTAATATTTTTTTTTCAAATGACGAGGTTCACAAATCAATACAAATCATGTGCAGCTAATCAGTCAATTCGCCAAGTAGTAGAAGTGAAATACAACAGCGAAATTTCAATGACTGCTGTTACACTTCAAGTTTTACTGTTGCTTCCCTACATGATACGACAAAACTCAGCAGGAGCACCAAATTATCAAAGCCTATCACATAACACAATAGGGTTTAAAGATATGGTGAGTACGCCTTCTTATGTTACAAATGTTTGAGTTACAAGGAGTTTCGGTTGGACGGACGGAAAAAACTTTATTGATAAAAGCACTTACGAGGTAGCCGGCCCGGGCTCAGGCCACCCGTGCATTATGTGCGGCGAGGCATAGCCTTTCCACCTATGCCCGGGCCCGCTGGATTTCTCATAGTTGGTCGTGTAGGTTTAAGCTAGTCAGAGCGCTTAGCCATCGCTCCTCGAGAAGGTCCGGCTCTATGTTGTCCTCTCTGTATATTGGTCTGATCTCTGTGCATTTCCATAAGACTTGTGCCATCTGGAGTTTCACTATTTTCATAAGGCAAAACGGCTAAGGTTGATCATTTGCCCTTCTTCGACTTGTTTTCGTTGCTTATGACTAGCAAAAAATTCAGGCGGATGCGCTGAATTTTCCCACGGATGTAGTATGCATTTCCCATACAAGCTAGCGAAGTCCAGGGCTCGGCCCCGTCCACTTCCTCCAACAGTAAATGTGCCCTCGCGCAGACTGATTTGGCATTCACAAGTAAGATTCAAGAGTAAGAGGCCCCGCAGAAAACATCATTTATTAAACAGATCCCTTCAGGAGCCCAAGGGACACTGATAACTCGTCTTTAATAATCAAACAACACATTTCAAAGAGAACACACAAAAAAGATCCGAGTACTGCTCGCCTATTTTAATCAATGACATGCTCCCTGGCAACCCGTCGATGCTGTCACAGACGAGCGCCAGCGGCGGTTTGCTCAGCGGCTGCGGCCACGCGATTTGCGGCCAACGTAGGCGCAAACGCACGCCACGGGCACCTCTTCGATTGTGTCGACGTAGACCCTGCCTACACGGCGCATCAGGGTCACTGGACGGCTGACCTCCAGGCAACGGTAACCCCTCCGTGAACTGCAAGGACTACCGGGGCACATGCAGCGCACGGTGGTAACCAGTCTGGGCAGTCTGCGCCGGTCGAAGCTGGTCAGGAAGCGGAACGGACACGTCGAGCGGTCCTGCACCGCCGGGCTTGTCTCCAGCGGCAGGCAACCGAGCTCGCGCAGCGTCAGCCTGTCCGGGTCGGCCCTTTCCGCCAACGGGGGTAGCGGCAGCAGTGGTAGCGACGGTGGTGGCATCGTTGTCGTGTGGTTGCTGCGATTGGCGCGTGACAGCACCACTTTGACCTTACGCAGAGTACCACGGCGGCTCTTGCGTGGCCGCATAATCGATTTCCTCGGGGCCGTGTGCGAACGTGGCATCACCTTGAGCCCGACGCCAAAACGATGCTCTTTGTCCCTGTGGCGACCCTTTTCGGTACACTCTGCTGCCGGATCCAAGGCATAGCGAGCCGGCACCGAAGCTGCCGGGATGTCGTGACCAGGCACCGAGGATGAGTCGGTAGAGACCTGTGGTGGTGGCAGCAGGACGCTGTCCTGCAGGCCGAGACAAGCCATTTATGGTGACTACCGAAGCTCTCTTTGCGACTGAATAGTTATAGGGCTGCCAGCCAAAAAACTCAGCAGCCTAGGAAGATGGAACGAACAAGTAGGGAGGACAACCATACGTGCGTCCAGTTGCCTACCCCGCGCAGGGGGGAATGTGGTTAAGATATAAAAATAAAGAAAGAAGGGAAGAAGACGGGAAAAGGCACTAGCAGTGCGAATACGTGGGGTTGCCCATCACGCCTAGAATCGGTTACTGAGGCCATTCTATTGCCTAAGCTGAATGCCGTCATCGCTTTTTAAGCCTGCGACACGTGGGGCCATGGTCTTATAATATTTGCCTCGTAAAATTCTAAAGCTAGAGTTTTATTCATAATCGAAGGAGCATAAAGTCTTAAAGCAACGCATTGGCTATGAAACGCACCGTAATTGAGAAGGCTCCATATAAATTTTGATCACCCTAGAACTATTTCGCGAGCATCTGAATATACACGAGCGCATTTGCATCGTGCTTCCAATCGGAATATGGCCGCCGCAGCCTGCAATCGAAACCGTGACCTCGTGCTCAGCAGCAGAATTCCATAGCCAGTGGGTCACCGCGGCAGGTCCACGATGAACTTTAATTACCGCGAACATCGGGCGCTTATTTTCGGGTACGCTTCATTGCCATAATATTTTGCTGGGATGTCGTCCAAAGTGGCAATTCTGATATAACTGCCACTTATTTGGACCACATCCAAGTACATTATCGGTGCAACAAAGTGAACCTAAAGGTCTTTCCAGAAAAAAAATTAATGATGAATGGTAGCCAGTTTTAGTAATGGAATATTACCGTAATAAAATGCATGTGGCCGTAAGGTAAATCTTTCCGTCTGATAAAGTGTAGCATACACAACGGAGCAGATTACCATATCACCGTATATATGGCTGACACGGAACCACGGGAAGGCTTTGACCCTATGATGTTCCGCGGTGTCTCTTTTTTTCTTTCTGAATCTGAAAATTGCCTTGGACTATGATATTCATAGTTTCTGTTCTGGGTGATGCAGAGAGTTAAAAAAAAACATTTATAATTGGTAGGGCTTTCATGACGTCAGGGGAGGGGTACTTGAGGCTCACGATTGACGATGAAGCGTTATTCTTCCATTACGTCATATCCGGCAGCTTTCCTTCTCATCCCACACATGACCCTGCACCACTGATTCTTGCGACTGTTATGGGGATGAAGTCCCAGAGTGCCTTGTAGGTTTACGATGCAATAAAGAAGGCTTTACGTCATTTAACAACCAAATGTATGCCGTTATTCAAGGAGTAGTGCAGCCGTTAAAAAATTAAGTGCTCCAATTAATCCTTTTAGAAAAATAAGCAATCTAGTTCTAGCTCAACATAGTAGTTAGCTCCAGTAGGGAGAGAGGGGGTTTGTCTAATTATTAGTGCAAGGCTTCGCCACACCAAGTCGAGGCAATAATATATTACGGCCAACTATTAAAGCGAAGCTTTCTTTGCGAACCCCCTGCGTCTCCCTTGCTGACCGTGGCTGCCGCTTGCTACTGGTACTGCTCGTGCGTTCTCGCCGAATAGCTCACACTCGGCTGCGGGATGGCGGTGCTATCTAGGAGCGATAGCTCACATTGCTTCGCCCGCAGCAGTCGAATGTAGAGGGGGGAAGCCGGCCTGCGCAAGCGAGTTGTTGGCCGCCGGTGGAGAGGGCGAGGGAGCCGCGACGCGGAGAGCCGCGATCAGACGGGAGAGAAGGCTCCGGAGAAGATGGCTTCCCGTTTCGCATGGTTTGCGCCACCTGGCTACCGCGTGGACAGTCGCATCTGCACCTCCAAGGTGAGGTCGGATACCCTAAACAAATAGCGCAGAAAGCCATCTTGCCTCTTTCAACCCCTTCAACTCTGGTTTTGCATTCAAAGGTGCATTGCATTGCAGAGATCCTCGTTCGGGGCACCTTTGAGGCAGATGAGAAGGTGCGCGTGAACACTGCCTCGTAAGCTTCGCTGTATATTGATTCTAACAGGGCACGTTGGATATGCTGGATTTTTCTTTTAAAACATGATTCGTAAACACAGTGCCAACATTCTTATGCTGTGGTTCGGTTACGCTGGTTGTAGAATTTCGTTACTTGGTTTATGCGGTGAGTTTACTCAAAACGCAGCCGTTTGTACTAGTGATTTTTACAAGCTCCAACTTTCAGGTTGTTCAAAATGATTACTAACGAGAACCACTTTTCTTACATCCGCGGTAACTGTAGCCATCCCGCCCATTGTTCTTCAAAGAGACCCCTAAATACCTTTGTTGGATCTGCATCTTCAATATCTCTGGAATGTTTCCTTTTCTCTCAACATTGCTGTCGGGCCATAGACTGCGCAGAGGCGGGGCAATGCAGCACCGGTGATGCTCGGCCATCACGCCTACAATGCTGCACTTTCATGTTATCGCCCCACTGCACTGGTAAACGTATAATTTTGAATGCAATGATGAAAGGAAAAGGTAACATCCGCATGAATGTAAGGAAGACCCACACCGAAAACCCATCTGGGTTTTCTTTAAAGAGGAAAAGGAACAAGTTCCTCAGGAACAAGTTCCACAGGAACAAGTTCTTCCTAGTTCGGGGATGAAATCCAAAACCACGACTTGATCGGGCCAATCGCTGTAAAAAATTCCTCATTCTCATTTGCTAGAGCAATTGCTCCGGTCAGAAGGTAGTCGAGACAGTTGTTAAGCGATTGCCCATGCCTGGCAATGACCCGTGGTCCATCGCAGGAGGAGGGCGAATTTAGCCTCAGTTATGAATCTTTCTTTCCTGGGAATTCGTAGTTTCCTGCTTCATTTAGGTGGGTGCAATATTTTACTTTGATGAATATATATCCACCATACACATTTCTGTGGAGCTCATTTGGTTATATTGTAGAAAGAAATACTAGATTTTTGCTTCACTGACAAAAGCAAGATGCATCAACACGCAAAATAGGGGAAATGCACCAAAGCAAGGATGACAGCGTTTCGGAGTCCTTTTGAGTAACTTCACTGATAATTGTGAGACAATGAAAGAGCTGTTCGTTGCTTTACCAACATCTATGTCTCTAGTTTGGCGGTGTGCGGACCTGCTCCTAGCGCAACAGAAGGTGAATAAGGTGCTACTTCCTCCTTATTTCTTTTTGTCATCGACGTAATGCTCACCTTTTTCATGGCGCAAATCTCGGATCTGAAACAGCAAGGACGCAGTTTTAAACTACGTTCCCATGACATTTGAAAGTTCAGTTGCCTGGGTGATACAGCGCCTGAACGTGGTGGCATGGAACGTCGGTTACTACATTACATTTTGCGCTTTTCAACCTACCAAAAGGTCACAAGTCAGCGCCCCAATAAGCGCAGTGAGACAAAAACACGGAGACAACAATTCTTTTGAGCAAATTGGTTTCAAGGTAATCTTCTTTTCTATGAGGGGGATTTAAGGCAAATTCTTCGCTCAAGAAGGGGTGATCCGTAGTCGCCTGTGTAGGGAGCTCCTTTTGTTGCGTAATTTTCGAAACGCGACACTGGTGCATTAAACGCTTTCTTTTACGCTCGTTGTTGCTGCTTTTCGCAAAGCTATAAAAAAACTCACTCATACTGTTGCGCACCCACGGGGTCGCGATAGTGATATGTTTGGTGTTTAAGGAAAGAGACAAATACTTATGAGTTCTACCAGCACGCAGCGTCTCGTCTTGACTACGCTTCAGTGTAATATACGCGATCAGAAATTTCAGCGCTACGAGGGAGTCGCTTATGTACGGAGAAAAGCGTTCAGTGTCCTTGCGATCACCTCGCATTTCAAAAGGGCCTTTCACTCGTAACCCAATAAAAACACGGTCCCCTGAATAGGGGGGAAGTCAGCTTCCTCGAAAATTGTACGGCAAAATTACGACAAGGCAATGACCTCAACGGGGGGACCGACCGCCCCGCCGCTGAGCTGGTTTGCCATTGTAGACTAATATTCTCACCACGGCACCATCCGTCGTCGTTGTCTCTGCAGCTCCGTGTCTTTCGCGGTCTTGGAAGTCGCCGTGGTGTTTGTCTTTCAGGAAGGGCAGTGGCGAGTCCGGATTTCCGCTAGCGTTGAGCCCCTCGTTGGCGCGCTCCGTCACGTCGCTCTCGGTGGCAAAGTCGGATACGCCATGTCTTACCAAAATGATCTCCGCCACCGGCTCTCCCACTAGGTCGGTGCTCCAGGCCGACTCGGAGCCGCTGATGTTGTACTCGGGGCTCGCCGCCACACCTTCAGCGAAAGGCGATGAGGTAGCCGCGCGCAGCTTTTCCTGCGCATCCTCGGCAGCCACCGTAACGTCCCTGGGCCGGGCCAGGGTGTCCGGCAATGTGGTGTTTTTGGCTGGCCCGTCGTTGTCAGACAGCGGAATTTCATCGCAGCCTACTCCGGTCAGCAACATCGGCAGCAAAATGCCGAGAAATAGCATGACGCTCATTTGTCTGTGCCCGCGACAAAACATCGGAAGCGAATGGATTGGGCAGCGTTCCCGCTCGCCACCAAACGGTAGACAGACTGCACCCCTACTGCGACGCGTTCGCGATGCTGTTCGTTGCGAGACTGCGCGAATCAGGACGACATCCGAGGTTATCTGCGACTGGTGGCGGAGAAAGGATACGCCACGAAACTGGAGACAAAGGTTCTCGCCGCCGCAGACGCCGCTGGCGATGACGCGAGACTACGTTGTCTTTGCCGAGCGAGCCAGTCAGGTGTGCAGAAACACGAGCGGAATAGAGAAATAATGACAGGAAATTTGGCGGCGTGCAGCGTGCGTTATGCAGATGAGAGGGACAACGGACGCAGCAAGCTCCCTTCAGTCCAACTGGACAAACTCTGCGGAATGTTTAAATGATGCCGTGCACCTGGTTGTTAAGTTTGCTATAAGCACAGCCACCGAAGAAGCAGCTGATGATGGTAAATATCTAATTCAATATTGGTAATGGATGGTGGGTTCTCGAGTCACTAAGTGCAGCACCTTGCGGGCCGTGTGCTTCAGTGTTGCACCCATGAATTCGGTCAGGTATAGCTTTGGTCCCAGTAGATTGTCGCCTGAGTCAGCCACTCAGTCGATCGTTATGGGAGTAAACAACTATTGGTGTTTCAAGCAGGATGAATTTAGAAAAGGATATATCATGTGACAACGTATGAGAGGCTCACGCGGAATAGTTGCCGGCCAAGCACCCCTGGCTAGCCGCTAATCCCGCCTGCTGGAACGCCATCACCACCTCCACTGCACAATTACCTGAATTAACTGAACAACACTTTACCATGTACGGAGACAAACAAACAAACTATTTTTGCAACATTTCAATTCAGTCACCATCTTGAAGGGATATGAGAAGAAAATTTTATGCTTGACATTGTTTTGAAGGAGAAGTCATATGGGCTAGTATATTCCTCCTAGCTCTAGTAGTTCTTCGGAAACAGAGCCCATTCTACTGAAATAAGTTTTCTCCTCTCCGTAACGCGGACATTAAAACAAAATGTGTTCCACGGTTTCTAACGCACCACAGTTATCACAATAAGGATTGGTCTGGCATGTTTACATCAAAATAATTACTTTTGTCACACCTGCACTTGCCATGATATTATAAATTATTTCCTTGCCTTTTTTTTTCTTTGCCCACCCTCCTCCTCCTATCGGGCCTTTCTGTCCCCGATACCCTTCTCTAAGTAGACTAGCATGTAGGCGCCTATATGCATATATACCGGCGGAATTCTCTGCACTTCAGTGCAGAGTTTCTCTTTCTCTCTCTCTCTCTCTCTCTCTACACTCATTGAAAAAAAAAAACATCAAAAGTAGGAGGGGGGCTTTATAACGTGTTACGCGCTGGCACCTTACGCACTCCGCTTGGATTAATTAATATTGATTTGGCATTGAAATTTTCCGTCTGTGCGTCCACAGTTCACAGTCGTAAATAACTTTCCGCCGCTTCTTTACGGCGTTCTCTCTAGGATGCCGCAAGGCAGTGTTCATGGTTTTCTCTTTATTTTTTTCCATCAATGACATTTTCTCTATCTAGTCACCAGAAAAAGACTTTTCGCTCCTGATTGTATTATATATCGAATATAATCGGTGTTGCACGTAATTTGAACCGTAATCCTTTAAAAACAAGTGCGCACCTTAGGCGATGCTAAGTTACTCAGAGCACTTTTTAAGTGCGATTAGTCAGCTAATTAGCTAAGTTCTTTATCATCATTTTAGATATTCGTTTAAGGCATAACTTTCATCGTAAATGTTCTGAGGCATGCTCAGAAACACCTAACGAAGTTGTTCTCATTAAGTTCTTTTACGTGGTCCCTTTTTCCGGGCTCTGAAGAAAGGCCAGAGAATATGGAAGAAAAAAAAACTATGCAGATCACCCGCACTGTGGGAATTGATGCTATGCGAAGAATTTTGGAGGTAGCAGGCTATCC
Organism: Dermacentor silvarum; assembly: GCF_013339745.2. NCBI lineage: Eukaryota > Metazoa > Arthropoda > Arachnida > Ixodida > Ixodidae > Dermacentor > Dermacentor silvarum. The sequence goes on along the minus strand of NC_051154.1, from coordinate 188,892,993 downwards.
GGCATCATTTGGGGTTCCGCAAAACCTTACTAGGTGGACCAACGTGTTTGTGTAAGGCGACCACTTGTGTGTGTGACGCGAGCGTGTACTCGTATGTGACGACCGTATATAGGAGGATGGCAACAGCGGAGATGTCGGTTGTATGACGCCAACGCCATGATTTGTACTCCAGCCATTTGATGTAAGCTTACGACACGACTATTGTTGGGCTCTACATAGGTACTGGACGGGCGTACGCGAGAGAAACAGGGATTGTAATGTAATGTGCGACTAACTGTTATACAATCGTATACATACCTATGTCTATGTCATATGATCTATGTTGAAACGATGATGGCATTTATATTTTCCCGAAGAAACGTTAAAGCCTGTTCGACCTGTGCCGATCATAAAGGCGGCAGAATGTTTCACAGCTTATACTTAGCGTTAGCTCGTACGACGAAAGAACTGGGGAATGCAGAACAATCCCGAAGGTGGTGAAATTTAACATAGCCTGTCAAATTGCGCCAGCTGGCAGGAGGGAATAGTGCGAGAAACTGGCATGCGACGAACGCGCCGAACGTCTCGAAGAGCTAGTTGGTTTTGGCACGAGCGTACACGTGTGCGATCGTGCACTAGCAGTTAGAGCATCGGGCTGCTGGGCTCGAAGGCAGAGGTTCGACCCCTCTTCTGGTCATGCACTTCCTTTTATTCAAGAGGCCCGAAACGAGGCGAGACAAGAACCTCCCTACTTGCCTTACCACAAGTGCCTGGAAGGGGGCAAGGAATGCTTCGCATTATTATATGACATCATCGCTTGGCACTTGCCCGTCGGGTTTGCAGTGCTCTGAACCGTGTTCCGAAAAACGAAGCCCGCATGCTCACTGTAAAAGAAGCCGATGAATGCGTTTCGATTGACTTCCAGCGCCGGTCCATCGCTTATCATTTTAGAGCGAAAGCTCTAGTACGCCATGTCTTGCAAGGACATTCATCGCGTCGCAATGACCTTGAGCCGCCGGAGCGCGAGCTGTCGGAGCACAATAAAGCCCACAAGTGTGGCAGGTGTGACGTCACGCCACGTGATCCTCTGCGAAGAGGCGTCGCAGCTGCGCTCGCTCGGAGCCTCGCCGCTGTGGTACCACGTGACTAGGCGTGGGTTTAACGGCTGCTTCGCCGGAGCTTGGTCGCTCGTGGGATCAGTCTCGCAATGGATGGTGCGCCGGCTGGGCCGTCTGAGCGTGCGCTTCAGCGCAAGCGAGAGGCTGCATCCAATCATCCAGTAGATATAGCTAGACGACAGGCTACGAAATCTCAAGGAAAGGCAAAGTTGGCGGCTGAAACACCGGAGCAAAGGAAGGCCAGATTAGCACGGTATAGATAAGCTTGCCAAGCGCGGGAGCGTGCGTTAAGAAACACTGTGCATAGTCTACAAAACCAAGCCAAACAGACCTTTCACTCGTGATAACTAAAAAAAAAGGAATAAAAAAGTTAAACCTCAGCCAATTTTTTTTATTGTGGCAGATTTCGATCTTCACAGCGACGGTGCTGACGTAACTAAATCCTTTAGATATTATTTAAGTAGCGACAACCTTTGAAGCACAGCCGACGAATCTCATTGGGGCGGCGCTCATTTCAGCAGCCATGTTCTTCCTAACGCTGTTCCCCCCGCAGTCACTTGCACGCTGCTGCGAGCAAACTTCAGGGCAGGCTGAAGACGCATTATAGTGAGCAGTTTCTGTGCGCGTTAATCTTATTGTCTTTTCCTTGTGCGAAGGATTTTCTGCGGTCGGCGCGGCACGACCGAGAAACGCGACAGGCGTCGCCGTAAAGATGAGTAGAGAACGGACACCATCGTACGGTTCACAATTACGGCGACAAATTTCGCGTTCAGCCGCAACATTGCAGTATACTAAGCTACTTTCGGGTTCCTATTTGATTCTCTGGCCCCATGCCTGAAATTTACATTAAACTCATGCGGTGCAGCATAGGCCGTTGATGGTGGAATGATCTCTACGCAGATACGCCGCTTCAGGAGGTTAGGAAGAACTTGGCGACCGACAGAGGCAGACGTCGCTTCTAAAAAACAGCTGAAAATCTAGGGACTTTAGACGTAACTGCCTCGACACCGAGGCTGATCGCTTCATTTTACAACAGGCATGCGGCCTTCGTTCTTTGGAAACACAGGGCCTCTTCGATTATGCAGTCCCGGACTGTCCGCAAACCGTCTGCGGCTTCCGGTGTGACTAGCCCTGACCACGGCCGCTGGATTTAAAAAAAAAAGGTACGGCCTGCCGCGAGCGCCCCATCCGTAGTTGCATTTGCGGCCGCTTGGCTGGCCCGAACGGCGCTACTTGCGGGGGATGGGACGCGTCGGCTTCCATGGGCGACGGCGTTCCTAGCGCATTCCTCACGCTTTTTCTACGCCGTTCCCAGACAACAGTGATCCACGGCGTGATCCGCCGTGGTAGCACCACGGCGGATCACGCCGCTTTCAATGCACGCGGCAGGCCGCCCCCCCCCCCCTTTTTTTTTTAATCCAGTGGCCTTGCCCTGACAGAAGAGCGCGTCACAGTCAGGTGATCCAGCTGTCGGGAACTGTCCGAGCATAGGAAGCTATGGTCCGAGGTTTCGTTCGAAAGCACCCTGACCGCAAGTCACTCTCCTGGCAGCCGTCGTCTGCTCTTTTAGCTTCTCGTAGACAGACCCGAGGCCACGTCGCCGACACAACCATAAATCTTGCATAGTGGAATCGCAGCCGGAGCGCATAGAACGTGTTCGCAAAGCGCAGTTTACGTCGCGCTCTCGCTCTTCGTGCCCCTTAACCACTGTATTTAAGCTAGCTCATTGCCTGCGAAATTTAAGCGGAATTCCCACACGGACATAAGCAAAATAGTGGTCGTGCCACGTCGCTGTTCCTGCAGAAAGCACTCGCAGATATCCTCAAAGCTCGTGAGGCCGTCTACTAATTAAAGGCCCGACGCATGTCTAGGACAGAGCGCGTGTACACCGTATACCCTGCATGTCAAAAAGCAGACGCTCGAACTTAGCAACAAAAGGGATCAACATATATGCCCACTGCAATCGGCGAAGCTCCGATTGTATACTACCCCAGCTACCGGCGTGATATAGCCACATGCAATATGATATGCTTCCTCGCACACCAGTTTCACTCAGCTGAAAAGCGAAATCTATCTGTTTACTACGCATATAGCAGTGAGCATGACTTATTTCGCGAAGAACATCAAGAAAAGCTAGCATGTGCGCTTGATCGCTGTGTTTCTCGCTTAAAAAGCACGATGACTAAAGCTGCAGCAATTAGACCGCTCGTGAAAAACTCGCATGATGGCACACAACACGCCAATTTAACAGAAGCGATAGCTGGGTGCGCAATATTTGTCGTCTGAAACGCGCAACGTGCGCAGAAGCACACGGCATCTTTCTCAACACGGTGTCAAACGCCGCGCGCATCTTTTTAAGACAGCCGTCATCTGCTAGCTACTTGCGCTTGTCCGAGCAATAATCTGCTGACAGCTCCGGGAGTCCGCGGACAGTCTGCGACTTCCAGTCCATGAAAAACGAACGCGATTCTGGCAGCTCTCGGACTGGTGGGCAGAGCTTCCGAAGCTGTTCGCGAAATTTCAATGCGGGGCAGCAGTCCCAAGCAGTCCGGGACGGTCAGGGACTAATAATCGAAGAGGCCCACGGTTGAGTTGCAAAACAGTCGCACAAGCGCATAGTGACGTCATTTTTCCCGCATCATTGTGGGGCTTTATTCAGAGCGCGGAAAAAAAGATAACATTATGGAAACAAGTCCATTTGGTATTTCTGAGCGTGCTCTACAACCTTTACATCAACTATGCACAAAACCAACATTTAAAGTTCTACATAACTGAATTTAGCGAACTAATCGCACTTACAAAATGCTCTGAGTAACTCAGAATGGCTACGAACAACGTGTCGTTGGTCTCAATCACCTAAGATGTAGCACTTTTTGTATAACCTTTGTTGAAGGTTTCTAGAAACACCATTTTCTTATTTCTTCTCTTTTCTTTTTCTTTCTTTTTTTTTCTTCTTTTTCACATGCCGTAATAAAACAGGCTGGTGCCTTTAGGTGGTGCCGGCTATATTCATCGTCGCTTTCGGCAAAGAAAAATGATGTGAGTGAGTGAGTGAGTGAGTGAGTGAGTGAGTGAGTGAGTGAGTGAGTGAGTGAGTGAGTGAGTGAGTGAGTGAGTGAGTGAGTGAGTGAGTGAGTGAGTGAGTGAGTGAGTGAGTGAGTGAGTGAGTGAGTGAGTGAGTGAGTGAGTGAGTGAGTGAGTGAGTGAGTGAGTGAGTGAGTGAGTGAGTGAGTGAGTGAGTGAGTGAGTGAGTGAGTGAGTGAGTGAGTGAGTGAGTGAGCTTTATTCGGTCTACAATAGACGCGAGTAAACTCGACTTCATCTGGCACAGCTTTATCACAGAATACAGTTAGTAAACATAGAACTCAACGAAAATAAACATTTACGTGGTTGCATATGTAAACACAAGTACTTAGAATTGCCCGAGAAAACATAGAGAAGTTCACAGTTTTGCAGACGAGTGCACAGAACTAAGTACACATAAATAACATGCTACATAACTACTTATTTGTCCAATAAGCGTGCGAACTGTCACTTCTCTTTGTTCATAAATAACACTGTATTGTCTCTAACGTAGCCATACATATATCTGGGCCATTTATCTAACACCTACTCTTCCCTCAGACATATAACGCCGTATGTGCTAAAGCTTCTCCGACGCTTGTGGAATTCTCCTGACAGTTTGTAAAATTTTGCAGTCATGCTGTCATGCTGAATTGGCTTCCTCAGTATGGTCTGTGCATCCAAATTAGTTTGCATGTTGGAATAAATCAAGAAGGAAGCAGCGCGTCTCCATTCCAGTAACTACAACAGGCATGGTAGTGTAACTAAGATGTTGCACAACTGGTAGTGCAACGCACGCGTAATGCGGAGGTTGTGGGTTCGGCTTCCACCAGCGGCAAGTTGTTTTTTCGTCCACGTTCATTTCCCTTTAGCTTATCATTCCTACACTTCAATTAAAATTTCCGATGCTTTCCTTGGCTTCATTAGCTGTTGGTCTCATATGAGCTATGTCATCGATAAGATGGCACAGAAGCAGCTCAATTCACAGCCTGAAGTCCGCCTTACATCACAGAGCATACAAGCTGATGATATCCGACATAAAGAAAATACACCATTATGCTCTGGAAACAGTTACAACATAATTTCTCAGTGGATTTCTGCTCACTGTGGCATCGTCGGCAATGACTTTGTTTGTGGAGAAGCCGGCCTTGCAACAGTTGCCAACCTTTGCAATGTCATCAGAATAAATCGCTCACTCACCCTCTTCAACGTTTCAAAGAGCAAGTCGAGGCCAGATAAATACAATCTGTGCCATCTCCGGTGACAGCGGCAGTAGTGAAGAAGAACGGCAATATCAAGCAACGGGGCCGGATTGAAGAGGTGTCAGCCGAAAATCATGCGGAACAAAGAAGGTATAGCCATTTAAGAAAAACTACTGTCAAAAAAATAAACTTGTACATATGTAAATAAGGCATATGAATATACATGAAAACATATATGAATATGTAAACAGGAATTCGGCTCCCTGGTGCGGTCTTCGGCCACTACATCCCTTATTACTCTTGCAATCAACATGGACCTCAGTCCCCTGCGGCTACGGAGTACCTGACCGAGGCGACGGTCAGACCTGAGACGTGGCAGAGGGAGCTAAGAATCTCTGGATCCGGACAGGCCGCCACTGAAAACTGAACCTGGCAACGTTTAACAAGCGAACTTGTTTTTTAACACGCGAAAGTTTAACACGCGAACGAGGCTAGCTTATATAGCACGGCTCTTTGAAGAATTATTAGGTATTGCCTGGGATATTACTGGCCATAGTGAGGCTAGAAGAACTGGTGAGGCTTATACAGTGCTGACTAACGTCCGTGCACGCCCTCTGTTACAGAGTTCTTCCAGATAAGAGAGAAGACGGGGTCGGACTTCTAAGCGGGCAGCATTGTTGAATTCTACAGCATTGATAAGAGGGTAGCAGTCATCATAATAAATCTAAATAGGAGATATAGATTAAAGGTAGTACAAGCCTAAGCTCCAACTAGCAGGCATGGCGATGATGAAATAGAATATTTTTATGAAGATGTTGAATTAGCAATGAGAAAGGTGCAAACTCAGTAAACTGTAGTCATGAGCGACTTCAATCCAAAAGTGGGGGGAAAGCAGGCTAGGGACAAGCAATAGGCAACTTTGCTTTGCTTGGTAGAATTCGCAGAATGGAATAGACTCCGAATAATGAATACCTTCTTCAGGAAGCGCAGTAACAGGAAGTGTACTTGGAAAAGCGCTAATGGAGAAACAAGAAATGAAACAAATTTCATACTCTCTGCCAATCCCAGCATAGTGCAGGTTGTAGAAGTGTTAGGTAGGGTAATGGGTAGTGTCTGTAGGTTAATGAGGTCTAGTATTTCTCTCAATTTGAAGAGAGAAAGAGCAAAATTCGTTAAGAAGAAACAGGCCAACCTAGACGCAGTAAGAATAAAAGCAGACGAATTCAGGCTGGTGCTCGCAAACAAATATGCAGCTTTAGAACAGGAAGATGAAGATAGCATAGAGGTAATGAATGAAACCGTAACTAGGCTGACTTCAGAAGTAGCAATTGAAGTGGGAGGTAAGGCACCAAGACAACCAGTAGATAGGCTCTCCCAAGTAACAAAGTACCTAACATATAAACGACAAAACGTGAAAGTGTCTAACTCAAGAGATCAGATAGAATTCGCTGAACTGTCAAAACTGATCAACAAGAAGAAAGTAAGGGATATTCGAAATTATACCGTGGGGGAAATTGTGGAAGCAGTAAAAAATGGCCACAGCATGAAATCAGTGAGAATAAAACTTGGCATCGGACAAGGCAATATGTAAGCAGGGAAATATAAGCAGTGAAAAACCATCAGCAATTTCTATGATATAGTAAAAGCAGCAGAAGAATTCTATACTTACTTGTACAGTACCCAGACCAGACAAGCTACCTTCATTCGAACATCGAACATGGTGAGCAACCGGTAACCCGGACTCATTTGAAGAGGAAAGCCCGGATTGCTGACGCGTGTTCCTGTAGTCGCGCAAGACGCGAGCCAGTCATGCCGTTAGATGCGCTTCCGATGTTCAAACAGAGCGCTCCCCTAGCCGTTCCGCAAGCCCAGTGTTTTGGGAATAGGGTTGCCAACTATCCCGAATTTAACGGGACACTCCCGACTTTTGAGTAAATGTCCAGAGTCTCGACTTGACCCAGTAGGGACGGCCAAATGTCTCGACTTTTTTTATCTCTCTCTCTCTCTCTCTTTACTGCATAACAATCGATAAATCAGATTGTCCTTTATAATGCCTGACAGCTCAGTTGCACAATCTTCTATTTTGTCTTCTGTTGGCTACCCTACTCTGGAGGACGGGAAAGAGGGAATAGAAAGAAGAGATAGAGAGAGGAGGGGGAAGGAAGGACACGGTTAACATCTAGCATTTCTGGTTACCATCCCTGCCTTCTCTTTCTCTCCTTCTCCTCCTCCTTGTCTTCTGTTGCAGTGTCATAAACATTGTCATAGACCTAAAATCGGTTTCGTTTTTTGTCGTGGTTCTAGTTCTGCCGAAGACCCTTACCGTTCACAGTACGTACCTCTTTCTGTAGCCGTGTTAGGCAGTCAATTGTACTGCACTTTTCTTGTTGTTAGTCGTGACTCAGTAGACCTAAAAGTACGTATTTTGTGCAATTTGTTGCACGTATAGACTGGTGGCTCCTGGCACTAAGGGTAACTTACGCTCAAACCGCGTGCAGCGCCGCACTGCACGACTGCCGCACGCATGCGGACGTGTGGAAAACTGCACATGTCAGCCCAAGGTAGACGAATTTAGATTTACACAGTGGGTTCGCACAAGCAGTGTTGCACATAGGTTCACCTGGTATACTCGTATGCTCCAGATGGCATTTGTGCCCGCTAAGTGTGACGGCCCATCTCTAGATAAGGATCGTTTCCATGGCAGGTGCCTACTGGTTTTCTCTTAAAATACCGAAGAAAGACTGATGGTCCGTAATGAGAGTGAGCTCTCTGCCCAGTAGATAATCACAGAATCGTGTGACGCCGTAAACCTGAGCCAACGGCTTCCACTCGATCTGGGCGTAATTTTCTGCAAGGGTCAGCGTTCATGACTGAAATCCTACCGCTAGATACTCTCCTTAAATTTCACGGAAAAGAGTAGTTCCTGCACCATAACGGTGTCGCATCGCATCCCAAGAACTCCTCTTTCATCGGATCGAAGTGAGTCAGTACACCCGAAACATCTTTAACCTTCTGGAATGCCTCTTCCTTTTTTGCTCCCAATGACCATCTCTTTAAGGTTCCCAAAGGTCTACAGAAGAGTGCGAGGAGCGTCGAAAGATTTGGCAATTTGCTGTAAACGGTTAACATTCACAGGAATGAGTGCAACTGCGCGACGATCTGAAGGACCGCAGCAAACCAGACGATTTTTCTTTCTGTCTTTGTAGAGTGCAATCCTGCTGCATTGACTCGGTGGCCTGGATACATCACTGCGGCCTCGTCTATCGGGCACTTGTGAGCACGAGTTTTGATGCCGTGTTCTTTACAATGTTGCAGCACAGCTCGAAGGTTGGCGTTCCGCTTATGGCTTTTCGTAACACTGAAACGTCGACAGGGTAGACTTGTACCACAGGTATTCCCTGCAATATTACTCGATCGATTACTCTTTGAAATTCCATGGGTGCTGACGCAATTTTGAACAGCAGTCGGTTATAATAAAAGGGTCCTTTATGCGTGTTTTTGAATGTACTGCATGCGACAAGACAGGAGACATCGAACACGTTCTGTGATCGTGCCCGAAATACCGAGATGAAAGGAACGCTCTTCTTGAAAACCTGCCAAAGAAGGTTCTTATTCCGGGCCGCTTCAACTGACTATTTAGCGTCAACATAAAGCGGAAGGGATACGTCGGGGGATGCAAAATTGCTGCTGCGATTAGACTCTTTTGGCGAATAGTTTGCTCTAGAGGAATGAGATAGCGCTTTCGGCGGCGCGCCGCACATTGCCTCAAGCGAAACCGCACGAACGCGAAAAAATTACTGCTATTTATTACCGCTTATGTCCCGATACTGTGCGATCAGCTGTAGAAAATGCAACTAATCGCAAACGCACTGTGCTCTGTTCATGCTGCAAAATGTGGAACGATAGATGGAAAGAGAGAGAGAGAGACAGAAGAAACGGGAAAGGCAGGGAGGTGATAGAAGGAACATGTGTGCAGTAGTTGGCTGTAAAATAGTGACCAGAATATTAAGGCATAGAATGAATCTGTGTGGTCAAGTTCTCGGGCCGCTGTAACACAAGATCTTGTCTGTGTTGCCGGCCCTTCGCGATGCACGGCTTTCTTCGAAGATTAAAGAATTCCCTCATATGCGCGGCATTGTATCGCTAACCTCCAAAGAAAGGACCATTCAACCCCGGAATGTTCGCGAGAGTGAGTACCAAGCGCTCCTTATACAGTGACAAAGGGAGTAGCACCACTTCCTGGTATAGTAAATTTCTGGCACGTTATCGATACGCGCATCCATCCTAACTCACACTCAAATTTACGCCCACTTTATCACCCACGTACAAGAAAATTCGGCAGCATGTTACACCCCTGTAACATGTGAACGCGAAAGCCGGCTGCACACTTGGTAATGCATTACGTTACGTTTTACTCCGCGCCACCCGAGCGACCGCTCCGGTGGCGCAGGGAGGTAACATACTGCGCCGCGCGCTTCCGCCCGGGCGGCTGTATCTTGAAAGCCATATGCGGCGGGGGCAGAGTCCTTCGTCCCTGCGCTGTGTTTTCGCGGCTTAGTTCGCACTGATGCGAGCGGCGGGACGAAGGTCAATTCGCTCGCTGCTGCTGCCGCGCTTACTCACTACAGCGTTTTGACAGCGAGTTTTCGCGGTCATCGAGTGAGATGCGTTCATGTTGACTTGTGGGCGCGTGACACCATGCTTGTTAATTTAGTTAATATGCCAATGTTTGCAAGTTTGCACGGCCGATAAAACTACTATCCTTACTTCGTATAGCTGTCCACTAGTTTGCTATCGAAATCGATGCTTTGCCTTTCGGGCGAAACTGCGACTTTGTTTGTACCACTCGACTAGACGCCGCGTCTTCTTTTTTCAAGGCCATCGCGCGACGAGCCAAATAAGGCTTTCGCATTTATTACTAAATGACCGCCCTCTTGAATCCATGCACTGAAGCAAGGGTGACGGACTACATGCCCACAGCACACGAATGTTCCCAGCTGAACGTTTCGTGACGGTCCACAGAGTAAGCGAGCGACTAGCGATAATAAGCCTTGTTCGCAGCAAGAACAAATCTACCGCAACTGAGCGCACCCGCGAGCGATTAAATAAGCAATGAGACCGTGATCGTATTGAGGAACGTTACTGAGTCAGGAACACACAAGCTGCTGCTTCAAAGTGATTGGCAAATAAAGAATGAAGAGCAAAAGACACTGATGCTGATTTAATTCAGAAGCGGAAGTTTGCACAGCTTGGAATTCATTTCTAGCCCCGCTTCTAGAAAAAACACCGCCCAAGCACTCCGTACAGATGGTTAACGAGCGAAGCTGACACGTGCGGTCCCGGTGTTTAGCAGTGGGTTAATCCCAACGCTGTATTGAAGCGTTTCTCAATTATTGGTTACATGTTTGTGTTTCTAGTGGAACGCAAGCGCCAATGGCGGGTGGATGCTGCCGACCACGACGCCGAGCTAACTCGAGATATGGAACGCATGGGACAATAGCGAACCAAGAAGGTGGCGTTGCGGGCAGAGCAGCATCAACATTGCAATGGCGGGAACGCGTTCGCCGGGGCCAACGCCCGCTTTCGGCGGGAGTTTCTCGAGCGGCACTTTGGCTTCGGCAGCGACGAAACGTCCACGTTGAAATCGCGAAGTGGAACGCAAGCGCCAACGGCGGCAGATGCTGCTAACCACGACGCCGAGCTAACTCGTGATATCGAACCCATGCGACAACGGCGAGCCGAGGAGGAGGCGTTGCGGGCAGAGCAACGTCAACGTGGCAATGGCAGGAACACGTTCACTAACGACGTCACTAACGGCGCTGTCAATGGCGCGGGCGCTTGGGTGCGACGTAGAGAACGGCGTAACTGACGGCGCAGCCAATGGAGACGTTTAGCGAAACATGGGACGAACTGTTTTTCGTTTCACATAGCCATATACAGATTTCGCTGTAAAAGCACCCTATTCACTGCTCACACCTTTTGGACAAGGCGTAATGAGCTCCGTAAGTGCTTACATATCCTCCGAAGCTGTGGCCAAAGCTTCGTGTCGTCCACGCAGTCACCGTCTACGATATCCGAGTTGAAACAGAGGTTTGCTGCCGCGCCGGGCGTCATGCCCATTTATTGTAAACACGGAGGCAACGGAGGCAGCTGAAGCAAGCAATATACTACGCGTCACCACCTGATCAAAGATGGCGGCGCCCATGGGAGCACTGTGAAAAGGATCTATGCTAGAACAGTCAAGCCTGACAATCTTTATGGTTTGCAAGGGGCCTGCTATATCGGCCCATATATATATATATATATATATATATATATATATATATATATATGGGCCTAACACTCTCAGGGTTAGTTCTAGTAGAAAAACATAAATAGCCCAGAAAGTGGATGGGAAAACGACGCCGTGGTAGCTTAATTGGTCACAGCATGCGCACGCGTAATGCGACGACTTGGTATCGTTCCCCACCTGCGGCAAGTTGTTCTTTCATCCACTTTCATTTCCATTAATATATCATTTCTTTAATTCTTTTAGTAAGTACAAGTAATTACCCCTATGTTATTATTGGTGTCTGTGTTTGTTCGCTTCTTATGATATGATAAGCACCACAGTTTAGCCGTTAATGGACTCCAGCTGTTTTTACGGCACAGAACTATAGTGGGTCTAATTAAGTTATGAACGTCTCCTTGGCATGACACATGGGCTGATTCAGGGAAGCATAGAGGGGGGTTGGGGCCCATCAAAACATAGGTGGAAAAGTAAAGAAAAAAAAATCACACGCCACTCCACTGCTGTGAAGGTGGATTACCAGCGAAGCAGTTTAGCACATGACATAGAGGTGACACAGAATTTAGATCAAAAGTATGCGCAACATTTACTTCTCTTAAGCGGTGACGGCGGTCATCCCGAAGAAAGACACACGCACACACACTTTTATTTTGATCGGTGGTCTTGATCGGCGGCATACATTCGCCACCTCGGGGAGCCAGAAGAAACTGGACACGCGTGACGGGACCACCACACCGGTAGAGCAGAAAGAAACTAGGCACGCAAGCACTTGGAACGGCTACAAAGAGAGGGCGGTGTGATCGTACACATGGCCGGCGCGGGTCGCACAGCGCCAAGTCTTTGATAAACCCTTATTATCTACCTGAGAGTCTACTGATTTTGAAAATGGCGCCTATTGATAACTAATCTACAGAAAATACAAATCCAAGTAATGAGAGATATAAGCTTTTGCATAGAATGAAGCGATTTTGCATCAAAATCGGTAGTTGAAGTTTTGCACACGCAGATCTGTTGATGGACACGAAAAAAATGCATAGAACGTACCCTAGCCATAGACAGCTTCGCTGTAAAAAAGGGGACGTAGAAGGGGGCTCACTTCACTGTCAATTTATTGTCAGCTCATACGTGCAGACATGGCGGCCGACATCTACTCCGTCGGCCGCCATTATCTTCCTAGATAGCATGCGACCGTCAACGACCGCTGCTATCTACGCTGCTCGAAGCAGCATGCAAGCGATTGCGGGGGAACAGCGTTAGGAAGAACATAGCTGCCGGAATGAGCGTCGCCCAATGAGACTCGTCGGCGGTGCTTCAAAGCTTGTCGCTACTTAAAGAAAGCAAAAAAAAAAATATCTAGGGACTTTAGGCATACTGACACGCGTACTTGGTTATCTCTTTCCTATGAGCGATTTTCACCGGCTAACATATGTTAAACATTATCGTTCGTCGCCGGATGCGCCTGCATGTTCCAGAACATTAATCCGCTATTCTTGTAGCCGATTCTGTAAGTTGTCTGTGATGTTGCCGAACTATTTGTAATCAGATGGTATGCTTGAGGCGAATAGTTTTGTGCATTCTAGAACTTCTGCGTGCACCAGCGATTATGCTGGAACATTTTATGAGTCAATTATAAATATCCGATGCGTCTGACATGCAGATTTTGACGATCGCCGACTGTGCTCGCCGATACCGTTGCGCTTTGAGTGTCACTTGCATTTTCAGGGCACATGTTCGCCAAATAAAGACTTGGTTGTGTGACTCACATTGTGCAAGCAAATGCTTCCACGAAAATCAGCAATGCGGAGGGCGTCTTATGAAAGAAAATATTCTCATCCACCCGAAAGTAGGGCGAAGCTACGGAGAAAAATACAGATTACTCAAAACGCGTACGACCGCTCACAAGAAAACTAAACACGGGTGCTTGGGAATGGAAGAAAAACCATTCCTGTGATGAATTTATGTGGGTTTGCTTTGTAGCTCCATGCTACAAGCTCCACTTTAATAAAGCTTCCACCGCCTTGACATATTTGCATATCCCGCAGTTCAGCCAAGACGTTGCGACAGAAGCCGGCAATAGTTCAACGAGTATAGTGTTATGCGGGGCGCACAGCGCGCAGCATGAACTGTGTCGCATTACAATATGCGATTTTGTGCCCGCTAGTCACCGCTAACCATAAAGCAATAAGTGAAAGTTAACCTGTATACACGGCTTATATTTCACAAGCAACACTGCTCCAGTAAGTGGTTTCGGTTGGAACGTCATGCATGCATTTGCGCTGCGCTTCCGACGGGGACATCTCCTATCGTTTGTTGGCGCGCACAAGCCACGTCGGGTCGCAACAGTGAGGCCTGTAAGTCAGGGCCACCTTCCGGATTGATTTCCATCCGGATATCTATTTGAAAGTGAACCTAACGGACGGAAGCCCACGTAACTAGAGGAAATTGCGGGCAGGCGTATTTTCCGCCGATGTGATTCTCAAGTATAGCGTATAGTCGTCGATAGCACAATGGAACATCGAGCTCGCGATGACAGTATGGGTAGCGAAAAGCGTAGAGTTTCTTATACAGCTACCAAGATGGAAAAGGGGCGCTGGGGCGATGTCGCACGCATGGGAATGCCGAGCAGTTGGGCTTTCGTATTGGCATTTTTCTCGGAGAACCAGGAGACCTTCAAGACGAGTTAGGAGAATAATGTTCCTTGACAGAACATTTTGTTGCGCCAATAGGTCCATAACAAAACAGTATAAATATAAATAGGGAAAGACACCGTGCACAGCACAGGCGCTAATGTGAATCGCGTTCCCGCGAATAGTGGCGTATATCGCGATGGCTGAGCCTCTACTGAAACTGCGTATGAAATGCTGTTTTTTAATTATTATTATATTATTAAATCAGGTCTTTTTATTTTAACATAACCACTCGCACTGGTGTGTACAGTGATGAAACGTGATCAGTATATCCGTGGACCCCTAAAGTTGGAGAAAAGATCAGATCACCGCTCACAGAGCGCCGGTTTCAATCGTATCTTTCAGTTTTCTTTGTTTGTTTGTGCTCTTAATGAATAAAAAATAGTGCAACGGGAGAAGCAATAGCTTTTATGAAGATTTCGTTCCATGAAAAATGTATTTATGCAGCTATAATAAGGCTTTAAGCCAAGTCACGTTCCAAACAAGACAAACTTCCGCGGTGGCCCACCGCCTGTTGTAGGTTGACACTCGCATGAACCGTGGCGCTATATTTCCCTCTAGATAATATTAAAATTTAATTCTGGGGTTCTCAATGTACGCATCTCGGACATATTCGACCGAGCCCAGTGTTGATTTTCACGCGTACCCCACAACAAACTGGCAGCGAGACGCTGATAAAGTCACTGAAAACGAAATAATATGGTGATCGTAAGAGTCGAGCAAGTGATGCACACAGAGCTGACACCAGTCATATGACATCAGTAAAAATACCCTGCGCAGAAGTGCATGCGACTTGCATCAGCGTACACGGTGGAAGCGCGGATTGAGGAGATCAAAATATAAGCGCTTGAAGTTCCATGGGCTATAATACATCAATGATAAATCATCGCCCAGCAATACGCGTATTTTTCGCGAAAGTGGCAATGAAAGGGGAAACAATTCTGGCGGAAGTGACTCCCCGTAATGAATGCTGTGAATAGTACTGTTAGTGCGACAAAAGCGCGTATGAATACTTTCATGAAAGATAATGCGAACTGAATAACTAATATGAAAGTTTCAGGTTACTCGCTCGCTAAACACCCTTGCTGCTCTGCACACGAGACTGGAATGTGCGCGCTACGTTGTTTTGCAGCCAAGACGCCACACATACAACGCTTCAAACATGAAAACGCTCAGAATTAACCATGGCTGAACCGCTAGAGATGCCGAACACTTCCCTGCCAGTATCACCTGATGTCGTTGCCTACGTCACAGAGATATTCCAGCAAATGGCACCACGGTATGTCCTCGAGGCAGGCCAATGTGTGATTTTATCGCTGTGCCAAGTGCCAAGTACTTTTTTCGATACAGCTATCCCTTCTTTCTCCCCTCGTCATTATTGTGATTGACGATGAGGAATCTCCCCCAGCGCAGTATCTCGGGCCTGCCTTTCTGCCTTTCTCTTAATAACTCCCTCCTCCCTTTCGTCCCCTCGCCAGAGGTCATCATGGTAGCCTTCTGTCTGCTGCACTCATGTTGCAACCTGCTCTTCGATCCCCTCGTCAATTCTGTCTGTTCTGCCTCGTTCGTCCGGCACGATTTTTTTCGGGAGCATACAGCTTGCATCCTCAATTCTGAGCCGCTCGTCGTTAAAGCTAAGTTCAGTGCGCGTCTTGTTCGTTTTCTGTACCAACATCGTGTATCTCTGTTTACACTTGTTTAGGTAGGTAACCCAAGCTTTGGCAGTATTTTCACCACTCATAACGCTGGCCACTTGATTATCAACAAGCGCGATTACCAACCACGTCGGGGGAGGCAACGATGCGATTAGACAGTTATAGAATAGTGTTGGTGTCCTTATGTACGTTAAACGCAAACACCTTTGCTGGACGTTATGGTGTGCGTCCCTTCAATACTTTTAGTTTAACGTGCGGGAACGCAGACGTTAAAGGTCGTCAGAAGACAGGGCGTCGTCTGGTGCCTTGTGCCAAACGTATCCAAGCCAAGGCAATGCATTAGCAACCATCCTGTTGTTGCTATTCGGACGCGTCTCGTTCAGGCATACGGACGTCAGAATCACCAAACGATCTCAGAAATTGGATGCGCTATGCACTCATAACTAATGTTTCAGGGGAGTTTAAAGGAAACGAAAGCTAATTTCAATAGTTACAACTGGCGATCATTGAGAACGAGAGCGTAGCCATGACAAGAATCCGCTCGGAAGCGGGAGCCATGGGCACCGCCATGCATGTTGGACAACGCTATTTCTTAGCGTGCGTAAAAATTACGACCGGTAAACTCGCCAACGAGTTTAGCGCACGTAAACCACAGAAACCCATTATTATTATTATTATTATTATTATTATTATTATTATTATTATTATTATTATTATTATTATTATTATTATTATTATTATTATTATTATTATTATTATTATTTGGTTAATGCACATATACCACAAGGACACGAAGGAAATAGGGAGGGAGCAAGCTGACAACTGCCACCGATAGGGGCACAACGCCTGTCTACTTTTTCAGGAGGAGGGAATAGAGGAAATGAAAACATCAGGAAAGAAAAGAGGAAATTAAGAAATGACGGACACACAGACAGAACAAAACAAAATACAAATAATGTCTATAAACCGGTGGCCAAGTCAGTGTCCTTAAGAAAAGTTAGCAGGGCTCGATGGGCCTGGTCCCGTCGGGAAGCGCACCCTCTTGGAAAGAGGAAATCGTCAAGGGTCGCACATTGCAGCCCAATAAGTCCATATTCCTTAATTAGCAATGCGCGCTGCTCAATGAATGCGAGACAGTCTAAAACGAGATGTTCAAGTGTCTCACAGAAGCCACAAAAAGTACACGACGGGCTGTCCACACCTCCTTGTCTGTATAGGCGTTCGCGCACCAACACAGACCCAACCCTTAACTTATATAGCAGTGCTCTAGCACGACGGGGCAAGCCTCGACCACGAACACGGGGAGAGAACGATCCGTCTGCAATACGCCGATCTGGGTGCTGCTTTAGGAGGTCTCGGCGTATCAGAAGACGAGCGTTTTCAAGCATGCAGGAAATGTCAGGGCTGTCACATTCGTGGTGGGCACAACTTGAAGTGAGGCGATCAGCCTCTTCATTTCCAGAGATGCCCACGGGCGATGCCCACGTGGGCATCGCACGTGCCCACAGAGATGCCCACGTGCAATGAGGGACACTCCACAGGAAGTAATCTTGCCGGAAGTTTCTTGAATACTGCCTAAAATTGGGGTATTGGCATCTTGTCTTAGTCTGCTGAGGGCAGCACGGGAGTCTGTAAGGATGACGACCTTCAATGCTTTTAACTCTTCGTGTACGTACTTCAGAGCAACATCAGTCGTGGCCAGTTCTGCAGTTGTTGATGAGGTTCAATGTAGTATTTTAAACACCCATCTGATGCCAGTCGAAGGGCAGAAGAAAGCTGCAGAAGCGCTTTGGGCGTCGCTGTGTACAGATGCGTCCGTGAATACTTTATTTTAACCTCCATATTTTTCAAATAGGTGGGACTGGGCCAATTGAAATAGTGCCGAAACAGGCTGGCTAGACTTCTTGCCTATTTCGGGAATTGACAGATAATGGGGGAAGGAATATTTGTTGCGCTTCTTCGGAGTTATGAAAGGAGTAGTGTCTCCTGAAATGCGAGTAATGTCCCCGAAACAATGTCGCCATTTTCCCCATCCGAGAGAACGGGCGCTGGCCGTCTGATGTACTTGGCCGTATGATGCTCGGTGCAAACGCTCGATATGGTGTAGCGCTCTCCGGTCTGCTTGCAAACTCAGGGGCAACTGGTGCGGTTCTGTGAGTAGTGGAATAGATTGCGCCTCACGAGGTAAGCCAAGCATGACTCGGAGGGCAACACGATAGTCCCGTTCCAAGTTCGACATCACATTTGGCGGCACGTTCAAGACTGGCAAGGCATAGATCACGCCAGAGAGGACAGATCATTGGTATACCTGAAGTGCTGTCGTCTGGTCGCAGCCAGCGCCCCTAGCAGTCAAGGCGGCCACATACTTGAGCAGCGACCGAGATTTGCACCGCACAGAGGTAATGGCAGGGCGCCAAGAGAGGCGATCATCGATAATTACGCCCAGATAGCGGTGGTGTTGTACCCATTGTACTGGTATCTCTCCGAGGTACAGCCGGCTCATGCTTCGTCGAGCCCGTTGCCTTGGATGATACGCAATTGCGGCTGACTTAGCTGGTGAAATCTGCAGATCAACTTCCTCCAAGTACTCTCTGAAGTTGCATTCAGAGCTCTCTGCAAGATTCCGCGAAGACGTGGACCATGGCGCGAAGGACCGCTGATCCACAGTGCAATGTCATCAGCATAGATTGCTATGCATATTGGAAAGTCAGGCCCCTGATGCAATCGGCTTGGAAGTCCAGCAAGTACGCTGTTGAAGAGAAGCGACGACAAGACGCTACCTTGCGGTACACCACACTTAACAGGGCGAGAATCGCTTGTTGCCCCTCCAACACGCACTTTCATGTGGCGCTCAGATAGAAAGTTATGGACGAAATGAAGCAGTCGACCCGAAATTCCCGCATTCATAAGGGCGATAATAATCGCCGTATGAGGAACCGAATCGAAAGTTTGCTGTATATATGTCCACGAAGAGCATGTATGCAGAGTGCTTGTTTTCTCGAGCAGACTCTAGAGATGATACGAGGTCTGCTATGCTATCGAGGGCTGAGCGGTGACGACGAAAGCCTCTCATGACATCAGGAAAGAAATTCAGTTCCTGTAGCCTGCCATCTAGACGAAACAGTACCATTTGTTCCATCAGCTTCATAACATTAGAAGTAAGCGGTATTGGCCGGTAAGACTTTAGGTGTTTCGTAGGGTGGCCGGGCTTTAAGACTGGTATCACCACAGATGATTTCCAATCATTGGGGATCAGAGACGTTCGCCACACTTCGTTATATGCGTCCAAGACATCTTGATGAAAGGCCTCATCGATGTTGCGTAACGCCTGGTATGTAACACCGTCTTCACCAGGGTCAGTGCGACGTTTGGAGAGGCTGAGCGCGTGATGAAGCTCCTCGAGAGTAAAGTCTGCTTCATCCATCTGGCAGGCTGGACCATAGCAGAACGGGGTGATGTTCTGACTTGTCAGAGGATTAAGGGCATTGTTTGCGTTGTCACTTGACATCGGAGGTACGAAAAGGTCGGCAAATGCGTCCGCAAGAATTTTCGGAGTCCGGCCAGTCGTTATGCACAAAGCAGCAGTTGGATTTTTGCAGATATCAGGAGTGCGGAGAGCCTTCAGTATTCGCCAAACACTTCCAAAACCATTTGCCGTATGCAGCGAACTACACAGTGCTGCCCAGCACTTTCGACGAAGTTGTTTTGTGTGCCGCCGTATGGCTGCGTCTAGGCGGTTATATACCGTCCAATCGGAGCTTCTTTTAGAGCGCTGCGCTCTCCTGTATAAGCGTGGCGTCGACAGGCGCGTAGCCTCAAGAGCTTTAAATCGGGGTTCGGTTTATCTATTCCCCGCCGCCTTCTTACGGTAACTTGTTGAAGACACTCGCTCACCAGTTTAAACAACGTGTCGTGTGATGGGGCCTCTGAAATCAGCTGACGGAACGTGCTCCAGTTTGTCTCTGTGTAGGCGGCAGTCTGGCGGCTAGGAGTATGTTCTGGAATTAACCAAATTGGTAGGTGATCTGAGCCCCATGGGTCAGATGAACACGACCAGGGCAGATACACATCTCTTGTTGATATCGCAAGGTCGATGGTGGACTGTTCTTTCCCTCTTCCCACAAATGTAGGTGAGCCGTCATTGAGTGTTTGTAGATCATGTCGAACAATAAGCTCGTTGATCTCTATCCCTCGCTGGTCTTGTGGACGAGAACACCAGCGAGGATGGTGAGCATTGAAGTCTCCGCACAGCACAAATGATGGGCCTCACCGAGAGACTAAGAATTCCAATAAGGTGATGTCTGAAGATCGTGTCGGTCGATAATATATGCTTGCCACAGTCGTCATGGTATCTCTGAGACTCACAGTAACAGCTGTACATTCAAATTTGGCATCGCAGATATCGTTTGTGTCAATAGACAGTTTTAGCAGAGCGCCGCTTATGCTCCGCTCCGCTCAGATTTCACGCTCTGAGATACTGCAGGGAACTGCGTAGATTTCGCATTTGATAAGCGCGTCTTGCCGAGACGCGAGCGACGCGCTATCAACTCGGCTGCAAAACGACGAAGAGGCCAAATAGACACGCTGTCACGCTCCACTCAGTCGGCTTTGTAGCGGAGCGAGGGATGCGGTCTTCGTTCCGCTGCTGGTGTGAGCGTCGTGCGCAAGCGCAATAGCGTTCCCGCTAAGCGGTTGTGTGGCATTTTCTAGCATATGCCGGTCTGAGCGGAGCGGACAGCAAGCGCTCAGCTAAAACACTCTAATAACTGCGAAATGTAGGTCAGCTCGGACGTACAACGATGCTTTTGAAGAATTTCGCGGATGCGTGGCGTCCGTGCACTGGAAGGACCCGCATGCCGGCGCTATGCATCGAGCGTTACTGTGGATGCCTACGTAACCTGAAAGTCTAAATTCTTCTTTTCTTACATTGGTTTCTTGAAGCGCTATAACATCTGGCGGGGTGGCGGGGGTATAACATTGCGAGGAGCCGAAGGACTAGATCGGCATGCCGCGGTCGTAAGGACCTGACATTCCATTGCAGCACAGAGGGAAGGGGCTTTCCACGAGCCTTCATGTTGTTTCTAGTGAAGGCCGTCGAGCACAGGAACAAGAGCCTCTAGAAGTTGCTCTGCGGCTAATGCTGCTGGTGTCTGACAACCGGCAATCAGAGATCTAACGACGTTGACAAGCATCTTAAGCAGGTTGATAAGTCTTTCGTCATCGTTGACCGAGACTGATGTAGGCACCCTATTTACAGAGTGTTCTACTGTAAACGACGCCTTGGATGGAGTTGGTTCCGAAGCTTTCGGAGGCGTGATCTTGGTAGATACTGGTTCGGACGCTTTCGATGGATGCGCCGGCCACGATATCGCAGAGAGACAGAAACTCCGTTTCCCACTTTCTTGCCGACGCGTGGTGTCCTTGATATTCTTCGTACGTGCGGGTACATCATCAGTTTTGCCATTTGTAGCCGCTGGACGGGCACTGCGGCTACTCAGCTTCTCTCCTGATGCCTTCTTCTTAGCTTTCTCTTTCAGAACCTTTTGTTTTTTTCTTCAGTGTGGGACATTCTTTGTCTGTTACCAAGTGTTCACCGTTACAGTTCGGGCACCGAGATGTCGGATTGTCGCAAGAATTTGCGTCGTGATTTTGACCATTTGACCCATCCAGAGAATGCGCAGTGATGACAACGCTATTTCTTTACGCAAGTAATGCGTTTACGTTTGGTAGCAAACGCTATTCTAAAATTGCTTATTATACCTGTTGTATAAACGTTGGCATCATTAAGTCGCCTTGCACGTGCGAGCTCTGATCCCGTTAAACCAATACCTACCTTTTATTTTGTGGATTACGCGATTTAGTGTCCGCCTTGGAATCAAGCGGCCCGCGGATTAAGTTCGGCTGAATGGAACGGCGGTGTTTATCGATTTAGCTGCAGCGCAACTGCTACCCATCGAGGTTTTGACACACGGGTGTAATCCGCTGAGAAATCTGCCGCGTAGCAACTGTCACTGTTGAAACAAATGGACCATCCGTTTCGTATGCAATCATTCAGGGACGCGTAGAAGGAACAGGCCGTATTGATTCCACGTGAGATACGCGGTGCCACAAGAAGAAAACAAGCAGCTACAAGGACCGTCAGTCAGAGATACGTTTATTAAACGCCACGAGTCAAACCCCGCAACAGATAGACATATACTAGATGCGCGCGTAGCGTGACAACTGCCGGCATACACGTATCAAAGTCGATAGCCTTAAACTAAGGCCCGTATTCACAAACGCAACTTACCCTTAACTTGTGACTTATGTAACCGATTGGCGCTTAACGCGTTTCAGAGACAAATCTTGTACTTAAGATAAACCTTAATCGACACTTAACTGCCGGAAAGTAAAGTACAGCTACTGGCAACCATAAGTGCATGCAACTTTCTCTACATTCGTAAAAAAAAATGGCCGACTGCTATGACAGCCTTGCCGACTTGGCCGATTTCGTCGGACGTGTGGACGATATTACGGAGGATGAGGCATACCGATAGGCGCCGCCGTCACGGCCAGTTCTCAGGGATCGACAGAATCCCATAGAGGTGTACAACGGCGCGGAATTCTTGTCGCGGTACCGCTTTTCGAAGCCAGCGATGATATTTCTGCATTATTATTATTATTATTATTATTATTATTATTATTATTATTATTATTATTATTATTATTATTATTATTATTATTATTATTATTATTATTATTATTATTATTATTATTAGAAGAAGATCGCTCCCGCATGCCTTCTGCGTTACATCTACGCCACCTGTCTTTCAGATTCTCCCAGCATTTCTTCAGCTGAACCCACGTCCACGGCGTCACATTATGGCGGCACTTGAATTCGCCCTCTATTTTTTTCCGGGAATCCCGCTTCCGAGTGACGGATACCGCGTCCGTTCTCTTGTTTTCAACCACGCTGCGGTGGCGCAAGATGAGCTCCAGCAGCACGCGGCGCGTTCTTCTTCAGAGAAATTGGTTTTCTTTTTTTTTTTCATCGTCGTGTGCTGGTTGAAAAAAAGAGCACATACAGTTCGCAAACACACCTTCTAAGCGAAAACAAAAAACACTACGTACGGCGGACACCGCCCGTTCTCAACAACAAAACATCTAAAAAGTCGGGACACAATAGCGGTGGCTGTAGCGAGGTCCAATGTGAACTTGTGGCCAGACGAGTTTGAGTGAAGCAGTAAAACTGTAAATAGTGGTTTATTTTTCTCAGAAGAGTGCATGTGCAAGCACTGCAACATTTATTTCGGCATTATTTTGCTGCAAAAACTATTAATTTGCGATTAACCCATCGTCCACGCAAATTATTTTTGTAGCCTTGACACCAAACGACATACTTTTCCCGAAAATTGTTATTTTGGAAATTGATTCTTAAGTGTCGTTCTTGAAGCACTATCCTGAAACTTTCCTCACACTTCTACTTTTCCCACACTTATTGTCGCTCAACTTAAGTTCCTTTTGTGAATACGTCGTGTCGCGAGTACTAGACTTAAGCGTGAATGTGTGTCACGCAAGCCCGTTGACTCATGTAACCACTTGAAGAAAGTCAAACGTGTGCAGAATGTTGGGGAGTAAAACTTGCCCAAAGAAAAAGCTTGATCCGATTGTGGAAAGTGTAAAATTGGCATCTGCAACGAAGATGTCACTGCAGTAGCCGTTTCACCGAACGAGGTAGTTGCTTCAAAATAATATTATCTCGCTCCCATCCAACTTCGGTAAGAATAGTGTGAAAAAGCACAATTTTATTGACAATTTAACGTCTATACGAAAGGGGAGTCGGTACACAAGTGTCGTGGTTTGACATGGAAGGAATGAGAACGACGTGTCGCGAGTACTGGACATTGGCAAACAAGGCTAGCAAGTCTCTGCGCCACTCCAAGAAATTAATTTTTTGTTCCTCTGTCAAGGAGTGGCCACTAACGGGGGATTCTTTACGAGGTGGGCGCACGCGGCGTCGTGCCGTTGGTTGGTTTGGCGATTTGCCGAGAACTCTTCACGAGAGCGCGCAAACCAACGGTTGCGTGCAAGAGGTCTCGCAACGAAACGGGTAATTGCGCCATCTCACGCGACCGGCGTCCACGGCGGCTGCTCTAGTGTGCACTTAACCCGAAATGGCTGCTGAACCGCCGGAGTAACGTCCACGAAAGACGACAAAGAACAAATCCGCCCCGGCAGCTAATATACTTCTGTGCGTGGGCGGACGTACTCGGACACTAAACGTTATCACTAGACTGCGGCAGTGCACGTCCCTTTGTCCCTCTTGCTCGACAGCCAAGAGTGTCGCGCCGAGACTGCGGCGAGTTCAAAGACCGCAGGATGGAGTGTCAGTCGCAAAGGAAAGCACGGCTGTGCGCGCTGCGCCGTTCGTCTTCGAACGCAGATCACTGTTCGTCCTTCCGGTGTGGCCGCCGGTGTCTACGTGTCGCGCCAGCTCGGCGCGTCAACACGGGTCGGAGTTGTCTCGCGTGTCATTCGTCGCCGCCGCGTCTCGGTCCGGGTCGGCATACAGGAGACAAGCCGCAACGACACTGCCCCAGCGCAGTGTCTTTGAGTCTGACCGTAGACAGGAAGACCGAGCAGTGATCTGCCCCAAAGAGGACGGCCTCACTTTACATCCCTGGATTGCTTAGCAAGTGTTCCTTGGATTGGCTTGCAGAAAAGAACAAAACAGCGGATGTAAGGCTACCGATAACTTCCAGCGGTCGTCATGGTGGAAGCGATGGTAATAATGCTCAACTGCAACCGCGAAGTTGGGCATACTATATAGAGCATGGTGATGTGCACACACGCTAAGTGGCTTATGCAAGTTGAAGACGCGGTGGCTTCTGGTAATCGCCTGCAATGTTTTCAACCGAAGCTTGTATTGGCTCGCAAGTTTTGGAGGTGTTGTCGTGGTCACGCAAAAAAAAGAACCCGGCTGCTCTCAGAATTGAGCAGCTGTGCCGGCGCCGAATCACATGACGCGCGCGGCCAATCAGGGTCGTATTGTTTGTCGCGGGGAGGGAAGTGGAAGGAAATAGGGTTGTGCGCGCTCCGCCAGGATTTCCTCGCCTCAGATCGGTCTCGGCGTCCGGTTGGGAAGGCCCCGCGTGGTGCGTTTTGCCGAGGTGCAGGCTGCGTTTGAGCAACGGCACCGCGAACTTGCTCGGGAAAGGGCTCGTCGTCGACTTGCCGATTCTAGCGTGAGGGCTTCCGAAGCTCAGGCTAAACGTCAGCGAAGAGCCGCGACCCCCAGTTGCAGGAGCGCGATGTTGAGGCCAAACGTCAGCAAGAGCCGCCGCCCCCAAGTTGCGGGAGCGCGATGTTGAGGCCAAACGTCACCGTCGTCTTGCCCTCCAGGAACCCGACAATGGTGGTACACGCCTCGGCAACGCTTGTGCCAACTTCCCCGGTGCGACGGCCAGATTTCAACGCGAGTTTCTCAACCGGAACTTCGGAGCCAATGGCAGTGCGTGCGACCGGTTGTGGTTCGAGCCCAACGTGGTACTCATCAGTGCAATTCGTTCCGAGGAACACCGAAGAAACACACGACAGGCTTCGCTTACCCCCCTTTTCCGGTAGGAAAAGGGCTGGTCATTTTTTTTCTTTTACAGCCAAGCTGTGTATGGCTAGGCTTCCATGCATTTTTTGTGTGCATGTGCAAAAATGTGGGCCGATCCTGGCCATAGTGCAGAAAGGGTCCAAGCGCAATGGCACATACCCCTTTGGACTCCGGGTGGTGGGCTGGGGGACCTGTAAACTCGCCCGTGAACTACCCTTGTCACACCTAGGACCCTAAGAGGTCCCAGGAACAAGGGTAACAACAGATTTTATTCGAATGTTGAAGAAACAAGAAACAGGGGGAAAGAGTGAAAGGTGTACAACAAAAAATGTCACAGTTTCGCCCTAAGGGCGAAGCAATGAATGCGATAGCAACACAGCAATGTCATACGAAGTAAGGTGAGCGGCTTTGGTAGCAATATGAATTGTAGTAAACATGAGCTGATTAAGTAAGCAGGTGTGCTGCGGCGTAAGTAGACCGACATGAAGAGAGACTCGATGACCACGAGAAGGCGCGTGTGAAACGGTGGTGTTGATGAGAAGCACTTCCCGTGGGCAGCGCGTGCGAAGGGACACACCTGTAGCGCTGCACTGCCGACCCGGGCATGATTGCATGTGTAGCGTGCGTTGGAAAATATGGCCCCACTATTACTAACTGATTGAACAAGCGTGGTGTGAGCGCGCACAAACAAACATGAATAGATCACACTGAATGACTGCAGACAACGACTGTCAAAACGCTGGCAGCAAGCGCATACGCCGCAGCAACGGGCGAAGGTACGTGCGGTCTATCGCTTCAACGGAAACTGAGCGGCGAATGCACGGCGCATAAAGGGCAGAGCCGTGTGGAGATAAGCGACGGTGCGAGCGAGCGACGAGCGCGGTTGTCGGCAGAGTGGAAGTGCGCCACCCCCCCCCCCTGCTCCCTCCGGCGCTGCCTTTCCGCTTCCTTGCTTGCGCGTGGGAGATTGAGTGCGTTCGCTCTCCGTGATAGCGCGCGTCCCCGCACGCTTCCGTTCGGGCACACGGCGCGCGGCGAAGATTTTATCTATAGGGAACCTCACGTCGACGGCGACGCCGACGGCAGAAATCCGGTTGAAGTGTCTATATAATTGCTATCGCAATAAAAGAAGGATAAAGAAAAACAAACATACATGGAAGTCCATAGCAGGAGGGGGAACCGCCAACAGTGAGGCATTAACGGTGAGGAACGTGGCGCTGGTAGATCTCCCGCGATGCGGAGATCACGTCGCTCACGGCCAACCTCTTGAAGAGCTTCAGGTATGACCATGAGCAGATCCGCCGCATCACGGGGTCATTGGCGGGGTCCCAAGAGTCCAGTTTGCCAACGATATCCGCGTGCACCGTCACTCGTTGATATCGCCGTGCCAAATGGAGACGGGCAGGCTCGTACTTGGTGACCATGTCTTGGCGTGCCTCGGTAAATGTCTGCGGGTGGTTTTCAAAAGGACAGCAGACGTCCAAGATTACTGCCTCCTCACCACGCGCCAGGACGATGTCAGGGCGAAGGTCGGTATCCCCGATTGGCCGGTTGTCGTATATATGATGGTGAACCGATCCCCATATGCCATACGGAGACGCGCCACGATGTTGTTGTGGCGCGCCGTGTACAGCGCACTCTTCGCAATGCAGTGACACAGGACCTGCGACAGCATCTCCCTGCCATAACCGCACACCCTGCAACGCGTGCGGCCGTCACACACATGGAGGCTCTATTGAGGGGATGGAGGTGGAGCCTGGCCCTATGGATGAACCACCACTCCGCAAACCAGGTGTAAGAACCCGTGTACATGAAGTGCGAACTGGCGGGGTCGGCGGCCACGCACTGCATGACAGCGCCCTGGTTAGGTTTGTCGTGGAGCGCTGAGTCGCGGGAGGCCGATTTTATGGCCCGGAACGTGCGGATGACCCGCCTGCGGTGTTTCAGATTGAGGGTGTGGTTACCACAGGAGATCCGAACTCCGTCTGGATTCAGCTTCCAGAGACCATCCAGGCGGCGCGTAGCCTTCCGGGCATCTGTCCAAATTGAGCTGAGCTGCGACGCAGGCGCCCTGAAGTTCCCTTCGGTAGACCCGCTTAGGTAGTTCTTCACATCCTGATGCTCCGCTGGTCGGCGAAGACGCTTGGAGACCACCTCGCGGAGGCCCTCGGACGCCATGTCACGCAGCTCAAGGTCACCGCTAGTGAGAAGTTTAAACACGTTGTCGACGCGGCAGATGTCACTTAGCTCAGCAGCAAGAGATATTGCCGCCGCCCCCGAGCGAGGACTGCCGTAGATGTACTCGGTCGACGTGTTCACTGAGAGATACATCATCTTCAGGAGTGCCGCAGCGCATCATAGAGTTGAGCGCCGGGAACACGAACGTCCGGACACAATCCAAGTGCCGCCATTGGGCCAGCATGGAAGATAGAAGCTCCGAGCCTCTCTGGATCGCCTGGTCCACGATGATGATATCATCAAATAGGATCCGGAAGCCGACCGGACGTCCCAGAAACTCTTCGGCATCGAAGTCAACCATGCAGGGGACATATGGTGGTACCTGCGACGGAAAACGACGAAGGCCGTGTCCCGACCGGACGAGAGCCTCTCAGGTGAAGGGAGCGGCACTTGGTAGGGTTGAGCGAAAGGCCCAACTCCGTGGCGAGCGCCTCCGCTCTGTCGATCCGGGGCCTGAAGAGACGACGGACTTGCCGCGATCGGCGTGAGGTCATCGGCGTACGCCAGGATGTTGTGACGGCGCTCGCCGCCCTGAATATCACGAAAGATGGGATCGAAGACAAGGTTGAATAGGAGACCACTTAGAGGATAGCGCTGACGGATACCCGCCAGGATGGGAATCGGTGCAGTGGACCCGTCAGCAGCCAGTACCGGGGTACGGTTGTCAGTGTACAAATACTCGATGAGCTGGACGAAGTGGCTGGCTGCACCTGCACCCCGTATAGGGCGTCCAGCAATGTCTTATGGGAAACCGATCCATAGCCATTGGTGAAGTCGAGGAATGCGAGGCAGATGTCTTCGCCACCACTGCGGGCCTTGTCCAAGCGCTCCTGCAGGATGTAGTTGTGCTCGAACACCCCGTCGGGATGGAGGAAGCCCTTTTGGCAGTGGGAGAGGAGCTAATGTTCTCCGAGCCAATCCTGGAACCTCCCTGCGAGACACTTGGCGTATAACTTGGTGGTCGAATCCCATGGTGGCACAGTGCCCTTTAGGAAACTCCCATAGACAGTGGCGCCAGAATACCCTCTAGGTGTTATAATGAGAAACTCTATGGCCTCCACTCGGAGGCCACAGTAATGAATCAGCTGAGTAGTGGTGATATCTACAAGTAGCTACGAGCAGACGACGGCAGCCCTGAGAACGACTTCCGGTCACGGTGCTGTCGTGTGAAACCTCGGAGATCCGACTGCTGGCATCCCGTGATTGTGATGTGCCCTTCTGTCAGGGCTAGTCAGACAGGAAGCCGCGGACGGTTTGCGGACACTCCGTGACTGCATAATCGAAGAAGTCCAATGCAGCTCTTGAAGTGTGCAGAAAGACGCGCAAGAGACGCGCTCGTAAAGTTCACCTGCTGCTGTTCGCCTACCTCACACGTTGTGTATCACTCGTCAACGTTTGCCTGAAGTCTGGTGGCGTGGTGTTTGCGAGGCGTGTTTCACCGTGTTCAGTCAAAAGTAGGGAGTTACGACTACCATATTATTGTTTACTTATCTGCTTTCAAGCGGCTGCGCTGGCCGATGGGCTTGGCATCGGACAACGCGACCAGCATTCAACACCTAAAGCTTTCTTTGGCCTGAAATGCGACCATATCCTATGCATGGGTGCGAATTCGACAATCGTACGTCTGATGTTTTGCGGTATGGCTTTGTGCGCTAAAAGCTCACAACGTCCTTCGAGTATAATTGCGGGTCATTTGAATTTACAAGTCTAATGACAGGTCACAAACACACATTTCGCGCCTTTGACAATAAAAATGACGTCACTTCTGTTTCTTAACGCTTATGGCGTCACATTATCTTTTGTCCCGCCGGAAGTGTTGCCTCGTCACACAAATGGTGCTAAGCCCCATGAATCGCTGATGAACCACCATGTTTTGAACACCCCCCCCCCCCCCCAGAAATTTTTTCCGCAACCCCCCCCCCCCCCTTACCCACCATTTTTTCTCGTCGCTTCGCGCTGCCATAATTCATAAAACCGGTGCTACTATCACAATTTCATTCCTGGGCGCTTCCGTTTGGGTTGGTAATTTACAGAGAATCATGTCTGAATATGGAAAAAAACTGTCACAGTGTTTGTTAAGGCTTTGACACTCTGTGAAGTTTAGGGCGAGAATGTGGCGGCCGCATTTTGAAGCAACAAATGCGCAACAAATGAAGCAACAAATGCGGCAGCCGCATTTTAGATGATGGCGAGAACGCTCGAGGCCCGTTTACTTAAATTTAGGTGCACGTTAAAGACCCCAGGTGGTCAAAATCTCCGGTATACATTTCCGCCGCTTCCCTTCAGGTGCCGGTTAGGCCGCGCTCGCGCAGGATCTTAGGCTACGTTCACACTTGGTCTCGAAGCTGTCGGAAGCGGCAAAATCTCGCAGAATTCCGCCCACCTAGGTGGCAAAACAGGCAGAAAAACAGGCTGCGAGCCAAATCAGTCTCGGGCCGATTTTTTCGCCATGGCGAAGCGGAAACGCGGCGGAAAGTCGTTCTGCTTCACTGGAAGCTACACTAGCATGTAAACAACCGGTCGTAAAATTGAACATGACACCAAAAGTGTAGGCTGTAATGCTGATCGACGTGATCAAGAACCAGCCCTTGCTCTACGACAAGAGTGGCACTAAAACGTACTGTCAGCAATACTCGCGATAGTATTCAACGTCGCGCGACTGGAGGTGCGGCAACGAAGCCTTGGCGTGACCCAACTTCTCGCGCTTTTGCAAAGCCAGGCGAACCCACCACCGCCATTTCCGAGGTGTCCGCGTCTTCCGTTTATTCATTGTCAATTTCTAGAAAACAAGTACGTAGAAGTATAAAAGCCATTTCTTCTTCCACTCCCATGGCAGACAATAGTTAGGCAGATTCCTCGTTGGCGCTCCATAATTCTCCTCGCACGTGTACGGTATGTTGCAGAAGTCGCGGGGTGCTTTTCTCGTCGCGACGATAGATTGAGAGCGTAGGTCTCACGTAGGACGCGCAGGCTTTGGCGAGCCCCAACACAAGGGCCAGCCCGGGTTTTAGCTGTGGTGTTCCCGTTGCCCCTTTGGTGTCCTGGAGGCGCCGACAATACGAAATGATGAAATGTTATTACAACTTGTAAATAAAAGCTATTAAAGAAATATTATCACGCCTAGGCACCAACCTGTGACTCAGCGCTACCGCGCCTGTGTGAGGAAAATTACGGAACGCCAACGAGGAATTTACCGAAGGTCGCAGATGACACGCGAAGTTGCGTAAAATGATCACTTTTGATGACGATACGTCGGTCAATGAATGAACATACCGCTCGAAATAATGCGATAATGAGCGCCACCACGCCGACAAACGTACGCAGACTAGATGGATCTGGACGAAAACGGCAGCGGCGGCCTCGGCGGTAGCAAAACAAATGTGAACAACTTGGACAGGCATGGAAAAAATTTTCCGGCCGCTTTGGCCCTTCCGGCCGCTTTGGCCTTTCCGCCCGCTTGCGGCTTCCCAAGTGTGAACGTAGGCTTAGTCTGCGCGAGAAACGTCTCTTGTTTGCGAGTGCGCCCCTACGGAAGGCTGGTAATTACTGTTGTGTTGTTGAATCCCAAACCAGCTATTACGGAAGGCTGGTAGTTGCTGTTTTGGTGTGCAATCCCAAACCAGCAATGTACACACGAAGGGGTTGATGACAGCCGTGAAATTCCACCGACTCGCAACAGAATGCACGAAACAGACAGCCGACAAGCATGAATTACTGCTGTGCGCCGTACAGCGTGAGTAAATTCTTGTTGCAGGCGCTGACAGTTCTCGTCAGAGTTCAGGCGTCCTGAGAAATTGATTATGTGCACTATGCACTGAACAAGACCGGAGTTCATTCCTGCATCACTAGTACACCAATCAGTCGAGATTCTGTGAGGTACAAGGCCGCTTCCTGTTTGCACCGGCGTAAGTGAAGCAGAAATGAGTTGCACGCACTACTTAAAATGCGTACACATGCCATATCTATGCTGTGCGGTGAAATACTCTGTACAATTCTGAATCTGTTGACGTAAAGGCAATGACGGCTGCACGCTCGCACAAAGCGGAAGACATAGCGGCCCATGCACTTGCCGCAGGAAATGCAACCCTCTAGTATGAGGGAGCAGGTCGACGAAAGCTTCGAAAAAAAAAATCCTTACGCGTTTTTGCGCGTATTTAAGTTTTCTAGCGCAAAGACGCAGCGAACAAGCTATTGCTATGGGAGTAGGTATTGCCTGTTCACACGTGCATTTTCACGCGTATAGCCGTCCTTGACTTGTGAAATGCACTTCGCCCCGACGAGGACGACGCCATCTATGCTTAACGGAAATTAACAATTAATGATGTCTTCTCCGATCGCACGGGTCGTCTCAATGATGCGTTTTCGAAGACTGGTCCATTCAGTGGCGCGATGAGAGACCGTTGCTCCAAACGCCCACTGTACCTGTCGTCCTTACTGTATTTACTGAGTTTACTTTACTTTTTACTTAATTTCTTCACTAGCACACACACACGTGAAGGGGGGACGGAAGGGGGGGGGGGGGGGGGCGGTCCCATGTCTTTGATATACATGTATAGCGTTTGCTTAAACTACCGATATTTATTATCGATCACGTGACGTAGAGGAAAGCAGAAGCTTGCCCCCCCCCCCTCCCGGTCGTGCCGGTGAACCCCCCCCCCCCCCCGAAAAACGTTTCTGGCTACGCCCCTGGCGCCGTCTACGTCAGTCTAGGTGCACCTAAGGAGATGGTGCAGCGATTCATGCCAATGCACCTAATAGCTTACAGTAACTGGCGTTTGTCGAATCGTTGATCAAGACAAAAAGCAGTCATTGCACTGTTGGATGAGAATTTTCAGCCGTTCCGGTTTTTGCCTGGGAAGACTCAGATTATTATTGAAAACTGGTTCAGAAGCTTGGACACTCGATGTAGGAAGAGTAGAATCTGGGAGGACAAATGCATTGCTGTCTGCCAGCGATTCATGCCAATGCACCTAATAGCTTACAGTAACTGGCGTTTGTCGAATCGTTGATCAAGACAAAAAGCAGTCATTGCACTGTTGGATGAGAATTTTCAGCCGTTCCGGTTTTTGCCTGGGAAGACTCAGATTATTATTGAAAACTGGTTCAGAAGCTTGGACACTCGATGTAGGAAGAGTAGAATCTGGGAGGACAAATGCATTGCTGTCTGCAGTAACTTCCTCTATGTACGCTATCTTCGTGCCTTATTGAGGTGTGTATATTCCTGGCTGAAGTTTGTCACCATTAGCTACGCTTTCCTCCGTGCAATTGGACGATTCCCCTTGCGACGCCTATTTTATGATCAAGCAGTAGGTGTTGGTCGTTCTCGACGATGCCTTCCATGTCTCCGGCTGCTTATGCACCGACGGATATGATGATGCTGGGTCGTGGCGGGATACTGACTTGATCTCAAAAGTACACTCAAAGCACGCCGACTGAGAGTCCTATCTGGTGGTATCGCTTGATCTGTGAACAGCGATCTGAGGACAGCGGACCTTATGTTGATAACTGCACCGTATCGGCTCAGGAAGTCCATGCCGAGAACTGCGTCTCGGGCGTATTGTTGCAGAATAACGAATATTGCAAAGAAGGTCCGGTAATGAATTGTAATTCTTGCCACGCAGATTCCAATCGGCGTTATTAGGTGCGAAGGGTCAACGTAACGGCGGGTAGCAGCGGCGTAGCTCATCGCTTCCGGCTGAGGCAGCGGCGATTCAGGAACTCCTAGCGGCTGGTGGACGTCTTCGCGGATTTATCTGTAATTGAAGCCACTTGAAGCTGCGACGAAGGGAACATCTCACGCAGTTCCTCCCATAGGACCGCGCTGATGGTCTCGCACCGGTCATCGGTGCCTAGTACTTGGGCTTCAGCGTTCATTGTCGTCAGCGTAGGGTGGTTGTACTGCTTGGTCCGCATCTCAAGCGTCGTCTCGGTGTTGGTGGTCTCAGATATAAATTCTGTGACGGCCTTTGCAGGTTCCATATCATTCCGTCAAAAATTCTCACTTCACATGACGCATCATAAAAAGGACTTTTTTTTTTCCTCTGTCATGTCGGAGTCGCCGTGGCGAAAGTTTCGGGTCATTTCCTCTGTGAAGACCACGACGCTCTCATTTATTACCTGTACTCGAACGTCGCGAAGAGCTTCGGCCCTGTCTCTTCGTGTGACGTTCGTGAAGGTCTTGAGGAACTTGCTTCGCTGGGGGAGTCGCTGGGGGTGTCAAATGCAATCACAATGCGTCACAATGTATCTCGCTATCATCGACTATCATAAAGCATCAGCTCGGTGTCCCAAGCGCCCACCGGTGACGCAAGAAGCACCGGCAGCCAAGCGCTTCAAGTATCGCGTTTCAATCGCTGAGCACTGTTCTCGTGTCAACATGCGGAACTGGGCATGTGGCACTAGGTATGTGTCTCCTCCCTCCATATCGGACCCCGTGTCCATGCTTACGTGACCGCTTTCCTCGCCCACCGCACAACCGAAATCTCGTACGGCCCACTTTCTTCTCCTTCTTTCTCCCTTGGCAACAAGGGTACTCCCCAAAGCTCTGTCTTGTCCCCTCTTCTATTTAACGTCACCCTCTTCCCGCTGGCATGTGCACTACTCACTATCCCAGCTCTGTCTCATCCTTTCTACGCCGATGACATCACCCTATGGGTGACCACCGGCAATCTTGGCGACATGGAGACCACTCTCCAGGCGGGCGTGGACGCGGTGGCGACTCACGCCCGGTTTGTCGGGTTGAGCTGCGCTCCGGCCAAATCGGAGCTTTTGCTCCTTCTGCCTCGGGGGATGGCCCCCCTGTCGCCTTCTCGATCCACTCACAGTCTCCCTTGACGGAAAACCCCTTCCCCTCGTCTCTACTCTCCGCATCCTCGGACTCTTTCATCAACGCCCCAGTAGATTACCGCGCGCGTTGGCAGCGGAACCGCATCAACTGAAGCACTTTTAGCAACAGTTCGCTCAATAAACGTAGCCAACACAAGGTTCATTTACATGTTTCTACAGCCGTATTAAAAAAACAAGAACTCTTACGCTAAAGCTCTTCGTAAGAGAAGCTGGGAGCCAATCGTGATATTTGATATATTTTTAGAGAAGGCGGTCGGCCAATGGCAAACATGTTGCATGACACTGAGGTTATGTACCCAGATGGAGGGCCAATGCGCTGTACTTCATTTGCTTGTTTTTCGTATTGCTTGGCGCATGCGTATTTTTCATGTTTGTATATAATGGCTGCGTTTCCAATAAAAAAATTCCGCTCCAATTTACGCTGCGAAGGTGGTTGGCCAGCGAAGTTGTGGTATCACCTGATCGCATAACCAATGTGACGTAGTCTTGAATGATTGAGCAATGCACTACATGAAATGATTGACAGAAAGACAATTAAATTGCCTAGCCTGAGCCCGATGCCGTTGTGCATATTGGCGTTGCTGTTCCCGTCGCCGCTCGTCGTGTTCACGCTGCTCTTCGCGAGTCCTAAATATGCGTGGCCTACCCATAGTGCTATCACAACACAAATGAAATCAGTTGCTAGGCGGGTTTATCTTTTACATATGAAAGTGTAGTGATGTCACTCCCTGCTTCCTATGCTACAGTTGCCGCTTCCCGGCAGCTGGACCTTCTGCAACCGTAATCTTTACCGGGAAACGCATACGGCGAACGCTACGTCCTTCACATTGTTTGAACGCGCCTTATCATATATCATGTGGTTTCGACACTTGTTTTTTTTTATTGAAACGAATACTGGGGTGTGTCGTGCATTCGTAATTCCAATAGAGATTTGAACTTTTTGCTTTAATTCGTGGAATGGCTTTCTGTCGACGTTCTGACGACGGAGATGAATAAATCCCGGGATTCGAGTCAAATATAAACAACTTCGCTGAAAAATGTCACAGTTTTGCCTGAGAAGCGAAGGATTGATTGCGATAGCAAATTATTACACAGCTATACGCAGCAATGTTAGTAGTTTTATTAGCTGTATAAAGTCCTGTAAACATTCGCTTACTAACTAATTTAACAAGTATGGTGTCACGCGTCCACAGGCAAACACGAACACAACTCACTCAAATACTGCGGACACTCGCTTTCAGAACGCTGGCGTGATGGAGAGCGGCAGCAGCTGCGAGCGAATTCCCCTTGGCGCTACCTCTCGGTTCAACGCGAACCAGACGCGCGAGACCACAGGGCACACGAAGCCATCAGCTATGCTCAGGTCGGCTAGCCTTCGAACCCACCTCAGATTACCTCCAAAATAGGACGCGCGTGGCCGCGCTCAGCCGCGTCATGCGCTGCCGCGGCCGGAGACACGCGTTACCCTGCCCCGCTCCCCCCCTCCCCTCCTAGCACTTGCACATCTCCCCGCTCCACCCCTTGCGTTCACGAAAAGTCGGTGCGCACCCTCCCCGCCTTCCTCCTTCGCGCGCGAGATGACACCGCCGCACCAAGCCACCATCCTTCTCGGCTCACCTTCGCATGCTTTCCCTCTCACCTACAGCATACGGCGCGCGGCCGCGATCTTATCGCACTGGGACTTTATACGGAACCTCCCGGCGACGACAACGCCGACGACCACGGCAGAAATTCGCCTGGAGTGTCTATATAATTGCTGTCGCAATAAAATTCAGTTCTGAGTCAGCGCCCGCGTTGTGTTTTCACTGTCCTTCGTCCTTTCTATCCTGTTTCTAGTCTTCCAATATGTACCAACTTGCCTGGTTCTCGATTCTTCTGCAACGGTAAACAGCTCCTGCAAACGGAAAGCTTTGTGAATTTGGCCCCTGTCTTTTATCCAAGCCACTTCTTTCGAGCAAACCAATCGCAATAATATTGCCGCTATGACATTTTCTACTGTTCAACGACGTATCAATTCTGCTATAAACAGACAAACACAAAAAGAAACGTCGCTGTGGAAGCCCTCCTGTTAGTAGACTGGACTGGACTGGACTGGACAAACTTTATTTTCCCGTTAGTAGAAATAGGCACATTTTTTTTTTTGCAAGCGGAATATTACCTGCACACGTGGCGTTTGAGACCGCCTGTGCCGAAAATGTCACATACATATATATATAGCGTATATATACGCTTCATACCGACCGTGGTCCAATATTCACGGACAGCCCGCGATGTAGCAGTGGCTATACCTATACCTTTCTCCCCTTTTAGCCGTCACCGGTGGCAAGTGCTATTACAAAAATTACTTCTCGAAACAGCGACACACGTGTTTGGCATAGGATACAAATAAAGAAAAAGAACGCGTGTGTTTCGTAACATCTAACAACAATACGGGTACCTGCATGCATACAGAAATCCGCTTGCTAGCCTAATTTGATGTGAAGCCCTTTGATGTGCCGTTCTATGTGCCCCAGAACTTTCTCTTCCACGTGCAGTTCAATCTTTGCAGTATGCATGCGCTGGTTTGCGTGTGCTGACTCTTTTTTGGCGCATGGCTTCATATTGATTCTGAAGAAAATAGTACGGTTTGCAATGACTCATTGGTATTTCTGTTCATATATTCGTGATATCACAACTGAAAAGGGAGAGATAAGGGAGGGTGGTGGTGGAGTTATAGAGTGCTACACCCTAGATACAGGGAGAGGTGTTACACTGAAGAAACATTTTGCGGCTGGTCTAATACCCCTGACACACGGGCACTCTAAAGTCCTTTAGGTAAGGGGACATCTACCGGAAAAGCGTTCAAGCGCAGTGACACACGACAAAGGCGTGTCTCCCTCCCGGCAAAGTTCCTTTGCGGGAAAGAAGATCGGGAATCTACTTTTCGAGCGGAAAGGTGTACTCTCGCATACAGAGTGCACAACTCATCAATAGACGAAAACGAGTTACATAACTTCGGTGCCCCGTAAGTACCTTTTTACCTTGCAAGCGGTAATGTGATTTGTCACACAGTAAAGATTTACTGTAGCTATGCCCTCAAGCGCTCGCACCACGTCGCTAGCGCCGCTATGTTGAATTCCGAATAAGCGCATTATAAGCCATCAAAAATGGGGGAAGAATGTTTTTAGGTTGTACAATCACTAAATGTAATCTACATGCGCAGCTTTTTGTAAATGTTTTCTCTCTTGCTGCTTTAACAAGCAACGCTTTTTTTTTCGCGGCTTTTCTCTGAGGAACCACCTAAAGAAGTTAGTGTGGTGCCGTGTGTCATCGGCGCAACACCTTTCTGCAAAGGGTCCTTCGGACTAACAAAACGGGTTTCCTGCAAAAGACTTTACTTTTGCCCGTGTGTCAGGGGTATAACGCACCTCGTTGAAAACTACATACAGAGAAGCTTTGTTTAAATCCATAAAGAGTGCTGGCACCTGTGTTAGTTTCTTTGTCATTGCAATGTCAGTGCAAGGTCATACAGAAGGCCCTCGCATAAGCCACATCATCCACGTTACAAGTTGTCCAAACACAGTCCCTTCGCATCTGCTCGGGTGCGCGCGCATGTGCTCTCGCGCACCCGTGCTACGCAATGTGACACGCGTCGAGTATCTCAAAGAGCTGTAGTGCGCAGTATAAGTGCGATTGTGGCCTAATGAAAAACAGAAAAGTGTGACCTAATTGTTAGAGCAAGGGCTGTTGTTCTGGGGGAACAAGGTTCGATCACACAACCGGGGTGCGTAATTAATTATTTTTTTTAATATGGGCTGATCGACAATACAACAGCAGCACCCAGCAGCCACGGTCAGGAAAGTCCGGGAGAGCTCGCAAAGAAAGCTTCGCTTTAATATGGTGCCAGGAAAAGACGAAGTAAAAAAGACGGCGGCGACAGCTAGCCGCTTCCCGTTGGAGACACCCGTAGTGCTTCGCACGCTGGCCGACGTGGTAGCCATGTAGCGCCGGTCGCGGCTCCGACATCTTGTGCAATCCGGGCTAACGGCCAACCAATTTCGCGCGGACATCGCCCGTGTGCTTAATCTTCTTGTTTGAGCTGCTAACGGGCCCGTGTAGCCCGTTAAGGGGTCCCAGAAGGAATAGGATAGATCGCAGACCATGCTCAAGAGCCCAGTTGCGTAACGCTCTTAAAGGGACGCTTTCTAGGCGTATTCTACCGGACTTTGCTGACCGCGGTTGTTGCTGTTGCTATCTTGCCAATTATGCCCACACACAGGACTGCACTCACATAACGAATAGGTTTAAATGTAGACCCATCTGTACACCCCTGTGTACAGATTAATATCCGGTTGCCAGTGCGCAATTACGCAGTGAAACAACAAACTGTATAGCTCAATAACAAATATACTCGTTCAAACACATAATTATTTAATTACTGCCAAGTTTTCTATGCCTTCTTTCTCCGGGGTTTGGCACATCAGCTCTGTCAGCTTTTTGCAAAGTAAGGTGGGCCGATCATGGCGATGTGCAATAGCATGATGGGATGATCCCAAACATAGCATGATGAAAAGTGGGCCGATCTCGTGCAATCCGCGGTCGCGTGGATCGCGTGGGTCGCGGCGTGGTGGGGTTCCGTCGTCTTGCTCACCTAATGGGCTGGAACGTAATGGCTAAGCTGCAAAATCCGTTGGCAAAGATCAACAAATTTATACCGTTTAATTAACTGCTTCACAAAAGCTTCGTTTCATATAGATTCTAAACTGTGCGTTTGATCTGCATTATATTCTTTTTCTTTAACAGCGGAGCTGTTTAAGCCGGCCGTTTTTGCTTAAGCAAAACCTACCCCAGCTATGACGTCACTGCGTTGCCTAGCAACACCATACCAGCTGTAAGATAGCTTCGCAAGACTCCGCGCCTAGACACCGCGCGCAGCGCGTCTCCTCCGCTTACCATAAACGTTCCATGTTGCAGGTGTGAAGGCGGGGTTGCTAGTGTGCGGGCGGTAGTAGCAGCCATGGGGAGACCGAGGAAGAACCGCACTCCCGAGGAAGAGGCCGCTTTCCGGGAATCACGCCACTTGGCCAAACAAGAATACAATCGCCAGCGTCGAGCTGATCCTGCACAGAGAGCCGAGGAAACCTTAGCCAAGCGAAGGCGCAGACTTGGTAGTGCTTCATCATCATCATCATTCGCCTATATTTATGTCCACTGCAAGACGAACGCCTCTCCCTGCGATCTCAAATTACCCCTGTCTTGCGCTAGCCGATTCCAATTTGCGCCTGCGAATTTCCTGACTTCATCACTCCACCTAGTTTTCTGCCGTCCTCTACTGCGTGTCTCTTCTCTTCGTATCCATTCTGTAACCCTAATGATCCACTGGTTATCCATCCTGCGCATTGCATGGCCTGCCCAGATCCACTTTTTCCTCTTAATGTCAGGTAGAATATCGGCTATCCACGTTTGTTCTCTGATCCACACCGCTCTCTTCCTGTCTCTTAACTTTAGGCCTAACATTTTTCGTTCCATCGCTCTCTATACGGTCCCTAACTTGTTCTCGAGCTTCTTTGTTAACCTACAAGTTTCTGCCCCATGTGTTAGCACCGGTAGAATGCAATGATTGTACACTTTTCTTTTCAACGACAGTGGTAATCTCGCAGTCAGGATTTGGTATTGCCTGCCGTAAGCACTCCAGCCCAATTCTATTCTTTTATAAATTTCTTTCTCATGATCAGAGTTCGCTGTGAGTAATTGACCTAGATAAACGTACTCCTTTACAGACTCTAGAGGATAACTGGCGATCCTGAATTCTTGTTCCCTTGCCAGGCTATTGAACATTATCTTTGTATTCTGCATATTAATCTTCAACCCCACCCTTACACTTTCTCGCTTAAGATCCTCAATCATTTGCTGTAATTCGTCCCCATTGTTGCTGAATAGTACAATGTCATCTGCAAACCGAAGGTGGCTGAGATATTCGCCGTTAATTGATTCTCACTCCTAAGCCTTCCCAGTCTAAGAGCTTGCGTACTTCTCCTAAGCATGCAGGGAATAGCATTGGAGAGATTGTGTCTCCTTGCCTGACCCCTTTCTTGATAGGTAACTTTCTACTTTTCTTGTGGAGAACCAAGGTTGCTGTGCAATCCTTGTAGATATTTGCCAAGATATTCACGTATGGCTCCTGTAATCCTTGGTTACGTAATGCCCCTATGACTGCTGGTATTTCTACTAGCCTAGCCCAAATACGTGGCCAATACCTTGCGATAGCCAATTGATAGCCAATCAATAGCTAATCGATAATAGATCAATATCAATAAATTCCGGAATAGGCTGGGGATGACTTGGTAGTGCTTAGCCTAGCCAAAAAGCCAGGACTAGCTAGGTGCCTATCAGCTCTGCTGTCTCTTCAGCATTTGCGCCTCCATTGCAAGCTACGCGAATTTTTTTAAATTTTTTTAGACTCCGACGCCGTGTATTTTCCACATGCC
Source organism: Dermacentor silvarum (assembly GCF_013339745.2). Classification (NCBI taxonomy): domain Eukaryota; kingdom Metazoa; phylum Arthropoda; class Arachnida; order Ixodida; family Ixodidae; genus Dermacentor; species Dermacentor silvarum. The sequence goes on along the minus strand of NC_051154.1, from coordinate 188,851,866 downwards.
TGCGCACTACGCAAATTTTTTTAATTTTTTTAGACTCAGACGCATGTATTTTCCACATGCCTGCAAACGCTGGAACACGCACAAAAACACACGAGTGCACACACGTAGTTTCTTTTTTCGTAAGGGCAACGTACTTATCTTTAGGTTCGTAGTTTTTAGTAGTAGCTTCTATTTAGTGGTTAAATTTCTTGAACACTAAAAATTGATCATATTCCCTGAAAAACTCGAGCATCGAAATGTTTTCGCCGTGCATGCGCCGCGCCTGCGTCCGAGGCTAACTTCTAAACAGTACACGTGGTAAAAGTACCGCTTTTAATTATCGCCTCAACATCGACTTTTCTTGGCAGTTTTGGTGAGCAACTGAAGCGAAGTGTGCACTTTGTGTCTTCTTTTAGCGCTAGCATATGACAGAGACATTGAGAGCAGCTCCGTGCGTGCATTTAAGTTAAAATGGAGTGACCAAGACCACACCGTCCTGCCCTGTTCTTTCTCTGTGTCCTGTTATTGGCGCTGGAAAAGATGTCTCACAGTTCTTGTAACCAACTAGGGAGTCTTTCACATTACGACAGTGATAATGACCATTGTGCCGATGATATCGACGACAAATATCCTATCTCATCAGCAGTTGGCTGGGCATCAAAGATCCTCTTGCGAGCAGGTAACAACCATGCGAGGGTCTCTAAAAAAACGCTTCCAGCGTCGTTCTCGGACGAACGGAATGCGTGTGCCTATTGTGTCGTTAAGCGTGGTCAAGCGCGCACGAGCGCAATCCGGTGCTCGCAAGTCGACCTTCACTGACGGCATGCCAGCTGAAAAAGATCGGCTCCGCACTCAACTCTCTATTACCTCTCCTTTTGTGTAAAAGATGCAATAAGCAGGTGGTGGTATAACACAGCAAGTCCGCTTTGCAAAAAAAAGGAAAAAAAAAGATTAAAGAACACACAAGAAAAGAAAGAAAAAAGAAGAACTGAATCATTTTTCTTTCACGCGCATTAGCTGTACCTGCCACGTTTATAGCCCGCATTGTGCAGTCACGCTTCTTTTCATTTTTTTTTTTATCTATTTAACAGCGAATGTAACTTTGGTTAAGTCGGTCCGTTTATGCGTGTCATGGGTGGCAGGAAAAGTGAGAAGAAGGGGGTGAATGGGTAGGGTATTGCTTTTATTAGATTGCAAAAACTTCTTCGGGAACAATTTTATTCTATTTTATTTCATTTGGTAAAAGTTTTGTATATGTGTGTAAAACAAATTCACTGCTTGTACTTTCCCTGAAAAGCTTTGCGCCCTCGAGTCTCTATACCCTGCCACCATTTCTTTTGGAAAACGCTGCGCAAAAAAGTAAGAACGCAGACAACGACGCAATTGCTGCGTGCACTTGCAGCGCGTTGTGGAATAATCCCTGCAGTCTCAGTGACTGTGAATAGCGATTGTTTCTATGTTCTCTCTTCTTTATGTATAGTGTTCTTAGCTCCTGTTTCGCGTTTCACAGTAACTTTGAATAAGTATTTCCTACCCTCCAATGCGTCTCGGTTCTATCAGTAAAATAATCTCATTGTTCTTCGGGAACCTTTATTTATTTCTTTTTGACTGAGAGCTGGCGATTAATCCATCGCCAGGCACACGAAAATAGTGCAAGAGAAGTAGTCAACCAAAGGTTGTTTTTTTTTTTCCACAACCAGTTTTGCCAACCTTTCGCCCCTTGTAATTCATCCTCTTGTTCGCCTTCGCTTTAAGCATCGATCGCGTGTCAAATTACTTCTTTGTTTCAGTTGTTCGTTTACGTCCGACCTCTTAACGAAAAAGCGTTTTATGGCGGCTTCCACCTAACACCTTCCCGCAAAACTTCGTAATGAACGTTACGTCACCGCTGGGCAAAGCATCTCAACGACAACGCTTTCTCTTTTTTGTTCTACTTTATAAATTCGACTTATCGCGAAGTAATTCGAAGTGCCGTGCAAATTATTCATGAGGTTCTTAGCTTTACGTGTTCACCTGGATCTATCCTGAGGATATATATCTGAACATGTACCGTAACCTATATCGATTATGAAGCTGCTGGTTCAGGTCCTACAGCTGGATTCCTTGTTTTTTTTTTTTTTTGGGGGGGGGGGGGGCAATTTCTTTGTCGATCTGCGTCCCTAACTATAGCTTTGTGTATAGTCAATTCGGCTATAAGTATCCTCCAGCGTTGACCCCCCTCCCCCTTTTCTTTAATATTTAGCACGCTGCCCGCGGGCATCCGAACACATGTGTGCAATGACTCATACAACGAAGAAAACTGCCTTCGCTCACAACTGTATGCGCCAAAGCGTCTGGCTTTTGTACAAATGCATGGGCTCGGAGCAAAACACGGCATAATTTGTATTTGTATACCGTCGAGAACAAAATCGGGGAACTGAACTGAACATGAAACGTGCCCGGCTCCTCAATGCGCGGTTAGGCTGGACGTGACTGCAGTTGCCGAGATGCGGCCAAGCGTGGCCATGAAGCGAAGAACAGGAAAGCTTAACGCGTTCCCTCGGCGAGGGCTTTGGGAAAGAAACCCGTCGCATGCTTGATTAAATCAAGGTGTTCGCAGCGCTCTGCATCCCGTGCCACGGTTATACTTTGTACCTGAAGCGGAGCTTTTGAATTATTTAAAGGTGGGGGGGGGGGGGGGGTCTCATTTCTTTCTTTTTTTTTTCTTGGTGCCTCTCGTGCTACGCGTACCCCATTTCGTTTTCTCGGCAAATTGACTGGGGAAACGAATTAGGACGGAGGACGTTTAATCAGCCGTTTCAGAGAAAAGAAGGAGTGAAGGGGGGCTCTGCGTGCGTGTGTGCTTGTAACAGCTAAGCGCGAAGCGGCTATACGCAATAAGTTCAGGGCGTAGAGCTCGCTCTTCTTAATCGCTTTAGTTCGGAGAATAATGAATGGCTTCGGCTATTTATTTGCGCAAAGTGAACCAGAGAGTGTGAACAAATACGGTTACGTCAATATTTGCCTGTTTCTAATCTGTAAGCAATAGCCGCCTAATTCATTTAAGTGTCTTCGTCGCGCAACTTTTATTTTTATTTTTATTTTTACTTTTTTTAAGGAGCTGCTAAGCACTTACCGACTCGGTGATTTCATGCAAGCCTCCTTGTTTCGGGCTCACCTGCATAATATCAGTACACGTGGCAGTCTATCGCAGTGCATTACAATACAAAGATTCTAAAAAAAGTTTTTATATATATTTATGACGATGTTTAGTATCACACTTAGATGATATTCTGCAGGCGTGCGCTTCTTACCTTTTGGCATATCTTTCCATGCATGTCTTTTGTATTTCCGTTGACCTTGTGTAACTTAGGTGGGCACATATTAAAAATTAATCTAGCGAAGGAATCTTTTATGTTTACTTTATTTGTCCATGTGTGGCAATTTTGATCATGTTTACTTGATAGTGTAAAGTTATGCATGACTGATACACACAAACACAAAAAAAAGAAAAAAGCTTTTGCAGATGCAGGCCAATCTGGGCAACTCATACATGAAATTAAGACAGCGTTTCCATATCACCGAGTTCCCACACTCTTTGTGAGCAGTACTGTAGGGTTTACTAGTTTTAATGAGTGATGATTCATCACCGACGCCGCCTGCACGTTCTCACCGACGCTCTGGTCAGTCATGCAGCCGCTTCGGGGCTCCTACTTAGGCTGCATTGCCGAAACACGCGGTCATCTTTGACCGCTGCCGCCGTACAAACTTCTAGCCGTCCTCCACCGTGGAGTTGGAAAAACGCGGCGTACGAAACAAAAATTACGGTTTACTGGATCAAAAAAAAAAGGCATAGAAGTTGCTGTCCGTTCGGGCGATAATCATTGATAAATACGCTTCAAAACAAAAATTCAGGACTCCGATGCAGGGTGCGTTGCCGGCTGTTCTTTGATTGACATTTGATACCGAGCAAGCCACCGCACACCGTCGTCATCCACAACAGCTTCGCTGTAATCAGAAGACACTAACGAAAGGTGCCCTTGTAAGGTGTATTTATTTTTTTCGTCCGACGAGTAAGCATGCCGTATCGAGCATGGCATAGCTAAAACTCTTCTACACGTACCTCATGTATGCAGCAGTCTACTCATTCTCCTGCGTTAATAGTTTGTCCATTATAGATGGGAGCGGCCAGCGCATTGATAAATTCACTTCGTCCGCCAAGCGTGGTGCTAAGTTACGCATAACTCTGTGACACGTCAAAGAGACAACGCGCATTTCTTTAGCAACTAGAAAAATCGTAGTAAGCCGCAAAAGATATCATAAAACCCAAGTTATGATGCAATGCCTGACGTAATACTAATAGAGATTTTGGGCCGTGAGGGTAAGAAAAAAGTGAAATTGATCCGTATCTATATTACGCCTCGAAAAAAGAAAGAAAATGAGAACACTTGTTCTTTCGTCCTTTAAATCTAAAAACACGTAAGCCCCCTAAAACGTCCGTATCAGACTATTATGAAGAGCATACTCAACCTGTCCAAACACGGAAAACTCTCGAATTATCCGCGGTGTTTCACGGTAAATCACTCCGAAGTTTAGCAGAAAGGCAAAAGTAACAAGATACTACGCATTTTCCGCCCATGCTGTTTCAAACAGGCCCTCGTCGCCTGCCCATACGATGTATCTTTTTTTAGCCAAATACGCCCCCGTTCTAACGCTTGCGGCCGATATAAGCTTCATATCCAACTAAACGACTTAACTCCATCTACAACATAAGTCCATCTACTACTTAAGGGAGGCGAGACGTATACAGAAGATCCAGCATCGGATCAACTTACTGCAGTCCCTAAGATGGAAGACTTTCTGTGATTCCCTTGACCCACATAAATCCCTGTCACATATATGGAAAACGGTGCACGGTCTTCGAACATCGCCGCAACAACGCCACCCCTTCAAATGCCTGGCTCTCTACCAAGGTCGCCGAGAGATCGACGTAGCGGAGGACTTGTGTTCGAAGGTTGCTGGTCATGCGTCCTCGTCCACCACGCATGATCCCTATGACGTTCCCATATCGAGGTATTCTCTATTCTCTGGAGAATCTGTTTTCCATCGAGGAGTTTCAAGAGGCATTGGCAGTGTGCAGACGTTCCTCATCGCCTGGGCCTGACAGGGTGCCGTACGCAGCTCTTGCTAACCTCGATCAAACCGCCCGGCATGCTCTTCTGGACGTGTACAACAATTCGTGGCGTGAAGGAGTGTGTAGGGTTTAGGACTGTTCGGCACTTTCGCTAGTGTGCAGTGATGCGGAAGAAAGACAGAGTCATTTGGGAGCATTTATCAAAATCAAAAGAACCTTAAAAGTATATATAGAGAGAAGTTAATGGCTGCATAACTGCAGAGAGTACGTCCACACATGGCACACGAGGATGAACGGGCTGAGAAATTCCCGTGTTGCGAGGCTCATGGTTCTGTCGTCACAGTACCCGTGCTCGAGCCGGCTGCGACGACACGTTCAGGGCCCGTCCAGCATGGTTCTCGGGCTCGGCACGCTCAGGAGCAGCAGCGGCAGCAGCCAGGGAATGCCTTGTCCAGCAGCACGGCCTCGGTGTCCGGCTCGTACGCTCCGCTCGCAACCGACGTGCTACAGTCGCACGTCCAGCACGGCCTCGGTGCCCAGCTCGTACGCTCGCAACCCACGTGCCGTGGTCACGCGTGAGGACCGCGTCTAGCACACATCTGTGCCAGACTAATGCTGCGCGGCACAGCTCAGGTGCGGCAGCTGAGGGACCGGCGGCCCTTGGGTCAGCCAGCGTCTCGAGCACTGGCAGCAGGAGCCCCGGTTCCTCGGACGCCCTCGTCCACGCTCGGTTCCACGATCCTCCGCACCTTGCCACGGACGTCTCGCCTGGCAGGACCTCTCGCCTCGTTCACCCCAGGAGCTCGGAACTGCTGCCCGCCTGGTTCGAACACTGCGAGATCGCGCCTCGTGCCGCCGTGATGATGATGATGATCCACAGCACAAATGGCACATACCCACCGTGCCGCCGTGCTCGTACACCCGTTCGCTTCTTCTTCCCGGAGCTTGGGTGGCCGCTCCTAAAGTCCCTATATAAGAAAAGTACCGCCATCCTTTGATAAACGCCGCTTGTCTCTCTCCTGTATCTCCGATTGGACGATTATAAGCGCGCTTTTCACTTCTTTATATTTTCTTTTTTTCCGCCTCAGAGCCATGTTGAAAGTCCTCTGCGCAGCCGCAGTCGCCGGCGGCGGCGGTGGCACGCGCCCGGCCTGAAAACTTCAACGTGGACTTTCTAGGTGCGCCACCGTCGACTTGGCTTTCGCAAGCAAAAAGTAAAGAAAAAAGCAAGCGCTTTAGGAGAGAAGGCGGCGGAGGAAAGAGTAGATGGCGGTACTTTTCTTATATAGGGACTTTAGGCCGCTCCGATCTTCTAGCGGCACCTCGCGGCACTCACACGTGACATTTTACCCCCCCCCCCCCCCACTTTAGAAAGTTGTTACATTTAAACAACTTTTCAAAGCACGTGCATGGGCATTGTTCACAGTCAATAAGGCGAAAAGTGTTCACATGTAATTTTTTTTTCAACACGCACAAAAGTAGTTCATACATGTTCACAACGACAGCAAATTCAGTAGGGGCACTTTACGCTGTGAGTCTGCACTCGGATCATATAGTCCGCGCCTACATTTTCGCTGCACTTGGTATGTTCTACCGTGAAGCCGTACTCCATGAGTATCAAACTCCAACGGAGTATCCTGCTCTTCGTGTACTTGGTTCAGTTAATGTAGGCGAGCGGGTGGTGATCGCTCAAAGTACAAATTGTTTGCCGATGCGGTAGACGTGGAATTTCTGGAAAACGCACAAGAGAGCAAGGTACTGTCGATCCACGTACGGTTCACGGTCAAGGTTCACGATTCAAGGTGCTCGCGGCTTTGACGTCATGGTAGGTCTCGCGCTAATTAAGTGAGAGGGACGGTTGTTCCGGTTCCTCTTCCGGTTCTGTCTTCAACGTGACAGCCGCGAGTCCCACTGTGTCCCTCGAAGGTGGTGTCTCTTCATACGTTTTCAGGAGGTTGATGTGGAACAGACTGGTGCGGGTTCCAAGATCAACAACATAGGCGATTTCACTATGTTTCGCTAATACAGGGAATGGGCCTTGCCACGTTAGAGTTAGCTTGTTGTTTTCCGAGGGTAGCAGTAATAACAGCTTGTCTCCGGCGCCGAGGTGACGCGGCTTTGCTTTGCGATCGTAATAGTTCTTTTGTGTCAGCTGGGCTTTCTGCAGCTCTTCTTGAGCAATTCTGCATGTCTCCTGCAAACGATCGCGAAGCTCCATAACATAACCATATGTTGTCTTTGTTTCTTCATCGAGAGTTGCTCGTGTCCATAAATCCTTTAGTATGGCCATTGGTCCTTTAATGTGTCCACCATACAGTTGGTCGAAAGCATAAAATCTGAGAATGGACTGAGGCACCTCTCTATAAGCAAATAATGGCGCCAAGTATCTGTCCCAATTCTTTGGACTTTCTTGGCACATGCGCCGTATCATTTGCTTTAACGTGACATTAAAGTGCTCAACACGGCCATTTGCCATAGGGTGGATTGGTGTTGTTGGCAAATGCCAGAAGGACAATAGCCTGCTCAGTTGTTGCATCAAACTTGAAGTGAACGATCGACCTCGGTCGCTCACGATTTCCCGTGGAATTCCCACATGCGAGAAAATTTCCACCAACGCTTCTGCTATCCTCTCCGTTTCAATGCTTGGTAATGCAATGGCGTCGGGATAGCGTGTTGCGCAGGTTAGTGCACCACTGTTAGTATATAGCGATTTCCTTTTGCCGATGTCGGTGAGAATGGCCCGATTATATCAATCGCCACACGTTGGAACGGCGTGTTAATTACCAGCATGTTGTCTAGGGGGACACGTCCGACTAGGTGCTTCGGAACAGTACGCTGACAGATGTCACAAGAGCGCACAAATCGTGTCACCACAGCCTGAACGCCTGGTCAATAAAATTCTTAGAGTACCCTGTCGGTGGTGCGTTTAATACCTTGGTGACCTGCCAAAACTCCTTCGTGCGCCATCTTAAGGACGAACTGGCGCAGGCTTTGGGGAACAACCAGCTGGTCGACTTCCTTCCTCGTCAGAGATCTGTAGCGTCGGTAAAGTATTCCCTTGATCAAAACAAATTCTGTGTTTGCTGATCGCTTCTTCATTGCCTCCCCGATTGATGAGCAACAACCTTGCAAAGTATGGTCTTCTCGCTGCAACGCTTCCAGAAATTTTGGGCTCACATCTAGTGCGTTCGATGCAGCAACAGGTAGCTTCGTTACCTTGGTCCCCCTTGGTCCCCCTCTATCCTGGGATACACTGTGGTGTCGAACAGGCTCTTCTGCTGGTGCCGACTCTTTATGCAGTCTTGAAACATCAGACGGGTCACGTGACATGTCCGAACCAGTGGGGTAGAGCACCCTGTTGATGTTCCCAAGAAGAACGTCATAGAGTGGTTTTTCCATGCAGAGTGCCAGCGTCGTTCCTCGGAAGAAAGGAGAGTCTACGTAGACCTTCGCTTCTGGAAGCTGCTTAGACGAACCGTCCAGGAGGTAAACAGTACGCATGTTACCGGTGAAATTCCTTTCCGGCACCAGTGAACGCCTGACAACCAGAGTATTGGATCCGGAATCTCTCAGCTCCGTCACAGGATGTCCATCGAGATATCCAGCTGCCGTCGGCAGCTGTTGTGTCATAATACCAAGACAAATATATTTTCCATGTGTTCTTGCAGACGGGCTTGCTTTCTCTTCTATTTTAATGGTAGAAGCCGGGTATTCGTCCTTCCGGGCGGCAGGCATCCGGTCGCAGTCAGCAATAGCATTTGATACCTCCTTGTTTCTGCTCTGTGTGTTTTGGCACTCGTCAGCTTTATGGCCATGCTTCCTGTATTTCCAGCAAGACGAGGACTTCAGTCCTTTTGAGCGCGTCCCACAATCTGCAGCACGGTGTCCCTGCTTGCCACATAGAAAGCACCGAACATTTCCTTTTCCGGCCTCTGTTTCGCAATTCTTGCTCTGCAGAACTGCTGTACTAATTTCTCTTTCTTCTTTTCCTCTGGCTAGGTTTGACAGGCCTTGCGCTTCCAAATAATGGTCAGCGGCTTCAGCTAGCTTGTCGAGGTCACGGCAGCCTTGCTCTTTCATGAAGGTGGCGAGCCTCTCATCGCAGCGTAACAAAAACTGTTCCGATACAATCTTATCTCGTAATGCATCATACGTTTTCTCTATTTTCGCCATCTGCTGCCAATGATCAAAGTACCCGAGCAGTCGACCAGCAAACTGCCGCCCTGTCTCGGAATTCTCTGGCTTAGCCTCGCGAAACTTTTTGCGGTAGCCTTCTTCGGTATACCGGAACCTTTTCAATAAAGTTTGCTTCAGCTTTTGGTAGTGTGTGGCATCCTCCGCAGACATGCGCCGGACCATGCTCAAAGCTTCGCCTGACAGGCACAAGCTTAATGATAGCGCCCACTTGTCGCTTGGCCATCCTTGGCTGGTGGCTACCCGCTCGAAGCGCTGTATGTACGCGTCGAGTTCGTCGCGGCCCTCGTTGTAGGGAGGAATAAGCTTGTGGGGACTTCTCAATGCTTCACCGCTGTTTTCTCCACGTTCTGTACCGATTTCGACCTTCCCAGCCGCGTGCTCTGCAAAACGACATCTAGTCTCCAGCAAAGTTCGTTCCGCCGTCAGTCGAGCGATCTCCTGTTCATAGGCGACTCGCGCTGCTTCCCTGTCCTCAGCTCGTTTATCGCGCTCTCTGTTATGCTGCTCGTCAATCTACTCTTTTAGTTCTTTACCTGACAAGCCAAGCTCCTTGCCTATCGGAATGAACTTATCCCAGTCCATTTCCGACCACTGCACACAAGCGAAGTGCGGCTCTTAAGGATGTAAATCGAGTTTAGTCCTTGTCGCGGACGCCAGAAATTGTAGTGTTTAGGACTGTTTGGCACTTTCGCTAATGCGCAGGGATGCGGAAGAAAGACAGAGTCGTTTGGGAGCATTTATCAAAATCAAAAAGAACCTTAAAAGTATATATACAGAGAGTTAATGGGTGCGTAACTGCAGAGAGTACGTCCACACACGGCAAACGAGGATAAACGGGCTGAGACAGTCCCGGGTTGCGAGCGTTACTAAGAACAAAATGCATCACGGTAAATTCATAAAGTCCTTCCGATGTAGCGAATGCGGTGTTTTCTTTGTCAGTATCACTCATCAGAATTTTCCAATACCCTGATCGAAGATCAAGGCTGGAGAAATATTCCGCCCCCTGTAGTGTATCTAAAGCATCGTCAATTCGAGGTAAGGCATATACGTCCTTGCGTGTGATCATATTTGAAGCTTTATAATCGACGCAAAAGCGAACGAACCACAGAACCACTTTACCAGAACCACAGGAGAAGCCGATGAGCTAGACGAAGGGTGTATTATTTCTTCCCAAGCATGTCAGCAACCTGTTGTTCAATGATATTCCGTTCGGAAGGCAATACACGATTGGGGCGGCGTCGTATAATGGCAGAACCATCGGTTTCGATGCAGTGTGTGGCCACAGAAGTCTGGCTCAACACAGGGGAGCAGTTATAGAAACAAGCTTTGTGATTCGCCAAGATATAGCCAGTAAGGCTTAGGAATGAGCGGCTGTTATGTCAGAACCGATGACGGCTGGTGGAGGGAACAAATCATCCAAACATAAGTTTGGTGCTGGCGATGAAGAAGGAAAAAGCGTGACGATAGAGGTAGGTTGAGTGTCGGCTAGGGTTGCCACAGTCATCCCTTTGGACGATGTCACAGGATCTGGGGTTGTGTTGCAGGCAGGCAGAAGAGCGCGGCCACGTGAAAACCGGACGAGACAAGCGGCGATGAGAATTCCGCGAGAAATACAGCGACAAGAGCGTCTTCGTCGGTGATCTTACTGGATGTTACAGATACAACGTGTTCGTAACCAGGTCGCAGGACGTAGTGTACAGCGACAGCTAAGTTCAAGTATGAAGGTGACTCCGTAATAGATGCAATCGCTGTATCCGTGATACGTACAACTTTCTCTCTGCATGAAATGGCGGCTGAAACAGAATGTAGGAAGTACCAGCCCAGGATAAGTTCGTGTATACACGTAGGAAGGACAATTAACTCAATGTGGTGACAAATGCCGTCGATGAAAACACGAGCAGTACACTGTCCGTCGGGGTGAATCAATACATCATTAGTACCGCACAAAACAGTCCAAGATAAGGCGTTTTTACTTTCTGGAGCCGCGAACACAGTTCACTACGAAGAACAGAAACAGCGGCACGAATATCGACGAGAGTTGACACAGGAACGCCTTCAACAGTTACACAAAGGATGTTGGCCGGGCTAACAGGAGGCATTTGAGATGACCGATAGGAAGCAGGAGAACACCTCTGTTCTTTTCCTAGACGCTCTTCGCGGATGATGGTACTGTTCAGATCACGTAGATCGGGATAATGGGGAACCTGAGGATTACGGCTTTCCTTTTGAAGACGAAGAGACTGCAGCTCGTTTAGGCGCTGACACGTGGAAGTGGTGTCTTGGATGGAAGTGGGATTCTGCACGATTAAGGCGTTGAAGGCGACTGAGCCAATGCCATTTAAGATGTGCCGAACGCGTTCGGCTTCTGTCACGCTAAGGTTCGCACGGCGGCACAGAGCCAAGACATCCTCTATGTATGAGGTGTAAGACTCGTGCGGAAGTTGGTGGCGCGTCTCGAGCTTCTGTTTGGCGACTTCTACACGGCCAGACGAGGAAGCGAAGATTTGCCGCAGCTTGGTGGTAAACGTTGACCAATCCGCGAATGTCGTATTCGTGGTTGAAATACCACGTCTTTGCAAGACTGATCAAATTAAATGGATGTGGGTCAATTTCTGGGTGTCGGTCTACCGATTGCACAAGCTCACGCGGTCGTAGTTGTCGAGCCATTCGTCGATGTCATCACCGTGGAGTCCCGCAAAGACAGGGGGATCGCGTTGAGGGCTCGTCACAGTCCAAGAGGGCACCGCAGGCGGAGTCGTCGGTTTTGGAGGGTTAGAGGCGCCGGAAAAGCCGGGGTTGGAAGCGTGCATCGTTATAGGGGTAGCCGAGCGCAGGCAGCGACCGGAGCGTACCTTCAGGGAGAACAGGAACTCGAGAGGACGTCGGGGTCTTGGCGTACCTTCACCACTTATAAGACCGAGACCGACCAAGCTGCCCCAAGCGCTTTTTATTCCAAAAAGGAAACTCATGCGCGAATATCAGGGATGATGATAACTATGTACATATGAAAACGATGAAGTGCGTTAATAGTGCTTACATTATTATATATAGTCTGCTGCGTAATGGCAAAAATGTAAACATTGGCCGAGTAGTGTAAGGTCAAGGCTGCTAAGTTTCAGGATCATTGCGGGTACATCGAATGCTATAAAAATTTCGTACAGCATGAGCCTCAACAATGTTCCGAGCCTGATTTACGCAAGATGGATCGAAGACATCAGCGCAGAAACTTAGCCACTGCTGGTGTGCCATCAGTGATTCTAAAATGTTCATCCCCGACGATGCAGCGTGTCAGGAGTGCTGCCTCTGTAGCCCTGTAGTGGTGTGGTTGATCTAACGTGAGCATTGTGAGTGTGCAGAACAGCTATACAAAAAGCTTTCCGTTAGTCTTTGCTGCTCATAGACTTTTTTATGCTCGTAAACAACTGTTCAACCTAATCCCAGTTGCTGAATGAGTAAGGATGAGCGTCTCTCATTGCTGCGCCCAACAGATAACACCGACCACCGCGGGTTACAAGGAACTGTATGCCGAAGGGCTTACTCTCGCTGCAGGAGGTCATTGACGCTGAGATCCCACGTCTTCGCAACGCAATTTAATACAAAGAAGCAAGAAACACGCGTTAGTTTCCGACATTGCCGCCGCATTATCTAGAAGAAAGAAAGAAACGTGTCGCTATATAGAGTCAAAATCTTGAGAAGCTACAAAACAAGGAAACGCAGCGAGAGAAAGATGGTAAGCGACCAAGGACGGCGGCACAGACTCACGGCGAAACTTTCTTATACCTCTGAACGGGAACGGCCAACGCAACCGAGGCGGGACCAGCTATTTGCTTTGTGCTCCGGTGGTCGGCCCCTGAGGTGCATCCATCCTCTTCCTCGCTCCACCATAGAAATCAACAACAAAAAAAGCGAAATTTCCGACAGCGCTGAAAGTACTGGAACTGGACGTGCAGCGTTAATGACTCGGTGTTGACTTTGCGCGTCGTTGCCGGGGAAACGCCTGGCGCGCCCGCCCGAAAAACACAGTCTCAGTCGGAGAGAAGTCAAACACAAATGCCTGCTGCCTCGGCTCCGCAGCTCGTGCCTCCAACTCGTTTCCGACTTCCATAACAAACAACAACGCCCCCCTTCCCCCTCCTTCCCACCTTTCTTCCTAAGGAGATGCGTCGCTCGTGTTTGCCGCACGGCTCCAACTCTAGTTCGCCCCTCCTCCAAACGCGAGCACGTACTTTCCGTTTCTCCACCGCGAATAAGAAAAATAAGAAAGTCAGTTTTGCTTTTGTACGCTTCGAATCAAACAGCTTTCGCCTTCGTAAGAGGCATTCTCGACTGAAGTAAACAAATATACATCTGGTGGTTGGGAAGGATGCATTCATTCTGGAAAGGTATTCCTCGACATATACGATGCGCAGCGACGTTGGGATTGAAATCGAGAACTGGTTTAAGGCTGTGCCTTCGTAACAAAGAATAGGTCATTTAACTTGCAAGCAGTGGTAAAGAGAAATCTTTCGTAGGACGCAATTGCGGCGCGTATATGGAGGGACGTCTGCAAGTGCTTCCGTTGCTCCTCCTAAAATGCGTATACTACACTAAAATATGTCCCTTTTATGAATATATAGCGAGAAAAGTGCGGTCAGAGTTCACACACCAATTATTTGAAATTGCGATGTTAACTCGAGTGAGCAAATCCACTTAATTGCATATTTTATTTTACTTTATTTTATTTTATTTTATTCATTTGTTTACATTATGAAGTTGTGGGCAGGCCCAGGCGAAAAGCGCCAAGTTGGCTTGAAGTAAATCTGAGGCTGTACTTTTGGTATTCAGCAGTGGCCCCCCATTCTGGCATTCAGCCGTTCACAACGTGGTCACGGGGCACTATACTATAAGGAGATGTGCTTCTCTACTTCATATAACTCTACCAAAAGAGCTTGAATCGTTATCATGGAGCACAGCAGTGGTGCGAGCCTATTAATTATTAATTCCGCGGCGCTTTCTGCATTAGCAGTACCACGGCAGTGGCAGTACCCTTCCCTTCGACTGGCTGTTTCCTAGAGTTTTAATGTGTGCCTTAGATCGGAGGGGTGTTAAGTGATCGTTAATAACGAAAGCGTTTTCACCAGAACCATAGTAATTAATGAAAGGTTAACTTAAAAGAATTACCGATTGTCGCACCATCCTTAGTGTCCATAAACGTTGATAATGTGCCCCTACAAACATAAGCTCCTTATGTCTACTGCATTGAGGAGGAGGTTTGTGCGTACTCGTACGCAAGCACGCAACGCACGTGCACGAGCTCATTTTTAGAGGCCTTCTTCAGAGCCCTTTTCTTTATTAGCAGTATTAAAGGAGATGTAGTTTTCAGTTAGACGGCGATGCCTACTACCCTTCTCTTAATTCACAGATGGGCTCAAAAACGAATGTAAAAAAATATAATGACTGTAGCTTTAATGTTCAATATAAACAACAAAAACAAATGTTTATGGGCAATTCGAAAAATTCGAATATCCATGTTGAAATACAAAGGACGTCCCTCGTTGGATGAAAACACAGTGCACACAAACACGCACACAAGAGCCATCCAAACACGGTAACAAAAGTAATTACGGAAACACGAATATGACAAAATGTTGAAAAAATTCATAACTTCTACATGTACCACATCATGATCAAGTTATCACAATAAGGGTTAGTAACTTTTATATATTCCCGATTGTTCAAGAAAATGTGCTAATGCGGGTGCCGCAATGTGTTTGTATTTTATCTGCTATATTGGCCTCCTATCCAGAGCATGTATCTTCGCGAAAGGTGATTGTCCCCACAAATTTCCAAGTCCATTCGGGAGCCTACTCCTGCCGCTGATTACATACATGCCCAAAGCAGATCGTCAATTTCAATGCTTCGCTCCCTCATGAATGTCATTCGAGTGATTCTGTCCTTGGAACCTAGGAGCCACGCCTGCTCGAAGTATAATGAAAGTACTGGGCGCCTTAAGCGCAATGCTTGAATCTCTCAAATAGAGACATGGCTAACCATCACCCATCCTTTCGAAAAGAAGTCAAGGCAGCGTCAATCATCCAGTGGAACGCAAGATGACTAAAATCGCGCCTTTCAGACTTTCGTCAGTTCGTATATACTAATATGTCCTCAATCATTGTGATATGTGAGCCTAACGTGTCAAAACCAGTCAGATTATCGTGATACGAAGCTTTTGTGTCCACAACAACTAGTGCATGCAGCAAAGTCATCTTTTTTATTCGTCGAGAACTTACCTATGTTCGCCAGCCGATTCCGCCTCACGATGACAGTCAATATGTTTGCCTAACAATTAAAAAGGGCAAACTCATATGTTTACACTTGTGGGCGTTTATATATCGCCTTCATGTAATTTTGATTCCAAAAGATTAGCAGACACCTTGACGGTGTGCCCTGGTCCATAGGTCGTCATCGGAGATTTTAATGCACACCATATGCATGGGGAAGCACAAGGACAAATGCAAGAGGACAAAGACTAGCACACTTCGCCTGCAACCACGGCCTTTCTCTCCTGAATGACCGCAGCCCAACGTTTCTACGAGGCGTGAATAATGACAGCTGTCTCGACCTAGCTTTCGTCTCCAGCTCTTTCACCAGGTGTGTTAAATGGTTTTTGGATATTGAGACCTACAGGAGTGATCCCATTAACACGTACCTCATCATGAAAGGGATGTTCAGGTTCTTTCCACGGAAAACTATTCGATTAATTGACTGGGCCACATTTAAATCTATCATGGAAGGTGCTTTCCGGGAGGGCTTATCCTCTGGATTAGAGGAAACGATCAAGCGTACAACGAGAGACGCCACGCGCACGCTCACGGATTCATCTAAGCACACGGATTTGGATGTAGAGTTGGAGCAACCTAGTACACTCCGCCGCCGTGCGGACCGGTGATACCGGTGTGCAAAGTCCATCCATGACCTTAGAACAGCCAGACGAATACAAAAGAAAATCCAGCGTCACATGGATAGATTCTCATCTTAACGTTGCACAATGTTTCGCCAGTCACTAGAACCTTGGAAGCCACTTTCCCACCTCTGGAGAACCATATATACGTGGTCTGCGTTCTCTCCTTGAACAACGCTTCCTATTCAAAGCGCTGTCACTTTTCCAGAGGCGGCTAAATATCGATGTTGCTGAAGACTTTTGTGGGAGGATCGCTGGCAGAGCAACCAGTCCAGGCTCTTCAGCCTCCAATGGCATACTGTTTCGCGTGACTGCTACGTGTATCTTCGTTTCACAATGAAGGAGCTTAGGGCGGCTCATTGCTCTATTCAGGCCTTCTTCAGCACCGGAACCAGACAGAATATCCTACCGCGCCTTGTGCAAGAGAACTCTTAGATCTCTACAACGTATCCTGGCAATGTGGCATGGTTCGCGAAGAAGGGAAGGACAAGCCCGCTTGATCCCGCTCCTGATACATGGAAAGTCCCCAGGAGGAGTAGGAGGATGGTGAACTCTGCGGGTGGATCTAGCCTTGCAAAGGCATGCCGGCAATTGCTCCGTCCGAGCGGAGCAAATCCCCACTCGAACTCACTTCATACCACCCAATACCACTGATCAGATATGTGGGAAAGGTCATGAAAATGATTATCCTACCCTGCTTAGAGTGCTACCTAGAATAGCACATCATGTATCCAAATGGCGTGGCTCGTTTCTGACGAGACCACGCATCAACAAACAATGTCGTTGATCTGGCTACGTATGTCCAGCATCGAAAGTCACGCAAAAGATTATCTGCAGCTTTTATCTTATTTTTTTTATCACGGCTTTTTTTGAAATAGAGTCTGTTCGTGCTGACCACACATGCATGACAAATCTTCGTGCTCAACAAGCTACTAAAGTCGGGCTCTCAGAGTTTGTCTTGGTCTGCCAAAATGCGCGTCAACAGTAGCGACTATAACCATCGCGGGAGACTAACCAATATACACACGATGCGGTGGAGGTGCTAAGAGTGCACACTGATCACATTGACCGAGCCCGTTCCCACCATCTTGCCATCAGAAAGGCCCCAGACACCATATGGTGATACAATTTCTGATTGTTACACCATATTTCTATTAGGCTTCATCTCCGCAACTAAGCCATCGATTCCTCCATGGCGTTTGGTTCGACCTGCAGTGCACCTCACCATATCAGGAAAAAAATCTGAGCTGACATCTCCTGCTCTCAAACAACTATCTCTCCTCCTTTTGCACGATAGGTACGCCGGAAACGTACATATTAACACTGATAAATCAGAAACTCTACAGTGTTCGTCTGGAGCCGTGGTTTTTTCAGTAAGGGCCTCCATCATTAATTTCAAGACGGTCCACTCAACGACATCGACGGCTGTGAAACTGCAGCTCTTCGCACGGCACTTCGCCTCGCCACCCAAGAACAACCTCGAAGGTAGTCAATTTTTCAGCGACTCGAAGGCAGCACTGCAGTCTTTGCTGACAGCTCTGCGGCGCTGACCCAGCGAACAACAGGTATTCGGGATTAGAGACCTAATCCATACCTTGGCTCAGAAAACACACCAACGTGACATTTCATTGGCTTCCAAGTCACTGCGGGGTCATAGGCAACGAACACGCCGATAACGCTGCTCGCTCGGCTCTTCGAGGCAGCAAAGAGGAGTTGATTCCGCTATCAAGAGCAGATGCCGCAAGAAAACTTCGAATACTTGCACGAGAGATCACGTTCTCCATGTGGAACACCCAAGTTTTCAAGGCAACCGGCTTGCACCACCTGGACTCTTCTCCCCACCTTCGCACCCCATCTGGACTCTGCCGACACGAGACTATACTGCTTTGTCGATTATGGCTAGGAGTGGCTTTAATGAAGTATTTTGCTTTCTGAATCGGATGGGTCGACAATGACGCGGGTGATGACAGTAGTAGCGAGGAGCTCATCAACGCGTACTGTGTGACTGTCCTCGCTACAATCTACAGAGACAATCGTTCGCAATCGCGATAGCGCCATTTGATAAAAGACCGTTAACGGAGGAAATCATTTCAGAATGCCGATCTCACAAGTCATTGCAGCTGAGGACGACGAGGGCGCTGTTGTAGTTTTTAAGATCAACAGACCTGTACTAGCGGCTATAGCTTAAACAGATGTTTGTAGTGCTACAAGTGCTACTGTGCAGCGATTGTATGCGGTGGTAGTGACCGGCTGTGATTGTGGGTTGTGCTCCGTTTCTCCCTCTCTCTACTTTCTTATCTCTTTACCCCCCCCCTCCCCTCTTTACCCAGTGTAGAGTAGCAAACCAAATTTTGCTTCTCGTTAACCTCCTAGCCTTTCCCCTTTCCGCTGTCTCTCTCTCTCTTGCGAAAGGCACCTATGACGAATATAGTAATATTTCTAGAGTAATAGAACATATTATGTGTTTTCTTCAACCTCCTCACAAGAGTACACAGCGCTGTCGGTTTTTCCCATCTTGTACAAGAATCATTTAGTAAAGGCTCTGCCAATCTGAAGTCTATTAATTATTGTTGCTATTGAGCGGCTGGTTTTCGTAGGTATTGTGAATTGCGTGTTGAAGTATATCTCATATAATGTGGAGCTTTCCACACCATCTGTGAACGAAGTTTTCCTGGACATTCGGCGACACAGTTTGCTTAAAAGACAACACGTATCACTCGTCGATAAAGGTAGAAGCGATAGTACACATTTTTGGTGCGATACGCACACCATGGCGTCTGAAGGGACGTTCTCTGAAATGTCGCAATGACTTGGAATCCACTGGCGTACGGTGCCATGAAGAGTCCTTGCTGTTGCGTAAGCCTTTTGTATTTGTCATATTAATGTAATGTTTACATTTCCAAAGCTGATTTCCAGTAAATGCACAATAATGGAGCTCGCGGATCGCTCAAAATTACCCATAGAGAAGATCATAACTGTAAGCATATGAATCGTAATGCGGAAAGTATAGCAAATAGCTCTGCCATCGTAGATTTTGTAAAGTCAACTCTTTAAATGTTCTTCGTTTTTTATATTGTTACGCGAAGGACGAGTCAGTAAGACTACCAACTATTTACAGGTTGTATTTACAACAGTGGTTGTAGCGCTGACCGGTTAGATGCACAGCGCGAGCCCAGCTCCTTCTTCCTCTTCATTTCTCGAGTGATGGCGCCCGCGCACCTCGTTCAAACAACCAAATACCACACGCGTGTAGCATAATCCCCCGGCGGCAGAAGCGACGTCCCGGAGCGTCTAAATGTCATCACTGGGAGGGTGACACTGCTTCAGTCGTGTAACGTGCACGATATCACTGGACTGGGAAGCAGATGGGGCGTCAGGGGCGATCTCGTAGGTGACGGGAGTCACGGCACGAAGCACTCGGTAGGGGCCTGTGTAACGAGACAGCAGTTTTTCGGACAGGCCGACCTGACGCGACGGAGACCATAGAAGCACCAAAGAACCAGGCGGGAAGTGCACGTCGCGGTGTCACTGGTCATACAAACGCCTTTGACTCTCCTGGGAGTTCAGAAGGCGGTCACGGGCAATTTCCCTTGCGTGTGCAGCGCGGGCGACGGCATCAAGTGCATATTCACTGGTGGGTGCTGCGTGAACAGGGAGGGTTGTGTTGAGGGGCAGTGCTGGTTATCGGCCGAACAGAAGGAAAAATGGCGAATAACCGGCTGTGTCGTGGCGCGAGGAATTATACGCAAAGGTGACAAACGGTCCCAGTCAGTGTGGTCGGAAGACAGATACTTCGCGAGCATGTCTGTGAGAGCGCGATTAAGACGCTCCGTGAGGCCGGTTGTTTGCGGATGGTATGACGTGGATAGCTTGTGCCTCGTGGCACAGGACTGCAGGATGTCCGCGATAACTTTTGACAGGAATGTCCGGCCACGGTCTGTGAGAAGTTGTCGCGGAGCTCCATGTAATAAAATCACGTCGCGTAGAAGAAAATCGGCAACATCTGTGGCGCAGCTTGTAGGGAGCGCTCGGGTGATGGCGTAGCGCGTGGCGTAATCTGTGGCCACAGCGATCCACCTGTTCCCAGAGGTAGAAAGAGGAAAAGGACCAAGTAAATATAAACCAACCTGAAAGAATGGTTCCGCGGGAATGTCAATTGGTTGAAGGTACGCAGCAGGGAGCGTCGACGGTGTCTTGCGTCGCTGGCATTTCTCACACGCAGCTACGTATCTTCGAACGGAGCGAGCAAGCCCTGGCAAAAAGAAGCGTCGGCGGAGCCGGTCGTAGGTACGTGACACACCGAGGTGACCCGCAGTGGGGAGGTCGTGAAGTTCGTGGAGAACAGCCGAGCGAAGGTGTTTAGGGATCACAAGGAGTAATGCTGGGCCGTCGGGGTGAACGTTGTGGCGGTAGAGTACGCCATCTTGAAGTGTGAATAAGCGAAGGGAGCGGTCGGCAAGTGACGATTCCAGGCGGTCAATGATGATACGCAAGGACGGGTCACGGTGCCGCTCGTCGGCGACATGGACCAGTGAAAAAACAGAGAGAACGCAGGCGTCGGTGTCAGTATCAGACGTAGAGGTCGGGTCTTGGATTGGGTAGCGAGAGAGGCAATCTGCGCCCTGGTGTTGGCGTCCCGACTTGTGCGTCACTGTGTAGGGATATTCTTGTAGTCGGAGAGCCCAACGACCGAGCCTGCCAGTAGGATCCTTGAGCGACGAAAGCCAACACAGCGCATGATGGTCTGTGATTACTGAGAAGGGCTTGCCATATAAATAAGGGCGGAACATTGAAACAGCCCAGACGAGAGCAAGACATTCGCGCTCGGTAATAGAATAGTTGCGCTCTGCAGTTGTCAGGAGCCGGCTAGCGTAGTCTATAACGCGGTCGTGTCCGTGTTGGCGTTGAGCTAAGACGGCGCCGATCCCATAACCACTGGCATCGGTTCGGACCTGTGTAGGTGCGGACGGGTCAAAGTGGGCCAAGATCGGTGGATTGGTCAGAATCGTGATAAGGCGTGAAAATGCGGCAGCCTGAGGGGAACCCCACGTAAAAGGCACGTCTTTCTTCAGAAGTTCAGTGAGTGGTCGAGCGATTGCTGCGAAATCTTTCACAAACCGTCTGAAATAAGAGCAGAGCCCCACAAAACTCCGGACGTCTTTGACAGACTGAGGTACAGGAAAAGCTGTTACTGCTCGAACCTTCTCCGGGTCGGGTTGTACTCCGGAAGCAACTACGAGATCTTCGAGCACTGTAATCTGTCGGCGCCCGAAGTGGCACTTCGATGAGTTTAATTGGAGCCCAGCCTTGCGGAAGACGTCAAGGATAGCTGCGACGCGCTCAAGGTGCGTCTCAAACGTAGGAGAAAACACAAGGACGTCGTCGAGGTAACAAAGGCAAGTTGACCATTTGAAACCTTGAAGCAGAGAGTCCATCATCCGCTCGAACGTGGCGGGGGCATTGCATAAACCAAACGGCATAACCTTAAATTGGTAGAGGCCATCTGGAGTGACAAAAGCGGTCTTTTCTTGGTCTTGCTCATCGACGGAAATCTGCCAATAACCAGATCGAAGGTCAACGGACGAAAAGTATTTGGCACCGTGAAGACAATCAAGAGCGTCGTCAATTCGTGGTAACGGGTAAACGTCCTTTTTAGTGATTCGGTTTAGGTGGCAGTAATCAACGCAGAAACGCCACGTGCCATCTTTCTTTTTGACGAGCACGACCGGCGACGCCCAAGGGCTCGACGAGGGCTCAACAATGCCTCTGGCGAGCATCTTGTTGACTTCCTGCTCAATAACTTCCCGCTCTGCCGTGGACACGCGATACGGTCGGCGATATAAAGAACGCCGATGTGGAGCTTCCATTTTTACATGAACCATCTGTGGTAATTTGAATACGTTCCCTGTATGTAATGTTGAGGTGGTGACAAGGTTAACTGTTTGGTTGCAATCACTGGCATGTCGCAATTACGAGTTAGACCGGGAATTGAAGTGACGATTTCTGGAATTAGAAATAGCCATGAAAGATGCAAAACTTCTAATTACTAAGATGCATGGTCAGAAGCACCCAATGAATTCGTTTCCACGACGTCATGTTTTACGCAAGGAGTCTTCTTCACGACATCGTACTCCAGTGAATTCCAAGTCATTGCGACATTTCAGAGAACGTCACTTCATACGCCATGGCGTGCGCAGTGCACCAAAAATGTGTACTATCGCTTCTACCCCTATCGACGAGTGATGCGCATTGTCTTTTAAGCAAACTACTATCATTTGTCTTACAATCGCGCAGAGAACGCGTATTAAGGATGATGTTGCGCCATTTCTTTTCTCTTCAAAACGAATCACGTAAAACATAACGTCGTGGAAACGAATCCATTGGGTGCTTGTGACAATGCTCTACATCTTTTATAATCTAACTCATGTCCTAAAACAAATATTTAAATAAATGTAGAATTGAACTTAGCCAATTATCTAACTAACCGCACTTCAAAGATAGTCTGAGTGACTCAAGTCTATTGTGAATAGTATGCCATTGGTCTTGTAGCCACTCCCCTGGCGTAAATACGAAGACCCACTTCCGGTACATGCTCAAATGCGTTCATTTTTACCGAAACATGTTGATGCGGCAAAAAATTTTGGCAAATAGCCTCCAATGCCACAGCTGCAGCTTGGAGAGAAGCACTGAACATTTTGCATTCACGACCGGCTTCTTGCAAACAACTACAACTGCGGTTAAACTCCACCTCCACGTGTGTCATCTGCGTGGCCAAAGCACGATTTTAACCTACCCTAGATCCCGGGGCACACGGGCATACCCGAAAACGAACGGGCCCATCGACAAGCGCGCACTATGCTTGCTTGCTTGCTTGCTTGCTTGCTTGCTTTCTTTCTTTCTTTCTTTCTTTCTTTCTTTCTTTCTTTCTTTCTTTCTTTCTTTCTTTATTTATTTATTTATTTATTTATTTATTTATTTATTTATTTATTAGAACATATATAGACTATACAAATAGAATATTTCACCCGGCCGCCAAATAAGGGATGCTTTTGAGCGGCTGGGCAGTGCGTTGGCCTGAATGACGCAGTTCTGAGCTCATACGAACAAAGGAAGCAATAAGAAAAAAAAAGCCGGCAGATCCCACGCTCTGTGGGAATCGATGTTATGCGAAGCAGTGTGCGGGGAAAGTACCAAGTTAACAAAACGACTATTGGGAGCACCAAGACGTAGGCGGCTCTTTCATGACCTACATGACACGCATGTCATGACATTCATGTCATGAGTCCTCAGGAGTCCCTTTAGCTACACCTAAGAGACCTTAGGGCGAAAGCCTTAGTCATATTCGTGACTATGACTTCTGCCACTATCATTTAGTGTTTCCTTCAGTTAGTACGCACGTCCGAACCCATTTCAGTGTCTTTCAGTGTTAATTATTTTTTCGCTGGGTCATTGCGCTTTTTCTGAGTCATGCTCATGGCTATGACTTCTAACACCATCCTTTAGTGTTTCCTTCACTTAGTACCGACCTCCAAACCCATTCCAGTGGTTTTTGAGTGTTAATCTTTTTTCGTTGAGTCATTGTCATTTTTGCTGAGTCATGCTCATGACTATGATTTCCATCATCATCCTTTTGTGTTTCCTTCACTTAGTGTCCATGTCCGAACCCATTCCAGTGGTTTTTGAGTGTTAATCTTTTTTCGTTGAGTCATTGTCATTTTTGCTGAGTCATGCTCATGACTATGATTTCCATCATCATCCTTTTGTGTTTCCTTCACTTAGTGTCCATGTCCGAACCCATTCCAGTGGTTTTTGAGTGTTAATCTTTTTTCGTTGAGTCATTGTCATTTTGCTGAGTCATGCTCATGACTATGACTTCTACCAGAATCCTTTAGTATTTGCTTCCCTTAGTATCCACGTCCGAACCCATTTGAGTGGTTTTTGAGTGTTAATCTTTTTTCGTTGAGTCATTGTCATTTTTGCTGAGTCATGCTCATGACTATGATTTCCATCATCATCCTTTTGTGTTTCCTTCACTTAGTGTCCATGTCCGAACCCATTCCAGTGGTTTTTGAGTGTTAATCTTTTTTCGTTGAGTCATTGTCATTTTTGCTGAGTCATGCTCATGACTATGATTTCCATCATCATCCTTTTGTGTTTCCTTCACTTAGTGTCCATGTCCGAACCCATTCCAGTGGTTTTTGAGTGTTAATCTTTTTTCGTTGAGTCATTGTCATTTTTGCTGAGTCATGCTCATGACTATGATTTCCATCATCATCCTTTTGTGTTTCCTTCACTTAGTGTCCATGTCCGAACCCATTCCAGTGGTTTTTGAGTGTTAATCTTTTTTCGTTGAGTCATTGTCATTTTGCTGAGTCATGCTCATGACTATGACTTCTACCAGAATCCTTTAGTATTTGCTTCCCTTAGTATCCACGTCCGAACCCATTTGAGTGGTTTTTGAGTGTTAATCTTTTTTCGTTGAGTCATTGTCATTTTTGCTGAGTCATGCTCATGACTATGATTTCCATCATCATCCTTTTGTGTTTCCTTCACTTAGTGTCCATGTCCGAACCCATTCCAGTGGTTTTTGAGTGTTAATCTTTTTTCGTTGAGTCATTGTCATTTTTGCTGAGTCATGCTCATGACTATGATTTCCATCATCATCCTTTTGTGTTTCCTTCACTTAGTGTCCATGTCCGAACCCATTCCAGTGGTTTTTGAGTGTTAATCTTTTTTCGTTGAGTCATTGTCATTTTGCTGAGTCATGCTCATGACTATGACTTCTACCAGAATCCTTTAGTATTTGCTTCCCTTAGTATCCACGTCCGAACCCATTTGAGTGGTTTTTGAGAGTTAACCTTTTTCGCTGGGTCATTGTCATGACCTACATGACACGCATGTCATGACATTTTTGTCATGACCTATCACTTATGTTTGTCATACACTCCTGTCATACTATATATCAATTTTGCTACCTACCAAGTTAACGAAACGACCATGAGAGCACCAAGACGTGGGCGGCTGTTTCATGACCTACATGACACGCATGTCATGATATTCATGTCATGATATATCATTTATGATCGTCATATACTCTTGTCATAGTATGCCAATTTTGGTACATACCAAGTTAACGAAACGACCATGAGAGCACAAAGTCGTAGATAGATAGATAGATAGATAGATAGATAGATAGATAGATAGATAGATAGATAGATAGATAGATAGATAGATAGATAGATAGATACGGTCAAAGTAGCAAATGTTCGCAAAGAAATGATTCGCATTTAAAACGGGAACAATAGGAAAATTAAATTCTTTATCTGTCACTAACATGTAAACTGATGTCCGCGAAGGCATCGATTCTTTTATGTGGACTACTGCATACTCAGCCTCAGGTTGGCACAGCGCAAGCACCGGATTTCTCATTCTTTTTTTCCCTTCTCCCTTTTAACAGCGGAGCTGTTTAAGCTTTTGGTTAGGCCATGGAGCGTTAGCAGAAAACTGCGCCGAGCGATGACATCACGTGCGTCGCCTAGCAATGCCTCGCACCTGCTGGTGCGAGGCGTTGTTAGGCTGACACACGTGACGTTATCGCTCGGTGACGTCACCGCCCGCTCTCAGGTTACCCTCGCCACAGCGCGAGGCGCGGCCGACGTATCCGGCGTTCGTCGGCGTGCCCCGGCTGCAGCCGGCGTCGAGATGCGACATGCTGCATTTCGCGCCGGCCTCGTCACCCAGAATGGACCGCATCCGCGTTTCATGAGCAAAATTCATTCATTACATTCATTACATTAAATTCATTCATTACATTCTCAAATTCATTATAAATAAAATGCTATTGCACTACCATTTTGTTATGCTATGTGAATGTATGTTTCTATCTGCACTGTAAAAGTGAAAGAACATACCAATAATTTTTTTCAAGCATAGAATGTATATTCATGTAATAATTGTGCAAATCTATCTTGTTTATTTGTATTTTCTACATTGTACTCACTCTTTTTTTGTCTTGTATTTTGCTTTGAATATATTTGCCGAACATGCTTAGGAGCAAGAGCCTCTGTCAGGCCACATGGCCTTTAGCTCTTGTTCCTCTTTCTGTAGCAAAGAAAGAAATAAACTTCAACTTCAACTTCAGCTTCAATATAGGACGATAATTAGTAATTTGTAGTCGACAGTTATTCTTCAGTGCCGGAATCACTCCAGTCATGCACCAGTCATGTGTAATCTCGCAGGATTCTACTGATCTGATAAATATTATTCTTAAAAATTGTCAAAGTTTCATTCACAGTTGCAAGGTCGTTTTAGAATAATCGTGGGAAATTTACACTTCCGGTATCCTTCAGTTTAATGCAGTTTTTCATAATTTGCATTTTTTTTTTCGTTGTAGTATCCGTTAAAGATAATAGGCCTTGGGCGGGCACCCATTGGTTTACCGATTCTGTGAATGCGTTCTACAGTGCTTAAAATGATACCAAGTCTATATTTGCGGACTTCTCTGTAGGACGTTTTCTTCAAGGATTGTTCTAGTTTCATTAGGAACTTCTGGCACACCGAAAACAATAAGATTGTTCCTTCGAGATCTGTCCTCGTAATCATGAAGTTTTTGTCTTGTCAATCTTTCCTTTTTTTTTTCAAGGCGCTGAAAGATGCTTCCGAGTTTCCTTATTTTTTCCACGTTCGCCTTTGTTAGTTTCGGCACTTCGTCTAGGTTGAGATTTTGTCGTTTGCCGCTGCAAGTGTGGCGTCGCGTTTTTGTTCCACGTCTTTGAGGCCATTAAGTTCCTTAAAAAAAGTTGTCGCAGTTTCACCTGAAAGGCGAAGCATCAATTGCGATAGCAAATTTGTAGAGAGCTATACGGAGTAATGATATTAGCTTTATCAGCTGCATAAACTTGGAGATGCAGCAGCACCGGCAACACGCAGAACTGTTGTCGACGCCGTCGGCGTTTCGTCCGCGTTCGCTCAAAATGCGTGCGGCGTTGGTGACTGTTGCCGGAGCCCCTGATATAAATAGGCACTTGGTGCCGCAGCTAAACGTCGCCTCCCTTCCCTCCCCCTCCCCCCCCTCCCCCACCGCGCGTTGGAAGAAGGCGCGTTTGCTCTACATATATGGTGATTGTAAAGGAGGAAAGAGACGCCTACTTCTGCAGCCCTTAAGGGAGCACGGCGCAGAACGCGCGTTTGTTCTCCGCCGTGCGTTCATTCCCCGTAAAAGCGCGCGCCCCTCGCGCTCTTTCACTCGCACATACAGCGTTCGGCGCGCGGTGCCGATTTCATCCCCATTGACGTCATACGGAACCTCACGGCGACGGCGACGGCAGAAATCTGCTTTTGAGTGTCCATATAATTGCTATCGCAATAAAATAGTGGTTAAAATTACCGCATCACTGCCCAGACCGCAATTAGCTTCCACATCCCCGCACAAAAGCAATAATAATACAGACCAACAATCAGTCAGTATACAGATACATTTCTGAGGGCACGGCAGAATAACGACACCATATACACTGGTTTGACAGCTGGAATGCATGTTGTAAAAATTGACCTGCACAACATGCCACGCGAGGTTAGGCATGTTTATCCAGCGATCGCTGCCGTGCCCTCTCTATAATTAGGTAACACGCCTGTACTGGCTAGTGTAAAAAATACAGCTATCAGGGACTAAGGATATATTTTAAACACATCACTAATTGTCATACGAAATAAAGATGCACGAATAGCCTTCTACACAACTTTAGAGCCTTGTTGCAAACAAGCTTTCCAAGAACGAATGCCTGTTGTGTGACTAGCTTTTCAAGCACGCTAAATAATTGGTTGTCTCGAAAAAGGGTTGTGGGGGGACAAAAAGCTCCTAAAGGACTCGTGTGCCGTATAGACACATGTAAATTGGCCCGTTGCAACGAAAACCTCACTGGTTGCAGCTTAAAAGATAAGACTACCCCATGACCAGAGTGCTAAAAATGCTACATGACAGACTAAAAGCAAAATTCAGAGGTTGTCATGTAGGCTTCTGCCTCGAAATCGAAAACAAAGCTTGCATTGCCCTTTTTTTTTCTGCGTTCCTTCGAAAACGTTTGTCATTTTTTTACGCCTGATAATTTGCAATAACTTGTTTAGTAGACGGAGAACAGTAGCCAGATCTTAACATTCGGTTGTGGCGAAATATTTGAAAATACCGTATTCTTCCTTTTCGAATACGAATAGTTCGCTTGTATAGTATTCGAACCGTACTCGAAACTTCGATTATACACCTACCCCTAATTAAACTTCACCCGCATTCATGGTTTGGTTTTATTGTCTTTATTTTCGCGTACATTTTCTTCCTGCAAAGACAACAAACTTAGAAGCTGGGCTGAAACTAAGTCATGGGAATTGTGCAAACACTACGAGCTATGGTTTTCACACTCCTCAAGGAAGCCGTCCACCCAGTTTTAGACGGCAGTGCAAAGCAGCCGCTGTTTGCCACATTCTGTCATCCGGCCAGAACTCCCCAAGAAAGGCAAACAATGGCGTTACTTTGTCGACCGAAGTAATCTAGACCGCAATAGTACGTAACTCTAGACCGTAAGTGAATATTGCCGTGGGCTGCGAGTACGGAATTGGCAGGAAGAGATTGCGTATATCGCAAGCTTCCGCTGCCAACCAAATATCGGGAATTTAATCTTTGCGTCCAAGAAAATTGGTTCTGCGAGCCACGACTTCGCGATATTGTGGCAGACTCGGTGATAACGTTCAGGGTAGTGTTCCATCTTTTCGCGAAGGCAAGCCTTGAGAGACTAATAAATTGGATTCTCCCAGCAGCAAGCAAACGTCTTTGAAGATTTTGATGTCATCCCTTGGCAACTGGAAACCTTCGAAGACGCACAACTCCACCAGGACGTCAGCTAAAGTAGTGGGGAAGCAAGGAAGAATCCTTACAATCTCCCCTACAACATCGTTTCAAAGGATGAAAAAACGTCAACTCCCCGTAATAACAGGACATCAGCAAAGTCTCTGGTTGCTTTCTTTCGCTATATTTCTCTTTCTTTTTTTTTTCTTTTTTTTCTGTCTCGAGAACGCCGAGTAATATCTTAGTAGGCTCTCTTGGCGTCACTACACACGTCAGGTCATTTAGATTTCTTTCTTATTTTCTTTCATCACATAATCGTTTTTATCTTCGTTACCGGAAGCGTCAGCGCCATCGAAAAGAGGAAGAAGAACGCATCAAAGAGGCAGACGTTTCCCTCCTGGGTTTTTCTTTCCATCAGTTTGGAGTGCGTTGGCACCGAAGCCCCACGTTTCCGGATGCGGTTCATGAGGCTTTCCTTCAGCCGCACCGAGAGTGAGGCTGCCATCATCGAAGCAGTCAACGCGGCCGAAAACACCACCTCTCCGGGATGGTTCAACTCCAAATGCAAGAGAGCTACCGTATACGTAAGTTGCAAAATCGCGCTGACTGCTTTAGCACGCCGTAAAGCTTAGTATTCCAAAACTGCGCGGGAATAAAAGGTGTAAACTTAAGTAAGGAACCACATGACAAATTTTGGGTTCGCTTAACCATGCAAGCACCACCGCGTAATTTATAACCTCTCAAAACGCGTTTTCAAGCTCCTGCATCCTTAATGGTTTGCGTTGACTTGATCACATAGTCTTCTTCTTTCTGGGGTTTTACGTGCCAAAACCAGTTCTGATTATGAGGCACGCCGTAGTGGAGGGCGCCGGATTAATTTTGACCACCTGGGGTTCTTTAACGTGCGCTACAACGCAAGCACACGGGCGTTTTTGCATTTCGCCTCCATCGAAATGCGGCCGCCGTGGCCGGGATTCGATCCCGCGACCTTGTGCTCAGCAGCGCAACGCCTTAGCTGACTGAGCCACCCCGGCGGGTAATCACATAGTCAACACTGTAATCAAAACTACAAGCTGCAGGAGCACTGCGTCGCAATTTTATCACCGTCACTCTTCATTTTAGCTGCTTTCATTGCTCCATGCCTGCTAGACTGTAGTGCTTCACTACTCTTAAGGCTATCAATAAGTGCAGGCCCCACCACATGTATTCATATTTTCCTTACTTCGACGCAGCAAGAGTCTTAATGGCATTAAAGGAGTTCAGGGACAAAGTGAACAATTTCTTGATAATAAGAACACATTAGGATTGGCCGGCAACTCTCGCAAATATGTCCATACTCAAGATTGACCAACGTCTTCACTACGAACATTTCTAGCGCACAAAGATATGAAGGAGAGCTCCATGCCTTAATGAAGGGGAACAAATGATACCAAACGTATCAACTGGCGCATGCAACCTGACAGCTTTCATCGCCTGAGTTTTCAAGTCCCAGGTGTGAAGGGAAACCGAAGTTGAATGTCAATAGCGGCTGTTTTTGCTAGACTTAACTGCGCAAGGCTGTATTGTATAGCTAGTTTATGGCGCGCTGTAATTTCAAGTTAAACCGCAAAATAAAAAAAAAGGGAGTGAACAAGGCACTCGGCGATACCAACTGGCAGAGGCTATTTCAAGGTGAAGGAATGTATTGAAAAGCCGCTTTGCGCCTATCATTGCTGACCGCCACCTAAGCGTCACAGAATAAGGGACCGCATCAACAGCATCAGCATGAGCAGTTCATGGGGGCACCTCGAGCACACCTTCAGTTAGTGCTTCCTTTATTTAAAACTCTTCCTCTTACTTTCTTAATATTTTCGTCACTGCCAGCCCGAACCTCACCTCACGCGTCTAGGCAGAGCCATCAGGCGGTAAGGTAGAGAATTTTAATATTAAACACCATGCATTAGAGAAAAAAAATATAATGGCGCTAAGCGTCACCTGCGTCCCCCATCGAAATTAATGGTATTTCTGACTGCCCATATGATTTCCGGGCCCCCTTTGCGTGATGGCATTCCGTTATCTAGAAGGTATACAAGATGGTGAAGCGAGCAAGTTGGAAGGGATCCATTAAAAGCACAGCGCGAACGAACGAGGACGACTCATGAAGGTCACCGGACGAGCGCTGTCCTTCTGGAGTCGTCCTCGTTCATTAGGCGTTGACAAGAGGCGCTATAGTTCCGAACGAGCGATGGTCACGTGTTTGAATTGCCAGTCATTAATTACTCTCAGTTAGTGAAGTTTGGCATATATACGTCGTTCTTCGCAGTCAGCGTCAATCAGAACGCCGAACATTCCAAAGCACAATGGTATATTTTGTGCTGTGGTTTCGGCCACTAAAGCTGTAGAGCTATAGTGCAGTTAATGGCAGTGTCGTGTTGCGAGACATGCAGAAATTCTATTGTGCGCAGCATTAACTATCGTGAGGACTGCAGGATTCCAATATACACGCACATTAGCGTCGAGTGTTGTGAGAAGTGCAGCAGGATTCCGTCGTTCCTTTTAAGAGGAAGCTTTATTTCTTGCCCAACTCCGATACCGCCTACTCAAATAGCTGTAAAACCAGAAATGCTTTTTCTGAGATAACTGCTTGACCAATTTAATCAAGTTTGTTGCATTTGGGAAAGAAAGTTAAATTCTAGTAACAGTTGGAAGCGGAATTTTGATTTAGGGCCGGCATTTTTTTTTTTTTTTACAATTGCCGAACATCGGTAAGCTTGAAAAAAATATAAACACGAAGTTTAGAGATCCTTAACTCTGCATCAAGAACAGATATCGCACTTCTGTAAATTGTATCCGCTAGAACATCTAAAGCGAACAAACTTAATATAATAATTTCTTTTTTCCGTGACTTTGTTACGATGCTTACAAGGGTTTTGCATAAGTCCTATTCACAAATTAGTGTTATATTTAAGAACAATGTATAATATAACAATTTTGTTCCGTTTAGATTGCTATTATCTGCAATTCACAGAATTGTGCTATCAATTTTCATTGCTAAGATACAACGTTGTAAACCTGATCATTTGGCTTCCTGAAAATTTGCGATATTGAACAATTTTTACAGAAAATTGACGGCTTAAATCGAAAATCCGCTTCCTACAGTCATTAGATTTTAACTTTTTCTTTTGACTGCAACAAATAGCTACCAGCCCCCGAGCTAAAGCTTCTTCTTAAGAGGAACTTTTAGCTTGGGAGCTCCTTTCTAAATACTGTGGAAAAGAGAAATTATTTTTCCCAGCAACCACTGCACCGAATTTGGTGAGATTTCTAGCATTAAAAGGAAAAGTTAAAATCGGGTGACTGCTGGAAGCAGAATTTTGATTTAGGCTGTCAATTATTTGTTTCAATTGTTGAAAACTGATCATTTTTAGAAACAAAACTATGAAGTTTAAAACATGGTAACTCTGAAATTAAAGATGATATCAAGGTTTGTAAACTGCATATAATAATGAATCTAAGGCGGACAAACATTTATATATTATACACCTCTTTGAACTATATTACTAATTTGTGAATAGGCCTTTTGTAAGACCCTTCTAAACATTGTAACAAATCCACGTAAGCTGGGAGTTGAAATATACCAAATTTGTCCGCTTTGGATGTTCTAACGGATGCGGGTTACAGGACTGCGATATCTGTTTTAGTACAGATTTATGGATTTGTAAACTTCGTGCTTTTAATTTTTCAAACTTTCCAATTTTTGGAAATTCTTGTAAAATAATCCAGGCCCAAATCAATATTCCGCTTCTTGCAGTCACTATAATTTTGCTTTCTCTCTTAAGTGCAACAAATTTGATTAATCTCGCTCCGAGGGTTATCTCCGAAAAGCATTTCTTCATTCTGCTTGTATTAGAGTATAAGTGGCATCGGAGTTGGGCCCGAGCTAAAGCTTCCTCTTAAAACTGAACACTCAATGTCCAACTTATCGTTCCTGGCTTATGACGTGATGCTGGACACCACTCCTTGCGAAACAGGAATGACACACGCAACGGAAAATGCTTGAAAATAAATTCTACTACTTGTTTTTAATTTTAACACCGCTCCGTGATTATGGCAGATTATTGCTATTTTATCGAAAAGAAACAAAAGTTGGGGGCCTAATGACAGATCCCCATTTAACACATAATTGTTGCTACTGCACATCCTGGACTTCTCTCGGCGTCAGATTTACGAAGAAGCGATGTTTCTTATTAACAGCGGAGCTGTTTAAGGTCGAGGTTGATCATTATGGAGTGATGGTGTTCGCAGTTTTGAGCAAAGTGGAGAGAGTGTGAAATGAGGAAAGGAGGTGCACAGAGATAAAGAAAGAGACAGGCAGAGAGCGATGGAAATAAAGCAACAAATAAAACAAAATAAACTTTCTTGACGAGGCAGGATTCGAAACCGGGTATCCACGAGCCGAAGGCGAGCATCATAACCACTACGCGATACACCTACGCTTGCAGAACATGAGTTTGTGGGAACCATATCATTGCGTTGGACCGACGATTGTAACACAACCTGCAATAGGCGAGAGAAAGAGAGACACACAGAAAGAGAGAGTGAAAGAGGCGGGATTTGAACCCGGGTACTCACAGTCAAGAAGGCGAGCGTCATACCCACTGCGCTATTTCTTTAAATTATTTATTGTATTGCGCTATACACCCACGCTTGTAGAGCTCCGCTGTTTCACCAGATTTCACAAGCGTGGAACTGGCTTAATTTTTTTATTTTTTATTTTTCTGAGCTGACGTGGGTTTGTTATGCAGTGCACCACTGGCAAGGTTTCTTCTACTTTGTGCGTATTAACTGGTCGATAACTGACGGAGGTATCTGCTAGGACTAATCTGCAGGTTTTGATGCAAGATCGCAGCTTACACGGGTGTTTAAATACCCGTAAGTTAGGCGCTTCGCCAAAGACTGGATGACCCTGTGCGGCGTGTACGCAGGCCGTCTACATGGTGTGCGTGGTGGTGATCCTGTGGCAGAGCCGCGGGCTGCACCCGGATGCGCCGACGGCGAGCGGCTACCTGCTGCTCTCGTTCCGCGTCTTCGTGGTTCTCACGCTGGTTCTGGCCTCGGTCAAGTTGTTCTTCAACCTGCGCGACTTCTATTCGCAGTTGCACAGCGAGGAATACATCCCGCCAAAGGAGACTCCCGACGTCTCCAAGATGGACGGCGGCCGAGGAGATGAGCAAGATGACTTCGTAGACTTCTGCCGCCGCGAGGGTTTCCCTCTGCCTGAGCTGCGCAAGCCGGAAGAGCTGCCCGTCGATTTGGGGTTCTAGCCACAGGCTCAGCATCATTCCTCGCACAAACAGTGTCTGCAACACAGCCTGCGCCAAGTCAGTCTCTCACAGTCGTTTCTCCCGCTAGCGACAACTTCAAGGAGGAGGCGGCGCCAGGGTTGTCTGTTGTGGGCCAGCCGCAATAAAACCTGACAAATGATCCGGTTCCTTTCCAGTGATGTAATTTTTACCGAATTCAAGATGCGTTATCGAAACCCCGAATCGACGTATACAGGGTGTCCCAGCTAAAACTAGGCAATGTTTTAAAAAGGACGGAGTGTGCTAGGAGGCTCAAGCCAACTCAGTGTTGTTGAGGGTCGCGTGTCCTAGTCGGTGGTATTTAAATTTTTTTTTAGTTTTGCAAAGTGAATTAGTATAAACTAATTGTCTAACTTTTTACATATTGGCTTCGCCAAGAAAGTGCCAATACGAAAGTTGTAGATCACATTTAAAATGGCCGACTCAAGTGTTTGCAACTAAGTACCATTCATGAAGCTTCTTGTAATTGCCTTTAAAGAAAGGAGAAGTTATCGAGACAGGCAAATACTTATGCTAGTCAACATGTGTCAGGGGCTTTCCATGAATATTATAAGCTCAGACCTATTAATTTTGTTAGTGATGCAATGGTAAACAGTTTTGTCAAAGTTTATGACCATGACCGAGGATTCACACCAGTTTGCTAGAAGCTGAAGATTGTACATCTTCAGCTACATGTTGTAAAAATTGACCTGCACAACAAGCCACGCGAGACCCGCCGTGGTTGCTCAGTGGCTATGGTGTTGGGCTGCTGAGCACGAGGTCGCGGGATCGAATCCCGGCCACGGCGGCCGCATTTCGATGGGGGCGCACGAGGTCGCGGGATCGAATCCCGGCCACGGCGGCCGCATTTCGATGGGGCGAAATGCGAAAACACCCGTGTACTTAGATTTAGGTGCACGTTAAAGAACCCCAGGTGGTCAAAATTTCCGGAGTCCCCCACTACGGCGTGCCTCATAATCAGAACTGGTTTTGGCACGTAAAACCCCATAATTTAATTTTTTTTTTTTTAAGCCACGCGAGGTTAGGCGTGTTTATCCAGCGATTGCTGCCGTACCCTCTATATAATTGGGTAACACGCCTGCACTGGCTAGTGTATAAAAAATACAGCTAACTATCATGGACTAAGCATCTATTTTAAACACATCACTAATTGTCATACGAAATAAAGCTGCATGAATAGCCTCTACACAACTTTAAAGCCTTGTTGCAAACAAGCTTTTCAAGTACGCTAAATAATTGGTAGTCTCGAAAAAGGGTTGTGGGGGGAAAAAAAGCTCCTGAAGGACTGGTGTGCCGTAGACACATGTAAATTGGCCCGTTGCAACGAAAACCTCACTGGTTGCAGCGTAAAAGATAAGACTACCCCATGACCTGAGTGCTAAAAATGCTACATGACAGACTAAAAGCAAAATTCACAGGTTGTCATGTAGGCTTCTGCCTCTAAAGCGAACATAGCTTGCATTACCTTTTTTTTTTCTGCGTTCCTTCGAAAACTTATGTCATTTTTTTTACTGCTCATAATTTGCAATAACTTGTTTAGTAGTCGGAGAACGGTAACCAGATCGTAACATTCGGTTGTGGCGAAATATTTGAAAATACCGTATTCTTCCTTTTCGAATACGAATAGTTTGTTTGTATAGTATTCGAATCGTACTCAAAACTTCGATTATACACTTACCCCTAATAAAATTCACCCGCATTCATGGTTTGGTTTTATTGTCTTTATTTTCGCATACATTTTCTTCCTGCAAAGACAACAAACTTAGAAGCTGGGCTGAAACTAAGCCATGGGACTTGTGCAAACACTACGAGCTATGGTGTTGACACTCCTCAAGGAAGCCGTCCGCCCAGTTTTAGACGGCAGTGCAAAACAGCCGGTGCTTGCCACATTCTGTCATCCGGCCAGAACTCCCCAAGAAAGGCAAACAATGGCGTTACTTTGTCGACCGCAGTAATCTAGACCGCAATAGTACGTAACTCTAGACCGTAATTGAATATTGCCGTGGGCTGCGAGTACGGAATTGGCAGGAAGAGATTGCGTATATCGCAAGCTTCCGCTGCCAATTAAATATCGGGAATTTAATCTTTGCGTCCAAGAAAATTGGTTCTGCGAGCCACGACTTCGCGATATTGTGGCAGACTCGGTGATAACGTTCAGGGTAGTGTTCCATCTTTTCGCGAAGGCAAGCCTTGAGAGACTAATAAATTGGATTCTCCCAGCAGCAAGCAAACGTCTTTGAAGATTTCGATGTCATCCCTTGGCAACTGGAAACCTTCGAAGACGCACAACTCCACCAGGACGTCAGCTAAAGTAGTGAGGAAGCAAGGAAGAATCCTTACAATCTCCCGAACAACATCGTTTCAAAGGATGAAAAAACGTCAACTCCCCGTAATAACAGGACATCAGCAAAGTATCTGGTTACTTTCTGGTTGCTCAGTATGTTTTCTTTTTCTTTCTTTCTTTTCTATCTCGAGAACGCCGAGTAATATCTTAGTAGGCTCTCTTGGCGGCACTGCACACGTCACGTCATATAGATTTCTTCCTGTTTTGGGGGCGAAACTCCTTAGGGTTTGGGTCTGTCCCTCCTCTGTAGTATGTAGTAGTAGTAGGTAGCCACGTCTACTTTTATGAAAAAAAAAACCGAAAGATGTGTCCGTAGCGCGGAATCGAACCAGGGACCCCTCGCTTCGGAACGCGCGGCGCTATCCACTACGCCACGAAGCGCACATGGAAACACGCACCACGATGACAATAAATACCCAACATTAACGAAAGACTGCGCGTTTCTAACGCGTTTGTGCTAGCGCGTTACGGCCGGTGTAAGAAGCTGGTGTAAGACGCTGTGGCCTCTCCGCCTTACCCCCGTGTTCATAAACGCTCCTCGACTTGAACTTGATTGCCACCACCTTGGGCAGCGCGTTCGGAACGCTTTGAAGGCGGTGGCAAGTCAAGTTTAAGTCGAGGAGCGTTTATGAATACGGGGGTTATACTCTCTCAGCAGTCATGTGATGGCGTCGGCAAACGCGGTGCACGTTCTGGCATGTGTAAACGGCTGCGTAAGACGCTGTGGCCTCTTCCCCTTACTAGAGAGTACTGCACGTTTCTAACGCGTTTGTACTAGCGTCCCCTTAAGCGGCAGATGGTGCAATTATAATGAAGGGCGCTGTTATAAAATAGGAATGACGTCACATATGGCGCGTGTCATTGGTGGAAGTCAATCGTTCGATTTAGTGCGGCGAGACTGGACGAATTACACGGAAGATTCACGGTTTACCGATGATTCCCTCCGGAGCTTCGCCCACTCATCATCATTCACCCCGTGGATATGCGGTGTTTTTTTGTTTTTTTTTTTTTCGTCACAGAATCGTTTTTCTCTTCGTTGCGGGAAACGTCAGCGCCATCGAAAGGAGAAAGAAGAACGCGTCAAAGAGGCAGACGTTTCCCTTCCGAGTTTTTTTTTTTTTTCCATCAGTTTGGAGTGCGTTGGTACCGAAGCCCCACGTTTCCGGATGCCGTTCAGGAGGAGGCTTTCCTTCAGCCTTACCGAGACTGAAGCTGCCATCATCGAAGCAGTCATCGTGGCCGAAAACACCACCTCTCCTAGATGGTTCAACTCCAAATGGAAGAGGGCCACCGTATACGTAAGTTGCAAAATCGCGCTGACTGCTTTAGCATGCCGTAAAGCTTAGTATTCCAAAACTGCGCGGGAGAAAAGGTGAGAACTTAAGTAAGGAACCACCTGACAATTTTGGATTCGCGTAACCGTGCAAGCACCAGCGCGTAATTTATAACCTCTGAAACACTTTTTCAAGCTTCCTGCATCCTTAATGGTTTGCCGTTGACTTGATCACATAGTCAACACTGTAATCGAAACTACAAGCTGCAGGAGCACTGCGTCACCATTTTATCACCGCCACTCTTCATTTTAGCTGCTTTCATTGCTCCATACCTGCTAGCCTGGACTGCTTGTTTATTTATTGTATTACGATATACACCCACGCTTGCAGAGCTGGTCGATAGCTAACGCAGGTTAAGACTAATCTCATCTGCAGGTTTTGATGCAAGATCTCAGCTTACATGGGTGTTTAAATACCCGTAAGTTAGGCGTTTCGCCAACGACTGGATGACCCTGTGCGTCATGTACGCAGGCCGTCTACATGGTGTCCGTGGTGGTGATCCAGCAGAGCAGCAGAGCCGCGAGCTGCACCCGGACGCGCCGACGACGAGCGGCTACCTGCTGCTCTCGTTCCGCGGCTTCGTGGTTCTCACGCTGGTTCTGGCCTCAGTCAATTTGTTCTTCGACCTGCGCGACGAGCAAGAGGACTTCTTCGACTTGTGCCGCCGCGAGGGTTTCCCTCTGTCTGAGCTGCGCAAGCCGGAAGAGCTGCCCATCGATCTGGGGTTCTAGCCACAGGCTAAGCATCATTCCTCGCACTAACAGTGTCTGCAACACAGCCTGCGCCAAGTCAGAGTCTCTCACAGTCGTTCCTCCCGCTAGCGACAACTTCAAGGAGGAGGCGGCGCCACTGTTGTCTGTTGTGGGCCAGCCGTAATAAAACCTGACAAATGATCCGGTTGCTTTCCAGTGATGTCATTTTTACCGAATTCAACATGCGTTATCGAAACACCGAATTGACGTATACAGGATATCCCAGCTAAAACTAGCCAATGTTTTAAAAAGGACGGAGTGTGCTAGGAGGCTCAAACCAACTCAGTGTTGTTGAGGGTCGCGTGTCCTAGTCGGCGGTATTTTTTTTTAATTTTGCAAAGTCAATTAGTATAAACTAATTGCCTAACTTTGTGCATTTGGGCTTCACCAAGAAAGTGCCAAGACGAAAGTGTTAGATCACATCTAAAAATGTCCGACTGAAGTGTTTGCAACTAAGTACCATTCATGGAGCTTGTTGTAATTGCCTTTAAGGAAACCCCGCGAAATACAAAAACAATCGCGTCAAAGCCCCTAAAACCCCTATATATAAAAAGTAGCGCCAACCACTTCCCTCCTCCTCCGTTCCACTGTCGTGCTCGGCGCGGCCAGCGCGATTGAGGCGCGATCTCTACAGTGGCGCCGCCTACGTCGGGCCTGCCGTGGCAGACGACAGCTAACGCGGTACCAGAGGAAATCCGCGCAAAACTTCGATCGCGCCTTGCGGAGAAGTTTTTGAGGCGCGATTTTGCTTCGTCAGTCAGTAACTGGCCTTAATAATGCCGTTTTGGAAGTAGCAACGCGACGATCCGAGATGGCGCCCCAGCAGCATGCCATCACAACGAAGTTCTTGTCCCTAGCACGTTTCATCTGTTTGTGCGTACAGCACTTTCGTCGCACAGGCCCGAGAATGGCAGTCGGAGCGCGTTGGAAAGAAAAAATATACAAAAGCGCAACGCGTGCTTCCACGTGACACGTATTGGCCAATGGAGGAGCGGAGGAGGCTGGGGCGACAGGAGGTAGGCGAGGAGGCAGCGAGGAGGAAACGCCGAGGGTGGCGCTACTTTTTTATATATAGGGGCTTTAATAGCATCATAATTTCAGCGCTTCCAGACGACCGATCAAGAAACTAAATCCGTATATCTGCACAACAGTTCCAGGACATTGCTTGGCGTTTCCGGTGGCCGCAAGGTACGCGCCAGCAACTCTGGCTAGTAAGATAGGATCCCGAACGAATAGAAGAACATGACAATTGCATTTTCCGCCCGATTAAAGAGTTCTGCCCTCAACATTTACTCAAGCCCAAACTTCTCTATTTTTTTATTTATTTATTTTTTCTTGCCTTGTGTGTTCGGGCTTCATTCCACAAGTGGAGTGAATGATATGTTTATGCCACATCACCTCGAAGTGCGACACACCTTCATCACCGCCGCTCGCTCTGTGCGCCCGATCGCGACAGCTAGGGCACGCAAGTGAGTCTCGAAAAAAGCATGCAAACAATGTCCTTTACTGGTCGGTCGTCTGGGGGCGCTGAAATAGTGGCGCTGTCGCGCGCTTGTTTTTGTATTTCGCGCGCTTTCTTTAAAGGCATATATAAGAAACTCCATCAATGGTACTTAGTTGCAAACACTTCAGTCGGCCATTTTTAAATGTGATCTACAACTTTCGTATTGGCACTTTCTTGGTGAAGGCAATATTTCAAAAGTTAGGCAATTAGTTTATACTAAACAATTGACTTTGCAAAACGAAAAAATACCGCAGACTAGGACACGCGATCCTCAACATCACTGAGTTTGTTTGAGCCTCCTAGCACACTCCATCGTTTTTAAAAGGTTGGCTACATTTATCTGGGACACCCTGTATATATACTCCTTATGTCGCACCAAAACTAGGTATGAAGAAGGGGTTGGACACACAAGTGCTAATTCCTTTCTATATAATTTTTCTGGATCTTTCCTACGTCACGGTTCTTTTTGCGACTGCTTCTCACTGGCTTTCTGCTCAATGGTATTTGGCTGAGTTACTTCTTGTGCCCTGAGATGCCTACTAATGCTGAGCTGTGCAAGAAGATTAAGTTCCTCGAGTCCTTGCTTGAAGGTAAACTTGACTCTGTTGTTGAAGGGCTTGCTGCTAAAATTGTACAGAAGCTTGAGGACCAGGGCCTTAGGTAATATTAGTGCACTTGCTCACAGTGTACGTTTCATAAGTCAGCAGTATGAAGAAATGTGGGCGACGTTTGATGCACTATCTGCTACAAGCAAGGATTTGATAGCACAGAATGAATCCTTGACAAAAAGAATTGCATCAATGGAATAGTACAGCAGGCTGAACAATACTGAAATTAAAGGCATCCCTTCAACGCAAGGAGAGGATTGCTCTGCCATTTTGACTACTGTCGCTGATGCAATTGACTGCCCACTTGATGTGGTGGACATTGACACAGTCCATCGGGTCGCTAGCAAGTCACCGCAGAAAATTTAATTGTTCGATTTTGCTCACGTACCAAGATGAATGATTTCCTCGGTAAGGCTCGAAAGGCACGCCTGAGAACCTCCATGATTGGGCTCTCAGGTAATAGTGATAGCCCAATATATGTTAACGAGCACCTCACATTTGAGAACAAGCGTCTGTTCAGCAGAGGACTTGCTCTAAAGAAGGAGCGCAAGTGGCAGTTTCTTTGGACAGACAACTGTGAGATTAAAGCACGCAAGACTGAAAATAGCATAGTGTTCTTCATAAGCTCTGAGGCCGACCTTCGCGTCATGACTTAAACTGATTATTTGTACTTTGTGTGACTCAATCCTTTAAACAAGTATCTGTTTTCGCCGTCTGAAGTTTTATCACTGCTTACTTCTGCTGGTTCTTCTTTGGTCCACATCAATGCGCGAACTTTGCGTAAGAATCATGACAACATATCTTCATTCATCTATTCTCTTTCCCACACTTTTTCGTTCATTTGCATATCTGGAACATGGCTTGGCCCGGCTGATAGCAATTTATGCGGGTTTTATTCCTATCAGGCAGAGTATTGTCATCGTATTGCAGATCGACATGGTGGTAGCGCGATTTTTATCTCACTCCACATTACATATAAACGTAGACTTGACCTACTCCTTGATGTATTTCCCTGCGAAACTGTTTGGATAGAAACCGATGCCTTGTCTTCTCCAAACTATTGTGGCGGAATTATTATTGGCTGTATTTACCGTTCTCCATCTTCCGTAACTCATTTCCTTCGTCACCTTAGCGTAGTTCTGCAAAAAATTACTAGTGAAAACAAGCCAGTCCTAATCGTAGGTGACATAAATATTAACACGCTTGATGTCGACAATGGTGCTGTATGTGCCTATACAGACTGTTTTACTGGCTTTGGGCTTGAGAAATTAATAACTTCTAATCAGGATTTCTACTCAAGGAAGCAGCTCCCTCTTATACCATGCCCTGACTAATATTTCGCCTTCACCAAATTCTGGTGTAATTGACATAGATATATCGGATCATTACCCTGTATTCGTCACTTTGAAATCTAGCCTTCCTAGGACAGATCGCTGCTATTTTACGTCTCGTCTTGATAAGATAAAGTTTGTTGATGCAATTGACAAAATTGACTGGACAGTGATAGCTACCAAACAAAATTCAGAAGAAGCACTTCAGTTATCTTCGTCTTTTTTTTAAAGCTCTTCAAGCTAACACTGTAACTGTAAAGTGCAAACAGAAATTTAAATTTCCGCACAATCCATGGATTACTAATGGGCTACTTGAGAGTAGACGAAAAAAGAAAACATGTATAGGAAAACTAAGAAACAACCTTTCAATGTTAATTTAGCGTTACACTATAAAAATATTGCAACATCCTGAGCAATTTATTGAAAAAGTCTAAAAGGCAATATTACGAAAATGAATTCGTGAAAAATAGGTTTCATCCGAAAAAAACAATGGCAACTTATCAACGAGTTTTTGAATGTACCGTATTTTGGCAGTTCCATTGAAACAATAATTTACAATAATGTAACTATCACTGACCCGCCTAGCATTGCCCATGCGTTTAGTAACCACTTTTATGAAATATATAATACCACACATGTTTATTCTGACTATCATGCTAGCCGATGCGACCACTCTTCCCTTTTGTTTCCTGTTACCTCTGAAGAAGTCCTTACTGAGATTTCCAACTTAAAGAACACAATTCCTGGTCTTGATGGAATTTCCGCATTTCATTTAAAGCTTGTTGCTCA
Organism: Dermacentor silvarum; assembly: GCF_013339745.2. Classification (NCBI taxonomy): domain Eukaryota; kingdom Metazoa; phylum Arthropoda; class Arachnida; order Ixodida; family Ixodidae; genus Dermacentor; species Dermacentor silvarum. The sequence continues at coordinate 188,808,798 of NC_051154.1, read as the reverse complement.
GACTACTTTTGATGCTCTCAGTAATTTAATTAACATTATGTTCACAACCGGTATATTCCCTAGATTTCTAAAAAAAAAAGCTAAGGTAATTCCTGTTCACAAAAAGGGTGATAAAGCTCAAGTCGTTAACTATCGTCCTAAATGTATTTATTATATGTCCCGGTGTAGTCTCTATGGGACCCTTGTCTGTATACCATTTCCTGTGTAAATAACTCTATGAACGAATAATAAACCGAATAATAATAATAATAATAATAATAATAATAATAATAATAATAATAATAATAATAATAATAATAATAATAATAATAATAATAATAATAATAATAAAGCAATTTAACTTGGGCGCCCTGTCATGAAAGAAGGGAACCGCTCCAGTGTGTTCACGGCCATGGCTTCTGGGTGAAGTATCGCGCCGGGCACAGCTTTACTGCCAGGCTAAGCTTTGCTGCCATTTTCCTTTCCCTGCGAGATTAATTTTTGTTCGTGCTTACATTCGAGATTCATTTCGATAGGTTGGACTTAAGATCGGATCCTCCTCGGAGAGGAGAATCGAACTATGGGGAAGTGGGCCAAGCATGCGAGAAAGTATAAAAACGAATGAGAGGAAGACGCTGAGGTCAAAGGCAGGTCCTGGTGCTTTTACTTATAGATGGCTTGCCCGTAACGTCACATATGCAGATACTCATTGTGCTAATATCGAAACACGTTTGCCACGATGACATCAGTGCACCACGTCACATGAGCATCAACGACCGTGTTAGCTTAGCAGGTGAGGTGTCACGCTGTTGGCTCGTGGACGCGGGTTTGATTCCCGGCCACGGCAGCCGCATTTCGATCGAGGCGAAATGCAGGAACACCCGTGTAGTTAGATTTAGGTGCACGTCAAAGAACCCCAGATGGTCAAAATTAATCCCGAGTCCCTCACTGCGTCATGCCTCCTAATCAGATCGTGGTCATGACACGTAAAACCCCAACAATTATTATTATTAGCACATCAACATGGTTTGCTTTTTGACCGTAACCGGTTTTCACAGGATTACCACTGTTCTCGATTTGTCGTTTACCTTTGCTCTTTGTACGCCACCGCGGCTTTCACCATTTCGAGCAAGTTACGTTCGGGACGTGCTCGTCGCCGAAAACGACCGCGCGCTTCTTACACTGGTGTGCCGTTTTGCGCGGTAATCTTTTAAAGCTTTGCTTACACCGATTCAACCAGTGAGTGGCATCTGTTGTCTGTCACTTTATTTTAACGCCTGTTCTTGGCGTGCTGGAGACCTAAAATGGCAGCCAGTTTGATGTAAATGGACACTATATAGAGTGTGTCCCAGCCAACCCGGGCCAAGCTAGCTACAAAAAAAAAAGAAACAAAAAGAAAACGAGAAAACAAATAAGACGACCAGGCAAATAAAGCCAGATATCATAACGCGAAAGACTGGGTTCGGCTCATGAATAAAAAAAAAAAAAAAGAGAGTCGTGGGCGCGTCGCCATCGCCGACCGCTGAACTTTTTCTACGTCGTAGGCAGAGGTCACATGATAGGTCGACGGTGCTGAACATTATTTTGCGTTCACGACAGCTAAAAAGTAGAGTTCGTTGTTAATGTTACTATAAATAACTAAAATAACTTAGTACTATCTGTCATAAAATAAAAACACTATGATTTCGCCCTCTGAAGCGATTCGTTGGAAGTGTTCTGTGTGCAAGCATTTCCTCTCTCTGAACCAATATATATACAGGGTGTTTCAGCGAACACTTTCAAAAATTGCTAAAGCTTGCCTGTGGCAGATAGCAGAATTCTAATTCATGAGCTGGTTTACTCGAAGAGGCGAACATTACTTGCTCAAGAAATTGAAATGCATAATCGAATAATTACCGATAATTCACTAATTAAATTTTTAACTAAGTACATCATGGCCCATATTGAAATTTACAAATTGTAGCCGTGGAGTTCGCAAGGCGGATCCACCTGGAACGAATTCTCGGGATGACACCAGTTTCGAGATATTAATTCCCGATCTTTGAGGAGAAATGCATTGGCGTTCCAGTTACTTTCTTAACAAAACACTGCTTTATGCATTGAAGCACAAACAAACGTCAATGCATTTCTCCAAAAAGTTCGGGAATTAATATCTCAAAACTTATGTCATTCCGAGAATTCATTCTAAGTGGATCCGCCTTGCGAACTCCACGGCTACAATTTGCAAATTGCCATATAGGCCATCAGGTAATTAGTTGAAAACTTAATTAGTGAATTGTTGGTAATTATTTGATTATGAATTTAAATTTTTTGTGCAAGTAATGTCGGACTCTTCGAGTAGACCAGTTCATTAATTAACTAGAATGGGGCTATCTGCCACAGGCAACCTGAAATAAATTTTCAAAGTGTTCGCTGAAACACCCTGTATATTTTTTTACGAGGGGTTGTGCAAAAAAGGATTGCCGTAGTCGAATATGAAAATGTATACACGAATAAAACTGCAAATAAAAAATGGCTGTATTTGGCTCTTTTTTTGTGTCTACATTTGGGCTACAATTTCTGTAGCTTAGGGCTATGCCGCCTCGTATGACCTGGCAACACTGCTGTAGACGAGAATACGACAGAAAAAGAAAGATTAATGACACCCTCATAGCTCTTGAACTAATTATGATGATGTGGAGTTCAGATACTGGCACATACCCACAGTTGAAGGCGCATAGTGAGTGTAGCTCTATCACGCGCTCTTTTTTCTTTGTCAAAGTAACGGTGTTGATATTGCTACGGAACAGTATTTGCCTTGACGAAGAGGCGAGCAGTGTGAAGACGACGACGAAGATTAGAGGCTACTGCCGGCTGTGGCTTCTTGGCCAAGTGCGGCGCATTTCTTTGTAAATATACTTGTATATAGCTTTTCGTCTGCGTCTTCCTACGTAACATATCTGGTGGAGGTGGACGTTCCCTGTACCTCGTCACGGAGCTTCGCAGTGGACGGTACGTCGAGCCTTCCGTCATGGCTCCCGCCGACGATAGCTCGACTCAGTAGTAGTAGAAAACATTTATTGTAAAAAATATAGGACGAGCGGTCTTCAGGTTGGTCGGGGCCCCTATTCTAGGGCTCCGCTGGCGTGTGCTCTGCGGCTGGCCTGGAGCTCGACTCAGCCGGCTCCGACACCTGCTGCCACTTCGACGACCTACATCGCTCTCCCCGCTTCCCGCGATCCTGGCGTATTCTCGGGCAAAGATGGGGAAGACGTCGACGACTGGATCAGCCTGTACGAACACGTCAGCCGCAATAACCGGTGGGGCCCTACTATCATGCTCGCCAACGCACTCTTTTACCTCGGTGGCACACCGCGAGTTTGGTTTCGGACACACGAAGATGAGATCACCAGTTGGGATTCGCTTAAACAAAAGCTCCGAGACTTGTTCGGCAACCCCTACGGTCACCAACTTGCCGCGCAGAGGGTTATCCGGCCGTGTGCAGACGTCCACAGAGCCCTACGTCACGTACATTCAGGACGTCTTGGCTCTGTGCCGCAAAGTTGACGCACACATGGCTGAGCCAGACAAGGTTTCCCACGTCCTCAAAGGCATTGCCGATGACGCCTTCAACTTGCTCGTATTCAACAACGTGGCGACGGTGGATGCAGTTATAGAAGAGTGTCGCCGCCTGGAACTCGCTAAAAGCCGACGTATCGACCAGCAGTTTGCCCGTCTGCCCAACACCCCAGCGACATCTTCCTGTGCCGACGCTCCTCGTCCCAACAACACTGGTGATGTTACCAGGATCGTCCGGCGTGAGATTGAGGCCGCCTATCCGGCTGCCTTCGACTCCAGCTCCTCCAACGCACCTGCAGTCACGGTTTCCCTGATCCAGGCAGTTGTCCGCCAGGAGTTCGCGAACATGGGTCTTCACACCGTCTGCTCGGCCCATCGCCCTGATACCCATCCGGCTTCTTCGATTACGCCCCGTCCCACATCTTATTACCCACCACGTTTCCGCAACCCATCTGAATGGCGCACTGCTGACGACAAGCCCATTTGTTTTCACTGCCGTAGAATCGGGCACATTTCTCGCCACTGTCGCAGTCGCTGGAGTTCCCCGACCCGGTCTACTTATACTGCCTACTCTCGCCCAGGTGGCCCTTCTCGACCCTATGCCGCACGCTCCGATAATGCCGCCACTGATTCTCCTGCGCCGAACCGCCCCTATTCTCGTTCGCCTTCGCCCCAACGACGACAATCTCGCTCTCCTCAGCCCCGTCGCTCCTATTCGCCGACTCCCTTCGGACGCCGCTCCCAGCCGGAAAACTAGACGATGCAGCGCCTCGAGGTGACGCTGCATTGCTCCCTACGCCGCCAAATCCTCTACTGACGTTGCCCACTCATCTGAACCTTCTTGACGTGCAAGTCGACGGTGTTTCTGTATCTGCTCTTATAGACACTGGGGCGCATGTATCCGTAATGAGCGCTGACCTTCGTAACCGGCTGAAGAAAATACTCACACCCCCCACGACGCCTGTTGTCCGTGTCGCCGATGGCGGAACAGCCCCCGTAATTGGTATGTGTGCCGCCCGCGTCTCCTTCGCCGATCGCTCCACTATCGTGCTATTCACAGTCATCGCCCACTGTCCCCACGACATCATCCTCGGCTTGGACTTCCTCTCCGCGCATTCTGCTCTCATCGACTGTTCCGCCAGTACTCTCCGCCTTGACCTGCCTGTTCTGGATCCCTCTGAACCACACCCTAGTCGCCTCAGTTCCGTCGACTTCGTTCGCTTGCCACCTTCGGCACTGACCTACGTTGACTTAGTGTCATCCCCACCAGTGCCCGACGGTCACTACATCGCGGCTCCCATGCAAGACGTCCTGCTTACACACGGGATCACAGTGCCTCATACAGTTTTATCTGTTACGGCGAATTGCGTCTGCCTGCCAGTGGTCAATTTTGGCTTGACGGCACAAGTGCTGCCACGCGGGATGTCTCTGGCCCAGCTTTGCTCATTCGAGGATCACTCAGTAGCATCTATTGCAGTAGACGACAATTCAGCCGATCCTCCTCTACCATCGCAGTCGGCAACTTGTGCCATTGCCGACTTACAGAAAATGATTGCGCCCGACATGCCGTCCGAGCACGCTCGTGAGCTCTACCGCGTTCTGTTATCCTACCACGATATTTTTGACTTTAACGATCGTCCCTTGGCCCAAACTACAGCTGTTAAACATCGCATTAATACCGGCGATGCCCCTCCTATTCATCGCCGCCCGTATCGAGTGTCCCCGGCTGAGCGTCAAGTTATTCACGCAGAAGTTCGCAAAATGCTTGCCAAGAACATTATTGAACCGTCGTGTAGTCCATGGGCGTCACCTGTTGTACTGGTAAAAAAGAAGGATGGCTCATGGCGCTTTTGCGTGGATTATCGGCACCTGAACAGGGTTACCAAAAAGGACGTGTATCCCCTACCTCGGATTGATGACGCCCTTGACTGCCTCCACGGTGCTCGCTATTTCTCCTCTATTGACCTTCGCTCCGGCTACTGGCAGATTGCCGTGGACGATCTAGACCGCGAGAAGACTGCTTTTGTAACACCCGACGGTCTTTATCAATTCAAAGTGATGCCTTTCGGTCTATGTAACGCTCCTGCCACTTTTGAACGCATGATGGACTCCCTTCTTCATGGCTTCAAATGGTCCACGTGCCTGTGCTACTTAGACGACGTTATAGTATTCTCCCCAACGTTCGCTACACACTTGGAGCGCCTCTCAGCAGTCCTGGACGTTTTTCGTCGAGCCGGTCTACAACTCAACGCATCGAAGTGCCAATTCGGCCGTCGCCAGATTACTGTCCTTGGACATCTCGTTGACGCGCACGGAGTGCAACCGGACCCAGGCAAGATCCATGCTGTTACGCACTTCCCTGTTCCGAAGTGTGTCAAAGATGTGCGCAGCTTCGTCGGCCTTTGTTCGTACTTCCGCCGTTTCGTGAAAAATTTCGCGGCCATAGCACGACCACTAACCGAGCTTTTGAAAAAAGACACCCCTTTCCAGTGGGGCGATAACGAGGCCTCTGCGTTCTCGCATCTAATCGACCTCCTCACAACGCCTCCCGTTCTGGCCCATTTCGATCCTTCTGCGCCTACCGAAGTCCGTACTGATGCCAGCGGCCACGGAATTGGCGCAGTACTGGCACAACGCCAGCGCGGCAACGACCGTGTTATCGCTTACGCCAGCAGGCTCCTTTCACCCTCCGAGCGCAACTATTCCATCACTGAGCGTGAGTGTCTGGCCCTAGTTTGGGCGGTTGCGAAGTTCCGTCCATACTTATATGGCCGGCCCTTTTCCGTTGTCACAGACCACCACGCGCTTTGCTGGTTATGCTCACTGAAAGATCCTACAGGAAGACTTGGTCGCTGGGCCTTACGCCTCCAAGAATATTCGTATACTGTTACCTACAAATCCGGCCGACTACACAAGGATGCTGACTGCCTGTCTCGCTACCCGGTAGACGAGCCTGACGACGCCGACAGTAGTAACGCCAACGGTATTTTCTCTGTGTCTGACTTCGCTAACATCGCCGATGAGCAGTACCGGGATCTATCGCTGCGAGCACTCATCGAGCGTCTGCGCTCTACACCTACCGACGCCTCCGTTCGCCGATATGTCCTCCACGGCGGCATTCTGTACCGAAGGAACTTCCTCCCTGATGGATCTGATCTTCTTGTCGTGCCAAAACATCTACGACGGACTGTGCTCTTTGAGATGCATGACGCACCCACTGCAGGCCATCTTGGGGTAACCCGCACGTACGACCGCGTCCGGCGCCGCTTCTATTGGCCTGGTCTCGCTCGCTCCGTCCGACGCTATGTTGCTGCCTGTGATCCCTGCCAGCGTCGGAAAACACCTCAGGTGCTACCTGCCGGTCATCTCCAGCCGATCACCGTCCCTGTGGAACCGTTCTTTCGTGTTGGATTAGACCTCCTCGGCCCCTTTCCCACGTCATCTTCGGGGAACAAATGGGTAGCCGTCGCAACTGATTACGCCACCCGATACGCTATCACGCGGGCTCTCCCTACCAGTTGCGCCACTGACGTCGCGGACTTTCTCTTGCGTGACATTATCTTGGTTCATGGCGCCCCGCGACAGCTGCTTACTGACCGTGGTCGCAACTTCCTGTCGAAAGTTATCGCCGACATTGTGCGTTCCTGCTCCACTCAACACAAGCTGACTACCTCATACCATCCTCAAACGAATGGCCTGACGGAGCGGTTAAACCGTACCCTTACCGATATGCTGTCCAAGTACGTTTCCAAGGACCACCACGACTGGGACATTGCCCTTCCTTACGTCACATTTGCGTACAATTCTTCCCGGCACGACACCGCCGGATTTTCTCCATTTTATTTACTGTACGGTCGCGAACCGACCTTGCCCCTTGATACGGCACTTCCTCCTGCTGCGATCTCAACAAGCGAGTATGCGCGCGACGCCATCGCCCTCGCCGACCATGCACGCCAGCTTGCCCGTACTCGACTGACGGCCTCGCAAACCACTCAGCAGCGTCAGTACAACGCCCGCCACCGTGACGTACAGTTTTCGCCTGGTGCGCTCGTGCTCCTGTGGTCGCCCTCTCGTCACGTCGGACTTTCAGAGAAGCTCCTTTCGCGATACACAGGGCCCTACCGCGTGCTGCGCCAGGTGACGCCTGTGACGTACGAAATTGAACCTGTCAGTTCGACCTCGCCGTCTACTCTGGCATCTAGTGATGTCGTGCACGTCAGTAGGCTCAAGGCCTACTACACCGCTTCCGAGTCCGGTCTTTAATCGCTCCAGGACTGCGCTTTTGCCGCCGGGGGTAGTGCTACGGAACAGTATTTGCCTTGCCGAAGAGGCGAGCAGTGTGAAGACGACGACGAAGATTAGAGGCTACTGCGGGCTGTGGCTTCTTGGCCAAGTGCGGCGCATTTCTTTGTAAATATACTTGTATATAGCTTTTCTTCTGCGTCTTCCTACGTAACAATATTATAAAATCCCAAACTGCATTTTAGCGGCTTCCACGAAAAACAGGGCCAGCTGACCAATGCCACCAATCAAAACAATAGAGCCGTCGAAATCTTACTCTTTCATTCATTGGCAGTGTCACAGGAGCCACCAGGATCTGGCATTACATCACTCCGGCAGAACGGCCGAGTCACGATAATCCCATGATGAATAAACATTTATTAGGCCCAAAATATATTGGTGGTGCCCACAGGTACCAGACGGGGTGGTTCCCTAGTTACGGGACCCATATGTTCCCAGCAGCTTCTGGCCCCTGTCCGTCAGTGCGAGCTGAATCGGTAGGGCGGGGCTGGATAACAAGCTCTCCCATCGCTCAAGGGGTTGGGGATTGGGGGTGTTGGCGGGAAAGGGAGGAGGGGGGGTCTTGAGTTCTGTGCACTCGGCCAAGATGTGCGGCAGGGTGCCCTTTTCCCTTTTGCAAAAAGGACAGAGCGTATCATGTTCCGCGGGGTACATGCGGTTCATCAGTACGGGATGAGCAAGCGATCCCGCCTGCGCTCGACGCAGGATGGCCTGTTGTTGCCTGGTGAGTTTGGGGTGCGGTTCTGGCAGTTTGCACCTTTCCTCTGGGTACATCCGGGTAATGTCCCGAAAGCTGGTAACCGGGTGCGGTAGCTCTTCCGGCTCGTGCTCTGCCCGGATTGACATTTCTCGGGCATGGTAGTCGGCGATGGTGTTGCCTGCTACCTGCGAGTGAGCCGGGACCCACACGAGCTCTATGGCTCTTCCGGAGCCAGCGCCTCTGGGTTCGTCTGATTGCGTGCGAACGTAAGTGAAGGTAACGAATGTCTGAACAGGGAACATGTTACGAAATTCCCTTGTTCTGGCTGTTCAGACATGCAGTTGCTAAAAGCGCAAGTAAACTTGAAAAAAAACTGTGTAAATTATACATGTATTTACTCCGACACTCGGCCAAGGGCTGTGTGACGCTAACGTATTCTATAACTTTCATTGCTGCCGCCATTTCCTTGTGGTTTTCCACAAGTAATGGCTCTTCCAATATTTTTCACTCTAAGGACTCTCGAAAGTTCGAAAACATGCCAAAAGGTTCTCTAATATCACTTGCTCCAAATCAAAAAAGTATGTCGCCTCTTCAGCCTTGCATTAGTTGAAATGAATTGCCAAAAGAGACATGCGCTCGCAGAAAGTAGCCTTGAATGATTTTCTTGTTTGTTTAATAATTCATTATATGATTTTGTGGAGCTGTACTAGCCGTGCTGTAACATTAGTTTCCGTTACTTGATAGTGCCCTTATGCTTCTCGAAGCACTGAAATAGCCGTTTGTAGTTAGGGAGAATGAACAAGCTAAAAACCTAATTTTATTGCGATAGCAATTATCTGGACACTCCAAGAGAATTTTCGGTGTCTTGGTCGGCGTCGCCGTGGGGCTCCACATATATTTAGGTATATGTAGGCTATATGCTTATCCATGCTGGATATGGGCGTTTATTGCTGCACTATTAAATCGCTAAAGTTGCTCACACCAAGTCCTGGCTAAATTATTCCTCAGAATTTTGAGAATGGCAACCCGCAAACAAATTTTATGAATGATAACATTCACAGCGGATGCCTTTTATCTTAATGAACTTAATAAACTTTTTAGACCGCAAATAAGAGACAAGGCACAAAAGGAGGGTCAGACACAGGAAATCTTCTGAGACTATTATTAAAAGTGCAAAACAATATCAGCGCTCAAACCTGAAAGTGGTGTAATTTTACTGACGCGGCTTTTTGCGGAGCAGCGTAGTGGCGCCCGTGCGATGTCATTACAGGTCCTACACGGCGTGTTAAAGCTCTTAAATGTGCCAGAAATTTTGGCGCACCCGCGTATGTCGCGTCCGCGTTGCGTGGACCCGCGTATAGTTCACCATCCGAGAAGTTCAAGCGTGACGCTGAAAGCTCATTCACACTAGGCCGACACCAGGCGCGTAGCCAGGGGGGGGGGGGGGGGGGGGAGGGGGGGGGGAGGGGGGGGGGGAGGGGGGGGGAGGGGCTTCGGGGGGGGGGCTGATGGGGCTTCAGCCCCCCCCCCCCCCCCGAAGTTTTTTCGTGCTGGCATGCACCGCCGACCAAAACTACCACCGACGCCTGGCAATCATTCTGGATTTTGTCTACAATGTCCTTTTCACGCTCGAAAAGACACTTCGGCACGAACATTGCGAACTCGGGCTGGATTTCGTGACAACGCCCTTGCACCTGGAGTCACGTAACCCAAGGAGCCCCATCCGAGCACAAACTTTCAACGGCTTTTCGATAGCGAGCGGGCGCGTTGCGGCATCTCGCAGCGGCCGCGGAATATACGGAGCGCATGGATTTCAATTACGAAACTTTATGGGTATAAAGTTCTCATAAACTTTTGACGCGAAAGGTGCGCTGACATTTCCAAAGGCATGCTTTAAAAGATTTTCAATTCTAGAACTTTATGGGGTTAATGTTCTTATAAACTTGGGCCAACAAGCGCGCACTGGAACGCTCGTGTCCAAGCCGTTCCATAAATGGAAGCGCGCGCTCGCAATCTCCCACACACACGAAAATACTAAATATCATCGTGACTGTAAGCTAGCAGCTGATAATTTTCTCCAAACATTTTCAGGAAGCGTGCCCAATGTGATTGATCAGCTGGACCGCGGCAGGCAAAGTAAAATATGAGAAAACAGAAGAAAGTGAACGGCCTGTTATTGAGTATTTTTTTTTTTTTTTTTTTTTTTTTGCGGGCGACAAGGTCTGGCTGTCCGGGGCCACAGGGACAGGGGCCCTATGGATTTAAGCAATGCCCCTGCTGAAAATACAGGCATTTTCAGAGTGCTTCTTCGCGTGCGAGCTGATTGTGCAGATACATATCTGAAGAACCATTTGGAAAGTTGCCCCAGTATTGCCTCGTATTTCAGCCCAGACGCACAAAACCAAATTATAGAGATTTGTGGTGACATTATCAAAGAAAGCTTAGATTCAAAAGCTGGCTGCTTCTCCATACTTCCTGACGAAACGACGGACATCGCTGGAATCGAACAGCCTACTGTTCCTGCAAGGTACCTAAACAAGTATGCCAACGACATCAAGGGAGTGTTTTAGGTTTTAGCACCGGAATAGATGCCCATCTCTCACTGCGACAGCAGGTTCTATGTAAATGTGTAAATACTGCTGCATCTTCTAGTCACCCTTCCAGTGACCACTGCCAGCGCAGAGAGAACATTTTTTTAACAAGAGTTTACTAAAAAACTACTTGCGCTCTACAATGTCTGTGGAACGCATGGTTAGGCTGGCGCTTCTATACACCCACAGAGACGTCTGCATCAACTTGACCGTTTCGCTCAACTTTCCCGCTGAGAGAAGTTTGTCCTTTAGATAGCGAAGCAGCAAAAATCAATGCAAGTAAAAAGCACTGTTCCTTCAGGTGCATAAGTTCTTAATTAACTTTTAAAACCGCAGAAAATTTCGCCGTTTATTCTAGCAGTTAGCATCATGATCACAATTATCACGCGAATACAAAAATTACGAGGATACCAATAACCAATTTTGACCGACATTGCTCATTGAAAGCCCGGCCCACGCGGCGTTCGCCAAAAACACTCGGATATTGGGTAGTTCAACTTACCGCATCATCTGTGGCCTTCGTTTGTCCTTTTCTTTCCTTTTCAGCTACCTGCTTTTATTTCTTTTTTGAAACGAAGGAATACCCTCCTTTAATTTTGGGTGCCGAATAATTGTTGGCGTTGTGCACGCAGTTAAATTACACATTTTCGTACTGATTTATGCATTATTCCTCTATTATTCTACCCACATGGCACTGTCGCGACCGCTGCATGGCCCAAGTACATATCACGATTTCTGCGATCATAGTTATGTTTTTGCCAGAATCATCTGTCTTTTTGTGCTCAAAGTTTACTATCTGTGACTGAGCAACATGTTTATTTGTCGTATTTGACGCATTATATACACTGACGTTTGCTTAAATACGTAGATTTATTGGAGACTCATACGTATTTTTAAATATCTTTCTGCGAGGTTTTGTGTATACAAGCAGTGAACTTTGTTTCCAGCGACTCTTTTTTTGCCCTTTAGCGAGTTGTATCTTCGCATTTGTATATTCCATTCTATCTTCGCATTTCTAATATATACTTTGCAGAACTCCCACTTTTTATTTGTACTCACTGCTGCGAGTATTATCTCGGTGTAATTACAATACACGACGAATTACAGCTGCTCCTGCGCAATCGATTGCAACGAGGGATAGCGTCATTGAGGTTTCTTCCTGGCCGTTGCATATGTAGAAAAATGTAAACAAGGTTCTTGAATGACAAAGATTCATCAAAATATTTGTCCTCAACTTATTCATTTCATGGCCTTTACGTTTTTCATATAAGCTGCATGCACTGCTTGGCTGGTTTCGAACTGATATTGACCCTTTTCGCGGCGATCCCGTGGGCGCTGCCATATTTGATCACAGTGGTGACGCGTCCATTGCTTGCCTCAACTGCCTCCGTTGCCTCCTTGTTTACAATGGAAGTGTATGACGCCGGCGCGGCTTAGAAAACCTCTGTTTTCGGAGATATCGTAGACGGTGACTAGGTGGACGACACAAAGCTTTGATCACAGCTTGAGAGAACATGCAAAAGCTCTTTCGGAGCTGATTGAGCTATGTCCAAACGGCGCAGGCAGTTTATATGGTGCTTCTTCTAAAAGCGGGGCTAAATATGCATTCCAAGCTTTGCGATTATGAATTCAGTCAGGATTAGTGTGTTTTGCTCTTTGTTCTTTATTCGGCAAATATTTTGAAGCAGTGGCTTGTCAGTTTCTGACTCAGTGAAGTTCCTCGGTGCGGCCACTATCTGATTATTTTCTGCCTAATCGCTCGCGGGTGTGCTCAGTTCCGAATCCGATAGATTTGTTCTTGCTGCGCACAAGGCTTGAAACGTAGCTATTTTGTACATTGTAATACCTTGTAGCAAAATATATTACAGCTAGTAACTTGCTTACTCTTGTGGACCGTCACGAAACATTCAGCTTCGACCATTGGTGCGCCATAGGTGTAGTCCGTCATTTATTGTGTGTATACAGTGCGCATATATTCAAGTGTGCGTCCATTCACTTATTCTTGATACGTCGGCGATAGAGTGGGCGTAAGTTTTCCTGCCATTTGGACAGATGTGTATAGATAACGTGCGCGAATCTTACTATGACAGGAAGCGGCGGTATTCCCTTTGTCATTGTTTAACGAGTGGTACTCACTGTTGCCGACGTTCTGGGGATGAAGCCCTTTCTTTAAAGGTTAGCGATACAAGGCTGGTGGATGAGCAAATTTCTGTATCCTCGAGGAAAGCCGTTCATCACGAAGTGCCAGTAACACGTTCGGACAGTTGCAGCAGCGGTCCGCGAACTTCGCCACACAGATTCATTCTATTCTTAACATAACAGTCACTATTTTTGCAGCCAACTACTGCACGCGTCTTCAATCCACATTATTCAATCGTGCATAATTGGAGCACAGTGTGTTAGCGAAAACTCAGTTGCATTTCCTACAGCTGGTCGCACATAAGCAAGGTAGAATCGGTATTGGTTTCGTATTCGTGCGCGGTTGCTGAGGAGAGGTATGGCGCGCCGCCGTGAGCGCCATCTCGTTTCTTTAAAACAAACTGCTCCGCGAAAAGGGTCAATAGTTCTAAAGCTCATGAGATGTTTTCTTTACTTATTAATTAGACAAAAAAACACGGAAGCATTGATATCAGTTATTTCTGCCACAATTTTTGGGGCAAACGAATATATTATGTTATGAAAACATACATATTTTAATGGACAGTGCATAGCGTTCAATAATTCGTTTGCAGCATCTAATATACAATGAAATTGGCAATGCAGTTATTATTCATGCATTTGATCCCTCGACAAATTCTATAAGGAGGAGGCCGCGCTGCAACCTGAGCCCCCGCCAAACAAAATTTCTGGCTACGCCACTGGCCGACACGACACCGATTTTGGTCTGCCGACTGCTGGCGAGAGCGTTTTCCGTCCTGTAAACTGCTGTCGCCAACAGTCGGCCGACCAAAATCGGTGTCGTGTCAGCCTAGTGTGAATGAGCCTTTTAAGCGTTGCTATCGCATTAAGTGTTACGCCCTTCGGGAGAAACTGCCCATTTTTATAGCTCAGTTGCGACTCTAGTAAGTTAGTAACAAATGTTTCGATGCTGCTTCACTTAGACCAGTAATCATGTTGTCGTACGGGTAATGAGAGGAGGTCGTTTGATCCCTTCCTCTCATACCACCGCGTTATTTTTTCCGCGGAACCGCCGCCAGGCGAGTCCTCTAGGAAAGCTGTAGTGACTCAAAACACCTGCCTGTCACGCCGCTGTGCGGCACTCGAAGCAGGCTCCCTGTGCGTTGCAACTACTGCGGTCCAGGTGGCGCCACGCGTTTGTGGTGCACATAGAACGTTCCGCTATGTCAGGTCGCTTTAAAGTACAGACAGCTGGGTCACGTGACTGTGACGTGCCTTTCTGTCAGAGCTAGTCAGACTCTAGTTAGACCGAAAGCCGCGGACGGTTTGCGGTCAGTCTTGGATTGAATAATTGAAGAAGCCCATTGTGCATGCAAACGTTAACGCGTTGACGTTAGAGCATCAATGCACGTACGCGCTTGCATATATAATAAAAGCTACTCAAGCTTTTTTTTTCTCTCTCACTCTCTCTCTGCTAACAATAACGTAGAGCTGAATCAAATTTCCGAATCTGGTGCTTTCAGTGACCGTTGTGGCGGGAAACATGAAATAGACGAGTCAGTCAGAAAAAGTTATAGTCAGAAGCTTTGACAACCATCACCTGTTGGCGCCCGGTGCGGCTACGCGGGGCGTCGGCGTTTCTTGCCGTGGGGCTTCTTGCCGCCGCATCTCGAGGCTGCACCTCTGACAGTGAGTGCGATGAGGAAAACTGAAAAGCTTTGAAAGGGGCGATTGTGGCGAGTAGTACGCCCATTAGCGTAGACACCAACCGTTTCTTAACGCGTCTGTGTCGGGTACTGCACAGAACAGGATTATCCCGTTCCTCTAATATTAATAATATGTGCGTGTATTCACAAACGGCTTCTTACGATAGAACTGTTTGTAAGAGGAAGTACCAGCCGATTGTAATGGCAGACGTATTATTATTGAAGGCGGTCGGCTAATAGCAAGCAGTACTTACGAACGAATAGCTTTGTAAATTCGGCTCTTGATATTTTTATGCCATCTCGTATTTCCCCAGAACCAGTGCTTAAAGTCCGGGGAAGTCCGAAGGGGCCCGGTCCCCTCTCCGTTTTCTAAGGAGGGGCCCGGCTCCCCCTCTTAAGGTAGACTGTAGCACTGCGGCATATATACAGGGTGTTTCAGCGAAGACTTTCAAAATTTATTTAAGGTTGCCTGTGGCAGATAGCCCAATTCTAGTTAATGAGCTTTTCTACTCGAAGAGGCGGACATTACTTGAACAAAAAATTGAAATGCATAATCGACTAATCAACAAAAATTCACGAATGAAGTTTTTAACAAATTATCTGACGGCCCATATTGCAATTAACAAATTGTAGCCGTGGAGTACGCAAGGCAAGGCAAGGTGTGTGTGTGTGTGTGTGTGTGTTGTGTGTGTGTGGTGTGTGTGTGTGTGTGTGTGTGTGTGTGTGTGTGTGTGTGTGGTGTGTGTGTGTGTGTGTGTGTGTGTGTGTGTGTGTGTGTGTGTGTGTTGTGTGTGTGTGTGTGTGTGTGTGTGTGTGTGTGTGTTGTGTGTGTGTGTGTGTGTGTGGTGTGTGTGTGTGTGTGTGTGTGTGTGTGTGTGTGTGTGTGTGTGTGTGTGTGTGTGTGTGTGTGTGTGTGTGTGTGTGTGTGTGTGTGTGTGTGTGTGTGTGTGGTGTGTGTGTGTGTGTGTGTGTGTGTGTGTGTGTGTGTGTGTGTGTGTGTGGTGTGTGTGTGTGTGTGTGTGTGTGTGTGGTGTGTGTGTGTGTGTGTGTGTGTGTGTGTGTGTGTGTGTGTGTGTGTGGTGTGTGTGTGTGTGTGTGTGTGTGTTGTGTGTGTGTGTGTGTGTGGTGTGTGTGGTGTGTGTGTGTGTGTGTGTGTGTGTGTGTGTGTGTGTGTGTGTGTGTGTGTGTGTGTGTGTGTGTGTGTGTGTGTGGTGTGTGTGTGTGTGTGTGTGTGTGTGTGTGTGTGTGTGTGTGTGTGTGTGTGTCATATCATAAGCAGCCAACCAACCATGACACCGACAACGAAGGAGGAATTACTTGTACTTACTGATTTAATTAATGGAAATGAAAATGGATGAAAAAACAACTGGCCGCAGGCGTCACGAGTACATGATGTTTTTGGGTGAAGGCAACTGCTCAATAAACCCACATATGCTACCTGAAGGCATCAATGTTGGCGGATTCGAGCCCACGTCTCCGCATTACGCGAGCATAGCAGGCGTAATGCGAAGACGTTGGCTTCTTAGGATATATATATATATATATATATATATATAATGCAATTCCCGATGCAACAAGTATGTGGAAGGCGTCGTCCTCGACGCCTTTCATAATTTGTCTGATTTTGTCAGCCTCACTCATGCATAAAGGGTTAATGCGGCGGCAGAGGTCGACGGCATCTTCAATGTAGGCGGTAAAGTTTTCGCCGGAATCCTGGGCGCGACCACGCAAGCGCTGTTTGGCGCGGTGCTTGCGCACAGCGGGTCGGCCGAATACCTCTGCGAAGCTCGTCTTAAAAGACGCCCAATTCGCTACATGAACTTCGTGGTTGCGAAACCATAGAAGGGCCACATCGCTAAAGTAAAAGATGATGTTGGTGAGTTTGTCGGCGTCATTCCACTTGTTGTGCGCGCTCACTCGTTCGTAGGAGGACAACCAGTCTTCCACGTCGTGGTCTTCGGTGCCACTGAATGGGACAGGGTCACGCTTCCTTGGTACGCCGGAACAGATGACAGCCGTGGGTGGCGTAGCTTCTTGCGGCGCCATGTCGTCAGGCATAGCCGATGCAGGAGGTAGAGTCCGGGTACGGAGTTCCAGGGTGACGAGTGAAACCAGCACCTCCACCAAATGCAAGCAGACGTTCAGGGCGTGATTTATATATATAATGAGGCGACACGAAAACGGTCCGGTGAACGGCAAAGTAGAGCGAGCGCGAGCACCGACAATACTCGTCGTCCTCGTCTTTCACTTGCGTCCGTGTTTGTCGCTATAGTCGCTATAATGGTCGCCGTCCTATGAGACCCTCCCCCCACCACTGCAGGGAGACGTTAAGCCCGGCCCAGAACAGATGTGTTGTCCAATTTACGTATACAATGACATCCTTCGCAATGGTTCGCCAGAACCCTCTGGCACATTCCCCAACGCAAGGTGCTCCTTCAGCCTTTCATTATTGCACCTCCCGGTCTGTCTGCTAGCCGCAAGAACACCTGGGCAGAACAAGAAGCACCTTGTGAAAAAGTGGAAGGTAAAACAATCCCCACTCTTGCCTAGCGATTCGCAACTGACCTAACTACTGAAAATGGTCGCAGAACAAAGAAGCCGTGTAGCTCCGCCCAATACGAGTAGGCACCACTGTCGTCAGTCTCAAACATGATGCCTTGGGCTAGGAAAATTGCGGCTCAACACAAAGAGTGCTGAATAAGTGTCCACATTTTGCTGGAGGCGAAAAAGTAATATTGAAAACTAGAGATAAGGGCCTCTGTGGTGCTTGTAATTCCTCGGTCGGAAAGAGCAGCGCAAAGACATTTTTTCCGTAGAGCCTAGATGAGGCATAGATGAGCTTCGCTTTGAGCAGGAACAGAATAGCCTCGTTTTTTGTGTGTGTTTGTGTGTCTGATTTTTTTTTCTTGGCTCCTAAAGGATGGGTAATCAAAACCCGCGACGGCATAATCTCGGTTCTACAAAGGGACAATCTTCCAACAAGAGCGGAAGTACCTCGTCGACCATTGACGAGCTCACAAAGGAACTATGAGCGAAAGCGGCACGCACCAGCAGCATGGGAGGGGTGGGCGAGAACTGTCGGCAACGAGAAAAGTTACAGCCTCACGGGTGCGCAGCGCTCGCGCGTAAGCGGCGCTGCTGCGTTCAATCGCCGCTGGGGAACAAAGGAATCACAATTATTATGTTCGCCACGAAGAAACCGTTGCTTTTGTCGAAACGTTTTGCCCAAGCAGGCGTGCGATAGTAAAGCTATTGTTTAAAATGTCGCCGCCCCAAGATGGTAGAGGTTGGCCGTATAGCAACGTGAAGCTAGCTTTATGCGTACACATCGACCTCAATAAGCCTCAACAATGGTGCTTTTGGACAAGCGCAGCACAGCGTCAGGACCAACGACGCCTGCGAAAACGGGCAAGTGATTTAGCATTAATATTCCCAGTGTCATCACTTAACGCACGCTAACGTGGCAAAAAAGGAAAAGACATGGGCGTATTGTAATCTACTATGTCGTTGAATTTCACGATCCCAGCTGACGCTCATAGTCCTTCGCAGTACTTTGCTTAGATTCGTATGAATCTCAATAATTTTTGCAGTATACCAGCGCCACGCGACACTAACAGGCGGGTCTCGTGCGAACCCTTTCAATGTTTGGCACTGTGTGAAAATATTGTGCCACTATATGTATCACTGTATTTTTTTATCTTAAACAGGACACATACAAGTAACCCGAAAAAGTAATGAATGTACACTGATAGAAAGAGACGTGCTTAGCAGCCTTATAAATGCCATTTAGAAGCCGTAAACACATTTCCTGGCAGCTATTTTTCTGCAGGAGCAATCAACCAAGCTTTGCCTTCGTTGATCGATTTTCAGAGCTCGCACCTGCACTGTGGGCTATGAGACCATCCGTATAGAGTGGAAGACTGTCGGTTATGTCGAATCCGCCGTGGTTGCTTAGTGGCTATGGTGTTGGACTGCTAAGCACGAGGTCGCGGGATCGAATCCCGGCCATGGCGGCCGTATTTCGATGGGGGCGAAATGTGAGAACACCCGTGTACTTAGATTTAGGTGCACGTTAAAGAACCCCAGGTGGCCCAAATTGTTCCGGAGTCCCCCCACTACGGCGTGCCTCATAATCAGATCGTGGTTTTGGCACGTAAAAACCCCATTTTTTTTTTTTCTTGAACCATATTTGTCTGAGCCTGTAATCACAAGTCCTCACACCCCGTGGTCGCTCACTGGCTATTGCGTTCTACTGCTGAGCACGGAGTCAGGGGTTCGATTACCCACCCCGGCAGCCGCATTCCGATGGCAGCAGAATATAGAAATGACCAAGTGGTCAAAGTTAACCTGCAGCTATCCAGTATGGCTGCAGGTTATATGCGTAATGTACCGCCTATACGTATAGGTGCCACTGAGTAGCAGACAACACTTTACAGCAAGGAAGGCTAAAGTTCGCGGCTGAAATGTGGCCTTTGTTAGGGTGAGAGACCGCTACTTCAGTGCTGACAGCTGCGGGAAAGGCGCGGGCCTTTATGAGAGAAGGCATGTACTGGATGCTACCGGAATTTGCGGCAACCAATTACGCATACGTACAAGGTGCGTCCTGCAGACAAGCGCAACAAAGCCGTGTTAGGCGAAGTGGAGTTCGTTTTATGTAGGCGCTTCGTTAAGCTGACTATTGCGATGTCTCGATCATGTGTAAGCATTTCTATGCCTACCCAACCAGCAAACCCGTCCGTTCATCTGTCACGCAAGACGAATCGCTATAAAGAAAACAATGCATAAAACAAAATAAATGAGAAATGAAAAACGTTGGCGGTGGTGAGTTTCGAACCTACGAAGCCGAGTGTCTTACCCACTGGGCTATGCACCCATGCCTGCAGAAAGTGAATATATCTGAACCATATGAATGTGTTGTACCGGCGGTATACAAGACAAATGTCGAAGGAGAACAGTTTCTATGAAGGCTTTGTTGAAGGATTTGGTGATGGTGGAATAAAAGCCATCTCTAGGACCACGTCTATAAAGCCGACTTGGAGCATTGTATACATCAGGTAAATTCCGATTTTGCGAAAAGTTAATGCCAAACACGCCACATCCCCGATGCGTTTCGGTGGTCGCGGGATGCGCCTTCCGTCGGGGCGTTCCTCAACTGACCAAAGTGCCACCGATCTATGAGGGCTCATGCGATTCACGTCGCGCAACACAGACAGATAAGCATTCAATGAGTTGATACGGATGATAAGGAGTGATGAGGGGTTATATGGGTCGCATCACGGCTGATAATGGTTCGACGCGGATTTATAAGGTGCTAAAGAGCAATAAGGGCTTATAATGGTCGGAGCAATTTTGATAGGGTAATTGGCTCCGATAACAGTTGATAAGGGTCGGACCAAGTCTGATAATGTTGATAACGACCGATAATGGTTGATAATGGTTTATACCGGTCGTATCAAGTTTCATAACATTGATAATGACTATGTGCTGCCTGGAGATGAATAAGAGGCACAATGCTTACGCATACTTAGACAACACCCATAGGAGTTTCTGCGTGAATTTATTTTGAATTCTACCCTTTTCTTAATACTGTTTCTGTATTTCATTAATAGGCTCACGTCGTTGGTTCGGACTTGTACGGGGTGATCGTTTTTAAGTTTTACGGAATTTTAAAAAATCGCCTGTTACAGATAACATTATTGTAGTCATTGAGCTGGATTCTTCAGAGAGGTGGACATTACTTGCACGAGAAATCCAAACACCTATTCAACTGATTACCAAAATTCACTAACTAAATTCCTCATTAATTTCTTTACAGCATTTATTGCAACTGCAAGACTTATCTACTAGCAATGAATTTGCAATATGACACCAGTTTCGATACATTATTTCCCAAAGTTTGGGAGGAAATACATGGACGTTCCAGTTACTTTTGTGTTTAAATGCATAAAAGAGCGTTTTGTTAAAAAAAGTAAGTGGAACAACAGTGCATTTTTACGGCGAGTTTTATGGCACCTATCTCCAAACTGGCGTCATTCTGGAAATTCGTTCCGAGTGGATACGCCTTGTAAATTCACCGACTACAATTCGTAAATTACAATGTGCGCCGTGAAGTCATCACTTAGCACGTTTATTAGTGAATTTTGTTAATTATTTGAATATGTATTTTGATTTCTCGTGCAGCTCAAGGACAAGAATTATGCTGTCGGCCCCAGGTGATTTTTTTTAATTTCCACGAAACTTAAAAGTGATCACCCGGTGGGCAAATACAATTTAGAATAACATAAATTGTAATACGATACTATTCCAAATACAATTACAATATTATTACAATGAAAGTACAATGAATGACTGTGAGTAATATAGACAAGCTTGTACTGAAAAATAAAAAAAAATCAAACAATAATTTCAGTCAACTAAGAAGTTCAACAGGGTAAAAAACTAACATAAGAAAATACTAGACGACAAAAAAGGATACATACTACGGCACTTCAAACTTGTGAAGCTGGAAAAAAAGAAAAATCAACAAGATAACAACACAGCCTCACAGGTTTAGTATTTTTCTTTCAATGGCAGATAAAAAAAGGGCAAATGACACAAATTTAATACTGTATACCGGAAGCTTATTCCATTCTCTTATAGTTAATGGGAAAAATGAATTCTTGAAACCGTCGGTACGGGATGGGTATTCAGCAAGCATTTGGGAATTCATATGGGTGGTTGGACCTGTTTGTAAGCTGGAGCTGTAGTTAGTTGCATCAATATTTGCTTGGTCATGCATGAGTAAGTACATGAATCTTGAGCGAGCTATTTTGGCCCTGTGTTGCAGTGTGTGTATTCCATCAGTTTCCGTCAACGTGGTGGGTGAATCATATGGTCCTGACCTGTTAAAAATAAACCTGACCGCCTTTCTCTGTATACCCTCGAATTTAGTAATATCTTTAGTAAACAGCAACCATACGATGTTTGCGTACTCTAATTTGGATCTAACAAATACATTGTAAGCCAACAGTTTAGTATCTATGGGGGCTAATCAGAGACGGCATCGGATAAGGAAGAGTTGTTCGAGAGCGGACGAAAGGATCTAGTTTATATGAGCGCTGCATCTGAGGCCCTCAGTAATTGTCAATCCAAATTATTTGTGTTCAGTGATTGCAGTCAATTCTTTGCTATTAATTTTATGCGGACATAACGATTTTTGTTCCTCAAAATTATGAGTAAGGCCGATTTTTTAACATTTAGTTACATTTTCTGGTCAGAGCACCATATGTTCACTGTTTGTAAAGTGCAGTCAAGGGATAGATGATCTTCGTGCGAGTTAATTAGGTCATAAATAATGCAATCATCCGCAAACGATATAATTTTAACGTGTATATTTGCGGGCAGATTATTAATAAAGATTAGAAAGAGGACAGGAACCAAAACTGAACCCTGGGGAACGCCAGACACCCCTTAAGTCTGCTGTGTCAGATGACTGATCATCAATTTCTACGAATTGAGTACGATCTTTCAAATAATCACTTATCCAGTTAATTATGGCGTCATTCCCTAGCGCCAGTTCAAGCTTACAAATTAATTTCTGGTGAAATGCTCGAAAAATCTAATCGAATAAGGTCAATTTGCTTTTTAGTCGATGCCAAGAGGCAGGTCGTGGATAAGTTCTAGAAACTGCGTCACTGTTGATAGTCCGCGGCGAAAACCATGCTGAAAAGGCATTAGGATGGATTCAGCTACAAGGTAAGATGTTATATGTTTGAGAATGATATGGTTCGAGTATTTTGCAAACTGTGCATGTTATTGAAAAAGACCTGAAGTTACATATTCTTGGTATAAGCGCGAACAAGACACGGACGGTGGCGGAAGAAGACAGGACGAGCGCTAAGTCACAACTAAATCTTTATTGGAAATAACAAACATATATAAGTGGTTGCAAAAACCGTAGCAAAGAAAACATCACAAAGAAAAAACCTGAAGTTAGTTGCCTGTGACTAATTGCTTCCCGATTTGTGTATTGGAGTGATTCTTGCTCTTTTCCGTTATTTTGGTAGTCTACCAGGTGACAATGATTGCTGGAATATTATACAGCGATACTTAGCAATCCATTCTGCGTATTTTTTGAGGAACGTGTTAGGAATATTATCATGGCCTGAACCTTTTTTTTTTTTTGTGATCTAGATTAAGTAGGAGAATAGGTACACCTGACTCAATGATTGTAATGGATTCTACGTGCCTCCTAGCGCATGCGTCCAGATGTGAAATATTGCCGGCATCACGTGCGAAGACTGATTTGAAATAGCCATTAATGGCGTTTACAGTAGCTAAGCTTCCGTTTCGAGTCGCTTCTTTTTCTGGGGGTGGCTTTGGATTAAGGTAGTTCCAGAATATCAATGGCGATGTTCTTATAATGGTATTCAGTTTATTGATAAACAAAGTGTTTTTGGCAACCTTTAAATTTAGCTTCAGGTTGGTCATAGCATCGGTGAGACTGTTTTTTGTTGTCTTATAAGTTTTTTCTTAAGTGATTTACTTAGCCGTTTTACGTTCCTTTTTGCGTGGATGATGTCTCGCGTCATCCAAGGGTTATGTTTCCTTATCTTTTTCTTTTTGGTGTGGCACAAACTTGCGAATGCAGCGTGAGACTATGTAATTGAACATTTTGCATAACTTTTCAATGTCTGTGTAAGCCTGACAAGAAGTTTCGTGGAATGATAGTTCAAATCAAGATGGTCGATAATGCTATTAACGTCGGTACTATGGAAATCAGGAGAAGATTTCATAAGCGAGCGGTGGCCTTTGTTATGGACTGTTATGCAACAGGCAACTATCTGTGGTCAGATATTCCGTCTGTTACTTGTATTTCTGCTTGTTTAGACAGAAAGTGACTGCTCAGAAAAATCAGGTCAAGTACATTAGCACTGGAACCTTGAAGGGATGTAAGCGTTTTTACCACTTCGTTCAGGTTAAATGTAAAAAATTATACCGGCAGGGGCGGAGTGGTGTGCCATTGTTAACTATTGCTAACCAACGGAGGGTCGCAGTCCGGGAGGTTGAAGTTGAAAGTAGGATTAGTCCGCTCTTTTGCAGATGGTGCTGCATGTAACGGTATAATTAAAGCATAGCGTGCTAATCCGAGATAGGACTTCGACAAACACATCCGACAACAATTGTGTAGCAGCTAAACATCAGCTTGCAGAATATTTCCTCGACTCTCTCGACATCCGGTAGTGGGGCAAAGCTTATTTTGTTTCTTTATTTTTTTTTATTTTTTTTTTTTTTAGTATGGCAACTCAGCCTCCTCGTGTCAGTTTATCTTTAAGCAAAATCGCATAATACGGGAGATTCACTTCTACATCTAAGATATAAAATGACAGCCACGTTTCTGTAATTGCCATGAATTCCGGTTCGAGGAAGATGGAAGATTTTCCAGACAGTCATTTTTGTTCATAATGCTGCTTGCAATAATGTTTACAGATGTTATCTCTGATGCGTACGTGGACGCAGTGTACGTACGTGGACGTTGTGTTGGCTGTTTTTTTTTTTTCTGGGCATCGCTACGCAAGCCAGGTGCCGCATGAGCTATGTCATTCTGTTCGCTGTCCCAGACAAATAGGTCTCCGTTTAAGCGTAGTTTGCCGTAGCTGAGAATGACCTTATCACCAGCTTTCTTGAATTTCTTTGTGCAATTCCACAATTTGTTTCTCATGTCGGGCACCCGGCTCGAAAAGTTTTCACTGATGGAAAAGGTGGAGCCTTTTAGTTTATAGCAGTTTTTAAGCACTTTGTTTCTGTCTCTGTAATCAAGAGCTTTATTATAAGTGGCCTGGCGTTTTTTTTTTTTTTTTCAATGGGTTTGCCTAGTCTGTGGATTCCTTCGATGGCGATATGCTTGTTATTAGGATATCGGTCATTATGTTACAGTTAACAGCAGTGTTAAGAGAGCTCTGGTCCTCAATCTTCTCTTCTAAGATACCATGTATAATGAGGTTATTTCTTCTAGACCGATTTTCCAAGTCATCTATTACCATGTATAATGAGGTTATTTCTTCTAGACCGACTTTCTAAGTCATCTATTTTGAGTTCTAGGGTTAAAAACAAGGTTCCCTAGAAAATTCTTTCATGCATAACGATATCTTGTTATCAAGAGCAGGTAGGCTTTTTAACTTTTTTTTATGGATCCTAACCTTTCTTCCTCTATTTCTTTAGGGTCGCTTCAGCGATCTTAAAGCAGCTTTAGCTATTTGCTGAAGCTGCTTGGAAAATTGAGTTATGTCAGGTCCAAGGTTGGTTTCTACGTCAACAAGAAGTAGTAATTCATTAAAATACGATCCTAGATCACATAACATAGGAGAAATCAGCCGTGGGCATGGCAGCAAACGAATGCAGGGATTACTAGCACGTAGGCATTTACCGTATTCTTCTCTCACCTGCACGAGAGAGATTAATGAATTAACGAAGTGCATTCCTGCTGTGCTACCGTGCCCAGGAACTGTCCGAGGGTCGCACGCAATGTTTATAGCGTTGTGGGTCGGTTGCGTCATCGTGGTAGCGTTGAGGTCGTCCCCGGTCATCACCAGCCAGGGTCGAGGCATGTAAGTAGCCTATTGGTCACCAGGTTAAATGGCTCGTCTTCCACGTGCCAGTCATAGTCGCCGATTTGTTTGGTCCAAGAAGGTTGCGTCCGAGGAACCAATTCGTCGTGCCCCACTGAGAAGGACGACAGAACCGTGAAGCGCTGCATGAGAAAAATGAACGGATTAACGAAGTGCATCCCAGCTGTGATTCCGTGCCCATCTGCCAATCCTCGTTAGCAATCCTCACCCTGAGCTACCTATTATCTAAGACATTTCCCAAGCAACAGCAATATCGAACCTGTCCTCGGGCGAAAAAAATAACAAAGCTGTTAAAAGAAGCACTTGCCTGTAATCATTCCAATAAAAAATTGCCCGCCAATCCACCCTGTGAAGGTGGTTGGAAAGCGAAGCTTTTTACGCCACCCTCACGGTGACTGCGGCGCACTTGATATTTCACACACTACAACGTAACTTTAACCACGGCCTTTATTATTATTTACATCACAACAATGTTCACTACTGCTTTATGATCGGTGTGATATACACTACTAGACTACCCCACTATGGGGTAGTCTAGAAAATGAACCGAAGCAGTTACTAGGCTGGAAGGGTTTCGAATGACGTCAACCCTCTTTCAAGCAGCTGCATAAGCTTTGCAACAGCTGCAATCTAATCTTACGGACCGCGCCGAGCCTGTTTCCGTTGTTTGCCCGCAGCCCTTATCATCCATCATGTTGGCTCATCACTTTGGAGCTTGTTTTTGTGGTTTTTCTTGCGAAAACGAGTGCTTAGTTGTACGCTGAATGCCTGAATTCAAGTAAGCGATACTGCTATACCTGCAATTGTTAGCGGTTCGTCGGGATCGTTTTTTGCTTACAACGACGGACACGACAGAACCCTTGGCTGGTAGAGGTACAAAGCTTTGCTTTAAAACACAGTGTGATAAGCCAGCCCTTATATCGAGATAACAAAAGAAAGCGCGTGAACAAGAAATTTCGCGCCGAACGCGGCGATCCATTGATGCCGTTACTCCCGCTCATGAGGACTCGCGGGGAATGACTAGAATAGTGTCGCCAGAAAGTTTTTGCAGGTATTTGAGCATCCCACCTCGCAAAAATCGTTTTTTTTTTCCACGGGCCTTGAAAAGCTTTGGCCACCACACACAGGTGACAAGTGTTGCTTATTTCGCTCCGAAATCGTGAATCAAACAGAGAAGCACGAGCAGCGGCGCAGAAAAGTACGGCGCACGAGCGCTTGCGTTCCCGAGAGCACTTAGCAAGGCTGCCACCAGTGGCGCGTTTATCGGCGCGCCCTACGCCTATAGGTATGGATACCGTACTGATTCGGTACTTTGGGCCCCATCAATCGAGCCCTTTCACGATTCCTAAGAACAGGTGGTTGCGAAATGTGAGAGCAAACATATCCACAAAATAGGTGAACGAATGATGAGCAGGTCTCGCGAATGAAGAACTTCGTAAATTCGCTCCCTGATTCTTAATTAATGCGCACCTCGAGCCTCGGGCATTTACCACTCTAATGTCGTCTAAATGTGGCGAAGGGTAGAAAACGCCCCATCGGGCTCGGCAGAAGGGGGGCGTGTGGGAGGCCGAATCACCTCAGCGGCCGGGTGAGTGACACGCTGTGATGGTTATGTCGTGGGCCCAGGCCTCAAACACACATAGATGGCACAGTGAACACAGAGAGGCTTTAATGACACGGGGACGGGACTATGACGACGTACACGATAACGCACAAAATTCACTTCTAAGTGGTCTGTCGCTTACATAAGCGTCACTGTAGGATGCCGTCAATTTCGTGTCGGTATGACACACTCACATCACGAGGAGTCGCAGTGATGACCCTAGCAGCGGGTGGCGCAGGAGATGGAGGCCGGGGCGGAGGCCCGGCACACGACGAGCCACTCGCGTGACAGCTTGGTCGGGACGTCAGCCCGCCACGGCTGCACCGGAACACGTTGGTGTCATATGCCCACACAGCAGTGGAGCAGGCCGGACCAGGCACAGGAGCAGCCAGACCTGTTTTTCCAGCTCACCCAGGAACGCCGGCCTAGGGTAGATGGACAGCTCGGCTCATGAGGCACGAAGACTCAGACCAAGCACAGGCTCAGACCGGGCACAGGCTAAGCCCAGGTACAGCGACAGCCCGGACCGCTCTCCCAGCTCAACCAGGAACACCGGCCTGGGGTAGGTGGACTACTCGGCTCGTTCGGGACGAAAGCGCAGACCAAGCAGCTCAGACTGGTGACGATGATGATGATGATGATGCCTCAACACATGGCTGCCCCTTCAGCGCCTGGCACCGGCCTTCTTCTTCCTCGTCTATCGCGCACCACAACAGTCACGCACCTTCGGCCGCGACATTCAAACACAGTCTTAATTTCTTTCACACACGCTCTCTGTAATGTACTTACAGGCGACAGCCAATTCGAGCCAATGGAAAATAATTATATGCTTGACGTCGTTTATCGAGCCGTGCCTGCAAAATCACGCTATTGTGCCACCCAGTGCACTTCCTCTACGAGATTCATCCACACATTGTTCCCAATCAGCACTCAGAGTGAGCTCAAAGTGGGCGGGCCGAGGCCCAGCGAAAACATGGCAACAGAGTCATGCCCAGTGGCAAGAGCCTGGAACGCAGCCGCAATTTACCACGGGGTTTAAGTCGCATCCTAAAGAGCGCAAGAAGCAGAAGCCATCAGTTAAAAGCAGGAAGACGGCAGCCAAAAAATGAAGCAAAAGACGCCAGCAGAAGGGGGGCGTGTGGGAGGCTGAATCACCCTCTCCCCCACCCTCTCAAGACCCACCCTCTCAAGAACAAGAAACTGGGACACAGAGACAGACAATTGGAGACACAGGTTCACGCACAGTGTTTGCCAAACTATTGATGAGCTTGGCAACATGGGTGAATAAAGTATGCATACAGTACATCCCTTCGTAAGTTATATGAAGAGCGCCAAACATTTCGCCACAACATCTGTTGTGAAGACTTTCCTCGGCTCAGCGCCTCTGAGCAAGAAAAGCACAATATTTGAGGAGACAAACTTTGCAGCAGCAGTTGGCGTCGCGAAATTTCAAGCATAACTATAGTCATCGCAGATGCAAATGGCATGAGCCTGAGAATATTAATTCAACGAAGCAACCAAGAGCACAGTGCGCCCAGCCTTAGCAGTCTCGTTGTCGTTGCCCATTCTTCAAGATGTCGTCCTCCATAAATAAATGGCTCGAGGCTTCCGCCATATATTTCCAAAGACATACGGAAAAGGCAGGTTTACTACAGTGTTATCCTGCACCCACGCGTTCCATCAGCACGTGCTTAAATATATTATCATTTAGATTCAGGGACATTTCCGTGCTTATTTTATTTTAAACCAGTTATTAAACAAAGTAAACGAATTATTCGCATACTTAAAGAATGCAGTAGCAAAGGAAATTGGCTATAAGGTACCTGAAGGTTCATCTGCATGGTTTTATTTAACAATAGTCTACATTATTTGATGACCTTTTTATTCATACATCAGGGGTGCTATGCAGGATGCCCCGAGTTTGGCGAAACTCGGGATCTTCACGAGCTCTGGCGACGCCCCAAGATCAAAGAACAAATGATAACAAGACGAAGTTTGTCCATCGGCACGCCTCCAGTTTCATTGGTTAATCTAGATTCACTCTGGGTGGCTATTATCCCTTGGGCGTTGCCATATGGGCGGTCGACAAACTGGGGCTCACGTGATCATACGGTCGGTGCATGGTCGTGCCTTCTTTCACTTGTTTGTCGTTCCACCGAGTGCAATACAGGCACAAGCAAGTTATAAAATAAATTCATTTAGTACAATAATATTAGTCACATTAACGTGGGTTGTAAGCATTTTAATGTTTCCACGATGTACACGGAATGTGTATTAGACTAATTTGTATTTAAATACGTTTCGCGTTATGCCACGAGGGGACGCTCGCCCCCCTCTTTTTTTTCTGGATTCGATTGGCACGGCTCGATACGTGCTTGCTCCAGCATTTCCGAGCACCGATTGGTGTGCGCTTGCTTTTCTCACTGGGTTTCCAACAGATCGCTCGTTGCTCCTTTGCTCTAGATTGGATTGGTGCGGCTCGCTACGTGCTTGCGCTCCCATTTCCGAGCAGAGATTGGTGTGCGCCTGGTTTTCACACTGGGCTTTTAACAGATCGCTCGTTGCTCGCGCTAAAGAAAAGCTGCGAGTAGCGCGCGCATCCAGCTACAAGACGAAGTGAGCGTCGGCTAGCGCATAAGTGGTTTGCCGTGCGCTTACCGTGTAAGCACACAGGAATGCCGGAAAGCACACATACAAGAGTCAGAAAACTACGCTTTATTTTCTTTTACTTTGCGATACACCTCCATACTGGCAAGCGTCGAGCGATGGCTTCTAACAACCGCAGGAAAGAGTCTTTGTAGTGGCTAGCCCGAGCGATCCGTGGCTTCTAACAAACGCACCAAAGGGTCTTTGCAGCGCACGTGGATGTTGACTGCCACCACATGCATCCCAGGTGGGACTCCATCATCGGTGCAGTTACCCTGTACCCATCGCTGACGAGGGAGCGCTTCACTTTTTGACAATAACTTTCTTTTTTTTTTGCGTGTGAACGCCCGTGATGGGGTCCACAAAGTTCACGCTTTGGTTGACTGTCTACCAATGCGGATTGAGGCATAGCCCCGTTAGCATCCACTAAATTTGGGATACATTTGTATGCGGCCAATTCGTCACTATGAATAATGGTCCCCGGTTGAACATTGGCTGCAATAATGGCGCCTAGCGTCGCCGCCTTTCGTCGGTCGACTTTGAAAGTCGCAGCACCCCTCTGGTCGCGCAGAACATGCCGAAGACCCATGGGCCCCCAACTTTAACACCGCCGTAATTTTGGCGGCTTGCGGAAAGTTGTCGCCCGTCATTAGGCGGCCTCGATTGTATACTTTTGCTCGCCGCGAAGAAGGCACTCATCAATTTGCGCTATCTACCCGGGGTACCAAGTGGAGGTCGCGCCAGCAGCTCGTCCCTCGCGACCTTACGGGGGTAGTTCGTCCTGTCGGCGATGGTGTGCTCCTATAGAGGAAACAAGTCGCCGGTCATCTCCTTCAGCAGCCATATGTCTACGCTTTTGCTCACGCAGTACGTGAGCCAAATCATTTGCCGCCTGGAGAGGTGGTCGTTCGGACGGCCGAGGCGGTCCGTGTTGGCGAAGTAACGTCCTTCGCCTCTGTGACCGTGCAGTGCAGCTTTACCGTGTAACTGCGAAAACTGATTTCGGCACCTGTTGCATCGGAAGGCAGCCCGGCTTCCATTCTGAGTCTTCCAATATAATGTGACCACTTCGCCTACGCAGGTTGGTTGGCCCGGGTTGAACCCCAGGTGCTCGCAGGTGCCCCAGTACTCCGATGACGACGCCGGACCTGGCCTGGGGCTAGGGCGCGGTGGACGAGCAGCGCTTGAAACCGGAGAGAGCCGAAGCGATCGCACGAACTTATCCTCCGCAGCCTAGTCACATCAGTCTGTGCTCGGAAAGCATAATATGCCCGCCACGCAGTCTCCGCAGACAAGGGCGTTCGCCTAACTCGTCACACAGCCAGCGCACTGACGTTTTGGAAAGGCAAAAACGACGCTGAAACTCTACGTCGGTCATGTAGCTGAACGGGTCCAGATGGTAATATTGACGCTTGCCGCCGCTGGATGCGATGACACAGGCTGCTGCTGCCGCCGCCATGCTCCCGAGTTTAACTCGAGGGGGGTTTCGCGATGTACGAGTTTGGCCCGAGTTCGCGTGTCAATCAAAACCATACGTCACGCCCCGAGCGAGGCATGTAACTCTTGTGCGCGCCCACCACGGTTGGGCCACGCCCAACTTATTTTTCGACAACAGCGACGTGGTGCGGAACTGAGAGGCATTAACAATCTTGACCGGCGAAATAAAACACGCACAACGCACTGTCATCGGTGATGTACTCAGCACCACTATAAAAAAAAAAAAAGCGTCGGCTTTCGCTGCCTTATGCATATGTCTTTTTGGGCTGTGATGACCCCACAACACGGTTCATTGCCTGCGTTGTGGCTACGTAGCGCACAGCAAATAATTATCCGCACGTCACTGTAGCTGCTTGCAAGGCGTCGATGCGCCGTGGTGGACGACGATCTTGAGCAGTGCGTAGTGTTTTGCAACGACAACGTATCGCAGCTGTCATTTAAGATGGCTGCTCTGTCAATGATATAGTGCAGCAAACACGGTCAGCGGTCAGCGCAAACACACCCAGTGCAATGGCATTTTGTCATCACAAGCACGGCACACTAAACAATTGCAACACCTTCCTGCGTTCGAAGTCTAATTTCCTAACTGCGCACAAGAGCCCTCACCCACCAAAATGCGATTGCTGCGCTGTCGTTACGATATCCATCTGCGATCGCTATTAGCTCAGCAGCAGAGGCAATCAGCAAGCACATTGGAGTGAACAACACACTCAAATTCTGCGCACATGCGCACGGAGGCACCTTCAATGGGCAAGCGGTGACAAGCGACGAACTGTGTCGCTGGGCAGCACGCTCGTGTTCGCAATGCATCGCGGAGACTTCGCGCACGCAGATAAACTGGTGCATTTTCATTGTGCTGCGTCACTACGGACCCAGAATACCGCACAGCCATTTTGCAGCGACAGCCGTTGCTCCCGTCTCTATGGCTAAAGTGTCGTTTCAGTTGGTAAAGCGGCGGCCTTAATAGCCGCCGCAGTGAAGCACCTGCGGTGAACAGCCATGCCGCAGCGCTGCGTTGCCAATCCCCTATTAGACAGGGAATAGGCAGATCGTTGTCATGGCTGACTTTATCGATGATGATGATGATTATTTATTGGCATCCCCTTTGAAACGGGGTGGCGACAAATAGTCACCTAGCCTGCTTGAGTTAATCAGGTATACTACACATGTTCTTTATCTCGCATTTTTGTATACCTTTTTCAAAAATTTAGCTTGTACCGCTGCCTATGATTTTAAGAGATCAGGTCGTATCCATCTTTTCCCTGCTTTTTTTCCACCAGTACTCTAATCGTCTCTTGCTGATCTCTACGGCTGATCTGTTTATGTTTCCTTCCACTTTAAACCCAAGCGCTTCTGGGAGTTGCACGTTACCTACGGTTCTCGCTGGGTGGATCCCGTCGCATTCCATTAGGATGTGCTGAGTGGTCTCTGGATCTTTACTGCAGCATACACATGTCTCATCTAGTTCCGAATATTTGTTCCGATATGTTTTCGTCCTTAGGCAACCGGCTCGAGCCTCAAATAGCAAGGCACTGCCCTTTGTGTTATCGTACAGATTTTCCCTTCTAATTTCTTTCTTCTCAATTCTTGTAAATCTCCATTGTCCTTTTCGTTTCCATTCTTTGCATCCAATTCACGGTCTCTATTTCTCTCACTTTCTTTCTGATGACCCCTGGTTGTCTATTTACAGTTTCGATTATCCTGTACTTGGTTGCCAACTTCCTTGACCTCTTCCTCCATTCTGTGTCCACGCTTTTCATGTAGAGATACTTGTGCACTTTAGCCGCCCATTTATTTTCATCCATGTTCCTGAGCCTTTCTTCAAAACTAATTTTGCTTTGTGCTTCTCTGACTTCAAAAGAGGCCCAACCCATGTCTCCATGCACTGCCTCATTTGTCGTATTACCGTGTGCTCCCAAAGCCAACCGGCCTACTGATCTTTGGTTAACTTCTAAACCCGCCAATATATCCGATTTTAAGCATATAATGGCATTTGCGAATGTTAGCGCTGGCACCATTACTCCTTTCCAGATTCCACGCACCACCTCATACTTATTGTGGCCCCACAGTGCTCTGTGTTTCATTAATGCTGCATTCCGCTTCCCCTTTATTTTCAGATTATCTTGGTGGTTGCTTGAGTAATTCTTTCCTTCGTTTATGTGTACGCCGAGGTACTTATATTGCTTCACTATGGGTATTACTTGCTGTTGAATTGACACCACGAAGTTACTCGTGTGTTCATTAAAGATCATAATCCCTGATTTCTCTGTGCTAAACTTAAGGCCTAGATTTGTCGCTGCGTTCCCACAGATATTCGCAAGTATCTGTAAATCTTTTTTATTGTCCGCTAGTAGCATAATGTCGTCTGCGTACATCAATCCAGGGACCTTCTGTTGCACCATTTGTCCATTACGCATGTAGGATAAATCAAAACCTAATTCGCTGTTTTCCAGTCGTCTTTCTATGCCCTTGACGTAAAGCGTGAACAACAATGGTGACAGAGGGCATCCTTGCTTCAATCCTTGGTGAATTCCCACCATTTCATTTCCTTTTCGGCCTTCCCATGCCACTTGTACTTGGTTGTCTCGATATATCTCCCTCAGCAGCTCCACGAAATCGTCATCTATGCCTTCGTATTGAAGAATATCCCACAACAATTCCCTGTCTACGTTGTCATAAGCTCCTTTAATATCTAGAAATGCTACCCATAAAGGTCTTTTCTGAGCTACTGAAATCTCTATGCACTGAGTTAGTACAAACATATTGTCTTCTAAGCGTCTGCCTGGCCTGAACCCATTCTGTAGTTCCCCCAATACACCGTTTTCCTCCACCCACTTCGACAGTTCTAATTTTATGGCTTGCATTGCCATTCTATATATCACCGACGTTACTGTAACTGGCCTGTACGAGCTCGTCTTATCCTTATCTCCTTTGCCTTTGTAGATGAGATTCATCTTGCTTTCACGCCATCCAACGGGAATATTCTTTGTTCTAATCACTTGCTCTATCGAACATAGCACTGCAGCGCCCCTGGCGACTGCTCACCGCATTAACTCCCTCGTGCGTGTGACCCTCTAGAATGTATCCGCTTGTAAGCTTTCGCCTCACTGTCGCCACTCGCGGCAAAAAAGTACAAAATTTAATAATTCATTATATGTCCGTTTGTCATCACAAATTTACAGCATTCAAAACAAAAAACCGATACTTTAAGAAGTAAAATGTTGGTTATTTTATTTGTTGTATTTCAAAGTATTCGATTGAGGGAAAGTATAGGTGCAAGAATGCACCGCATGTGCCCTGTTCGCATTCGACGGAGGATAGAAAGATAATGCCAGAAAAAGGAGGCACGCCCTTGACGCGCCCGAGAAAGGCGTGGCAAGCGGCTCACGGCAAGTGTGCAGATAGACAGCGGGGACAGTGACGGTATTCCGAAATTGCGATAGTACGTTGATAACAATACGCGGCGCTGGCGCGTTTTGTTGCGCAGTCCTCTGTGCTTGAAGCGCGGAAGCACTGTGCCGCGCAGGGTGCGCTCATGTTGTCATACGCGGATTTATCTCGACATTTCTTTTTGCCTGCTGTTATTGCACGTTCCTTGCTATCTTCGTTCACTGACTGCCATCGAGCAAACTCGGGTAAAACTCGGGTGAACGAGAAACTCGGCGCATCCTGCATAGCACCCCAGGATTGATAAATTACATTCTACACTGTTTATACAGCATGTCCACTATGTCAGTGAATAAATGGCTGTAACAGTGCATGTATAACAAAATTATCACAACTGAACATGTGAAAACACGAAGAAGAAACAGAAGAAGACAGAGAGTTTTCCTAATGCAGCACAGTTCCAGTGATGTCCAGCTACAACAGTTGTTTGATGGTGAGTACATGGTATTTTCAGAAACATTCATTACGTTAGACCCATCACCTACGCCATTACTGGCTTGTTTGTTTGACTACAACTCCATGTAGCCAAGCCACGGTGTCAAATTTGTTCTTGTTTTCGTGCACAGCCATTGATGTCAACTTGAGAGTTTTTAAGTGAACTCCGCTTATTCGACAGAATGCTTCGAAAGGCAAGTTTAGGAACAAGCGCCAAATTCCTAATGTTGACGTCCGGAATCATCACGAGAGCAAATCATTGACAATATTATTAGAGGCGGTTGCTAAAGTTCAGAAGTCTCCTTTGCCACTCCTGTAGACCCGCCTTGGTTGCTTAGTGGCTTTGGCGTTACTGCTGCTGGAGCACGAAGTCGCGGGATCGAATCCTGAGCACGGCGGCCGCATTTTGACGGGGGCGAAATGCAAAAACGCCCCTGTACCCTGCATTCGGTGCACTTTAAAGAACCCCCGGTGGTCAAAATTAATCCGGAGTCCCCCACTACTGCGTGTCTCATAATCAAATCCTCGTTTGGGCACGTAAAAACCCAGAAACTATATTATCATCAACCTTTGATAAAATGCGTTTTTGCGTTAAACAAGTTCAGTGCTCCAACAATAACACACTGAATTCGCAACATGTGGCCTGTCGCAACACGAGTATATTGGGGCCCATATCCAACATGTAATGCATACCAGATAATCTGAGGATTCATGTTCACAACTTCACTGTGTAAAAATGGCATGCACTGCTGTCATCGCGGCTACCATGCTGTTGTACAGCTATTGTGGAGAAAAGTCGGGTGTTATCACGATGCTCTTGTATCCAATGGCGATGCCTAGGTGTGAATACGACTCCAGGCTGGAGTACGTGATGTCACGTGAATAGTTCTGGTGGAAAAGCGTTGACTTAAGCGTTATGATTTACAATCGTGGAAGTGTGACTTGGCAAGCGTTAATGACTTTATTAACTATGTTCCTGCTATTTTTAGATCATGCAGCTCCTTCTATATTTTGTTGCTTCGATGGGAGCAGAGCACATAAGGCCTGCTAGCCAGTTGACTACAGTTCACGCTTGGGTTAGCTGGTTGCACATCTGTAAGGAGACAGCGGCACAAAAACACGCAGAAACGAAAGAACGGCGCCACAGCTGCCGCGATGTCGCTCTTTCTCGTCGGTGTCTTTTTTGCGCTGTCCACTTTGCAGTTGGTTTGAATGATTTGCTCGAAAAGGCCAAGTCCATGTGCGGTTGTAATCAGTTTTACAGTCGGATGCTTGCGTTTGCTAAGGTCTACTGTGGTCATGTGCGCAACTCCTTCGATGCGTCTCCCCATGTGCAACTGAACACAGTTTTGATCACACGGTCGCTGCATTTAGTCGAAATTGCCGTCGTAAGGTACATGCTGGGGTGGTGGAGTATTCCACGCTGATTGCAGAGTGGGCGACAGAAGTGAATTCCCTGAGCGCCGCGAACTCTGGCAATTCTGTTTGCGCAGAAACACCGCCTTTTCTGTGGCTAGCGTAACAGATATCTCCCGAACAACGACCACTTTTCACGAGCTTGGCGGTTAACGTGCGCTGGGGGTCCTCACTTAGGCGGACTCTTGACTTTCTGACTCTTGTTCTCCAGCATTACACACAAACTGTTGCC
This sequence comes from Dermacentor silvarum, assembly GCF_013339745.2. NCBI lineage: Eukaryota > Metazoa > Arthropoda > Arachnida > Ixodida > Ixodidae > Dermacentor > Dermacentor silvarum. The sequence continues at coordinate 188,771,961 of NC_051154.1, read as the reverse complement.
GTGATCGCAGTAAGTACTGCTGTTCACTCTACTGTTGTCTGTATCAACCTGCGACTTTGGCCCTAGCGTTAGACCCTGGGGAGGTATTCTCAAATGATCCACGTCTCGAAGCTATTCCTCCGCTCCACTGAGTTGAGCACAGCCCCGCCCCTCGACTGGTGAAGATGCTACACTCTCAAGAATTGCGGTGTGTGATCATGAAGCACAGTGACCACTTCTGTCGAGGGATGGCGCTGCTATCTACTTTCTTGAGCTGATGGTCCATGTGCTGATGTATGCTGATGACATAGCGCTACTAGAGGGCTATGTAAGGAATTTGCAGAGGCTTGCTAATAGAAGTGGTAATGTAGAGACAAATCTAGGCCTTAAGTTTAGCACAGAAAAAAATTGAAAATAATGATCTTTATTGAAGAAACGAGTAATAACGTGGTATCAATTCAACAGCAAGGGATAGCCATAGTCAAGCAACAAAAATATATGGGTATATACACAAACGACGGACAGACCTACTCATGCGTCCACCGAGATAATCTAAAAAATGAAAGGGAAGCAGAATGCCGCAACAATAAAACATCAAGTACTTTAGGAATACAATACGAGGTGGTGCGAGGAATTTGGAAAAGTGTAATGGTGGCAGCGATAACGTTCGCAAATCCAATTCTGTGCTTTAAATCAAGAATCTTGTCGGGGCTGGAGATTAGCCAGAGGTCGGTGGGCCGACTGGCTTTGGGGGCCCACGGTAAAACCACAATTGAGGTAGTCCAAGGTGGCCTGCATGGGTTGAGCTTCTTTGGAAGTAAGACAAGCGCAGAGCAAAATTAGTTTCAAGAAAGCTTTAAAAAATGGACGAAAAGTAATAGCTGGCTTAAGTGCACAAATATATCTACCTCAAAAGTGTGGACACGGAATGGAGGAAGAAGTCAAGAAAGTTGGCAATCAAGTACAGAGTAATTGAAAGTGCAAATAGACAACCAGGAGCCATAAAAAAAGTGAGAGAAAGACGGTAAACTGGATGCAATTTAAACAAAAAGGACCATGGAGATTTACAAAAACGACAAGAAAGAAATATCAGACAGACAGACAGACAGACAGACAGACAGACAGACAGACAGACAGACAGACAGACAGACAGACAGACAGACAGACAGACAGACAGACAGACAGACAGACAGACAGACAGACAGACAGACAGACAGACAGACAGACAGACAGACAGACAGACAGACAGACAGACAGACAGACAGACAGACAGACAGACAGACAGACAGACAGACAGACAGACAGACAGACAGACAGACAGACAGACAGACAGACAGACAGACAGACAGACAGACAGACAGACAGACAGACAGACAGACAGACAGACAGACAGACAGACAGACAGACAGACAGACAGACAGACAGACAGACAGACAGACAGACAGACAGACAGACAGACAGACGGACGGACGGACGGACGGACGGACGGACGGACGGACGGACGGACGGACGGACGGACGGACGGACGGACGGACGGACGGACGGACGGACGGACGGACGGACGGACGGACGGACGGACGGACGGACGGACGGACGGACGGGCGGGCAGGCGGGCAGGCAGGCGGGCCGGGCGGCGGGCAGGCAGGCAGGCAGGCAGGCGGGCGTTCAGGCGGGCGGGCGGGCAGGCGGGCAGGCGGGGGCAGGCAGACGGTACCTCTTATCTGTCATAAATTTTAATTTTTGTGCCCTAAATTTCCTTCATGCCCTAGCAGATATATTCTACCTCCACCAATACTACAGACCCTCACTTGTTTTTCTCAATTTTTCGCATATTTATATCCCCATGATGGCTTTTAACTCTCGATGCTTCTTGGATCTCTATGCTTGATTCATCTGTTTGGGGATGAAAGGAATAGGAATCGCACTATTAAAATATGCTCCATCGTTTCTCTGGCTCGCATACAGCAGTTCTAGGTATCATCAACACTGTCGAAAATTTTACCGGTAGCATTTAATCAAGCATCAATCTCTAGTCTCCAGAAGTAAAGCTCTCTTCTTGGTATTGTAAAGACATGTTTTCTTTATGTCTTGTTCTGCCGTCCTGTAGATAATTATTGTCCGGTTATCTTGCATTTTAGCTCTGCAGTGCATTATTGTGCAGTCCTGTATACATTATGCTTCAAGTAACCTGGCAATTTAATAGTCCAGTTGGGCATCCACATTTCCTTGCAAACCACGGCGTTCCTATTAACCTGGTATCCACATTTCAGCGAAACAGGTACTTGAAACCTCTCGCCGCCCATCGCTGCTCCTCAACTTGCCTTAACCGCTCCTTCCACTGAACCTCGACTTTCCGCCTCTCGCGTTTCAGTCGTTGACCACCTCATGTCTCCTTGGACTGCTTCATTTGTCGGTCTTGTTCACCACTATTCCTCTGTTTGATTTCAAGGCTAGAATTGGAGTCTGATCCCAGGCATGTTACTGCATTTAAAAACTTTGAATGGATGTATTCTATGGGCATACCATTTGAAAATGCGTGAAACGCGTGGTGGTGGTGCCACCAAGCTATTTATTAACTCTCTGCTGCGCTTATTCTCGTCCTTCAAATCTTAGTCTAACCACCACCGAATTTTAGAAATTCTTTGCCATAATATGTGATATATAGGAAGACACAGATTACGCCGACTTTCAACAACTCTTTTATTGCGACAGGAGCACACATATATAAACAGACAAATAAAAGGAACGACCAGATAAATAAAGGCCTATCTGATATTATTCCTTGTTGCTTCCTTCACTTACAGCTCGATGCACGAACTCTGCTGGAAAGTATCTGTGATGTCATACTAACGGGCGGTGTGCGCAAGCGACATAATTATTTCACTGGATTGAAGGATTTCCCTAGTTAACTGATTTTGATGTCTGTACTGCCAGTGAGCGCATCTCTGGTCGGTGTATTAAATCACGACATAAATCCTGTACATATGATGTCCGGTCATATAGGCATCTCTAAAGCACACAGACTCCTTAATGGATAAGCGCATTGTATCCAACGCCTTCATTGATTTCCTCACATTTTTATATTTGGATTACTCCGTTTTTGAGCAACTGAGTATGTGCCGCCAGAGGCTCCAGTTAATATAGCACAGATTAATTTCGACCACATGGGGTTCTTTAAGTGCGTCAGAATTACGGTAAAGGGTGTACTTGTTTATTGACACATTCTGAATGCGGCCGCTACGAGTTCTACGTAGGAACCTTTTTATGTGCATATACGGGTTCCAAATAGCCAGTCTGGCCAAGACAACACCAGAAAATTTTACCTTCACCACTTAAGACACACATACACGTTGTTGGGCGTTGAGATGAGACAACAACGTGCCAAGATGCCAAGACCGTCACCTCCAGGAAAATGGCTAGGCGTGCCGTATAATACAGGCTCTCTCGCGAGACCATGCAGTGTACTCGGGGAAAATCACCGCGGTCTCGGTATTTGTGGTATAAGGTCCAGGCTCTTTATTGTAAACAGGAGCTGTCGGCACGCGGCAGCGTGCGCTGGGCATCGCAGCATCAACTGTTCCATGGTCTCGCGTGCGCGGCACAGTCGGGGCAGGTGCTGCATGTTGCGAGTCCTAGCCGCTGCCGTCGGGCGACAGCCCCACCACAGTCGATGCGCAACCAGAGCAGGATGGTGTGTTGCTGGCTCGCGAATCCGCGGCTACTGACAGGCCTAATTTGGTTCCGCGTGACTAGGTGGTGCACGACGTGGATGATCGCCTCGCTAGGCTTCTTCCGTGGGCGTGACGCGGGAGCTCGGCGGCAACACGGGCTCCGCTGCAGCAAGTCGATCGGCCTCCGCTCGTTTCTCACGACGCCCAAGTGACTGTGAACACTGGAAGCAAGGCTCACCTCCCTCTGGGCCGAGTACGGCGTTGTTGTGGCGGATGGCGCGAAGTAATGAGGAGAGGCGACCCGCCGTTTGGAGCATGACGAGTGCGCGGGGCGCGAGTCGGATAGGAGCGCGCACTTTCCGGGTGGGGGTCGAAACGGCGACAGCAAGTGCGTTCGCCGCTACATTCACCGCAGCATTGACTCGCCGTCCATGGCGCGATGCAACTGATCAACGTGATTTGATTGCCGCTGTTGCGAGTAGGTCGATCGCTTATTTATCAGCCTTAGCAAGCGCCGCGTCACCGAGCGACTTCCGCGGCAGCCTAATATCCCAGATTCACCCCTGTGCATTTTTTCGAGGCTCTGCCGCGTAGTCATCCGAAGAGTGACAAGTGGCAGCGCGTGCATATAAAGCTTCCTACTGTGGTGATGTTGCAAAGGCACAGAACCACGCGCTGCTAGCAGCCGCAACTATACTGGCATAGAGTATCAGCACAGCAGCCGCCCATCCCAGCGCTGGGGCCCTCAGCTCCGTCACCATTGGTGCGAGGTTTACACGATGGTCGATTTTGAGAGAATGCATTTTTATAGCGGAACGAATAAAGACGCAGGAAGGGTGTCGTTAATGCTTTCTTCTAGTGGAATGATTGCACACGCATACAGAGATTTTCATATTTTCCAACCTTTGAATATCGATACTCGTAAAATATAAATTCCCCAAACACGACAAGGGGGGTGGGAAGGGCAGATAGCACGCGACTTTAGACTTGCAGCACACAAACAGCAGCAGAAAACTTGAAACAGAAAATTTTGTCAAATAACACGTTGTTTTTAGGTCACAAGTGACTCTTCCAGTGACTTAGCTGTTGGAGATTTAGCCTTCTTAAAGAAATTTTCTGAACAAGTTTGCCCGATGCAAGTACTCCTTCGTTTATATGGCGCCTTGTGAGGCCACAAGAGAGTGGCGCAAGCACCACCACAATTCCTTTTTTGTGCGTGTTGCGTGTGTGTATGCGTGCTTCCTTTTTTTTTTCTTTTTATTATACTTGCAATCTTGCGCCACCCTCACTCACCCACCCCTTCCCTCCATCTTCTAGAACCTTCAAATATTTTCTCGAATAGAATTTATATTTCGTGAAAAACGCAACGCAGTAAATTGTATAAACATAGTAAAATAGCAAAACGAGCTCAAATTCGCAAACTTTACGAAAAATTCGGGCGAGTTGGCAGGTATACAAAGGACAGAAGAAGGAAGGAGCCGCGCCCTGCCTGCATGTTTAGCCGCCTCTATTGGCCGCGGCATCAGGCTATAGATGGCAGCACCGTCGCCGCGTTTGGGTGGATGGGCAGTCGGCGGCGCGCCTCGAAATGTACACGGCGGCGCTTCGCTGTAAGCGATCTGGGCCGATTGTTTGGTAATTAAACGCGCTCGATCACTTCAGTGAATTGATATATATTGTCGTCGAGTGCCACATTGTTGCACAAAACGCAGTGTACAGCCTCCTGCATGTTTAGCTATATTGCGCGAGAACACTATAATATGGTCGCACGTCGTCCTGAAGGGAACAACGCATTGGACGGCACAGGAAAGTGCTTCGTGCACTTGAGAGTACTTCTGCCTGTCTCGCTGATTATCGCCGCTTAAAGGCGCTAAAATGACGCGTGGTGGACGCTCGCGCGATATAGCTAAAAATGCGGGAGGCAGTGAAGGGGAATGCCCGGCGCTGCAGCCACATCGCCAGTCGTCCGGGAGGCGCGAGCTCGATATTGCCTGAGCTGCTCTGGTTGGGACACGTTGCCAACGCTGCCTGCTGCTCTCTTCTCCTGTTCACATTAGATTCTGGTGGAGGTGTTGCGGTTTTCCCCCAACCGGGAATTACGCACCCAAACTCTGCCGTCCGTCATGCCTGACGACCCCAGCCCGACATCCCCACCGGTTACACCAGCCATCATATGTGCTGGTGCCCAGCGTCAGCGGGATCCTGACATCTTCAGCGGCACCGATGAGAAAGACGTTGAAGACTGGCTGGAATCGTATGAACGAGCCAGCGACACCGACAAATGGGACGATCCCCTAAAGCTCAACAACGCGATCTTCTACTTATCGGGCGTCGCCAAGCTGTGGTTCAAAAACCACGAAGCCGATCTCCGCACGTGGGCTAGCTTCAAAACCAGCATCGCAGACGTTTTCGGCCACCCTGTCGTGCGCAAACTTTGCGCTGAACAACGCCTACGAAGCCGATCCCAGCAAACTGGTGAAACGTTCCCCAGCTATGCATAGAGGACATCGTTGACCTCTGCCGGCGTGTCAACCCGACGATGGTGGAGGTGGACAAAGTACGTCACATCATGAAGGGCATTTCCGACGATGCCTTTCATATTCTGCTGTCAAAAAACCCTGGCACTGTTTCTCAGGTCATTGAGCTTTGCCAAAGTTTCGACGAGCTCTGCAGTGCTCTATTGGCCTATAGGTGGGCGCAGCGTCTTCTCACGCGGCGCCCACCTGTGTCCGACGAAACCCTCGCGAGCATGGCCACCGCTCCTGACATGGACTCCCTGCTTTGCCAGATAAAGGAGTTCGTCCGTGCTGAGGTCGCTCGTCAGCTTTCGCTGCTGTCCTCAGCCAAGCCACCACCCTCGTATTTTCCTGTCAACCTTCGCCAGGTCATACAAGAGCAAGTTTGCTCATTTCTACCTTCTGCCCTCGATACTCCGGCGGTGCCGACACCCGTTGCTTTTCCCGAGGTGACTGCACCTCTCAGCTATGTCGACGCTCTCGCACGGCCACCACCTCAGACCTTTGCGCCATTCCTGTCAGCCGTGCCACTGCGTCCAGCTCCTCACTTCGTTCAGCCACGGTACCCACACAACAGCGAACAATGGCGTACGCCCGACAACCGACCAATATGTTTTGCGTGTGGTCTACCTGGCTACGTTGCACAATTTTGCCGTCGCCGCGCAACATCCTACCGCCGTAACTTCGACACCGCACCATATGTTTCACCATACCCGTCGTCCTTCGCATCTTGGAACCCTGGCCAGATGTCTTCATACTCGGACCACCGCCCTCTTGTTGACCGCCGTTCGCCATCGCCTCAACGGCTCGACGCCGGAACGGGAAAACTAATCGCCGCAGTTCCAGAGGCAAGAACTGCGTCAACCACGAACAGACCAAGGCCTCTCCCTTCTCCGACTAATGTTATTGATGTGTATCTGAACGGCGTCGCTGCACTCGCCCTCGTTGACACTGGGGCCGCAGTTTCAGTTATTAGTGCCAAACTTTGCCGTTTGTTCAAAAAAGTTACGACGCCACTGTCAAACGTATCACTTCGTACTGCCAGCGCAGACCGCATCACGCCTGCAGCTGCGTGTACTGCTCGCGTTGTGATCAACGGCCTCCTCTACATCGTCGAATTTTTGATGCTGTGTTCTTCTTCCCACGATCTTATTTTGGGTTGGGTCTTCCTTTCCGCTAATAAGGCCGTCATCGACTGTTTTCGTGCTGAAGTGGAATTTCAAACGCTGTGCGACGCCCCGCTCCTTGACACTCGTGAACCTGAAGATAAAGTATTTGTTGCCGAAGACGTTACAATTCCACCGCACTCCTCTGCCCTTGCCACAGTTTCATGCAACATTGTTGCTGATGCCAGCGCACTTTTTACGCCATCTGCCATTTTCGCTCGTCGCAAATGCTCCCCGCTGCCTTTCGCTCTTTTGGGCGTTCATGCCGGCGTCAGAAGACTGCTCGTCTCCAACCGAATGTCTTGTCCTCTCAATTTTCTTCGTGGGGAGTGCGTTGGTCGCGTCCAGTATGTCGACCCTGCTGCCATCATTGACATGCCAACTGGTTCCATCGCCACTCAAGAGGTCGCCGGAGTGACCTGTTACCCCGCGCAGGAGCCGACTTTGCCCGATGTTCTATATAGCTCCATCATCGACACGTTGACTGTTTCCCAACGCGCCCAGTTTCTACGCCTTCTCGACAAGTTCCGTTCGTCTTTCGACTGCCACCATGTTCCCTTGGGCCGCACGTCAACTGTTTGTCATCGCATCGTCACGGGTACCAGTGCGTTACTGCGACAAAGACCATATCGTGTATCCACGACAGAGCGCCGTGTTATCGACGACCAAGTAGCTGACATGCTCAAGCGCGGAGTCATTCAGCCTTCGGATAGCCCCTGGGCGTATCCCGTTGTTTTTTTAAGAAGGAGGATGGATCGATTCGATTCTTTGTCGATTACCGTCTTCTTAACAAAATAACTCGTAAAGATGTTTACCCTCTTCCGAGAATTGACTACGCCCTTGAACGTCTCCAAGGCGCAGAGTTCTTCTCTTCTATCGACTTACGCAGCGGCTATTGGCAAGTCGCCATGGCGCCCGAATACCAATCTAAAACGGCCTTTGTAACACCAGATGGCCAATATGAATTTCGTGTCATGCCTTTCGGGCTTTGAAACGCCCCCGCAACATTTGAGTGGATGATGGATAACCTTTTGCGTGGTCTCAAGCTGAAAACGTGCATGTGCTACTTAGATGATGGGGTTATTTTTTCGCCCGATTTTCCAACCCATCTCTGTAGGCTGGAGGAAGTGCTACACTGCCTAACTGCCACCGGCCTTCAGCTCAGCCTGAAGAAATGCCACTTATGGCACAAGTCAGCTCACTATCCTTGGCCATGTAGTATCTGAACACGGTATTCTTCCTGACGCCGCCAAGCTCAGTGCAGTTGCTGATTTCCCCAAAACCTTCCTCCGTAAGAGAACTTCGCAGCTTCCTTGGCCTCTGTTCTTATACTTACGCCGCTTCATTGGGAATTTTGCGTCCATCACCGCTCCCTTGAATCAGCTTCTGCGGAGTGACTTGAACAATTACGCCTGGTCGTCCGTTTCTGACGATGCCTTCCAAGAGTTGCGTCGTGTACTAACATCGCCGGCTATACTGCGTCCCTTCGAACCGACAGCTCCGATCGAAGTACACACCGACGCCAGTGGTGTTGGACTCGGCGCTGTGCTCGCGCAGCGCAAATCTGGATTCGACGAGTACGTCGTTGCATACGCAAGCTGCACCCTCGGCAAAGCAGAGACGAATTATTCCGTTACGGAGAAGGAATGTTTGGCCATAATCTGGGCACTTTGTAAATTTCAACCCTACCTCTATGGCCGCCTCTTCGACGTAATTACAGACCACCATGCACTTTGTTGGCTGTCCACGTTGAAGGACCTATCAGGTCGATTAGCTCGCTGGGCTTTGCGGTTGCAAGATTTCGATGTGCGCGTTGTCTACAGGTCTGGCCGCCGCCACACCGATGCCGACGTGCTTTCCCGTTCGCCCGTGTCAACCGAAAGCGATGCCTGCCTCTCTGCCGTTGACCAAGTACTTTCGTTCCCAGCCGGCTGCGACATGACTTCGGAACAATGCAAGGATGCCTGGACTGGTGCTCTTATCCGCTTCCTTTCAGACCCTTCGACTGTTCCTCCACCTTCTCGAGCTTTGTGCCGTCAAGCATCTCATTTCGAAATTCGGGATGGACTTCTCTATCGCCGGAATTACGTCTCTGACGTCCGCAAGTGGTTGCTGGTCATACCTCGACATCTTCGTGGTGAAATATGTTCTGCCTTCCCCATTGACCCGCAGTGTGCATATGCGGGTGTCTTCACGACGTACACCCGGCTTTATTGTCAATAAAACCGTAACAGGTTTTATTGGTGTGGCATGTACACCTTTGTGTGTAAGTACATTCGGTCGTGCCCTCAGTTCCAACGCCGCAAGGTTCCTGCTCAGCATGTCTCTGGTCCACTCCAGCCAATCCCGTGTACTGCCAGGCCCTTCGATCGCTTTGTCATTGACCTGTGTGGGCCCCTTCCGAGCACGGCTTCCGTAAACCGCTGGATAGTCGTCGCCATCGACCATTTGACGCGGTACGCAGAAACAGCCGATCTGCCTGCTTCCACCGCTCGTGATATAGCATCCTTCCTCCTGAAAAACTTTATTATCCGTCACGGTGCAACTCGCGAACTTTTGAGCGATAGAGGACGTGTGTTCCTCTCCGAAGTTGTAAACGCGCTCCTTGCTGAATGCCGCACCGTTCATCGCACCACCACCGCCTACCATCCTCAAACTAATGGTCTGACGGAAAGATTTAACCGCACACCTGGCGACATACTCTCCAAATACGTCGCCTCTGATCACACTGATTGGGACATGATTCTGAAATTCATCACGTTCGCCTACAACACTGCACCACAGGCGACCACAAACTTCTCCCCATTCTTCCTCTTGTATGGCCGCGAACCTTCGACTACCCTCGACACCATTCTTCCGTACAGATCCGACTTATCTGAATGTACGCCCATCTCTGAAGCTGCCCGCCGCACCGAGGAATGCCGTCAGCTCGCCCGTTCTTTTATAGCCGTCGACCAATAGCAACAAAAATCTCGACGTGACGATGATCACCCGCATTGTCACTTTCTTCCAGACTCCCTTGTGTGGCTTTTTATTCCTGCTGTTCCTGCTGGCCTCTCATCCAAGCTTGTCGCCAAATATCAAGGACCCTACCGTGTTGTAGCGCAGACATCGCCTGTGAACTACTGTCGAACCTGTCACGTCACCTACGCACCAACGCTGTCGTGGTCGTGAAACCGTCCACGTACAACGCCTGAAGCCGTATTACGATCCAATGGTTCTATGTTCACCATGAGTCGCCAGGATGGCTCCTTTTCGATGGGGAGCGATTGTAGAGGAAGAGGAATGCCCGGCGCTGCAGCCATATCGCCAGTCGTCCGCGAGGCGCGAGCCCGAGATTGCCTGAGCTGCTCTGGTTGAGACACGCTGCCAACGCTGCCTGCTGCTCTCTTGTCCTGTGTTAACATTAGAATACATATATACGTGAAAGTAGTGCAAAAAGCTGTTTCTGTTCCTGTACGTCCATGGCGCTTTTTGTTCGTGTTCGGCTTGCGTTCACCCTATTCTGCATGTTGACGCTGCTGTTGTGAAACTCAACCTTCTTCTCTTGTTAAACATGTTATGAAAATGTCTCTATTCTTGTACAATGAAGTTAAAGCAGCTAGTTATTGTGACTATACTTAACCGCTTGTCCGTATACATCACTACCTTTTACTTCTTTTTCGATTCTCTGTCAAATGCAAGGTAGTTACCAAGTTCATTTAAACAAGTTACGCCACTATGAGTAACAGCGCAGTTTCAGGATCGACATGTTATTTCACAAGTTTCTTTTTTTTCGTTTTTTTCCCCACTGTAACAGTAAAAACGTAGTATTCTAGCACAAGGATGTTTTTGCAAGATTAAGCGCGTGAGAATGGTGCAAATAATTTTCAATTATTTTAAGAGCCGACCTCATCACGTTGTTTTCTTTGTTTGCGAAAATAATGGACGCTACCTTCCGTCAAGCTAACAACACCGCGTAAAGAGCTGAGTATATTAGCCGCCTGCAACTTAGTTTTGCGATGTCCCATGCAGCTGTGTGTAGCGACGGCAATGTAACGCGCGATCCTCTTGTAATACTCTTATTTCCGCTTCCCTTTTGTATCAGATAATCAAAGTACCAAAGCGCGAAAATTCACTTACGGGGCAAAATTATTTTTGCATAGTGGGATATCCGCAATTAGAAGGGCACCTTATAGGAACAGCTATAGGGATGGTCACGTAACCCTGACAGTCATGCAATTATACGCCGCAGATGTATCCTGTGACGTCGTGTGATATTCCTTCCGCCTGCTCAGTGATCTCATGCCACATCGCTCATGTTTCGTGTTATCATCAACATTGCCGAATGGTCAGCACACCACCAGAGGGTATTGCTAAATCGCTGAGTTCAGGTATCAGAGCGACCACTTCATTTGTTTAAAACGACGCCACCTGTTTTTGTGAAGTGCTTTAATCTCAATACATCAATAAAATTTCAATGATTGTGACGAACGGTGGGCGCCACGATGACACATCATGTGCTCGACACGTGTAGTCACTGATGTTATTGCAGCGAAATGACTACAGCGCAAAGGCAAATGAGTCTCTAGATCGTCAAAAAAATGCATACCACCATTTAGAACTGCGCTACAACCACACAACAAACAGACTTTCAAAGATATGTGCGCCGTACGCGCACATATGTAAACAAGCATAGGTGCTAGCAGACGACGCGCCAAATATACTACCTGGCTTCAGCCAGCGTGCGCCATGCGGCGACTCCGCTCGATCTCGCGGCCACTAAGAATTCAGTCTCTCGAACCATCACCAACAAGCCCTTGCGAGGAAGTAGGTGATGTGCCGAGCCGGCAACGCTGGTGCCCGGCGCAGCTGCTAGGAAAGAGTTCGAGAACTCCTGAATGGTAATGCGTGTGAACTTGTGCGTCTTTGGTCGGTCCAGAAGTTTCCTCTGTTTCGGCTGCATACCCAGTAATTAGGGACATTTCCTTGAGTTTCTTTTTTCGCCAGCACGTGGCGTATCAACCTTAAGGTGGCGGTCCCACTCCGGCGGCACGAACTTCCCGTTTTCAGTACTTTTGGAGCAACCGTGGCGGCTCTTCTACTTAGCATATAAAGTTGTCGTATATACCATAAAAAAGTTTAATTCTTGTAGATTTCAACTATATATAATATAAAGAAATTCATTAATGTGATTTAGAAATGAATGTTCAAGTACAAGCATGAAATAGATGTTTTTTTGCGAACTGTGTCTCAGTTGTGACCATATTTAGAAGAAACTACAGCATTTACTGCATTGCGGCTTGCTCTGTAGCTTTAGGACATATTTATCTACTTCCTAGACGCAGCAAAATAATGTTGAATTTTTACTTTTTGGATAATTTGCTTTTGAAGATTGCCAAATATCGCAATCTTCTGTTGTAAACAGCCCGGCAACTACACGCTTAAGGAAGCTAAATTTTGGATGAATTATAGTTCAATGAATTTCCATTTAGGACGCAAGCTTTCATTCATGTACCTTTATTAGTTTTAAACCTTAGCTTCGTAGCTTTAGTACCTTCCCGCAAAATGGGCAAAAGTAGAACTAGAATTATAAATATTGCTTAATTTCGGTCGCATTATTAGGAAAACTAATAAAGCTTCATGAATGAAATTCTTCAGGTAATTCTTTAGCGGTAAAGATTGACTACATTGTGTTCTAGAGGAGCCCAAGACTTAATGTGGCAAGTTTCGCGAACTTTTACTGAGCCAATGTGGCTCAAATACGAAAAATTACTTTAGAAGCAGTGACGTCACATTGAAGTGCTGACGTTAGGTTTCCGCGCGAAATTCAAAAAATTAAACTTTCAGCTTCATTTTCTCTTGTAATAATTGACCTATTACAATGTAATTCACGACAGCAGAGTTTTTGAAGAATACTTTATCAGCCTAAGTAGATTTATTGTTTTGCTTTAGCGTTCCTTTAAGGAATTCGTATTCCCGGTATGACGTATGCCATCACGCACAACAAAGAAAGCACAATAAAAAAGAAACACACCCTGAGATTGTCGCTTCACGTCGGCACTTGGAAACGAGTGCGCTCATGTATCAGCGTTATTTCGAACACGGCCAGCTACTCGCTCCACTGGCAATGAGTCGACGATTTTGCTAGACACCGCGCCAGACAGCTTGACTGCATTCTGGAGAGATCTCTGGCGGCGATAACGACTCCCGCAAACCTTCCGTTGAATAATTTCTTTTCTTGGGTTTTTTTTTTTCTTTTTTTTCTTTTTTTTAAGGCGAAAGACTGAAATCTTTGTTTCAATGTCGCTGTGAGGTACAGAAAAAGTAAGCGAGCTCGCCTCGCGCTTGCCTCGTGCTCGTGCCACTGCTCGCGCATTCGTCCTCTTCCACAGCTGGCTCCGACGCCGCTCATCCTAAAATAAAGGGGAAGCAGAATGCAACGACAATGCAACATAGACTACTTTGGGGCTACAGTAAATATGAGGCGGTGCGCGGAATCTGGAAAGGAGTAATGGGGCCAGCGCTAAAATTTGCAAATGCAATTCCGTGCTAGCGTTCCCATACTGCCCTTCGCGCTCAACGCCAGGAAATGGCAACACCGGCGGGAACGTTGCTGGGACGAATTTATTGCCGGGACGTGGCATTAAATTAGATCCGAAATATAACAGCCAAATCTTTACAAGGCAACGACGAGGTTGTATTTGAGGGACAAAAAAAATAGAGCATGAAAGAGAACTAGATAAAAAAGGAGCTGGTGCTGATGAATTTCAACCGGAAGAAAGCCGAAGAGAAAATTCCTAAGCGCACAACCACAGGGCTAGACAAGGTTCCCATTAGGCTGATTAATGAACTGGGACCAAAACCTAAGGATGCTCTGTTGAAAGCACTAGAAAAACCTCAAAAGACAGATGAATACCAATCAGTTGGCGACAAAGTAGAATGAATTTAATTTGTAAAGGTAAGGGGGAAAAATAGAACTCACTCATATAGACCATTGACCATTACATCGGTGATATACAGGTTGCCAATGCAGGCGATTAAATTGAAGCTGCAGGCATGGGCAGAGAGTAATGGCATATTGTAAGAACCTAAGGATGGCTTCAGAGTCGGTAGGCGTCTGGATGATAACTTGTTTGTTCTTACTGTATTGTTTGTCCTTACTGTATTGTATTGTACTCTACTGTAGTGTATTGAAATATCCAGAGAAGAATGGACACCGCTATATGTGGCTTTTTTTAGGCATTACCGGAGCGTATGACAACGTAGACCGCAACATTTTGTGGGATATTCTGGAAGGGGAATGTATAGGCAACGACTGTACACAGCTATTGAGGGAGATTTACCGAGCAAATACCGTTTGCGTGGAATGAGAATGGATGAGGAGCGAGGATAAAGTTTATAACAAGGGATTGAGACAGGGGTACATAGTAAGGATTGAAATGGCGCTAGAAGGAATCAATATTGGGTTTAACCTCTCATACAAACAAGCCGGCACAATAGCTGAGCAGCAGCCTCCAGGTTTATTTTATGCGGATGACATTGTGTTGCTTGCTAACAAGCAAAGTGATCTCGCTTTCCGAAGCGAGATCAGGGTGCCTTAGAACACGTACTTATAAAGCGAGGTATACCAAGAACAAAGACAGATTTGCTTGCTGCGGTAAAGCTAGGGAAACGATGGAACATGTTTTATTGGAATGTGAAGATATCTACTCAGCTGCCAGTTTAGGCTCCTCTGGCCTCCTTGAAGCCCTTGGGTTCAGGGATAGCAGGGGGAAGGAAACATGTCCGCAACAGAGCTTAGTAAGAGGCAACTGGAGAGAGAGAGAGAGAGAGAGAAAACATTTATTCGGACCATCGAGGTCGTTGATCTTGAGGACGATTGGGTGGTGTCCTCATTCCAGAACTCCACTGGCCATAGCTGCTCGACGTACTCGCTGGACGAGAGCTTCTTGTCCCGCCAGGGTATCGCCGCGGTCAGCTGTACCTCCCACCGCTCAAATGACGTGCTAGGCGTCTTTAAGTGTTGAGGTTTGCCCCCGCGCCCCCACGAGATATGAGGTTTGGTGGCAGAAAAGTAAGGAGACCACAAACAACGGAGACGTACAAGAACAGAGTTCCTAGTAATGGTTCAAAAAGTTTGATGCTGGGAATTTTTTGTATCTGGGTGTTTTCTTTAAAATATAGGTAGGACATTAGGCAAAATAATAACAAGAGCTTGGTGGTGCAATCCTTCACCTCGTTTCAAAGGGGACGCTCATAGCATCCATCCATTGTCGTTCACGATGGCGGCCCTGTTCAGCTTTTCGTCGGCTGCTTGAAGTCTTTTTTCCACCGCTTTCCGTGCATCACGCTCCACACTCAGCTCATTTTTGACCTCTTTGACCTGTTTCACAAGCTCATCCTGAAAATCCTCCATTTTCTTTAGTCTAGCATCGACATCGCAGTGTCTGCCGATCGACTCGATTTCCTCTCCATTCTCATCCTTCCCCTCGTCTACCTTGAGGGGACACCCACCCACTGCACGCTTTACCGTCTTTCTTGCCATTTGTTGCACTTAGCGGGGAAGTTTCGTGACCTAATTTTTTCTAACTGTTCCTAATTTTTCCCAAATATAGATCTGTAAGCTTAAAGAATATGAGGTAATTACAAAGTGATTCCCAAATATAGCAGTAAGAATACATTTTGGCGTATCAGTTATTAGAAATGCACAGGATACATAAAAAACACCTAGAGCAAGAACGGTGGCTTTTCAATGTAGCTTAGCGCAATGGCTCGGGTTTAGAATTGGCTCCATAGGCACCAGTAGGTCGATCATTGTCCATCTCAGTGCGCACCCGCCTATTGCGGTGCTTTAGTAGAAATCGCCGACAATTTCAAGTTTACAGCGAAGAAATGTAATCGCCCTTTCAATGCGTCAGCATTCTACGGCTACTTCCCTCGGAAATATGTGGCTGCAACGTGTGACACGATACGCACCATTCGCGTACATGGGATACTATGGGGGTATATATGAGACTCCATTACGACTACTTAGATTTATGACTATTGATCGTAGTAATGAAGTGGCATTATGAGTAATTAAGGTTACTAAAATAATAAGAATAATTGCGATGAAATTAATGAAGCCTGAATACCATTCCTTAAGACTAATGAAGGGTAAGGAAGCCTAACGAAGACAAGCGAATAAATTTTATTTAAATAATTATTTAGAAAAATAAAGAATATTTGTTGTTAAATATTAAGCCTAATTGAGGGTACTTACGATTAATAAATCGTAATGTCAATTGATTAAAAACAAATTGATTAAGGCTAATCAGGGTAAATAATGGTAACTAAGATGATTTAAGCCTAAATTATAATAATTATCTCTATATTGATTGCGGCTAATGAGGTTTATTTAAGGGTAAATAAAATAACTTAATTTTAATTAAAGGTATTTATGATTACAATACTCAAGCACACTCAAAAATTATAAGGACAATGAAGATTAATCAATATTATATTACTTAATGGGAATTCAGATTCTTTACAATGATATTTTTCTCCAAACAAGAATATTTTGGAACAATTAGGTTCGCCAGTTAGGTAATTGCAACAGGTCATTGTAATATTTGTACCACATTGCGTCATCCTTTACAATGAGCCGCAGTGCGCCGTAACTCGGCCGCTCAATCAATCATTCGTTACGTGAGTGCAAGATGAAGCGACTTTAAATAATGCTTTCGCGTTATCTGACAAGTCCTACAAGGAAGTTTCTGCGCTAATGTTTTTGAACTAGTGATTCGCCAATTGCTTGGTTGTTCGTGTGCTCAAGTTTCTTGGATTAATCGCTGAGACTTTCGGATGTGGCTTACTTGAAGTGGGAGTTTTGAAGTGCAGCTGTCGAAGCAACCCACTCCTCCCAATATCGGCACCTTTAAACTTGAAGAATGTTTCGTAGTTTTTCTGGTTAGAGTTCGCTAAACGTGCTTACAGGACCATAGAAAACGCTTGTTGTCTGAATAGATTCCGCAGTACTCGCACTCCGCATTTATTTGGTGACCTCCATAAGTGGTGTGTAATGCGAGCGGTCAAATTGAATTTGTTTGTGCGTATAGTATATGTCTGCGTAAGGTTGGCTTAGGCTGCTCGGAGAAGAGGGAGAGGTTCTTTCTCACAGTCTTTTTAGCAGAACGTAGTTCTCGTCTCATGTGTTTCTTGGTCGTGTGTCCTTGGGTCGTAGTGACTTGGCCAGAATACACAGAAGCACGAATCCTCCTTGTTAGCATGGGCCAATGAAGATGTCGTGAAACAACCTCTATATTAGGGTTGTGTGTGTGACTGTGATATTGTTGCGAATCTGGCGCATATTGTTTGTTGGGAACTTTTGTGGGTATGGTCCCATAGCTGTTGGCATCGGCTGGAATGCGATGTTTTTCCAAAGAACCTGCGAAGGAATTTCACCAACTTCATAGGTGGTATATTCATTTTCGCAAACAGCGTGTGCAAGCACAGTTTGTGCTTGTATTACGACATCAATCAACTTAGACGTGTTTCTTATCTTGAAGCTGTTTGCAAGAGACAGGCATAATCACGTATACAGCTAACACTTCCCCATTTGAACGATGACCGGTGCCGCCACAAGATGGGTAAATGTGCAGTGCAGTGAAGCACACTTGCCAATTAATAAATGGGTCTCACTGATGCCTCGATTAGCGTTTGGTTAGGTTTGTATGCAACTTAAAAAACATAATGACAGGAATAAGAAATATGCTGTTTACATGTGTAGCAGCATCGACGTCGAAGAAGATTAGGAGAACGGCGGCTGGCTATTCACAGGCCATTGCCTAAAAAGCGAAGTGGGCGCATGGCTCATGTCACGAGCGGCCCGTGCAGGGCTGCAAGGAGATTCGTGGCACCGAGAGGAATGCACGTCAGCTAGGCCTTCTGTTCTGTAAAAATATACTCCTGGTTATTGCGGCTCGTCGTCATCACTGACTTTGCACGCAACAGTATTGGTGACCACGGACAGCGGACATGGCTCACGACAACCGCAACGCTTCCAGTGATCAGCGCGGAGCCACCACCCGGGAGGACAGTGATAGAACAGACCCTGCACCACAGCGCGACGTGGCCGCACTTTCGCTGAGGTTGCCCCAGTACTGACCAGCGGATATTCCCAAGACGGCGATCATCCCGCCATTTAGACTCTTCGAGTACGTGCGCATGTCCTTCGGCCTCCGCAGTGCTGCACAAACTTTTCAATGATTCATCGACACAGTGACAAGAGGATTACCTTTCTGTTTCGCGTACATAGACGATTTGCTTGTATTTAGTCGCAACGCAGAACAACACATTCACCATCTAGGCCAACTCTTTCATCGCCCCGCCGAATACGACCTTATCATCAATACGGCGAAGTGTGAATACGGCGCGCCCGAGTTGGACGTCATCGGTCACCGCGTTGACGACGAGAATGGCATCAGTCACTTGCCGTTAAAAGTCCGAACCATACAAGATTTTCTTCAGCCATCTTCCATCCGCAAACTGCGCGAGTTTCTTGGCCTCGTGAATTTCTACAACCGCTTCATACCTAACTGCGCCGCTTTTCTCTGGCCCCTAACGGACATGCTCCAGGGCAACAAATCCAAAAAAACTGAACTCACCTGGTCGCCAGAAGCACTAACCGCTTTTGATACAATCAAGACCAAGCTGTCTCAGGCAAGCCTTCTCATCCATTCGAGACACTTTGTCTCATGACCGATGCGTCCGAGACTGCTGTTGGAGCGGTGCTACAACAGTTCGCGGATAATGTCTGGCAGCCCCTTGTCTTCCTTTCTCGGAAGCTTTCATCCACGGAGACCCACTGCAGCACATTCGGAAGAGAACTCCTCCGAATGTACATGGCTGTACGTCACTTCAGACACTTCCTGGAGAGTCGAGAATTCCCCATTAAGACAGACCACAAACATTTGACCTTCGCCGTCCGGTCGAATTCTACCAAATTTTCACCATGGGAAACGCGCCATCTTGCCTTCATCGCGGAATTGACGACGGACATAAGGCGCGTGCACGGAAAGGACAATGCCGCTACGGACGCGCTCTCGCGCTGTGCCTCTTCCATCTCTGCTGACAACAACCCGGTTATCATAGACTTCTCCGCACTTGCTGTCCAGCAACAAGACGACACAGAGGTAATTGCGCTTCGTGGAAAACCCGGCGCCTTACATCTACATGATGTGCGCTTTCCACCTTGTTGCCGTCCCTATTCTTTGTAATGTCTCCACGGGCGCCCCACGCCCAGTCGTTCCACTCAATTTCCGGCGCACCATTTTCGGTGCTTTTCATAAACTATCCCACCCTGGAATCCGGACCACGTAACATCTGGTGAAACAACGTTTCGTCTGGCCGGGCATCAACAAGGACGTACCTGCCTGGGCGCCTGGTTGTCTGGTGTGCCAACAATCGAAGCAGCGGGAGCTTGATGTGGACGAGTTGGTGCAACATACTTGAAGAAAAAACAGCGCAAAAGAGACGAGGATTAAAAGAAGACAGGACAGCGCCTGTCTGTTGTACCTGTCTTCTTTTCGTCCTCGTCTCTTTTGCGCTGTTTTTTCTTCAACAATCGAAGATTCACCGACACACAAGGGCCGTTCGGCTCGTTTACGCCACCATCCGAACGATTCGACAATGTACACATTGACATTCTGGGGCCATGGCCTGCCATCAAACGGGAACACCTTCTTCCTAACCTGCGTAGATCACTTTACCCGATGGCCAGAGGCTTTTCGTTTGCCGGACATGCGTAACTGAAACTATCGCAAACACGTTCGTCGCGGGCTGGGTTTCGCGATACGGCGTGCCATTTACTATTACAACCGGTAGAGGACGCCAGTTTGAATCGGCACTATTTCATAACCTGCTGAACCTCCTGGGTACTTCTCGCATACGCACCACGTCATATCATCCCATAGCCAATGGTCCTGTTGAACGTTCTCACCGCTCCATCAAGACCTCGCTCAGAGCGCAGCCTGACGCCACTCACTGGTCCACATCACTACCACTGTTTATGCTGAGTCTTCTGGCTACACTGAAGCAGGGTCTGCGCTGTACACCTGCCGATATGGTTTTTGGCGCACCACTACGCCTTCCAGGGGAGTTTGTCCACCCTTCCGTTTCATCGCCGTGTCCTGACCCCACCGACTACGTCATTAGACTGCGAGCTTCATTCCGAACACTTCGTGCTCCTGAACCACGCAGCCACTTCACATCGCATATTCCCGCAGAGCTGGCGACATCCTCTTACGTTTTTGTCCGGCGTGACTCAGTACGGAAGCCTCTGCAACGCCCTTACGACGGTCCATACTATGCGTCATTCATTTCAAGAGATCCCTTGAAAAAGGTCGGTCCGCCGACCGAAACTGTGGGGTAAATAAACCTAACATAACCGCTAAGTTGTGCTTCTCATTCTTTCTAAATCCGCTTGGCGCATTGAAAAATCCAGCTACTATATATATATATATATATATATATTGTATCTAATAGTACACATAACTGTGGCTGTAAGTATAATCCCAAGGCGGCAAATAAAAGGCAACTATACGACTAATGAACAGAAATAAAAGTCAAAGTGAATAATCACACATCCTCACTTAAGCTTTATCGCACAAAAAAGTGTAATGACATGCAATTGTGATTTTTTGTGCAACCAACCCGATTGTAACGAATTCATGTGTAAAGTTAACCGTTTATTACGTGGTGAATGTCCATTCTACGTTAAATTTGTGTCTCCACGCAATTAAACTTCCGAAATGCCTATTTTCATGGCGTAATTTAGTGTACGTATCTTATACTATATGATATGCGGGCCTTTTTGTATTTTTAGTTTTGCATAAAAACTACAGACTTTGCTCATATGCCCAAGCATGCCTAAACAAGGCAGACGTAAACGTGAAAATGGAGACGAAGTAACCAACCTTGGTTGAACATGGGATGTTCGCAGGCGCCAACATTTCAACAAGGAGATTTATCTAGAAAACGGGACGTGAGGAAAGATAGACCTGGAGAGTTGAAAAACAATCAATGCAATGAGAATTCGAAAAATGTAAAATGGGAGAAGGAGGGGAGGGGGGCGGGGCAAATAAGAGGTGTCCGCTTAAGCAGAAAAATTGCTAATGGGAAATGAAAGCATTGATTAGGAATAATGTATGCCCTGTCGAAGTGGTCAAGAGAGAGAGAAAAAGTAGATTAATCAAAATGTGGTAACTAAGTAATAGAAGAACATACAATAAAATACAACCAGGGATGCAAACACAAACTAATTATCAGAAAATTAGTAAGCGACAGCTTGTGCGAAAAAAATATTAAGAAATAATAATTAGAGCGGAGGATTTCATTACCTCTGTTTTGAGCAGATGTAAGACCGCAAAAGTTAAGCGCTGCCCTTTATATTCTTTACATTAGTATAACGTATAGCTTCGAAAGGTCCCTTTGAAACACTTATGCCTGTTGGTCGCAGTGTCTTGAACTTGTGGATGTAATATTGCCGCAAGTCTGCTCCTAAGCATGTATTCTACATCGGTAGCCAGCGAGCCACTCCGTCAAAAGCACGTCTGCTACGTCTCGCGCGCCTGCTTTGTTTCGTGGGGGGGGGGGGGGGGGGGGGGGGCGCAATGTATGCCGCTCGTACAGGCGCACGAGACAGTGGCGCGGACCATCACGGGGAGAAGAGGAAGAAGTGCGTTCGGCGCAGAGACGCTCGTGTGGAACGTTCTTGAAAACTCTTCGTGTACATAGTTAGTTTCAGGGCACAAGTTCGCCCTTAATAAACCAGTTATTGTATTTCACTCCTCGAAATACCATTACATTCTGGTGGAGGTGCGGGGTATGTTTGGAAGTCCCCTGGGTGCCAGAGACCGGAGTCCCGATCCTCAGCGATTGGAATCGGGAGAGCTGACTCCAGTGCACCAGCGCGCCAGCCGCCGACTTCGGGGAGACCCGCCTGAATTCGGACCGCTTCCCACAGCTACGGCCACACGGACGGTGTCTTCCGCTGACGCCACAACGATGACTAGCCAGGCGACATCACCCGAGGTCGTCGGGTACCCGCCGCGCATGCCCGAGCTGTTCCACGGCGACCCGTACGAAGACGTCGAGGATTGGTTGGAGCATTTCGAGAGGGTCGCAGATGTCAACGGCTGGGACCCGGCACGGAAACGTCACCACGTGTACTTCGCGTTGGGGAATTCAGCAAAGACATGGTATGAGAATCACGAAGCGGTGTTAACGTCGTGGGAAGAGTTTCGGCGACATCTGCTTGCTGCGTTCGCAAGCGCCGATCGCCGAGAGAAGGCAGAGAATACCCTGCAAGCCAGGAACCAACGCACCAACGAGAGTGTCGGCATGTACATCGAGGACATGTCCCGTCTGTTCAAACGTGCCGATGCAAACATACCCGAGGAGAAGAAAGTGCGCCATCTTATGCGTGGCGTGAAGGAGGAGCTATTTGCCGGGTTGGTTCGCAACCCGCCACGTACTGTTGCGCAGTTTCGCACCGAGGCGACGACGATAGAGAAGGCCCTGCAGCAGCGCGCCCGCCACTACAACCGTGATGTCAGCAGCGCCCCTGTGAACGTTCTTTCGGCAGGCGTGGTCAATAACACCGAAGCGTTGAGAGAGCTGGTGCGATCTATCCTTAAAGAAGAGCTTCGGAAGCTGCAGCAACCGCAAGTCGCGTCTACTGTTTCTTCGCTCGCCGCCGTCATTCGGGATGAAGTTAGGCATGCCATGTTCGAACCGCAACCGGAGGTGCAGCCTGTTTCACTCGGGCAACCACTGCAGGAACACCGCGTACCAACATACGCTGACGCTGTGCGTCAGCCTGCCGTGCAGACTGCATCATTCGCAGCCCTCAATGCCCACCCACCGGCTCCGCGCAGTGCATCTTTCCAGGGAGAGTACAGACCACGGAGAAGCGACGTGTGGCGCACACCCGACAGGACGCCACTCTGCTTCCATTGCGGAGAGGCTGGAAACATGTACAGCTGGTGCCCGTATCGGCGAGTCGGCCTTCGTGGATTTTCTGTCAATGCACCTTGCCCCCGCAATGGGGAAAGACCCTTAGACATTGAAGATTACTTGTCGCGAAGTCAACTTCCAGCTGCTAGTTACCAACACCAGCCACGGTCACCAGCGCCCGCCCGCTACCGATCACCAAGCCCACGACCCTTTTCAAGTTCCCCAAGGCGTCGTTCAGAAAGCCCGCGCCCGGAAAACTAAAGCCAGCGACCTGGGGAGGCAAGGCCGCTGACGTTCGACAAAGCGAAGATCCTCCGTCAATGTCACAGTGTAGTAGCGATAAGCAGAAAGCGACGACTACGATAAGTACGCAGAAAATTTCTTCAGACTTACTTATTGCCGTGGATGGACGTGAATCAAATGCTTTAGTAGACACGGGTGCTGATTATTCAGTCATAAGCTACGCACTCGCAAATCAGCTAAAGAAAGTTTTGACGCCGTGGAACGGACCGCACGTACGTACAGCTGGGGGTCACCTCATTAATCCTCTGGGAATATGCACTGCAAGAGTTCTGATTCGAGGTGTAACTTACGTTAGCGAATTCATAGTACATCCTGACTGTACGAGGGACGTTATACTCGGTATGGATTTTCTGCACGCAAACGGTGCTATAATTGACCTGCAGAATTCTAGCGTTTCCTTCTCGACGAAGCTGGCCATTGACATGGATGAGCCTGAGGAAACGGACTACACTGCCTTTTGAGTTCTCGACGCAGACGTAACTGTGCCACCACGAAGCAGTGTACTAGTTCGCGTCAGAAATCAAGCATTCGTTGACTCCGAGGGTATAGCGGACAGCAATGTCGAGTTATTGCTGAAGAAAGGTATTTGCATTGCTAGGGGCATTATCCGCTTACGCGATGGGCTTGCCGATCTGTTGCTGACAAACTTCGGAAAGGAACTTCAGCATGTCGCGAAGAACACTGCCATCGCCTTCGTGCACAGTTTTACCGCAGTGACAAGCTTATGTACCCTGGAGTCGGAGCCACCTCCTGCGAAAACTACGAATAAGGCCGCAGCAGCAGTTGCAATCAGCCCACACCTATCGCCAGCCGAGGCGAAAACCATACAAGACCTCATAGGTGATTTTGCAGAGTGTTTCTCTACTTCCTCGAGAGTACGGCGAACGCAGATTGTTAAATACCGTATAATAACAGACGAAGCAACCAGACCTGTATACCAACACCCATACCGAGTATCGCCGAAAGAACGGGAGATAATAAAGGATCAGGTGCAAGAGATGCTTCAGGACGATGTCATTCAGCCGTCCAACAGCCCATGGGCGTCGCCGGTAGTTCTTGTCAGGAAAAAGGACAACACAATGAGATTCTGTGTTTATTACCGGAAACTGAACAGCGTCACCAAGCGTGATGTTTACCCCTTGCCACGTATCGATGACACCTTGGACCGGCTGCGTGATGCAAAGTATTTTTCTTCATTGGATTTAAAAAGCGGATATTGGCAAATTGAAGCGGATGAAAGAGATCGTGAAAAAACAGCTTTCGTTACTCCGGACGGATTTTATGAGTTTAAAGCACCCCCATTCGGCCTCTGTTGCGCGCCATCGACCTTCCAGCGCATGATGGACAGTGTCCTGTCGGGTCTCAAATGGCAGTCATGCCTAGTCTACTTGGATGACGTTGTGGTATTCTCTTCAACGTTCGAGCAGCACGTGGAGAGGCTACGTTCAGTGCTCCAGGCTATCCAGTCGGCCGGCTTGACAATTAAACCGGAAAAGTGCCAGTTTGTATTTAAAAAGCTTCATTTCTTGCGTCACGTCATCAGCGCTCAAGGTATTGGGCCGGACCCCGAGAAGACTGCAGCCGTCGCAGGATTTCCCAAGCTACGAGATAAGAAAGAGGTGCGTCGATTTTTGGGCTTATGCGCTTACTACAGGCGATTTGTAGAAAATTTCTCGAAAATTTCCGAACCTCTAACAAGACTCACGAAAGAAGACATACCCTTCGTGTGGCATACCGAACAAGACACTGCTTTCAAAGAATTAAAGAAGCGTCTGCAATCCCCGCCAATCCTCGCCCACTTCGACGAGACCGCAGACACAGAAGTCCACACAGATGCCAGCAATCTGGGTCTTGGCGCAGTTTTAGTTCAGTGGCAAAATGGAGAAGAGAAGGTCATAGCGTACGCTAGCCGCACTCTTTCAAAAGCTGAAAGAAACTATTCTGCGACGGAGAAGGAGTGCTTGGCAGTCATATGGGCCATCAGCAAGTTTAGACCATACCTCTACGGCAGGCCGTTTTGTGCAGTCAGCGACCACCATTCACTGTGCTGGCTGGCAAGCTTGAAAGACCCATCCGGACGACTTGCGAGGTGGAGCCTGAGACTCCAAGAATACGATATTACCGTTGTATACAAGTGTGGGCGAAAGCATAACGACGCTGATTGCTTGTCACGCGCACCGGTTGGCTCTCCTCCTTCTGAAGACGACGATTTCCCATTCTTTTGTGTTATGCGAGCCGCTGAAATCGCCGAGCATCAACGGGCCGACGCAGATTTACTCCCACTCATAAAGTATCTCGAAGGGCATAACGTTCAAGTTCCACGAGTGTTTAAGAGAGGATTATCTTCATTCTGCCTCCGAGATGACGCACTCTACAAGAGAAACTTCCAAAACAACAATGAAAAGTTCTTACTCGTCGTACCGTAAGATATGTGGCCTGAAATATTAGAAGCCTGCCATGATGACCCGTCATCTGGCCACTTGGGTGTCACCCGAACATTCGCCATAATCCATGCAAAATATTATTGGCCGAATTTATTAGCGTCCGTACAGCACTACGCGAAGACATGTCGCGAATGTCAAAGGCGCAAAACATCACCCGTAAAGCCAGCTGGTCTTCTTCAACCCATAGACCCACCTAAGACTCCATTTCAGCAAGTTGGAATGGATCTCCTTGGACCAGTTCCCACATCGTCATCGGGGAAGAGGTGGATCGTTATCGCGACCGACTATTTGACACGATATGCTGAAACTGGCTGCCTTGAGCGGGGAACGGCCGTCGAAGTTGCCAAGTTTTTTGTACACAACATAGTGCTTCGACATGGCGCCCCAATGGTTGTCATAACAGATCGAGGTGCAGCATTTACAGCTGAGTTGATGCAGTGCTTGATGACGATGACTAACACCAGTCATAGAAAAATCACTGCATACCACCCCCAAACAGACGGGTTGACGGAACGCCTGAACCGCACCATTGCTGACATGTTGGCAATGTATGTTGACATCGAACATAATACTTGGGACGAGATCCTGCCTTACGCTACATTCGCCTACAACACAGCCCTACAGGAGTCCACTCGTGTCACTCCGTTTGAACTTGTCTATAGGCGCACCGTCACAACAGCGCTGGATGCCATGCTGCCAGCAGATAATGACAACGGCAACCTGTGCGACGTTGACGAGTTCCTACAAAGAGCCGAAGAAGCCCGCCAGTTGTCACGATGCCGATTACGCCATCAACAATGCAAGGACGCACGTTCTTACTACAGGCACCGCCGAATAGTTCAGTACCAGCTGGGTGACAAGGTATGGGCACGGCCGCTGGATAAAAAAAAAAGGTGCGGCCTGCCGCGTGCATCGAAAACGGTGTGATCCGCTGCGGCGCCACACGCCGGGGTCTGTTCATCGGCATAGAAAATGCGTCAGGAACGCGCTTGGAACGCCGTCGCGCGTGCAAGCTGAAGCGTTCCATCCCCCTCAGCTAGCGCCGTTCGGCACAGCCAAGCGGCCGACAATGCAACTACGGCGGTCACGTTCGCTCCCATAGGAGCGCGCCCGACACGGCAGGCCGCACCTTTTTTTAAATGCGAATGCATTTCTTAGTCGGGGCATGTCAGGCGTCTGTCGGTGTCCGCGCGCCTGCATGTGTTATCTCTCCGCTCTCACTCCCTCTCCCATAGCAACAGCTGCGGGCGCGCGCGCTTATCCTCGCCCCTAGCAACCGGAGCATTTGGTGCGGGCGGAGTAGCGGAGAGTGAGTGGAGAGGAGGAGCGCGCTCTGGCCTGTGAGAGCGCTCGAGCCGTGCTCCCTCAAGGGCTGCAGAAGATAGCGCCAACCTTTCCTTTCCAAATGAACCA
The DNA here is from genome assembly GCF_013339745.2 of Dermacentor silvarum. NCBI lineage: Eukaryota > Metazoa > Arthropoda > Arachnida > Ixodida > Ixodidae > Dermacentor > Dermacentor silvarum. The sequence goes on along the minus strand of NC_051154.1, from coordinate 188,744,491 downwards.
CTTAGTAGAGCGCTCGCATCGCGGGAACTCGGCGGAGCTCCCGCGTGTGTGGAGAGAGTGTAGGAGAGGGTAGGTTCAGTGCTTCGCCACTCCTTCTCTCGCCGTTCGCTCCTCCTTCCTGCGCCCCACTCTCCCGTTCGCTCGCTCGCACGTATTATTGCGATAGCAATTATATGGACACTTCTAACGGATTTTTGCCGTCGTCGTCGCCGTCGCCGTGAGGTTCCCTATAGATAAAATCTTCGCCGCGCGCCGTATGCCTGAGCGGAAGCGTGCGGGGACGCGCGCTATCACGGAGAGCGAACGCACTCAATCACCCACGCGCAAGCAAGGAAGCGGGAAGCCAGCGCCGGAGGGGGCGCGGGGGGGGGGGGGGCGCACTTCTACGCTGCCAACAACCGCGCTCGTCGCTCGTCCGCACCGTCTCTTATCTCCACACAGCTCTGACCTTTATGCGCCGTGCATCGCCGCTCAGTTTCCGTTGAAGCGATAGACCGCACGTACCTTCGCCCGCTGCTGCGGCGTATATATGCGCTTGCTGCCAGCGTTTTGACAGTCGTTGTCTGCAGTCATTCAGTGTGATCTATTCATGTTTGTTTGTGCGCGCTCACACCACGCTTGTTCAATCAGTTAGTAATAGTTGGGCCACATTTTCCAACGCACGCTACACATGCAATGCTGCCCGGGTCGGCAGTGCAGCGCTACAGGTGTGTCCCTTCGCACGCGCTGCCCACGGGAAGCGCTTCTCATCAACACCACCGTTTCACACGCGCCTCCTCGTGGTCATCGAGTCTCTCTTCATGTCGGTCTACTTACGCCGCAGCACACCTGCTTACTTAATCAGCTCATGTTTACTACAATTCATATTGCTACCAAAGCCGCTCACCTTACTTCGTATGACATTGCTGTGTTGCTATCGCATTCATTGCTTCGCCCTTAGGGCAAAACTGTGACATTTTCATATAAATGGAGTGAAGCGCGCGCCTCACTCTCGACCGTTCGCTGGCTGGGCGCCTCTCAAGGCGATGGCAGAAGTCGGTGAAGGCGAATGTCTGACGGCAACGGTACCCCTAGCAAGAAGTGTAATACAATCCAACCCGAGCATTACACCTCTCGCTGGAGGTGACGTCACTGCAGTAGCTTCAACGTCATCATCAACCGGAGGAGAAGAAGCGGAAGACAATGCTGCGAAGCGAAAATTGCCCTAAAAAATTGGTTGGTGGAGTACATGCGGACAAAGTACTCTATGCAGTGTGCCTCCGACAAGTGTCCGACTACCACTCACGGAAGTTGCATTGATCTCGCCTTTACCCGAAACTGTGACGTGTGCATGCTTCTCAAAGACCCTTTGACTGTACACTTTAGCGACCACAAGGCTGTGATTATGGCCGTCAGGTACAATGACAACACAAACAGGTGCTGATGAATGTGTAAATAAATGGTTACGGTACAAATCCTCGTCTCGTCATTAATTTAAGCCATTAAAATTACTACGCCGTGTACTCTCGGCGCAAGAAATGCATTCGCATTTCCTCACGATTCCCTTCGGGGAGGTGGGGGCAATTTTTTTTTATCCAGCGGCCGTGGTATGGGTATGGACACCAGTGCGACGTCGCGGGCTCTCAGAAAAGCTACTTAGACGGTACTTTGGCCCGTATGAGGTTATCCGTCGACTAAGCGACCTGACTTACGAAGTCATCCCTGGTGGAAACGAGCGAGCTAAACGCCCCAACATAGCGGACGTCGTCCACATAGTCCGCATGAAGCCCTTTTACGAGCGATAACGAAAAGCCTCCCACTAACTTCGCTACCCTCCTGCCTGCATCGGGACGATGCTTATTGGGAGGGAGAGTAATGCCGCAAGTCTGCTCCTAAGCATGTATTCTACATCGGTAGCCAGCGAGCCACTCCGTCAAAAGCGCGTCTGCTACGTCTCGCACGCCTGCTTGGTTTCGTGGGGTGGCGCAATGTATGCCGCTCGTACACGCGCACGAGACAGTGGCGCGGACCATCACGGGGAGAAGAGGAAGAAGTGCGTTCGGCGCAGAGACGCTCGTGTGGAACGTTCTTGAAAATTCTTCCTGTACATAGTTAGTTTCAGGGCACAAGTTCGCCCTTAATAAACCAGTTATTGTATTTCACTCCTCGAAATACCGTTACAATATGACTCTCAACATTTTCTGTCGCTAAGAGAAGAAATACTTGACTGTAGAATATGTAGTTGAAGCTCTTATGACCTGGCAGCTTAATATACTCGGCGACGGCTGGAAGTATTTTCGCTGTGTCCGTATGATGGCCGCTTCATCCAACATTCATTGGCTGTCCAGTTTCCCCGATGTATTGGTTGTGACAGAACAAACCTTCCATCATATGAAGCAAATTTTTCCTAACGTCCAGTCTTCTGCGAAAACTAAGCCCACCGGGTTCGCAACGCCTGCGTACACCTAAGCATTTTCAGTTTTTTTTTTTTTTTTTTTTCACCCCTTACATTTCCGCAGAGACGGCAGCAGAATCCTTCCCACCCTCCTCGCTATCACAGTCCCCTCCCCCCCCCCCTTTATTTTAAGCCTTTCGGCTTCCCTCACCCTACTCTACACACTCTCTTATTCTTCCCTCTATTTTGAGTGGAGGAGAGTGAGCTATGAAAACGCTCAAACAAGTCTGAAAACGAAGACGACACGGAGCAAGTTTCACTTCTTTATGTTTTCTTCAGACGTATGTACATACATCGTGTTTTGTCGCAGAATTACTGCGATACATGCACCAGCCGCCGTCCGCTAAATAGCGGGATCGAAATAAACTGGCAGCCAGCCAGCAGGCTGACGCTATATACGACCTGTCGCCTGGCATTCGGACACGCAAATTATCAACGCCTTTGTTGCAACAGCAATTATAGGGACACTCGAGACGCGTTCACGCCGTCGTGCTGCCACTGTACCGACTGCGCATGCGTGGTCCACGGGCGGAGGGTTAGAAGCACACCGTGGTTAGAAGGTCTCCAGAGAGGGGAGCAATGCGCAGTGCGTTTCGCTGCAAAAACTGCGAAGCCAAATGGACGCACCGGCACGCTCCGCTCCGCACAATCAGCTCTGCAGCGAACAGCGTTCTGTCTCCCGCTGCTCGTAGGAGCATTCTGCGCGCACACACCAGCGTTCTTGGGGAGCAGCTGTGTGCATACCGCACCGTGGTGCATGCACTGGCCTGAGGACGAGCGTCGATAGGTTTCCCTTCGGTATCGGGCACCACCGAGGTGCCTGTGTGCCTGCGTTGTGAGACACCTGGTAGTTATAGCTGCCAGGTCGCTGTTTCTGCTGGGCAGCAGCAGTTGCCTCGCGTGCTATGTCGCCCCCCCCCCCCCTCCCCTACGTATTCTTAAAACATCGTTCAAGGAGCTCGTGCGCAATGCTAAACCTTGCTATATCGCTTGCATTGGCTTCGCCTTTCAGATGAAACTACGAATTTTAAAGCAAAGCTTTCTTTGACTCTACTCCCCATATTTCGGGTGCTGGCTGCTGCTGTCTTGCCGATTAAACAACAGATTGGGCCACTGGGTATTTTCCACTGGGTACCTGTCCAAATAGGCAACTTGGGCCACTGGGTAGACCTGTGCAACTGGCCCTGTGAACATTCTTGACCAATCCCCCAGAATGGGCACGTATCACTGAATAGGTGCCCCAAAGACAAGTGCAGCAAGAGGCGATAATTGAAGAAGTCGGCAACAAAAGCAGATGAGTGTGGAGAAAGAAGTAAATGAAGCTAAATGTGACTATAACGTGCATTGAGCGAGGGTCGTTGAGCTACTGAGCATTGAAGAAGTCGGCAACAAAAAACTGAAGTCGGCTACATAGAAGCGAATCGGAAATACTCAAATATAACGAAAAATGCATTAATGTATAGTTGCAGTGGTTGTTCCACGGTACATTAAGACGACACAGAAGATTAACAATAAGGGAACACAGATGGATATATCACTTTTGCGGAAGAATTACGTCAGACTTACGGATAACACAGTCGAGAGCGAAAAAGAAACATCGGTAACGTAATCGTCCTCCATCGTCCTGACCCCGTCGTCATCATTCTGACATCGTCATGCCTCAATTGTCACCCCCTGTTCGTCGTGCAGTCGTTGCTGCAGTCGTCTTGTCGTTGTCGTCACACACGCTCGCTCTGAATACAACAATACGCTTTCTTTTTCTTGTCGCACACAGAGTACGCATTGTTTTTTTTTTTTCGTGATTATAGGCAAGTGGACATCTTAGTAGGTTTACACCACGCGCCTATCGCCAAACTTCACGACAGTTATCCCCAATGGTTTCGGGCATTTTGTTTTCTTTTTTTTGCAGTTAAAAACAACCAAAAATAGTCTATACATATGGACAAATATTGGGTTCTTCTGCGTAAGGTGAAAACGAGGGCATGAAGGCTAGAAATTAAAATCACCGCGATAGTTGACTTAGAGCTACATAAGCGGAACCCTCTAGCAAAAATCACAAAGAAGACACAATATTTATCATCAACGGTTACTAACCGTGCCGTTGTCTCCGCATTCCGATGGGGTTGAAAAAAAAATCTTTCGTCCGCTTACATTCGCTTTACGAATATCCGTGGTGAAAATCAGTGCTGAAAACTCCCAATACACGACGTCTCTCCCAGCCCATAGGGCAGTTTTCGGGCTTTCAACCCGTGCAATTATACATTAATTATTTTATATTGCAGCAATGTCGACAGCTCCCGATTTCTTTGTTTAGCCAGAAGGAAACTTTGAATACTGATTTTCGTCTGGCGCAGAACAACGGGAACGCATTGTGTCCTGCGTTGCGTATAGGTCAATTAGCATGAATCACGTGCTTATTCCGGAGGAACCAGCCTTTTCTCTCGACGACGATGGCCAGAACGTACACTGCGTGTATTACGTGTCTTAAGACAAACATTAAAAACTTATTGTTATATCTTGAGCGATTATGACCAACGGCACATTGTTGGTAGCCGTCTTGAGTTACTCGGGCTATTAAAGTGAAGTTTTCTTTGTCTAGGTGGGGGCCCATTCTAAAGTGAAGTTTTCTTTGACTGGGTGGTGTGCCTGCTCTTGGCCAATCCTCCAGAGTCGGTATGGGCCACTGTGGCGCAAGATCGACGGAATCACTCAATGCAGTGAGATACACACTTCGCTGTGCATACATCCTCCCCCCGACAAGCATCATAAATCGTTTTGGTTTCGTGACGCACCGCTGCGTAGACGTCTCACACTGCGCATCCGCCTGGCTTGGTGTTTGTATTTCCGCATAGTTTGTGATCGGTGTAGTCCTTAAACATTAAGATCCCATGATATTAAAGTTATGACATTTGTGGGGGATAAGTATAATCATGGCATCCCACACCTTTTGTGCCTAAGAAAATTGACCAGAAGTTTCCCGCGGAATGTAAAAGTTGTGGACACACTTCGTGTCTATTTGAGCATATGTTCTGGCTGTGCCTCAACCAAAGGGCTTCGGACCTCAACAGTGAGGAGGACTGGAGTCGACGCATATCCAGCGAAGTCCTCCAAGATCAACTCCTGGCTGTCCGGAGAGCTCACGACATCGGGAAAGCCTTTGGCCTACCGGTGCCTACGTGGGCGGAGCCACCGACTAAGCCTGGGGGCTTTTGCCCTCGGGCCCTATATTTTCTCTGGACCAAAATAAAGTTCTTGCCATGCCATGCCATTGCATGAGGTTGCATGCTCCATAGGATGAAAGTAAACATAAGTGTACGCCGCACCGCTAGTTGTACAGGAGTTACTTAACTGCTTCACCAAAGCTTCGCTTCACACAGATTCCGACATGTAAGTTGGCGGATCTGCGTAATTTTGAGTGTGTTTATACTTATATGCAATTACTTCCAATTGTACATTTCTTTAAATATTGTTTTCGATTTCATTTTTATTTACGAAAAACGAAACCCACGCGGCACGTTGAAAAAATAATAATAACAGATGCCGCCGAGAGCGTTTCGATCGGCTTTTAGAGTCTGCTTATCGCTTATCATTTAGAACTATGGCGGATTCCCATCTTCCCCAGGACTGTGCTGGCAGGGCTACCCGACATGCGCCAAACGCCATGGCCAATCGCGTTTTTTTTTTTTTTTTTTTTTTAACGCGATAACGTTAAGGGCCCCCTGTTGCAAAAAATCCGGTGTCGGTGTCGGCGACGGCGCCGTCGTCGGCGCAGTTCCCGTCAGCGAAAATTTCCGTATATATTTAGGTATATCTATATACCACGCCTTGCTATGTGACATGCGGTATATGCGGGTTATATTGCCACACTATTCTATCACTAAAGCTGCTCATACCTAATCTTACATTCTTGACAAAGTTATTCCTCGGAATTTTGAGAATGACTGCCCACAAACAAATGTCATGAAACAAAACACCGACAGCGCATGCCTTTTATGTTGTATCTTCTCAGACTGAAATATTAAAAGTGCGAAACAATAAGAGAAACCTGGAAACGATCTAATTTTTTTTTCTTTTGGCGCGGCTTTTCATGGCCTCCGGGATCGGACCATGCAAGAGGCCGCGTTTCTACCAGCAAGCTAACCTTCCTGAGTAGCGCTTGCCGCAAGCGTTTCCTGGTACACATCCTGAGACGCAGTCAGGGATGAATGCTATCGCCTTCCACTCCTAAAGGCGAAACTTAAGCGTCCTCCAAGTTTGTCGTTCTTTTGTGTGCACGTGAGCGTTGAATTGAATTGTTGGGTTTTACGTGCCAAAACACTGATTTGATGATGAGGCACGCGTAGTGGGGGCTCCTGGTTAATTTTGACAACCAGGGGATTTTAACGTGCCCCCAATGCAAGAGACACGGCCTTGTTGAATTTCGCCCCCATCGAAATGCGGCCGCCGTGGCCGGGATTTGATCCCGCGACGTCGTACTTAGCAGCGCAAGTGTGCGTGCGTGCGTGAGTGCGTGCGTGCGTGTGTGTGTGTGTGTGTGTGTGTGTGTGTGTGTGTGTGTGTGTGTGTGTGTGTGTGTGTGTGTGTGTGTGTGTGTGTGCGTGCGTGCGTGCGTGCGTGAGTGTGTGTGTGTGTGTGTGTGTGTGTGTGTGTGTGTGTGTGTGTGTGTGTGTGTGTGCGTGTGCGTGTGCGTGTGCGTGTGTGTGTGCGTGTGCGTGTGTGTGTGCGTGTGCGTGTGCGTGTGTGCGTGCGTGTGCGTGTGCGTGTGTGTGTGCGTGTGCGTGTGTGTGTGCGTGTGTGTGTGCGTGTGCGTGTGTGTGTGCGTGTGTGTGTGCGTGTGTGTGCGTGCGTGTGTGCGTGTGTGCGTGTGTGTGTGTGCGCGCGCGCGCGTGTTATTCTGGACACACAATTGAAGCGCGCTCCAATGTTTTCCATCCATGACGTACTCTAGCTATTTCTTTCGTCCGTTTTTTCTTTCTTCCTCTTAGTGTATCTTTTTATGTTTCGCGGACTTTCTTCAGAGCCCGGATAAATAAAAACCATATAAAAGCATAATGTGCATGGAAACAACTTCACTGGCTGTTTCTGAGCACGCTCTACAACTCTACCAAATAGTATTGATGCCCTAAAACAAATATATATTTTATGTCATAGTCGAACTTAAATAATTAGCTAACTCAGCCCATTTAAAAAGTAGTCGGAGCAACTCAAGACGAATAACCAATATGTTTGGTTCAAGTTACGTGAAACGCGCAGTGTAAAAAAAAAATGCACGGTCACAAAATACTTCTGAGAGAAAAAAAAAAGGACGAGAAACAGAAAATGGCACCGGGAAAATTAAGCTTCATTCGAAATAAAAACATAGGTCCAGCAGTGATGTATGTTGTCTTGGTCTTGCAAGAAAAACCAAAATAGCGAGAAAACCAGCACGTACTCGATTTCGTCTCTTCTAAGTGTAAGGGCCCATTCACACTTGCGACTAGGCGAGGTCGCGCGACCAAGTTGGTCGCAAAGCTACCAGTCGCAAGTAGTCGCAAATGGTCGCTTTTCTCGAAATGCGACCGTTTCGGGCCAGTCGCTCACTGCTCGATTTTTCAGTCGCGCGACCGCAGTCGCAGAACAGCTGAACCAATCAGATGCGAAGGAACAGGACGTCCGTATACGCAGACGCTTATTTTACGCGGCGATGACATTTCAAGCAGACGTGAACGGCATTTCGTGATACATTTCGGTTTAGCGACTCGTCGGTCGCATTTGTAAGTGTGAACATCGTTCGTCTTGAGTAGTTTTCTGGTCGCCAGTCGCAATTGGTCGCGCGACCTCGACTAGTCGCAAGTGTGAATGGGCCCTAAGAATGCAGTCGTCTTTAAAGTCCTGCATAGCGTCTCATTTCTGTGCTTGGCCTTGATCCATAAGGCGGGGCAATGTGCTGCCCCTTTTTAAATTTCACCTTCGCTATGTTTTACAGCTGTCATCCACGCTTGTTCACGTCCGTCGCTCGACCTCTTCTGCCACCTTTCACTTTTCGCTTCTTCGCATGTGTATGTGTGGTGGAAGGCGGGGGCGTTATTTGATTACATCGACCGGAAACCTTGCAGCAATCGCTATAGGCTTTGTGAAAATTCTAACAACATGTTGTGAAACCCTGAAAGCCCCTGTTGATTACTATAGAGACATAGATTGCGTGCCAGTTGATTTGACACTCAATCATTATATCATTATAGACTCCTGGTATCGCATTGCTTTAAATAATACTCTATTAGCAGAAGTAATAAATAAGTCCATATCATGTTTGTTGTAACACGCTACTGCATGAATGTTTGTTTTCTTGTGAAAAGATTAGACGAAGCTTTCTTCATGCCTGAAATGGCCAAACAATCAAGCTTCAATTTTCTAAAGAAACACATGGTTTCGATTTTATAAGCGGAAATTGTCGCGTATCATACATGATACACTATGCCTCAGTTACGGGTATATTTTACAACCATGCAGAACGACGTTTGAATCTGAGAAAGCCTGCAAAAAATATCACAATCAGTGAAAAACTTGTAACTTTGGAGTAATAAATGGACCGTACTTCTTGCAATTCGATTTATCACGAGTTTCTTTAAACTTTGACGACGTCGTCCTCGGTCGACTAAATTAAATCGTCAAAATCGATAAGGCGGATCCATAAGTGCGCTTCGTGTTACGTAATTTTTTTTTCGTAGGCATTAGGAACTTGATGCTAGCAGAAAGAATATCTTCTTTTTGTTCTTCCTGGTGTCGTTTGTTGCTGCATTTCTCTTTAACTCTTGAAACACGGCAGGCCCCGGACAATGTTTATCGAAAAGGCAGCTCTCATTTTCGTTTTCTGATATATTCATCACAATAATGGTGCTAATCAGCAGTATAACCTGCAAAAAAAAGTTATGTTTCATCACCAAACTTGTTTTCTCTCAACAAAACAAATATCTACTCTCGCCCACAAAATAACCCATAATTGCATGCTGTATCATACAGTATATGATACAGCAATTCATGCTTGCCTCCCAGAACCACCCGAAAACCTTTCTCGTTGAAAACGTCACAGTCATAAATTGGCAAAGAGCAATCAAGCCACCCGCGATATTATTTTTGCGCTACTTTCAAGTGTGAGAATTATGAAAATAACCAGTTTCTTTAGGAACTTTTTGAGCACTACGTGAAGGCTGCATACACATTTCGAAGGGAAAACAACTCAACAATTATTTCCAGTTACAGCCGCTGTAAATTTCATTGCTAGAGGGGACACAGATTCCTGATAAATATGTGTTGATTTCCTTTCCATTGATTCTATTAAGTTAAATCAGCTGTTCTACGTGTATCATATATGATACACCATGCGGTAAGGGACTAACTTGCCTTTGTATTGCTTTAGCTAGTATTGTATTAACAGGAATCTATCAAATCCTATAATCATGTGTATTTACGCATGCACATACCATTCCACTCTACAATGACTCTGGCCCAGAGGGTCCCAACGACAAATAAATAAAATAAGTGAGTCTTCCCGAGCACTAGCGTCTTCGATCGCTACATCAACGTTATAACCATTGATGATATCATAAACAAGATCTCTCTTTTTTTATTTACATGAACGGAAAATAACGCACCCGTGCTTGCAACATAGTATCGCTTGAAAAAACTGTCAAGCAGGAATAGCTACATAAAATTTGTAGTTTTATAGACACTGGTGTGTGCTTTAAAAGTTATGAGGATTAACACGCAAATTTCTGCGCATTTGTCTTCCGCAAGAAAATGGGAGTTGCAAGATCGAAGAGTTGTCTTCTGTATAGATTTATCCTAAAAGCGCGAGACGCGCAGTGTCTAACCGCGTCAAGTCACCGGAGCTTTCCCGAAGACATTGAAATACATTTAATGGCGAAACGGTATACGCACCCGACTGAGATCGGCAAGAAGATTAAAGCATTGGAGAAAAGGCCGCGGCAGGCAGGATCTGAAGATTGCACATGCAGTGTCGAAGCGGACTACTGAGAATTTTCTATGCGAGGTCGTTTGCGAAACGCACGTAATGTGACAGATAACAAACAAATAAAAATATATAATGGACCACGTAACAAAAACACCATTTACCCCATAAAGGGCCGCTTGGATAGCGATTAAATTTCTATCCTAACGTTACCTTCGTGAGCACATTCTTGTGAAATTCAATCGCACGTCCATCTGGGCTTGAACGGCATATATTCTACGCTGGCTTCAAAAAGAGTGGCATTGTTTTCCTCGAGCCTCCTTCGTGAAGCGGGGAGGGAAAATGTGAGCGCCTTCATCGAGCGCATAAAAAGAACCACGTGTGAGGCCATTAGTTCTCGATGCCTGCCAGGCATCGGAGGTCGAGGCAACCGAGGTGCACTCCACGTCGTGCGCTACAACGACGCTCGCGTCCAATTAGTATACCCTGACCCGCTTACATAACAGGCTTCGCGCACGGCAGCGCGCCCTGGCATTGTTCTACGTCCGCGCGTCACCGCGCCGGTCTAGGCTGTTCTCGGCAGGCAACCTCCTCGAATCGCGTCTTTTCCTCGCTTATCACCGAGGGGCAGCACTGTGAGCGCGCGCGCTTAACCGGAGGCATTTCTTCCCCTCGGGTAAAAACGTCGGAGAAGCGCGGAGCAGTGGGAGAGGCGCCCTGGATACTCAAGACGCGTCCCGAACGCGCGCGCGTTCGCCGCCGACTCGCGGTGGCGGCGTCAGCATCCCGACAGCGCCACTGAGTGTGGACAAAGCGGAGCAGCCTGCGCCGGCCGCTCCACAAGTGGGCCGGCCGTCTTTGTCTCCTGACAGCTTTCTTTTTCCCCGCTCAGCTGAGCGCCGCCGCGCTAGCCGGCCAACGGCGCGCGAAATGTGCGATGCGTTACCAACAGATGGCGCTGAGTCGAAGCGCCTCGAGCTGAAACCAGTTTGCATGGCGCCTCGGCGCGGCGGCGGTACCGTTTTCAAAGCGACGGATGCCATCGCACGTGCAGGAGGGTCCGTGGCGGTGGACTCGGCGGCCCGCTCCACCATGAGCAAGACGTTCCACCGGCGATCGACGGCCGCCTGCGGCCTGGTCGTGCTCATGCTGCTGCTGTGCTCCGTGGGCCTCCTGATCGCCTTCCTCAAGGGACACCAGCAGCAGACGCGCGACGCCCACATGCGCCAGGGGGCGACGCCACGGCGCGGGGTAAACAACGACGGCGGCGGCAACTTTCCAAGCCGCCGAACGACTCAACCGCCATCCACCACGACGACGCCGGGGCCTCCGCTGCAGACAACCACTCTGGAGCCGCCCAAGCCGAAGCTGGACTTCAGGCTGCCCAAGCACACAGTGCCGCTCGCGTATGACCTGACGCTCGAGCCTCACCTGAGCAGGGACACGTTCGACGGCGAGGTGTGGATCACGGTGAATGCGACACGACCTGTGGACCGTTTCGTCGTTCACGTCTTCCGACTGACTGTCGACGAGACCGAGGTGCTCTTTGAGGACGGCAGCCCCCTGAGCACGGGACCGCCATTCGAAGACGACCTCAACGAGTTCTTCGTGGTGCCCGTTGCCGACAAGCCGGGTCCCGTGGGTCTCTACCGTCTGCATTTCAAGTTCAGGGGCTCGCTGGTCGGCGGCATCGTGGGCTTCTACAAGAGCAGCTACAAGATCGACAATGAGACGAGGCGAGTGACATTTCTCTTAGTCCTTCTACGATCGACAGGAAGCTGGCAGTTCAACGGCCAGCTCTCTGTTGCTCGCGCACGCGTGAACGACCGCTTCGGTCTCGCGCGCGCCACCGCGTTCTACTCATTTTTTACGGAGATCGGTGATTGAGTCTGTGAAAGTAAGCTTGAAAGTATTATGAAGCCCGTCAGTGTAGCACCGTAAAAGGGCGACGGAGCTCCAGATTCCTTTGGTACCGTGAAGAGTAATGTTCGTGTTTTTCGGGCGTACAAAGAGGCTACTGTCTTGAAATGTAAATACGTGCAAGACAAAGGGGTCACAGGGAGGTCGAGACGAAGTAATCACCAGTGGGCGAACTATAAAAGCCTCAGGGCGGAGCCTCTAGACTGAGGCTTCCCTTGTTCGCCCATGTTGACCTGCACACCGTAAGGGCTTCGATATTTGGCACGGAGCACACTTTTATCACTCTAAGTTTACACGTACATACGGTTGCCTCAAGCTAGCCTGCACGATTACCTTGCACATGCCGAAAGCAGAAGCTCCGCCATCATTCGCGTCATCTCTCGACTCCCGCTTTACCACGTTATACTAACGAATAGATCATAACCCATACTTTTTAACCCACCCCAGGTGCCTTGGCGCCATGTTTTGTGTTTTTCTCCCTCCTCTTCTTTCTTTACTTGTACAACCAATGTTCAACGATTTATCAGCTGTGACCTGACTGCCAGCACTTATTTGAGGAAGTGGGGCGGTCCTTGGAGACTTCCCGCGTGCGAGTTGGGTAGCGAACGAGGTGAGCGAGTTTGTCAAAACAACTAAAGCCAGTAATCTGTGTTGAAATGTCAGCGTCCCAAATAAGGCAGTTGCGCACAAGCACAGTAGATGTAACTTGCTCGTGGGGGCTCAACATCGACATGACAGCAACCATTCCAACTCTGATGCGAATTGCGCGAAATACTTTCCAATATGGTGTCAAAAGCAGGCACCAGTGCCGAGTTTGTCAAATTACAACTGAATTGTGTGGTCATATTTTCCTGAATGTTGTTGCGAAGATAAAACCCACGTAGATTCGCTGTTATCTCAATCCCTCTGCCCTTTTATTTCGTTATTCGTTCAGTGCTGTGTCTTGATAAGAATTTATTGAATTCCTATTGCAGTGAAACCTAAGTCGCCTTGCTGCTTTAATATTTGAACTTTATACTAAAGGATCAAAAAGTAAAAGGAGTTTGGGAAATATGATATATCCAATAAATAAAAATTATGCTACTTTGTGTCCTAAGGGCACAACAATATTATGTATGTTATAGTATAAACTATTTTGGTAAAACGCTAGTTGATATCATCGAGCACTAAAAATTGATGGTTTCGAAACAGCAGTGCTAAATCAGCACACTTCGATGTTCCCGATCTCTACAGGCCAATAAACTCAGATTACCATTGAACCAGTCATAATACTCATGTCACATTGTGCCAGCACAACCATTTAAACAAAATCACATCTGTTAGGGTGCTAGTAACTCACTCCCTTACATCCGGCAAAAATATCATGACAGACTTTGACGCATTATTACCTAGAGCATTATTGGCTACATTACGCCTCTGGCAGAATCAGGGCCTGTGTTCACAAAAGCTCTTATGCTAGAATCGTTCGCAAGATAAAATTTCAGCCAACCTTGATGCTGGACATATCATTAGCTGAAGTGGCCGACCAATGGCAAAGATCACTCAGGAACGAAAAGCTTGGTGAATTCGGCACCAGATGCCGAATTCACCGTATTTCTCAGTGCTTCGTTGTGCTTTTCTTTCTTGTTTGCCCTACGACGAGGAGTAGCCGGTGCCCACAAAGGCAACCTCCTGTCCTTTAAATTCGTATCAATAGAAAAAAATCGCCAGCTAATAATAGAATGACCCGTGCTGATGAATGCATGTACGACGGATCAAAAAGGGCCGAACCTCTTGCATTGGATTGTTGTTTAAATATACTGTGCAGTTGAAATCGAAGCTGAAAAGAAGAGAGTGTTTCGAAAGCAAATATCTTGTTTCCTATCACCAGCATTTCAGGTATGCTCTAGCTACGTATCCGTAGACGGCAAGTAATCATGTTAAATCCAAAAGAAATGGAATCGCTCAAGGAAGAATGAATGAATGAATATTGGAATGAATCCAAAAATAGAAGGATGACTCGTGGCATGCGACAGCTTTATTTTTGTTATTCTTAGAGGGCGGGGGGGGGGGGGGGGGGGGGGGGGTTGATGTGTTTTCAGCATAAGTTCGGCCTGTGCACACAAAAAAAATGTTTTAATGTAGAAAGCCATAATTAGGGGCGCGTCGGTGGTGTAGTTCCTCGTTATTCCACCGTTAACATGTAAATATAGTTGGGTAGTGTATAGGACGCAAATAAAGCGCCAGTGAACGACTACTGGTGATTCCGAAAAATTTGCGCGCTCTATAGTCTCTATAGTCTCCAAGTGAGCACGTCGTCAAATGGAAGGAGATAGTTAAAATAAAAAAGAAACGCTTTCTGTGCACTACTTTCATATACAGTTGTTTAGAACGCCTAGGGGTGGAAATGAGGAAAAGGTGAAAATAATCTTCGCGAACGAATGCCGCATATACCGCATTAGTTTCTGTTCCAAGTCGCAAGTTTTCAGTGTCCGGCCTTAGGAATTTTTTCACCTGTTGCGGACTACCACTGTGAAAGGACTTGTTGCGTAGGAGGAAGCAGCTCTTGTGCCCACACGGTGAGGCCTTCACAACGCCCATTACATGAAGCTACATTACATGTTCACAAGTTGTGAGCGCGATCAGCTTAACATCGATGTTGAATGCAATACTCAGCTTGACAGGGGTGCGCAGATATCACAAAATAACGCCCGCATAATCCGACTCTATGGTCGTTAATTAGGACCGCACGCAGACGCACCGATCGCAACCGCACAGTCTCAAGTGTGCAAATATCAAGTTGCCGCTGTCGCTTATAGCCTTATGGGAAGGGGGGTGCTTGCGCGCTTTACCGCTACCTATAGCCAGCGGTTGAAGCACTACCGGCCCTCCGGCTTTCACAACAGTTTCGGGTTTTGTTAAGGTGTCGCCGCAGTCTCGTTAGCTTTACTTCACGCGCGAAAGCAGAACTTGTTTATAAACAAGCTTGTTTATAAAACTAGTACAGCTGTATATACAGGGTGTTTCATTTTAGCTGCACCAAATTTTTAAAAATTGCCTGTGGCAGATAGCACAATTATAATCCTTCATCTAAACTACTCAATGAGGCGGCCATTAATTTAACGAGAAATCAAAACGCCTAAATGAATCATTAACATAATTACGCTAATTAACTTTTTAATTAATTATTTTTCGGTACATTTTTCAACCTACGAATTATAGCCGCTGAGTTCGGAAGGCGTATCCACTTGGAACGATTTCTGAGGACTGAACCAGTTTCGAGTTATTAATTTTCAAAGTGTCCGACGAAATGCATGGGCGTTCCAGATAACTTTGTGCTTTACTGCATAAAACAGCGTTTTCCTCAAAAAGTTAACTGGCACGCCCATGCATTTCGGCGGACACTTTGAAAATTAATATCTCGAAGCTGGTTCTGTCCTGAGAATTCGTTCCAAGTGGGCCTTCCGAACTCAGCGGCTATAATTCGTAGATTGAGAGATGTGCCGTAAAATAATTAATTAAGAAGTTCATTAGCGTAATTATGTTAATGATTCATTTAGGCGTTTTGATATATTATATATGCGAACAAAAACCAGAACACGCATTTAAATTAAATTCGATGTTTCAGATGTCAAAGACGGCCGAAATGCCGAATGATATGTTTTGTATGGTATATATATATATATATATATATATATATAGTTTGTTTGAGTTACGGAATGGATACCAAGAGAAGGGAAGCGCAGTCGAGGACGGCAGAAAACTAGGTGGGGTGTTGACGTTAGCAAATTTGCAGGCGCCACTTTGGAATCAGCTAGCGCAAGACAGAGGTAATTGGAGATCGCAGGGAGAGGCCTCCGTCCTGCAGTGGACATAAATATAGACGGATGATGACGATATATAGTGATGTATCAAAAGAACGTGGCAGAGAAATATGGACGTCATACTTGTGCAATGGTTCACGGGACTGTTAGCTGAAATGCACAAAAAAAAGGAAGAAATAAAGAAAGAAAAGAAATTCGTTTAAGTGCTGACAGCCTGTGTCAGTGCTTACAATGCGTTCTGCACCATTCATTGAGCGGTCTAAAAGCTTTATACAGTTACTTATTATGCAAGAAATCTCAAGCTTGCTAGCGCCGCGACAGTGACAAGTACCGTAGCAAGTCGTTGAATTGGCCATGTAGGCGGTGCATATACGACGCTGTGATTCTTCAGATGAGGAAATGTCTGCGACAGCGACAACATGCCCACAGAACAACGCACAAACCGAGCCTACCCGCCCCTCTAGCCTCCTATACTTCCGTCTCCCATGAGCACAGGACCGTTGCAAGAGAATGGACACGACTAGCGCGTGCACCTCAACCGGCCACGGCGCAGCTTCGGAGTCCACGCTGCATTGCATTGGACTCGTCTCGCTGGGGCACCCGGAGTGCGAGATGACGACTGCAGCACGAGAGACCGGCTCTGCCAATGCAAATCGGGGCCCACACGATCGACAGAAGGCGCGGTCGGTTTTCCGGAAGGTTCTCGGCCGAGCGAACGTGCGCGAGCGTGCGGGGCTTGTCGGCGGCCGCATCTTTCCGCGTGTGGCCGCCACCGGCGACAGGCCGTGCGTCAGGGCCGTTGACTCGGCCGACCACCATCCCCTCTCCTCCGCTCTCCCTTCTACTCTCCCCACCCCCACCCGCGGCCGCAAAACAGGTCTGCGACCGCCACGGTCGGGAACCAGACCCCTCCCTCCCCCACCCTTCTTTTTTTTTTTGTCTCCACCATCGCGGCCAGTGGCAGGCATAAAAAGCCGGCACTGGGTACGCGAGAATTAAACATGGTTTCCCCCAGCATATGACACAGTTTGAAGGAATTCGTTAATATATTGCGATGAGCGCCCATCATCTTGTTTTACGTACCATGAGGAATGATCCTTACACCTAACGCAGGAATAACGCGAGCCCAAGGACGATGATGATAATACAGGTACGGTACGCGTAACATTGTCAGGCAAATGCCATCCCAGGTAACAAGAAATTTTCCTGGAGCATCATTGGCCGCTGTAGAAAGAGAGACTGACAGAGCGAGGCCATCCAGCGGGGTTCGTTCACACATCTCGTTTCGCAGCTGCGAGATTATTATGGCGTTGATGCCAGCACCACCAAAAAGCTGCAGTACGCGCATTGGATGGCTTTGGCGAGTTCGTCAGCACATGCGCTGCAACTTAAGTTGCAGCTTATAAATTCGTATGTAGTGTGGGACACACGGCTGAGTCTAACCACAGGCTGTCATCGGTAACGAGATTATGCAGATTATGCAATATAAACCGCACGCTAACATGGTTACGTTATGTTGATTGAAGAAAATAATTTATTCCCTGCTGTTTCTCAAGTGTTACAACAAGGATTTCTCTTCATGTCGAGAAGCGAAATTCGCCACAATTCGATATTTTCTAGGTGTTCAAGGGGAAGCCTCAAAAGAGAAACAGTTTTAATCTTCCGTAGCTTTTGCTTGTTCGTTTTTACTCCGTTTATGAAAAGAAGCACAGGCAGTCAGAGAGACGGATGGGGTGGGGGGGGGGGGGGGGGGGGGGGGGTGCACGTTCTTACTGTGGCACCGCGCCGCGACCAGCAGCTTTCTTGCAGCAGGCACAACACAGACGAAAGTGGGCCGGACAGACAGCTCGAGGCCGTCACATCATTCCGAGCCCAGTTACGACACCGAAGCTCATTGAAAATCGCAGGAAACTCGTATAAGTGCGGCACGTTTTTGGCCGCCTGCCCGACCGCACGCAGTGGACCGCGGAATACGCACACATTCCCGCGCATGCCAGCAATGCATGTCGCTATACAACCGCGCCGGGGGGCAAAATGGCTGCCACCGTGCACGTGGCATCGAAAGAGGAAGTGAAAATAAAGTGGACGCGGAGAGCTCTGAAAGCCCGGCAGAAAGCTAGCCGTTGATATAAAAATGGGAGGGGTGAAGTCAAACGAAAGCGAACTGAACAAAGACGGAGAGTCGCGCACAAAAGAAAGGCCAGCGCGCAGAACGAAGAAAAGAACGGGGTCATTCACACGAAAAAAAAAAAAAAAAGCGAAACCGCGAACGCTGCCCTGCCGCTTTCTACCGCGGGCGGTCCGTATCGGGCACCAAGTCGAGAGCGTTGTCTGTGCCGGCTTCGGCGCTGAGGATCCGCACGTTGTTGCCGTCTGGCAGCCGTGCGTCTTGAGACAAACAGACGAGAACTGCCATCGAGACGCGTGTTTTTATGCCTTAACGTTGGTATCATTCAATCACGAATCGTAGAGTTAATATGCGAGTACTGTACATTAATTCTATGCCGCGAGGCTTATTTCGCGAGTGCCGGCTGTCGCCTCGATTTCGAAGCGCCGGCTGTGCCATATCCAGACTTCGCTCAATCACAGTGGGAAACACATTATTACGCATTAAAGTTTATCATTTCCTGTCATGTTTTACGCCGCAAGTACCGAATGGTCCACGCTAGTATGGACCTCACTACATCGCTTTCCCTCGGCGCAGTCCAATGCGCCTAAAACGGCTTGAAGCAGTTCGTGCAGCCTGCTTTGTCCAAACAGTATACTATAACTATGACTCTGGAATCGGTGTTGATATGTTGTAATCTGCCAGTATCGGATGCAACACTACAGGCGCTCTCGACTTGTCGATAAAGGTACGGGAAAGCTGGTCGTCAGTTGCTTACTCTTATATGATCTCGTATGGCAACACTTAATTCCCCGATGTATCAATCGTCAATTTAGGAAGTCGAAAGTGACGTTCAACGCACAGGTAAAACGATAACGAACATCCGCATTGATTTCATCGTATACTAAGTTGCGGAAAAGAGAAGGCTAATGTTTATTTAATTATACGACTAATTTCTGGGTGGGTGCTGTTGAAGTGAGTCCACGAATAGATCGCTTCACTCCGGATTGTACCAATGCGGTGGTGTGGTGGCCCGAGGCAGTGAAGGCTTATAATAAGTAAGTGCGTAAAGTCTGACGAAAGTAATGTCTGCAAGTCCGTATGCAGTCTGGGGAAAGCTAGTGAAAATTATTTTCTCGATGCGAGGCGTTCCACTTGTTCAAGCAAGTGAGTCGTTCGAGCGTGGACGTCTTCCCCGCGCTTCATTAAATGACATCAACGGTTTAATACCGACTTGTGAATTTTATATCTAGCGCATCAGACCATTTGCGCTTTTGGCACTGTATGTGTCCTCTCTTCTCGTGGACTTGTCTCCCGGCTAAATTGCGTGATATCCGAACGACTATTGTAATTTCTTGTGGTTCGAAGGCTGAAAAGAATTGTTCTTTCATCAGTGCAAACAGGCTGCTGCATCGAGTTATCTGTTCTTAAGCTTTGTAGGCTGGTGTCAGCATAATGGCTGGGTGTGTGATATATTACGTGTAAATACCCGCGGATTCAGCGTGCTCCGTGAGCGTACACTAGTAGTAAAAGCCGTGAAAATTACCTGCACACAAAGGAGGGCTTGTATTCCGCAGGATATCGTAGTTGCTGCAAGATGCATATGTGGTGTTTCTGAATAAGCGAGCGTTGGGCGCCTATTGTACGACGATTGCCGTTCATCCAAGTTAATTAGCATAACTGCATGCGCAGAAAAGGTCAAACATGATGCGTTTTCAGCAGGAGGCCCAAAAGTAAAAAAAGCGTGAGAGAGCCTCCTATCAGAATTAAGTGAAACAAATCCATACAGCGATCATACGTGGGCCCTAATTCACCTGACATGCGTGTGCCTCTGTGCGAAATTCTTCATTGTATATAGAATGCAGTGATGCAAGTTAGTTTTTAAATCAGCACCTCTAATTTTTATTGAGTAACGCACGCAAAGCAGCAAATACGCTCGGAGGGAGATAATATGGCATGGAGAAAGGAGGTTTCTATATGCTAAGCTCGCCTATGTCATAGACATTTCCTTAGTTCTTTGCTAGCAATTAAGTGTTAACACTTTCGCCTAGTGCCACTGATTGAGAGTGGCTACTGTTATTTTTTTAAATACCGTTACTGTGCTGTATCCGCTTACGATTAGCTTACACAACTTCCAGAAGGTATTATTATGAATTTCGGCCAATTTTACGCAAGAAAGCAAAAGTGAGCAGCCGAAGGGCGCAACTGTGACACCCTTTGTAGACGCCCATGAGTGACGTGCTGCTTGCGCCTCACCGTCGGGTGACCATGACGAGACCAAGATTGCGGCCTGATAAGGACACTCGCTTGATACTCTCCTCCCACTTGTGAGGCACAATCAATCACGTCACTCATGGGCGTCTACAGCTGCGCCCTTCGGTGTTCATTTTCGCTTTCTTGCGTGAAATTGGCTGGTTTATTTTGATCACGCTGTAATATTTAACAGCGTCATCTTCTCGCATTTCTGGAAACGGTTGTGAGCTCCGCCGAAGGCGCGCTTCACGTCTTCCATTTTGATCAATGTCATGATCCTTAGGTCAAAAAGTCATTAGTCTAATTTGCATAACATGTCTAATTACTACATTGCGTCATTTTCAAATGTATGACTTCGTCGTGAAAGCAATTATCTCAACTTCCATATTTTAAGAGAGTTCGAACGCATTTTCGTGAAACACCCGGTATATTACCTGTGACCTGTTTGATACAGGCATAGAGAAACGGCGATGCGAGTTGGCGACGCAGGCGCCGAGAACATATTGTTCGTAAGTGCTATTTTCGGCCGCCTTCGCTAATATTATATCCAGCATCAGTACTGCCTGTGATTTGTTCTTACGAATAGTTCTAGCGTAGGAGCATTTTGTGAATACGGGTTGTTCTTTCGCAAGGACCGTTCGTTATTGGCCGGTCACTCTCGGCTATATATGTTATTTTTCGTGATTGGCTGGCGCCTGTTCCTGCGAACTGCTCTATATAGATGCATACTACAAACTGCTTTGTGAATACCGACCCAGTATCGCGACTGCCTCGCCGTAACTAAAAGAATAAACGTCGCTATTCGGGCGTCGATCGCTTAGGTCGAGGAGAGGCACCGGACGGGTTAAGTTCACTTGAAAGAGAAAATGGGTGATTTGAATCGCTGTAATAGCATCAGCGCATGCCACCATCACGCGCGTGCTCATTAGAAAGATTTTGAATATCTTATTATACTTGTATGTGGGAGTATTGCCATCAAATCTACCGCTTAAGCTATCGCCCCGAAATAAGTAATATAAATAATTAGACAAATATATTAATTATTCACCTTGCCCAAATTCACAAAGCTTCTCGGTCGTAAGAGATTTTTCCCATTGGCCGGTAGCCTTCGCTAATAATACATACAGCATCACGATTGGCCAGAATTTCCTCTTACGAACAGTTCTAGCGTGAGAGCTGTTTGTGAATACGGGGCCTTATAGCGTTTAGTTTCGCAATTTAAGTTCTCCTCTCTATTTGGCCAGTCCTCAGGGGCGGAATCCCGCTACGTGCCATCAGCTCGACCCTTTAAGACAAGTGTGCGCACTAAGAGAAAGAAGCAGCCCGTGTGATCAAAAGGGACAGCGAAAAAAACCTCCAAATTCTGCCAAGCGAGATCTGTTCAACGTAAGGTTCCAATAGCGGTATCCTCATAATCGCCGACTTTTGGTGGTGAAACCCCATCGCTCATTGTTAGGTCGCAATTAATTACTAAGTGATTAACCTGCTCTGCAGCGATGGGGCTTAGCACTCGCAAATTCTGTTAACTGCGCATGCGTTAACAGTATCGAAAACTGAGCGAGTTTCACATACTGAACAGATCACGCTTTTTTTTTTTTTTTTGCTCAAAGTGATGCAGCCCTTTACCGAACCACTAAGTAAATCTTAAAAGTTAGCCGTCACGCATACCTGCCAACTTTTACGATTTTATCGCTATATGCGCTAATTTTAAGCTTTCTTGCGATTGTCGTAATGACACCAACAATTTTACGATTTTGTATATGCGTCTATATAGTTTAGGGTGGAACTGATTTCAACAGCAAACAATACAATAGCCGATCGAATTTGTAGAGCCTGATTTTACGGATCCGCTCGATTTTTCGAACGTACCCGTATCACCGCCATCGCCTCCATAGAACCCATGTTATAATGATGACAAGAATTTCGACCGCCCCATTATATGAATGTTTCACAAACAAATATTCTGTTCTATCGTTGACACACGACAGAACCTAATCCTGTCTTATCAACCTCACATTTTAGTAATAACAAAAACGTGGCTTAACTCTGGAGTACGTGATTCTGAAGTTATTCTTCATACAGACTGTTCCGTAAAGACAGAGGGTCAAGAGGCGTGGCGATAGCAATTAAAAATATTATAAGGTCCTCATAACTGCATGGTCGGCATTCCCGACCATGAAAGTGTATATGGTGCAAAATAACGTATTGCAACAAAAATATAACCGTAGGGGGCGTATATCGACCCTCAAGTGCGGCGCCTGACTTCATCGATCAGATTCATGATTATCTCTCAAAAACATACTAATTCTAGATCGAAACGTATTATTGCCGGGGATATTAACCTTCCTGGAATAGACTGGAACAACCGTTCACATGGGGGCCGTGACATCGCGAGTTCAGAATCATTGCTAGACGTGGCGTTCACGTTTTGACTGAATCATCTGGCAACTGATAACACCCGTATCACTTCAACATCATCATCTTTACTTGACCTAGTTATTATACGTAGTACATTAGAATGATCTTCCGTGTCCATGGAGAATGGCATTTAGACCACAAAGCGCTTATTTTAACCTGCTTCATTTCAACCACAGGAAAATACAAAAAAAAACACTACCTAGCTATACTCACTTTAAGGATTACACACGCGCAAATGATCCTGCTGTGCTAGGTTTCCTAGAATCCCAGTTTCATCCCCGTTTCCCAGAATCCCAGTTTTTTTTTTTTTTATGAACTCTGGACGCGTTTTACAAACATTGTTAAATATTGCGAAGAAACCTTCATTCAAAATAAAAAGAAACGCATTAACCGATAATACCCAAGGATAACACGGAAAATAATCCAACTGAAAGTCAAAATAAAACGACGGCGGAAAAAGGGAACGAAGTGCATGTTAGATTATCTTATCGGTACATTAAAAAAAAATCGGGAGCAATATCCTGTTTCTTTGACACTACGTTACCTTCGTTCATGGCGCATGACCCTCGCAAATTCTGTGCGATATTTGTCAAATGAACGCAAATCAAAACTTCGAATCAAGTTATTCAGGACCATGAACTCATTGCTAATGAAATTAATAACTTCTTTCAGTCATTTTTTACAAAACATGCTACTGACGCAGTTTTAACACTTTACGATGTCAAAATACCCATGGAAAAATTAACTGTAAGTGAATGGGGCATACTTTCTCTATTGCATAAGCTTGATCTTAAAAAATCTACTGGCCCCGATCAGATTACTCAATCTTAAGTCGATTCGCAAGATAGGCATCAAAGTATCTATTTAAAATATTCTCTGTTTCTCTTCAAACATCAGTGTTACCAGACGACTGGCGCAAGGCTGCAATAACTCCAATACATAAATTGGGCTCGAAATTAGATTTAAATAACATCCTCCCAGCGTCACTAACAAGCTCATGCTGAAAAATAATGGAATGCGTAATATTTAAGGCCATAATACAAACTTCTATATAAACAACAGCACGGTTTCAGATCAGGCCTGTCAACTACAACCCAATGAGCTCAGTTAACTCACGACATAGCTAACGTACTTGATGCTAGCTAACGTACTGCTATATAGATGCTAGCTAACGTAACAACGATGGCCGAGTAGATGCAATTTTTTCTTACTTTTCTAAGGCGTTTGACGTAGTTCCGCACCAGGATTTACTCAAAAAACTATCGGCTTTTGGTATTAGTAATAAAATAATATCGTGGATCAACAGTTTTCTAAGCAATCGTAAACAGAGCGTGGCAATTGATAATCATCTTTCACAACCACTCGACGTCTACTCCGGAGTACCTCAAGGATCGGTTCTGGCACAACTCTTGTTCTTGATGTTTATTAACGACATCCAGTTTTCCCTTAAAAACTCCATTCAGATGCGCCTGTTTGCCGACAACTGTGTCGTGTATACAGTCGTACACAACTCAGACAACCAAATAGAACTAAACAATTCACTGCAAGCAATTTACTCTTGGGCAACACTTGGGGCATGAAACTGAACACATCAAAAACACATTCCATTTCTTTCACAAATAAGAAACTCCCGCTTAACTTTGCATATGCGATTGGAAGCTCAATAATCAACAAAAGCGACCAGGTAAAATACCTAGGCAATAAACTGACGACTAAACTTGACTGGGGGCCACATCTTGGCCATGTGTCAAAAATCGGAAGGCAAACTATCATTTTTAAAAGGGAAACTGCGCACTGCATCACCACACCACAAACTAAATGCGTACAAAACACTAATAAGGCCATGCTTAGAACACGCTGATTTAATCTGGAGTCCCCATCAAAAATACCTTATCGATAAAATAGAACGCATACAAAAATTAGCAGTCAGGTTTCTATATTCAGATTACAAAAGGCAGTCTATAGTGTCTCAGGTCTGCTCGCAAGGGCAAACCTAAAATACCTCTCCCAGAGAAGAGTAATTTCACGGCTAAAATTCATTTGTCAATTATACCATGGTCATTTCCGGATAACACGTTCTCATTACCTGCAAAATCCTCCTAAACGCTCAACCAGACTAAATCACTCTAAAACAATCTATCTACCCCCAAGTCGTGTTAACGTTCACAAACACTCCCTTTTTCCGTCGGCCATTTGTTGGTGGAACAAGTTAACTAACGATATTCTGTGTGGCAATAACATCGACTCTTTTATGAACCTCATTCAGTGTATTGACTTTTCATCATGAAATTTTTGAGTATGTACTCGCATTTATCATTACATTTCTGTACCACTCCTGCATGAGCCGTGAAGGGCCAGCAGTATATTAAAAAAAAACTTCGTGAATATTTATTTTGTTTGTTGCGCAGATCACTCTAGCTGCGACTATAGAGCCGTGCCTCTTCACAGCGTCCCTGCAGAACAATTTTCTTATTAAACAATCAACACATTGAGTGTTGATTGAAAATAAAAATTATGATGATGATGATGAAAAAAACTACGTTTAGTAATTTTCATTCAATTTTATTTATATTTTTTGCTTCAACTGCAGCATTCTTTTGTTGAAATTTTGAGGCCAACAGGCCTTCAATAATGGAACCTTTCACGTGCATTTGGTGGCGTGCGCCACACCACAAGGAATTATACAGGAAAAGGTGTGGTATACGCTGATTGAAGCGTTCCAGATCTCTCTCTCTCTCTCTCTTTCTTTTTTTTTCAACTTTTTTTTACAGTGTCTCAAATTATCAGCACGCTGTGTGTGTGAGGCGAGTAGTCATCTCGTGTAAGGATGCGTTGACACAGATTACATGTGCCTGATCGACAAATTTTATAGTGGTGGGCTAAGCCTTTGTCCGTAAGAAAAGATAAGTGTTTTCTTTTGCCGCGAACTTTTCAGTGTTGCGTGTACTCAGCGTTTCACGAAACGCTAATAAACATGTGAGGGCCACTAGTCGTGACTTCAAATACGCGCGAATACATTGTTTTAAAGTTTGAGGATTCAGTGTTTCCTAACATTTCCCAGTTCGATCCGTTTTACGGGCATACTGCATTTACCGTACCATGTATTGAGCGAAGGTTCATGCTTGCGGTGGTTGCAAAGAAAGAAAGAAAGAAAGAAAGAAAGAAAGAAAGAAAGAAAGAAAGAAAGAAAGGGAAAGAAAGAAAGAAAGGAAAGAAATGTTCTTACGCTAGCATTGTTTGCAAGAAGAGATGGCAGCTAATCATGATGTAGACATAATATTAGCGAATTTATCCGACCAATGTGAAAGAGCATTTACCAACCAAAAGCTTTGTGAACTGGGCCCTTGTTCAAAAAACTCGCCAAAAGACTGAATCCTTTATCCTGTGTTCCCAGTATTAGGAGATGTTGCTGTCCGAACTGCATAAATCATCGTCGCTATACAGGCAGCGGTTAATGCACAGGCAAGTGGAACAGGCCTTTTCCTCTTTTTTTTTTTTTTTTCGCGCTATGTGTACGTTGCAACGATGTCACAGTTCATTTCGCGTAAATCGACGCAAGAGGTCTCCTCTTATGTCGATTTACGCGAAATGAACTGAGGCCGAATTCACAAAGCTTTTCATTCCTAAGTGTTATTTGATGTTTAGCCTTCGCTAAAGATATGTCCAGCATCAGATTGGCTGGAATTTTTCCTTAGGAAGAATTGTAGCGTTTTGTGAATACTGATTCTTAACTCGTATTCCGAAAACGTTATTACGTTAAATTTCTTTAAAAAAAAAGTCCAGCCAGTGCTGATGCTGCCCACAAATGCGTGTTAAGATTTTACCATATCAGCAGTCTTTCGTCGGCTCTGCTTTCACTCAGCGATCGTAGCCGCCTGAACTCCCACGCTGTTTGCGCTCTATGAATGGACCGTCGCCAACGTACGATAATAGATTATAGCACGTTCCGTGCCTTGTCATGTATAAATATCATAAATAAGATTTCTAAACGTAACGACTGAGCAAACCCGACATCCTTTTGGGACCTGCCTTTCGCATGTTCCAGGATAATGAAGTTACGACTTCATAACATTTAGCATTTAAATGTTGACAGCATGATTAACGCTCTATACTATATACGAAGCAGTGATCCAAGAAAATAATTATTTCTTTTTCACCATCCGTTCGAGCCAGAGATTTGCGTCGGATTCGCTTAGCTTAGACAGCCTTCGCTTTGACATACAGTAAGCGAAGAAAATTGCACTGACAACTCGCGAAATTAAGAAATTAGTTGGGAAATGAGCAATTCGGTAACAGTAGGCATTCACTATGTTGCGCTGAAGTTACTTGAGCCGAGCTGCTAAGCCTGCGGTAATCGGGGAAGGATGAAATCACGCGCCACCAGCCACCTGTCTTATTATCGCCAGCTCGGCGACATGTCGGCATCTTCACTGCGGATAGTCTTTTTTGAGAACTTCACAGCGTATTTTCCCACCACCTATTTCTTACCTCATTATCGCCCCACGAGAACGTCGTGTGTTTCATATTTACTCGCTATTTCCTGAAGCACGTAACTATGTTTGATGCGTCTGGTAAATGTAATTCGTGTCTTACTCACACTCACTCCTCTCTTACTCACACTCACTCTCTCTTTCTTTTTTCTTTATACTCCGTAGAAGGATACCAGTTAGGATGCCATCGTAGTTGCGTGAAAGATATGTTGATGGCCTTTCAATTAATCTTCTTGAAAAACAGTAATTCAAGAGATATGTTCGTAAAGAAAGGATGTTGCAAAATCCAGGGCAAGTCATACTTGTCAACGTCTTTGCGCTGGCTTTACTCAGCAATGTTTTAAAAAAAAAAAAACATAGACGTTTCGCCACCTGTGCGGGTGGCATCGTCAGTGCACGAATTGTCCAAAACAGCGAATAGGATGCATTCGCCTTATTGGAATATTTGTGCACTGACGATGCCACCCGCACAGGGGGCGAAACGTCTATGTTTTTTTTTTTTTTTTTTAAAACATTGCTGAGTAAAGCCAGCGCGGAGACGTTGACAAGATCTGTTCGTGCATAACGACGTTGCCATATCCTCATTCATCGAGAGAGAATAACGCGAAGCTGTGACGGATGACAGTCGACATGACAGGCTTCCTTTCCGCGTCGGCATGCATGCACCGTCAGCAGGAAAGCGCGTCACTGCACGAAACGAAGTAGGCGAGACTACTGCGGAAGCTTCCGGGCCCGCGTAGGCGGAAGTCTTCTGGAGGTCGGAAGCAAACCCCAATGGCGTACAAAGTGCGCGATAAGAAAGGGCGGCCAGCGAATCGAGGCGAAAGCCGCCGGCGCAGACAAGCCATGCCTGTGCTGTGGGCGCGTATAATGGCGAATATCGGCGCGCGCGACAGGCCTGCAGCCACATGTATGTACTATAGTACGCATATGGGGAAGCCCGGCCAGGCGGCCTTTTCCTCCACGGCAGGGCAGCCCGCTAAAACAAAGGTCCCTCACGACGAGGATACTTCGAGCGTAAAAAACAACGCCCGTCCGCGGGTGCCCTCGCCATTTCGACTGCGTTGCCTATTCGGTCATTTTATTGTCACGGACGTCTCATCCCAAGCCCCGAGCGCTATATCGCGAATCGCGTTTTCATGAGCCTACACGCCTCCGGTGTTTACGACGACGCTATTTTGCTTCTTCTTCTTCTTCCTCTTATTCTTTAGACGCGAGCCCGGATTAAACGCGCCAGGACGTTGGAGGCTTTGGCGTATTAACTGCTCTCCTCCCTTGTCACGAGCGAGCACCGCTCACAGTCGAACGCAGTCTTCTTCGTGGGCTCTCGTCTGCGTGCCGTTTCGGGATAGCCTCCGCCGAAATTCGACACGCGATCGCCGTGCAGAGCGCCAGCACAGTGGACGGGTGAACCACGTGTGTTTCTACGGGAGGGAGGGGGGGGGGGGGGAGGTAGAGGTGAAGAGGGGAAGCTCTTGTGTAATTCCTCTGCACGATTTCCAATCATGCGGGATTCCTGCGCGAAGTACGCGCCACTGGCTGCGGAAAATGGGGACGCGGGCGGTGAAGCGTTCATTTCTCGCCGGGCCGAGTTAGTAGCGGGAGCGCGGATGCGTGCGGCCCGCGTCAAGATTTTGCCAGTTGCTGAGGGCAGGGAGCAACATGGGCAGGAAACGTCAAGAAGAAGGAAACCGCAGGACATCCAGTTGGGGGCGCATGAGCAGACAAATGCTCCAACTATACGATGGTATTCACGAGTTGCAAGGTTCCGAAGACGTGAGCGCACACCTGAAACGTTCGTGTTTCCAAGTGAAGAAGTATTTAGACACAGAGCGATCATGCAGCACGATTAAATTTTTTTAAGCGGAGAAATGCGGAAGCATCCGAAATGCGGCCTCAGCGCAGAGGTGCTGACGATTTTGAAAATATGTCACCCCTTTACGTAAGCCGCAGCTCTTGAAATCACGCTATAGCCGCTTGATGATCTCTTTTTATTTATCGTTGTTTATCGTGTAGATTTGAAGCTCACGAATGAGTATAATTACATATTTTAATGTTTTGTTGCCTACGGTGCGGGGGCCAAATTCACAAATCTTTCTCTTTCGTAATTGCTTTTTGCCATTGGCCTTCCGCCTTCGTTCATGATATATATCCAACATCATGATTGGCTGGAATCTATTCTTATACCAATAGTTGTAACGTAAAAGCGTTGTATTCTGACTTTCACCGAAAAACACCGAGGAACATCCCTGAGTGAATTACCCCCCCTATATTTGTCAAAACCCTAAAAACAGTTTTTTTTTTTATGTGCCTAAAATATGTGATCGCTTCGCTTTGACAGCTCACATGTCATCGCAACGAATAAACACATGGCGCCGAATTCACGAAGCTTTCCACTTGTGGATAGCCTCTTCCATTGGCTGGACGCATTCGCTAATTATGTGTCCAGCATCAGGATGGGCTAAAATTTGATCTTTAGCGTAAGAGCGTTTTCGTGAACACGCGGACAGTCCTAAATCACCCGCTGATGTTTCCCGAACGTAAAAAAAAATAAATACTATATGCGTAACGTGGTCGCGCCTTTCAGTCATGTAAGCTCGTAGCATCAGGAACTTCTCTCGCGCAGCGATAAAATTACAGAACAGACATAAGAGGACAGCTTTCACAGCGCCTGTACGTCGTTAATATGCCATCTGAAGCGACATTGGTGCTCGCTATTAACCACGCGATGGCGTAATCGACACCGACCGGGTGTTGTACGTGCCGCAGAGAATATGTTTAATCCGAAGCAGGCACTCGCTCGCCTTTAAGGTTTGTACTTTCGTCCTTCCGCGCGTTCCAATATCCCCGTTTTCCAGGGCGCTTGAAAACTTATGCATGCATATCATGTTTACACGAAGGCGAAGCATTCAAGGACTTGCGTGCCGAGCGCCTGCAAACTGCACGCGTTTATCCGGCATCTTCCGCGTACAAGTATCGCACTGCAAACAGGCACCTCATTGCAAGCCCCTGGCACACTTTCTGTTTTTATCGATAGAAATTGCAGACTATGCGTTTCGCATTATCATTCTAGGGCTTTAAGTATTACATCACGATTTATGTGCATATATTGCATTTTCGTGTTCGTAATTTGTACGCGTTAAGAGCAGCTCACGTTTAAAGGCTCGTTATCATCTAAATGCCGCATAGCCTGTGGGTCGTAAATATATTTGCTTTAAATGAAATGGAGGGATTTGGGACGAAGATTTCAACAAGTACCGACTATTAAAATACGAGTTAAATCCATCACATGAATCATCCTATACCCTTTCATTTGTAGGTAGAGCATATGAGTACGCTTGTATAAATTACAACTTGTGGACAACACCTATCGGATGGGTTTATTGCTTCGCTTGATTCCGTTGGAAGACGAATGTTCAAGTGGTTATGATGCATGCTTTAATGGACCATCTGGGTCGCCTCACAGAGTATAGGCTCCAATGCAGAGGGCACGACATGCCTTGAACGTTCGTGGGTCAAAACTGTACTACCGAATTTGGCGTATAAGAAAACTACATCCGAGGGGCTACAGGATCTCGATGCTTATGCGTGCTTTCTGGTGTCCTATAGTGTTGCCCTGTTGTTGAAGCTTAGCCCAGTTCCGCAATGTTGCACATAAGAAACCTAAGCACTTGTTTGGTTGCCCACTGTAAGCGCCAAATATAAATGTTGTTGGGTTTTTCTTCAAACTGCGTTATTGCGGTAGGATGCAACGGAGGTTTGGCGTAGCCGCAGATACCGTGCCTCTGTAACTCAGTTATAAGAAAGCTTGCCTATACGAGCGCTAACGTATTACGACCACAGCAGCTGCCATTCTCTCAAGCATTGCAGTCACGCCATGTCGCCCTTCCGAGAACTATGTCGATGCTTGTCGCGTCTTCCGAGCTTACGGTGGTGCGTGTAATCGGAGTCGTCAGCAGCGGTCATCGACGTCTATTGCATGGTGATTACGTGCATGGTCAAGCACTTCACCAGGTCTCACCTGAAGAAAGATGGCGAACACGCAGATAAAAATGGTTGGACGAGAGGATTGCACTCTCATGCGGTCATACATAAATCGACAGTCGCTGAACCCGATAAGTTGAATCGCCGCCAGCGGAGGACGAAGAAGTCGCAGTTCACACTCACTCATGGCGCCTTTCGGAGTAATCTAATCAATTTCGGTGTCCTTCCTGCACCGTTCCTGGATATCGATGGCGTACGCTGCATAGACGCGATAAATAGAATGCGCTCTAACAAGAATAAACATGGGAGACACCGTGCTGCTTGTAAGCCGGACAAAATACTGAAGGGAAAAAAAACTCGGGTAAGGCAACGGGTCTGTGACATTTTTTGCATAGGCGATTGGTAAAACAAGACAATTCTGGTGAGAAAATGTTAAGGTCTCTTTTCGTCGCCCGCATATACAGCCTATAAAGGGCCTTTAATCTAACAGTAATTTTAATAAAAACGCTATATGCTAGCTACGCTAAATCTGCTTGCACAGGCGGTTTATGTGCTTTAGCGGTCACAATTTTCTAGACAAATTAGAGTCATCAAACACATAATCAACAAAAACTTCTTAATCATTTTATTTGCTATCGCAATTGTGGTATATGTTTATAGTATTTGAAACTTTAAGACAATCGTATTGAAAGACAACTTGATGTTGGATTCTCCTGAGGCGCTTCTGTTCCGAGATATTCATCGTCAAATTCGACTCTCATTCAGCTAATTTCGCCATTCAGGGGCATGACTCTCGACACGAGGTCAAGCCCCCATGGTGACGTAGCTTACTGCGTGTTCCACATCGTTTGCAAGCTGGGTGAAGCTGATAACAGCTGCGCTCTTGCTATCGGCTGGCAAAAAGAATCAATGACTGCTTTTCCCCTTATGCCCTCACGTTGACGTTCCCTCACGGCTTCACGTTGTGTCGAGATCCACACAGCTTTGTGCGAAATTAGCTGACTGGGTGTCAAAATTGATGACGAATATCTCGAAGCAGAAGCACTCCAGGAAAATAAAAGTGAAATTGTCTTAAGTCAAATGCGTTGTCTTGAAGTTTCAAATATAAACATATACCATAATCGTGATGGCAAAATTTTAATTAAGAAGTTTCGGTTGATTATACGCTTGGTAACTCTTACGTGTTTAGAAAATTGTGTCCGCCAAAGCGCATAAACCGCCTGTGCAAGGAGATATTGCGTAGTTAGCATCGCGTTTTTATTAAAACCACTGTTAGTTTAACTTTGAAGACCCTTATAATGGAGAAGAAAAAGAAAAAGGCGAACCGAGACGGCTCCTTCGATAAGAATATGCTGTTTATGGTAAATCTGACCCTCAATGCTGGTAAATTATAAATTTTTTACAATCAGTCCATTTACCCTATGCTTTCCTTGGCTTCCATAGTTTGCTAGCTCTTATGGATCCTGCTAAAATGGATCCTCCTTATGGATCCTCCTCGGTTCCTGCTATTTTTCTCGATCATTGCATTGCATTCCATTATTTCTGTTTGACGCGCTTGTCGTTGTTTAATGGGGAGCCGACAAGAAGCACGAATTCGCCGTGTCCCAGAAGTGCTGCAAAATCGTAGAGCCATAATAACCCTCGGCACATTGCCCGCGGCACAACTCCTCCGCCTTTCCATGTTGCTTCCTATTTCTCTCTCGGTATAGCTTCAGGCCATCTGGTCGTCGCGTATTACACAGCGCGGGACTCAAGACTCTGAACAGGCCCATCGGTCACTTACTCGTTGCACGTTCTCACGCTTGCACGCCCTCTCTCTGTTCTCCATCGCCATCCGTCATACTTTTCCCTACCCTCTCATTTGTCCTATAGTGCGCAGTAGCTGGAAAAGACAACCCCTTTTGGCCGCCTTGCAGCCCCCCCCCCCTTTCCCACCTATAAATAACCGTTATCTGCCTTGTATTTCATATTTCTCCTTGTTGTTCGACTATTCCCGCGGAAGGAATCCGCAATGCGGCGGCGTGGTGTAAGTCAATTTCACATCTTACACATACGGCCACCGTGGTGAAGAGCTAACGAGACATTTGGATCGCGTGGGCGCGAGTGCCAGATCGAGCAAAATATTTAGGTCGCACCGTGTAATCTCCTCCACCCCACCCCATCCGTGTGCCCCATTGATGTAACTGATGTAACGGAAGTGGGAGGGAGGGTATCACGGTCGTACATCATGCAGTGCACGCCGCGTGCCACCAAATGTTGCGCCTTTGGGGAGATGTGGCGAGAGATCATGGTGCAAGCGCCGGCATCTGTGCCAGATAGGTTTGTTCGCAAATCAGCAAGGGCGTCCCCGTGTCTTTCTGCTCGCCTCTCGGCGCTCTCCTTTGCACCTCGAGGAGAGAGAGAGCCGCCGCGTCACCGCAGCCGATGCGTGGCCGGCGAGCTCCAAGGGCCAGCTGATGGCCGCAAGGTCGGCCGCAAGGCCGCCCTGGCGGCCACAGCTTCCCGCCGCCGCCTCTATTCCGTCGGCCAGCGCTAGCCGGCACAGCCTTGGCTCGGCGCAACACGGGCGGATCTCGCGCCTCCCGATTCGGTGCGCCACATGTCATGCGCGAGTGTGCGCGCGTCCTAAGATCTACAGACACACGCTACAGGTTCCTCACTCCTCTTCTCGTCCTATATACCATCATTCTACCTTTCGAAAGTTCATGATATCGCACTATTCCACAGGACCCTGTGAAAAGGCGCGCATCTGCACCGAATATGCCCTCCGTATCAAAGAACTGCCAACATGTCCGCGGCTGCCAACTTGGCCCGTGAGAAAGCCCGCTGTCCCTGCACACGGCGCGTACGCACGTAGCACGTTAATAACCTTGGAAACGAAGGAAAGCAAAGTGTCGTGTCAGCAAAAAGCACGCAACTGGAGGTGATAGATAATCGCATATCGCACGATCTACATGATCTCTTAGTAAACAGACGGGGAAAGCACGCACTCTATCTCTGAACGGACGTGAACGGACGCTCATACCTCATTGATAGTGGTTTGGCGTGCCATAGGTATACAGCTTGGTCTTGGGGCGCGCAATAGCAGGGCGCTCCTGATTAATTCTGACCACCTCTTTTTAACTGACATCGAAAGCTCATTGCACGAGTGCGTTTCCATTTCGACCCGATCAGAACGCAGCCGCCGTGGCAGGGAATAGAACCCACGTCCTTTCAGCAGCAGAGCACTGGGGCGGGCAAAAAGCGTCCTTCTTGTTATCCAGCGAAGCACTTAATTGAATGCTGTGCAGCATGCGTTCCATGTACGTATGAACTTGTAGCCGCCACGAAGCCACAGATGTTTTGTGTAAAGCCGCTATGCGTCGCATTTCGACGAATGACCGCTGGACGCGCTGGTAACATGTACCCAATGATACAGAAAGACTCAACCTTAAATTGCATAGGCATATCACTATAGCTAGAACTTTCAGTAAACTGGCTGTTTGAGCTAGTTGGTTCTGGTTTATCGTATTTCTGTTACAGTGGGATAGACACAAGAGACAGGACAGGCTTCTAGCTGGTGTCTAAGGAGACATGTACCTTCACGGCCACGGCGGCCGCATTTCGATGGGGGCGAAATGCGAAAACACTCGTGTACTTAGATTTAGGTGCACGTTAAAGAACCCCAGGTGGTCCAAATTATTCCGGATTCCCCCACTACGGCGTGCCTCATAATGAGATCGTGGTTTTGCCACGTATTTTACCTCATATTTTATATCCTTTATACCTTCAAACAATGAAAAAAAGCAAAAAAGAAACAAACAAAAAAGGTAAGATAAGCAATAATGGGTCCCGAATTTTTCTGTCATATATTTTTTGCGCTGTGACACGAAACTGGATACACACTGTTAATATCGTTCCACATAAGTTTCGCTATATGAGTGGAACCTTTTCGCAAATATGTTCCGCATGCTTGGTAGAACCTATATATAAAAACAAGATTGGCCCCCGTATTCTCAAACGATCATCGACTCGAAGCTCTTCCCCCATCTACACCGAGTTGAGCACAGCGCCACCCTTCGACTGATGAGGATGTTATACATCTCAAAAATTGCTGTGGATAATCATGAAGCGCAGTGACGTACCACTTCTGTCGATGGGTGGGGCTGATATCTATATATATATATGTATATATATATATATATATATATATATATATATATCTTCTTGAATCGAGGGGGAGTGTTGAGTGAAGGTGTACGTTCTAGAATACGGGGGTGAGATGTACTATATTTTCTTAGTGATATAGCAGTGGCGAGAAGTGCCACCGAAGAAAGAGCCGACACTCAGGGTTATTCGCTTGATATGTGTTCCACTTGGTAAGCGGAACGTTTTCGCAAACATGTAGCGCGCCCGGCTCCCAAGTGCACATTGCGGCAGTGGCACAAGTTGGATCCGCAATTGTGGTCAGGGTGTCCTTTTTATGTCATATATGGTGAATCTGAGGGTGAACCGGTGCCCAGGAGTAGTGTTGGGAGCTTGCAGACGCGTCAATGATGGCGTTCGCGTAACGGAGTTACACGGAATTAGGGCTCATCAGAACTCAGTTTCGAGCTCGACGGCTGTCGCAGCCAAAGGACCGTTAGCCACATGTGTGGCACCAAACCCTTATACCTCAGCTTCACTCGCTGTAGTTTTTTGCGTTTTGTAATGATGGAACTGCGAACCGAAGGAATCGAAGCAGTGTTACGCAGCGTATATGCTATAACGCCGCGGCGCGTACGTAGGACAAAAGGAGCCGCGCTAGAGCCTGCCTCTGTTTTCTGTCCCCTGTGTCCCCCGCGACGAAGAGGACGGTTCGCTGTTGATGGAGCGCTTGTTAGGCCCAGCGAAAGGACAATGAGCTGCAAGTGTCTCAGCAAACACGAGACGTCCGACGAACGCCTTATTCCCGCCGTGGCCCGGCGAGATGATGGATGGCGCTGCCACGTTCCCTGCCGCGGCGTCCAATCTGGGCACGCCCTTCCTTTTCCAAACCCTTGTCGCGCAAGCTTCTTCTTCCGCGTCATGAGATGCCGTACGTGCGTCGTAAACACGCTACAAAGCATGCTTCTAGGTTACATTAGGTGCGCTTTCCGGCACTTTGCCACGGACGTCAAGATCATCGCGCGTAAGACACTGATGAGGTCGCAACTGGGCTTGCCTGTTCATTATTATTTTTTTGCGTTTTTCTATTTTAGCTTGGTAGCTCATCTCGCTATCGCTCGGTTTCTATTGTTTAGAACAAAAACAAAAAATACAGCGTGATTTCCTTAACTTGATTATTTACGTACGATGCACTTGCTATAATAACGTTCTTGGTTCGTATATATGTAACAAGGGATTCAAGTTGGACTTTGAAATCGCTTATGCGATTCCTCTTAATGGTGTGACACCGAAATCTTCGCAGTCAAAGGGCGTGTAGTATGTCTTGATCTTGTATTGGATACATTGGAACGAAGTCCGCTAAAACGAACCATCTAGCCTTATATACCCGTACAAAGACTTTCCAGAAGTCTTTTTTTTCCTACATATACATACCGCACAAGACTGGAACGACATTCCCGCCCACATCAACCAGCCTAAAGCAGCCATTCACAGCCCTTACTTAACGTGTTAACTGAGAACCGCTTCCTTGATTGCCCACCCCTCATGCAATGTTCCTCTGGGACCCTTGACGTATGAACAAATGAAATGAAAACGCACCAGGCAAGATGCAGTGGCTTGCGCATTGGAGTGGATCGTGCCGTGCAAGTTGAAGAACAACGCCGTTATCTTACTTGTACAAATAACACCAATAATAAAAGGGGGCTTAACGTCCCAAAGCAACACCCAGACTATGGGACAAGGGATAGAGGGTGCTGACATTATGCTCTCCTTGGTTCACGGTACACGAAAGTTTTTGCATCCGCCTCCATTGAAATGTGGTGGTCGCATCTGGGAATCGAACTCGCGACCTTGTGTTCAGCGGCAGAACCTTGCAGTCACTGAGCCACAGAGGCGGTTCTTCTCTCGTCTTTATGTTTTTTTTATGCGTCCGTCTTACGCTAGCAAATAAGTTTATTAAGCCAAATTATGAATGCATGATCGGTACAACTGTATGTCGAAAGCAAACTGTCTACGGTGTATCGCAAGACTTTCGTGTTTGCGTCTGTTTGTTTGGCTCTAATGGGGCAGCGTCGGAGACATTGACGGCCCGCGGCGAAAATATGTCGCAAGCGCGCATGTCGCGCCGGGTATTCAGCATCGAAGTGCAATACACTAGCCATTGCCTCTACGTTTTCTCGCGCCTTGTCGAAGCGCCAAATGAGTGTACGAACCCAGGAGCAATTTCGTGCCGCCGTGCTACTTCGCAGCAACAGGAGAGGAGGAAGCGATACCACTGCGTGATTGCTGCAAGCATTCGCGCGAGTACTGCAAGCACCGACACGCTCTTTGGCCCAAGGTTCCAGTACGCGGTGAATGTTCACACGCAAGCACTAGCAAACGTACAAAATAACATACAAGAGCGCCGTTTCGCATGCCGAAACGCTGCGCGTCGTGGCGTCCGTGCTCATCAGAGCAGCCGTTAGTGCGTCTCCAACAACGCGAGGGGGTCAGATGGGCCCTGTTTACAAATGTCCAGCGCATACGGTGCGTGTTCCGGCTGCGAAGCTCGTTCGGAAGAATCAATAACGTCGTGTCCCGCTCCACGTGAGTGCGGAGGGTGCGTTTTCTTGTTGGCCAACAAAAGGCGTCCCTGTCGTATTGTCTGGCCAACGTCGTGCATCGGAGGAGACATTGCCGGAGCGCGC
This sequence comes from Dermacentor silvarum, assembly GCF_013339745.2. Classification (NCBI taxonomy): domain Eukaryota; kingdom Metazoa; phylum Arthropoda; class Arachnida; order Ixodida; family Ixodidae; genus Dermacentor; species Dermacentor silvarum. The sequence continues at coordinate 188,706,322 of NC_051154.1, read as the reverse complement.
TCTGCTAGCTGCCAAGTAAGTGGCGGAGCGCGCGCGCGCGCGCGCTGCGCCGCCCTTATCGGCCGCTTTCGTCTCGGACGGGGCACGGCCGGAGCATGCGCCATTGTGCTCTTCTTCGCTCCTTTGTACGGCAACCAGTTCGTGTCAGCGTGACTTTCGGGGACAGGGCAGTCTCTTTCATAATGCGCCCATTGGGAGCGTCCCACTGCGCGTGAGCGTGCCCAGATGAGCGTGAGACGGCCTGTCGTATAAGTATTTCGTATCGGGGAGCACCAAACAAAGCAGAGCTTGACTGCGATGGACACTGTGCGGCAGTCGTGTGCGGTGCACTTGCCTCTGAGCAGCGCCCCGCCCCGTGGCTGAAAAGAACCATAGGCCGCGGAAAATGGAGCATGTGCCTTTTCCCTCTCCATCTTTCTTTCAGCAAGCTCATTCTCTCGCGAAATCTTTTTACACTCGGGCTCCTCCTTACGCTGGTCAAGAACCTGTAGGGCTCATGTTCAATTCGAAGCTCATTTTAGCTAGACTCGATAAGTTGTCCTCCAGTGAGTACACGTTCCGTTATCTACATGTGTTCTGCATGTGTTCCTGTCTTTTTATGCTTATCAGTTATAAGTGGCTGCGTTTTATGTAATGTTTGGTGCTTGCTGTCCAAGCAGCCAAGGAAAGATATAAAGAAGAAAGACAAATGAAAACAGAAATTGTGTTTTTGCCACGTCCGCAGGGCAGCCTTTCAGGAGCACATTTTGTTTCGGCTGCTTGCTCTGGCCGAAATGCGAGTGTGTTGCAGGGAAGCCACGAACCAATTTCCCATGAATGCAAAGAAACTGCACCTGTAATGGAATTATGGATTATGAACGTGGTAAATATATATTTAGTGGAAACAGACTGATTAGAAATTGCCTCTGGCAGATAACGCAAATATATCACAACAGCGGGATTACCTGAAGAGACGGACATTGCTTGTCCGCCTGGTGATGGCTCAATGAAGCCCATTGTCGTAAAGTAAAACTTAAAATTCATTTCGCCGACAGTTATGAGAGTGTTACGTCAGTACGTTGACTAATGCCGAGCCAACACTATACACAACACTATAATCGAGACTGCTGCTATAACCAAGTTAACGAGAACTGAGTACATGCGCTGTTCCAGTTCCGCTAAACCACAACCTACATAGTGGCTACTTTTCGTGTCGGAGCGGAGCATATAAGAGCAGGGGATTTGCCACGCAAATTTAGTAAATGATTTCCAAATGAATGTCGTTGCACTATAAATCACTCAGCAGACGTCAATCACCATTCACGTTTTATTAATCTTTTTCTTTTTTCGTTTGTTCACGCACGAATACCTCCACCACTCGCGCGTCCTGTTGTATTCTGCCCTCAGAAAGCGCTTGATGTAGCGCCTAGAGGAACACGCCCAATACACTACGGATGACGGCGCGACTTGAGTGACCATCGGCATAGAAAAACAGGCTGCACGCGCGCTCCTGTTGGCTACTCAGGAAGCGCGTGGTCGCCCCATCTCCGAGACATCTCCCGCCGCGGCATTGTTCCTCATGCAAATGCGGAGGAAGCCATGCACCGTCTCTGCAAGACGGAAGTGGTCTGTCGTCCTTATTTTTGCATGTTCGTTAACGCTCGACGTGCTTATAGATGTGGACGCGTCATAGCTGCAGTACACACCTGTGCCCGCGCACACAGCGCGTGCATGCTTCGTCACGCGCAGTTCACTTCAAATTTGGGTTGCTGTGGCTATTAAATGATTGCTGAGGATATCTCTTAAGAGTTATGCCGTGTCATTCTGCGCCGCGTGGCAGGTATATAGGTTGTATTAGTTTAGTGCAAACAAATACGCCAGTGAACTGGCCACTTGTTCTTGGACCGTTTTTTGTTGCGGTTATTGAAATATGATGGCTTCGATTCTGATCGACTTACCGCAGCGAGCGCAGCAGCGGTTAAGCTCGCTGTGAGTATATATGCGCTGAATGCCAAATTATTTCGTTACGTTGTGAGTTTGATAGACGACCTCAGAGGGTCGCCGTGTGCAGATTGTGGGCTGACCTCTTGTTGATGTACCATTCTGCAGTTTTTGAAAAAATACGGTTAGTTACGCGTGCAGAAGACTTTCTCGAGAACGAAGTTATAGTTTGCCTGGCCTTACTGTTGCGGGAGCATATATTTGCGACGGTGCGCTTATCGGCCTAGGAGACATGAAAATCAAACGTCATTTTATCACTAAGATCGTGTGAGAGACGACCATATAAGCCGTACTCCTTACATAAGCTACACGTTAACCCTAATTATTCAAGAGAAAAAAAAACTATGTATAGCTGTGTCAGTGACGCAGCCGCAGTGGGGTACGTGAAACGTCTTGTGCATGCGTGTTGCAGATGGTGTAGGCATACGGGCTCTAGATTACATAAATGATGTAACCAAATGCACAAGTTATACATTAATTCACGCCTTAGAAAGCTTACACGCCTAACATACGGTCTAATTTTACAATCTTGCTCGCTCCCTATTCGTAATGGGCCCGTGTGTTTTGCAGACGATGTGCACTACAGGGTAAAGAAATGACCCCCCCCTCTACGAATGGCGTCCGAGACTGCCCTGCATGCGCCTCCGGGCATCGTAACTGAAAACTTCCCCATCTCATATAAGAATGTTCGCGTATAATACTCTTCGTTAGGCCCCAACTAGAATACGCGAGCATAACTTGGGATCCGTACTTAAAAAAAAAAAAGATATTTGCAAACTTAAAATGATTCACAGGTAAACACTCCGTTCCATCTTTAACTCCTTTCGTTGCAAGGATTTACCGACTCAGCTCATGACTAACAACAAAAATTCTGAGGTTTTACCAAGATATGATTATGAGGCACGTCGTAGTGGGCGACACTGGATTAATTTAGGTCGGCTGGGGTTCTTTAATGTGCACCCAATGTACAGTATACATGCGATGACTAACAACATTTTGTCGTTAGGTAAGAGGAGTACCGTCGCTATAGACTGAATTGTTTGTTTTTATTGCTATCAAATTGATTTAATAATTAGCCCTAACTCATACTTACGCCACCGTTTATCACGACCAACACGAAACGCCCATAATATTCAGATAGCATCATATTTTGCTCGCACTGCGCTTTTCTCGAATTCGTTTTTCCCTCGCACTATCGCACAAGGGAACCCCTTGCCTGAAAAGCTGCTAATGATTGATCATGTCAAAGCGTCTGAAAGGTTGTTATCGAACTATTTCCCTTTTATTGATCTTGTATTTAACAAGTCTTCCCAACATTCTCTTTTCTGTAGGGTTATCACTTTTTTTTTCACATGCCATTGAGTTTTGTGTCCCTAGGTTCTTTTGTATCTTGTTGCACGCCCACCTGCTAGGTCCTCGGATTGCTAGTATGTATATTTTAAATAAAAAATAAAATAAAAACGCGACCACTCCCGCTCGGACCGACAAACGTACTGCTCTGCTACGCCTGTCTGCCTATGCTACGCCTCTCTGAACGCCGGACGAGAGGCTAAATTTATATCCGATTGCGTCATGCGTGGCGCGACAATAGCGCCATCTGTGCACGCGACACATGTACGATCGAGTAATGGGGCGCTATAACGTAAAATTATTCCAAACTGTTTTGATTCCAAACTCCTGACGTCAAATTTACGTGACCACCGACGCAAGCATCGGGCGGCGACCACGCAGCGTTGTCTGAACAGCCCAATCAAACACTCTCCTCGTTTATAGGAGGTCACCTTTGTGCGCTTTCAAAACCAATAACATTGTCTACACTCAGCGGTTTTTCTTATCTAATTGGCTGACAAGAGGCGAGGAGCACGCTCTAGTGGAGAGGGTTTCGATGGGGCCGAGCCAGCACAGTGAAAATAGATAAATGCATGAAGAGGGTGGTGCCGGCTTTTCCGATTGGTCCGCTTCGCCTATACTTAGCTTGAGGTGGCTGGTCGAAAATCGCGGCGGCGTGCAACGGAAGGATAAGAATGCCTCTAAAACGGATCCTCAGGAAGGAAGAGTTGGCAGAGCCATGTCGTATATACGTGCCGAAAGGGCTCGATAACGTTTTACTGCCACGCAAAAAGGTTTATCATGTGCAAATAAATACCTGCTCTCCGGCAGATGCGAGTAGCGAGGACCTGAGCGATCGGCGGGAAGCCATCTTCTATTCCTTTCGGAACGGGGCAGTCCTGTGGCTATTCAGAAAATTTTCAGTTTTGTTCGGCATATTAATGCATCTTTTTTTTTTTTCGCGTACACGTCACTTTGGCGTGGTGATTTTTCGCGGTTTTGTGAGGTCGCAGGACAGACAGGCGAAGTGGGCGTAGCCAAAAAACATTGGACCAATAGCAGAGGGCTAACGGTGAAACGGCGTCGAATCAGGAATGATTATTTTTCTTTTGTGTCGTTTAATCATGCATAATCAGTGTGTACACGTTATATCAGATGGGGAGCTATCGCGGTTTTCGTGACATCGCGTGACAGACAGGCGAAGTTGGGAGTGGCCCGAAAATGTTTTGACCAATGGTGGAGGCTGATTGCAGAAATTGGAATCTAAACAGTTTGGAATCATTTTACATTATAGCGCCCATGGCTTCTGTCCTCTGCACAACGATGCCGAAGTAAGGAGCGTAGGTAGTACGGCTCCAAAGATATAAGCGATAATACTATAACACGTTTTCGTTACATGCGGTTTTAGCAGGCGACCCCCTCCTTTCGATTTTAAAGACATTCGTCAAAAAAAACTATTTTTCCAATGGAGAAGGCAGGTAAGTTAACCACAAAAGCGTCTGGTGGGCTACCCTACACTGGGAGAGAGGAACCGGCGAATTGAAAGAAGAGAGGGAGGTGAAGGAAAAACGCGATGAATTCTTGCATTGCAGTCACAAGCGTACGCACAGGCTGTATATCCGTCCTCAAAAAGCGGAAAAATGCATTCATTACTTTGGCGAATGACGAGCGGTTAGGTCGGTGTTCTAGTATGTGTCTTAACGGACAGCCGACGATTTTCCAGTCGTCAAATTGCGTTGAAGAGAGATTGTCCCTGCATTATAAGTCAGTTAGAGGGCAGTGTAAAAACAGAAGGGCCATGCAGTGTTTAAAAAAATGTAATTCCCAATGTTCTGGTCAAAGACAAAAAGACGCGTAACGTCAGTCGGTGCTCCGCAAACTTGTTTCTGTCTAGGAAGACCCGCTGGACACCGCGGCTATGACATGAATGCTGAGCATCAAGTCTCCGGCTCAATTCCCTGCCACTGCCGCGCCACATTAAAGTCGAAATAAAGAAAAATTTCATCCGAGGTATTTTCTGACCGTTACTGTCGGCCCACGTGTTCCTTCGGGTCGTAATTAATAAATAAATAAAATTAAAAAGAATGCGAACACGAAGCAGACATGTCGCTGTATTTAGAGCTCTTGCAATTTACGCGTGCTATGCATGTATGCCGGCCTAGCAATGGCGTTGTCGCTGCATTCCCCACAGTCAAAGAGCACACTCGTGGCTGCGGCCTCAGTACAGCATGAGATTGCAGGGTTCTGATCATATCTATTCGTATGTGCACGACCCATTCGGCACAAGTAAGAGATCGTTGTACAGGAACGCGCCACACTTGTGCCGCCATGCATCGCCACATATAGACAGCTGTCGTCCGGCGCCATGCAGGCAATTCCGTCGTGGCACTCTTGTTTACGCAAGCAGTGACGGCGGCGCTCCTTTCGCTGGGGTTCCGCGCCGATGACTCAGAATGACCTGACGAAGGCGTCCATTTCCTGCTCGGCCCATAACCCAAAGCGATGCCATACGCGCGCGCGAAGTTTGCAGCGCGTTCGCACGTGCTCAGGCGGACGCCCGTTTCTAGGCCCTCAGGTCGCTGCGCCGCTATAGTATACTTCACCCGAGGACGCCGGAGCGTTTGATCGGTGATAACCAAACATCATCCGAGATGGCTGGAACCCTTGAACGGTGATGATACGCTGGAGGGTATCATCATGTTGGAGAATACAGTATACGAGTGCGTGCTAATTTCTGTACTTTATAGTTGACGTTATTGCTATAATACTCTAGAATCTAACGCTCTCATAATTATCTCATTCAGTCGACGAGCTTGGCTTCCCGATTATGGGCGGCTTTTATTTATCGCAACGTGCTGCAAAGTCCCAGAAGCTTGGCTCAAGCACGTGTTTTGTTGTCCTCGATGAAAAGCGCCTGGACGATCTCACGTGCCAGTTGATCCGCGTGTTTGAAGAGAATCTTGGTATCGGCAAATCATGGCCCGGGAGCAGCCGCAATCCCGACAATACCGAGAAAAATTGGAAATTGGCGTTCCTTTCAAAGAATTCATGTGTTGTCTTAGGCGCTCATTCACGCATTTACCTGTCTGTCTTGCATATCTTGCGCCACATATTATATTAATTTCGTGCACAACGAGGGTCAAATTCACAAAGCATTTCGTTCGTATAGGTACTTTTTTTTTGTCATGGCCGGCCGCCTTCGCTAATATGTCCAGCACCAAGATTGGCTGAAATTTTCTTTGCGAACAATTATATAGCGTAAGCCGTTTTTGCGAATACGGGCCCGGATTTCTGGCAGGTCGTGTACTATATATAGTTCACAATGGACGAACCACGTATATTGTCCTTATCCCATTTTTGCTATACAGCTGCACAAACTTTTCCTAGCTTCTTACGTGCAGTGAATTCCACATCAACGCCCTACTTGGTTGCAATTTTCTTCAGTCTGAGCTAAAAACAGTGCAAATACGGAAGACTGGCTACTTTCCTGCCTGTTTTCTTGGCCCATATATAATATGTAAGCCCGTTTTTTGTACATGCAATAACAAACAATAAACTTGAACTTGAACTCTGCTCTATGTCATTCCCAGACGTCTGCTTACTCCTTGCGGATTATTCTTTCGCAAGTTCATCCCAACACAGCAACAGGGAACTCAGCTGCTGTCATTCTTGGGACTTGTCTGCCATTCGGTGCTGGCACGAACGCGCACCAGCGAACTTCAAACACGACTCGGCAACATCATTCTTGGTGATCTTGAAATGCTCAGACTTGAAATTGAGAAGTGGTTTTGCACTTCTTGGCTGGTAGCTAGGTCAGCTATAGCATGGTTGCTTGAAAACCGCATGGTAAAATCCAGGAACTGAATATGCTCTTGTTTTACCAACTCACATGTAAAATTGAGCTCTTGTCCCCCCCCCCCCCCTCCCATTTTTTGAATGACCTTCAAGACGTTAACTTTGTTTCTGGCAATCCATCCTTTTGTGAAAAAATCAGTTAGTAGTCTGCATAATGGTACACCCGTGACACCATCCCATCGAGGACAACAAAAACATATACATACCCGCCGTAATTGCTTAGTGGCTTTGGTGTCGGGCTGCAAAGCACGGAGGTCGCGGGATCGAATCCCGGCCACGGCGGACGCATTTCGATGGGGGCAAAATGCAAAAACACCCATGTACTTAGATTTAGGGGCACATTAAAGAACCCCAGGTGGTCAAAATTATTTCGGAGTGCCCCACTACCGCGTGCCTCATAATCAGATCGTGGTTTTGGCGCGTAAAACCCCATAATTTAAAAACACATGCATGAGCCAAGCTTCTGTGACTTCGCAGCATAGTAAGATAAATTTACTGAGGCCTGTTCTGAGCAGTTGCAGTTAAATTTAGCTCTGTTATAATCTTATCTTCGTCTGCGCTGTCAAGCTAGTCATTTCGCATGCGGACACACTGTGATTTATTTATGCATTTCGTTTTCTGATAAAACCTTTATAGCTGTTCGTAAGCGTTTCGCCCTGTTTTCTTCGTTTGTCTTTGCCCCTTCGCGCTTTTCCTAACTGTGAGTCCAAATTAACTCGCTCAGTTCGCCATTTTGCTGACGCCTACGTTTTACGCGGAGACATATGGGCTTCCATGGGTTCATGCGGGCCTGACTACTTGCGCTGTTCAAGCTCGTGCTAGATGTATATGATATTACAGATCAATGCGTTAAGACATGTTTTACGGAGCAACAGTTATGACAGCCCGGCGAGGAACCTGCGCGACGCCATCGCAAGATAAAAATGAAATTATCGGGTTTTATGCGCCAAAACGATGATTTAATTATGAGGCACGCCGTAGTGGGGGGACTGCGGATTAATTTTGACCACCTGGGGTTCTTTGACGTGCACCCCATGCATGGTGCACGGGCTTCTTTTTTTTTTTTTTTTTACGCCCACATCGAAATGCGGCCGCCGCGGTCGGGATTTGATGCCGCGACCTCGTGCTTAGCAGCCAATAAGCTACCATGGCGGGTTTCCATCGCAGGTTATATAGTATTATTATTATTATTATTATTATTATTATTATTATTATTATTATTATTATTATTATTATTATTATTATTATTATTATTATTATTATTATTATTATTATTATTATTATTATTATTATTATTATTATTATTATTATTATTATTCAGTTCGCAAATTCCATCTTGCATATGTCGCCTTCGTCAAACTTTTGCGGAAACAGCGAACCCTCGACCACTGTGGAGCTGCGTTCTGTTGTTGGTGCCGTGCACATGAGACTACGTATATACCTCTACAAGCTATTTACAGCATCGGCGCGTGCTGGATCGCTCGTACGCTCCGCGATATAAGTGTAAAACTTGTATTTACATGGAGCACCTCATTCGTCGTCGTGCTGAATGTAAATGAAGTGTTCGCGTTTTTGTTCTTTTCTTTTTCTTGCGAGCGCTACTCCAGAATGCGCGACCGCTGTTACCTTTCAATGAACAGGCGTTCCTCGCCTTCGAATAGCGTGAAATAGACAAATAATTCCTGTCCTCTGGAAATTTGTCTATTGCCGCTTTCGAACCGCGACGTCTACACGGCTGCAATTAGCAAGCGTCGCCGATACACTTTACAAAAGGCACCGGATGCGTGCACTCAACTGTAACGTTATCGTTGATTCCTATTTCTTCCAAAGCAGTAGGCTGTTGCCCCTCGTGCGGAGGTTATAGCAGGATGACCTAAAACCAGTTTCTGGCAGCCAAACGAAACGAGTTCTCCCTCTTTTCCTGTTTTATCTTCATTGATCCAGATTACTCTGTGCGCAGACTATATAGTTTTATCTTGCTCTACGCAAGTATACAACTTCATTTGTCAGAGCTGCATAACGTACAGTGCGCGCGCAGCCTTGTAAGTCTTTGAAGCTCTCAAACTCGTAATTCCACACTGACGATATAGTAGGGCTAAAGCGACACAAGAGATAGATGGAGAGAAGAGAAATAACTCCGCGAGATGTCGTTTTGCATAAGAAGCGAGACAAGCGCTACAGCAACCCGCGGCGCATGTCTCGTTTCGCGGCAGTTATTTAGCACGAGAATCGATGAGCCGATATGCTCGCGTACTTTCTCCTGCCTTCGGCGACCTTGACAAAACGAATTTCTCGGTTTTTGCCGCACTCTATTGCCATAAGCTATCGCTCTGACACCAATAGCATAATATCGTTCGATTATTGCACCTTTCTAGCAGTTTCGCTTCGGCGGGTTGAACTGACCAGCGAATAAAAAAAAAACGTTGCGGGATTCTACAAGAGATAAAATGATTTCTAATGACACTAGCTGAACTGCTATCGCTTTCCCTCCTTGCAGTCGTTTTTTCTAAGCTTTCATTTACCGCCATGCTCTCATTTTACTCTTGTTTAGTACCAAAAACAAATAACCTATGGAAAGTGCCAGCCTGCGCTCAACCACAGTATAGGCATATGTCTGCTGCGAAAAAGTAGCTACTTCATATCGAACGTTGAAAGCGTCATCGGTGCTGGAAGAATAACTTTCCCGTGGAAGTCTCGACGATCATCTGCAGCGATAGAGCCCGTTACGCGACGTCTCGTGTATACCCATACGATCCCTGCAGCCACTTTCACCTCTCGGTGGTTGTGCGCACGAACGCGTCCCTGACGTTTGTCGAGCCGGGTCGGTAGCACTGTCACAACCTGCACTTGCCTGGTTGGTTGGCCCTCGAACCGCGACTGCATCCACTTGGATGGGCGATGACGTCATCGTGCAGCGGCCGCATTCGAAGGTCCTACCGGACAGGGCCACACAGCGGCACGGCGCCGCGGTGGCAAGGACTGTCGTTGGCACGCCTGCTGTTACGTGCGCTGTCAAAGCGGCAAGCAGGGAAGCCCGTTTTGTCAGAGCGTGCACGCCCCGTATACGCGTCAAGATGGCGTAATTTCCAGTGCCTTGCCCGCCGCCGGGTGGAAAGAAACGGCCGCGTTGCGGGTGCAACCCCTCGCGATCTCGCGGGTGGGCGCCTGCAGGCTCTCGTCGCTTGGCGACCACCCGGGCAATCAAACTCCCTCGGTATACGCGCGCAAGTGCACAAATATGAAGCCTGCTGAAAAGAGCTGACCCCTCGGCGACTAACTCATTCTCGGCATCCTATTGTGGCGGCCGTGTCTGACGGATCGCTGCCGCGACGACGAGGACCAGTGGCCGCTCGTCGTCGTCCTCCCATCGCTTTGTGCACAGTCCCTGTGGTCGTGGCGCTGACTTGCACGTTTCGCCGGCCGCCGGTTGCCGCCTGGCACCGCCCGAAAAAGTCCAGCCCCGTCGTCCTTCTTTTTTTCTCCGTTGACAGCCGGCGCGCGCGACGGTTTATTTACTGCTCGCCTGAGCTTTTCGCCTCCGCGGACGTTTGGGTCTGATTGTGAGGGCGTCCGAGGTCGCCGCGCACTGCACAGACCTACTTTTCCAACCCCGCTCTCTTTGCGTGTATGCGACCGTCGCTACAAACAAACAATGCAGCGGTCAAAACATCCACCTTCGGTCGGACTGCGAGAACTAAATACATTCACTACCATAGCAACGGACAGCTTTAAACACTACTGATTCCATTTTGTACCCTTCCATAGTCGTCAGATGTAGCAATGGGCTAAAAGGTGCCTGCTCTGATGCATTTCGTTGTCGCTGCTCTTTCTGTTGTGCTGTTGTCTTACATTTTGAAGGAATAAAATTTAAACTAATGAAAGAAGGGTAGCCTGGGTTACTGCTGAGATCTTACCACATGTCATGTTGGTTACGAACGTGCGGAGAGAATATGGACAGGTGGATAGACAACCACCCATTTGCAAGATTCCGTCTGCGCCGCTTCACAACTGACCACAGTGGAACTGCGGAGCACTGGCTAATTGCTACACTAATAGCAGCAAAAGCATGGAGTTGAGTGTTGGACGACATGCATCGCATGCGTCGCGTGAGCCAACGACGAAGAATAAAGAGAAGAAAAAAAGTTGTCGCAGTTTCACCTGAAAGGCGAAGCATCAATTGCGATAGCAAATTTGTAGAGAGCTATACGGAGTAATGATATTAGCTTTATCAGCTGTATAAACTTGGACATGCAGCAGCACCGGCAACACGCAGAACTGTTGTCGACGCCGTCGGCGTTTTGCCCGCGTTCGCTCAAAATGCGTGCGGCGTTGGTGACTGTTGCCGGAACCTCTGATATAAATAGGCACTTGGTGCCGCAGCTAAACGTCGCCTCCCTTCCCTCCCCCTCCCCCACGGCCTCTCGCGCGTCGGGAGAAGGCGCGTTTGCTCTACATATATGGTGATTGTAAAGGAGGAAAGAGACGCGTACTTCTGCAGCCCTTAAGGGAGCACGGCGCAGAACCCGCGTTTGTTCTCCGCCGTGCGTTCACTCCCCGTGAAAGCAAGCGCCCCTCGCACCCTTTCACTCGCACATACAGCGTTCGGCGGCGCGCGGCGACGATTTCATCTCCATTGACGCCATACGGAACCTCACGGCGACGGCGACGCCGACGGCAGAAATCTGCTTTTGAGTGTCCATATAATTGCTATCGCAATAAAATGAAAATGATCATTTTTTCGTTCTTTTCGCCTTTGGTCATTGGCGCCGACGTCCTCGTTATTGTCGGGAGCGGCCGCTCGCCGCAACGTATAAGAACATAGGAAATTGAAATTGATCGTTACAACATATGTGACCCCTGTTTAAAGACGCACGTATACGCTCTCCACCAACCGTTAGCTTTGGTGACGACAAAGTATAAGGGCGCTTGCCCGATGTCAAAGACGTTTACGGCTGTTCTGCTATTTGCAAACTGTCTCCCGCCGAGCATCGGTTGAATGATTATACTGTTTGACAGCTCGCGATAGTAACATCTAAATTTTTCAGTAGAACTCGTAAATAAATATAGTGTGGGCAGGAGCACATTAACGCGCGCGTACGCAGTGCCGCGTTATGTTTATATTTACGTGTCACGATAAGAACAGCCCATAACAAATTTAGCTTTGAAATGCATGTGTGTAGACATTCTGACATTCAGTTTTGCTCTGTGTCGATAGTGTCAGTTTTACGGACAACCGCCGCTCTCTCTCTCTCTCTCTCTCTCTCTCTCTCTTTCTTTTTTTGTGCTACGTATACCCCGCCTCGACCCACACTCTAAAGAAAACCCTTTGGGGTTTATCTTGTCCCCAAACAAAGATCGTCATCTCGTCGTACGTGCGCTTCCTTTCTCTGCGCTGCGATCCCGATACACTCCTGTATGTAACGCTGATACGCGCATGTCGTTCGTCAACTGAAAATACCTGTATCGCCGCGTCAAAGAATCGATGTGCACTCAAGATAGATGGCAATTATTATTTGGAGACAGGATAAGGCCTCAACGAGTGCGAATTTTCCTTAAAGTGCTCTCGTTCGTGACACCCGATGCGGGAAAATTATAGTGAACGAAATGTAAACAGCACAGAAAACAAACAAGAATAAAAAAAATCACTTTGCCCTGAGCGAGACGGCAACAGCAACAAGAAATGTCAGCGCACAGCAGGATGCGCGATGTGCCTGCCGTATATATAAGAAACCCTGCTGCATTTAATTTATTATCGAGACTGAATTACTCGCCTCCCACTTGAAGGTCCCGCTTCAGTTTATCGCCAATCGCTTCTGAATCTCATAGTACGGCTGTTTGGAAAACACAACAGTACACTGCACTCGCACTGAGAGCGACAGTCGCGTCCCGGGTACCCAGGTGACTGCTCTGTGAGAATTCAAAAAAGGCTGCCGATATTTTGCAGTTGAGGCCGGAAAGTGCGCAAACATCGGTGGTGAAAATTTATTCGTAACGTTTGTACGTCATGTAGAGCCCTCCTGTACCGGGCCACTGCGATCTCCTGCAAAAAAAAAAAAACAACAAAAAAACAAATCCGGTGATGCTTTTTTTACGCTGATTCACTATACGTATATCCGGCGTATACTGATCGATATATTTTTCAGCTGCAGAAAACTGAAAAGAGCATTCTCGCGCAGTATGTAATGCTCGACGAGAAACATCACCGACATCATCATCATCGCACAAAGGCATCTCCTATAATGCCGACGCTGCCACGGCCAATCCTGCGATGCTTGGCAAGCACGACGCTATGCACAAAGAGAATAATGCAGCGTATGTAGTCGTTTCTATAGGCTGAAATCAAGTACTTTTGATTAAACTAGGTGAATATACGTCTTGAAATAACGGCTTGATTCGCGTCAATCAGAAAAAAAAACAGGTGCGAATGAACCAATTCATGTCATGATCACTTGTGGCCAATCATGCGTTCAAAGGAAATAAACATTTTTAACGCGTCTGAAACAGGCCGCGTCGTCGTCGCGCTCACAGGGTTTTGTGTGACGGCGCAGGATATTGCACCAGAGCTATTGGCCCCTTATATATATGCGCCGCTAAACACAAGTATAGAGAGACGTTAATCGCGCTCGTCGTGCTAACGAGCAAACTACAGCCTGGTTTCGAGGAGGAAAGGAAAGGGAAGGAAACAAGCGAGGCAAGGCGCATATTCGCATTAGCCTCATTCTTTGCACACGCTCGCGCCGCGGTTTATTGCGGTGCTCGTGTCGGTGCAGGGCACGCCATCGCTTTGCGCCCGCAATCGACGCGGCAGCGATTACAAATTCGACACAGCATGGGGAAAGTGTTTCGAATTCCCGTCCCACGCTAAGACGTACTGACTGCCTCCAGCTGAAGGAAAGCCCCCTAGCATCACACGACCTGGGCGCAATCACTAACGCACCTATAGGCAGGAAATGGAAGAAATGACCCTCGGTGGCACCGCGCGAAGAAACCCCCGACCGCGAAAAGGGGAAAGAACATCGAAGTCTTCCATGTGTGAACATCAGTTTGCCATTGATCTTACTCGTAGGTATTAGAGGGTTTCCGAACGTTGCCAGACGCTTATTAATGATTATTATTATTATTATTATTATTATTATTATTAGTAGTAGTAGTAGTAGTAGTAGTAGTAGTAGTAGTAGTAGTAGTAGTAGTAGTAGTAGTAGTAGTAGTAGTAGTAGTGGTGGTAGTAGTAGTGGTGGTAGTAGTAGTAGTATAGTGAGTTTCTGGGATGAGTTCGGCTCGTTATTGGTTTCCGAGATTACGGCTGCAAAGTAAAGGCATGCATGTGAAAGTGGTAGGCAGCTCTGCCACTGTTTGTTTCATTTCATGTCTGTTTCTTGTTTCTGTCTGTATAGGGTCACGCAGTGCGGCCCATAGTTTCGCGCCTCGTTTACTTGCCGCATCAGCGACTTTCGCTTGTCTCATAGCGTTTTTGAACCGATTGCACCATATTTTGGTCCGAGTGTGGCCGTCGATCACACCGGGTGCAGCAGCGAAAAGAGAATCCGCATAGAAAAAAACATAAGAAAAAAATGAAATATGGTGTTTAACGTCTTTAAGCAACTCACAGGCTATCAAAGAGATGCCCTGTAGAGGGGGACTTCTGATTAATTTTGATTGTTATGAGGGCACGTTAACGTGCACATGAAGCAACGTTCACAGTCGTTGTTGCATACACCGCTTCCATAGAACAGCGGCCACCGCTGCCGGGAATCGAAGCCGCGACATTGCCCGTTCGATGATTATGCTTTGTTATTCGTTCGGTTCTTTGTTCGGTTGCGTAAGTAGTGCTTCAAGAAACAAAATGGCGGCAAACGTTTCCCAGTCATTGAAGCAAAAAAAAAGTATAATATGCGACGTGAAGACAAATCAATTGCAGTTTGCTTTAATTATTTACTTGTGCGATGTGGCTAACCGACTTCTATTTTTTTTCCTCTTCCTCTCTTGGAAAAGTAAGTGAGAGTAAATAGGGGAGAGGGATGGAGTAGCTTTATATCAAGCTGCTTCGTGTTGCGAACCACTGAAAAAACCCTAGATTACCCAACGCGGCCTTCACCTTGACCCTACGCACCAACTTGTAGTCCAAATGCTTCACTACATGATTCAAAACAACAGGAACGTTAATAGTTAGTTAGTTAGTTAGTTAGTTAGTTAGTTAGTTAGTTAGTTAGTTAGTTAGTTAGTTAGTTAGTTAGTTAGTTAGTTAGTTAGTTAGTTAGTTAGTTAGTTAGTTAGTTAGTTAGTTAGTTAGTTAGTTAGTTAGTTAGTTAGTTAGTTAGTTAGTTAGTTAGTTAGTTAGTTAGTTACCTCACAGGATACAGGCTGTCGAAACAGGCTGTCGAAACAAATCACCGCAACCGTTAAAAAAATTTGATAGCAATGTTTTCGAATAAGTGAAGCTTCGTGCAACCTATGTCGGATGTATAGCCGCCCTCAGAATATTTTGGAACACGGAAAATGAGAATAAGTTAAATTTTCTCGCTACTTCACCACTGAGTGTGAAATGTATGTCAGTAATGGAAAGATAGTACGGAGAAGTATCAACTGTACTTTCGGTTGAAGAACCTGTGCCTAGACTGGGATGAAATTTAGATTTTACTCGCATCTCGTGTTCCGGAAGCTTTTGAGGGAGGGTGTACATTTATCAAGCGGTGATTTATGGCTAAAATTCACGCAATTCAGAAGCTGCCTTGAGTTTTGCTTCCACCAGCAAGGAAACTAGAATCTAAAAATATGTAATATATTTTGAGGTAATGTTTAGAGAATTGCAGTGGCAGAAATACACACGATCACTTTTTTTTCTTCTTTTCCTTTTTTTTTTGTATGGTCGCAAAGTGGATGGCCGGCCCGATAAGTGATTATTAGCTGTTTATTTTGCAAGTTGTACTGCCTTGTATGACCGTAATGAACACACTACGAAAGCAGAATTAACTAATTCCTAAAACTCAAGCAAATGTTTTTGTTCAGTGAATTTCCTTTCGATAGAGCATAATAGGTTCTTTCTTATTCGATCAAAGCGCACATTGACAGTTCCAGCCATTCGCAGCTAGAAATAATTTAGAAGAGGGGTGTTCAAGCTGTCACTCACGCAATCACTCATGACGTCACTCATGCTAGAGAGGGTTCTTTCAGTCGGAGCGTTAGACGTGCGGTAGATGTGATACCACGTACTAGGCCAGCGTTGGCGTACTTATGAACTCCTCTGTTCCATTGGGTCTATACCTCTGCAATTTTTGTCAGAATTGTGCGGTGGACTCCGACTTTCTCGTCGCTGGCAAAATTAAGGAGGCAGCGTTTTGTGCTCTTGTCCAATTCTCCCTGGATTAGGCAACAAGTGACCATTACGCTTCAGAAATGTGGACGGCTTCGTTATGGTCTCCCTACTAACAACAACAGCTACGGCACTTCATAAAGAACTGCTACCGGGACGGCAGTCCTTTCTTAAGCTCGATGGCACCCGTCTCATAACGATCTGGTAACGAACTCGGAGGTCATACACTTCAGCTTGCTTGCCAGCTTTAGAGGAAGCTTTACCTCAAGAGCTCTTATCTAAATACATGTGAACGGAGAAACCGTTTTGCTTCCCATCCGATGCACAGAATTTGATGAGGTTTATTGCATTTATAAGAAAATGTTAAAATCTATCGACTGGACGTATGTGTTTTATTAAGGCCATCAATGTTTTACAAAAATGTTTGTAATGGCAAAATTAATATATATATATATATATATATATATATATATATATATATATATCAAGTTAACAGTTCTACAACTCAGTATCACTATTCTGGGTGTGATTCGCCAGATTTTATGCGTTTTCTCAGCTTCCCAGGGTTTACTTCCGAGGTCATTAAAAATACCAGGGCAGGATAAAATACCCTACATTTTATCGAAAACTTCTCGTACGGCCCAACCAAGCAGTCTAAATGCCGAAAATACCATACTGTATGGTAACACCCTATGGTTGGCAACACTGCAGTCTGCTACGCCGTCCTTGGCTCTATCGTGAATGGTTCTCTTGAAACCTGCCAAGAAAATTCTCAGATCTTGTAAAATTGAAACGTCCTAGATGTTTTAGAATGATGTGGGAAAGTTTCAGATCAACCCCTGTCTAGTGGAATTCAGTTTTGCAAACATTTGACCTAATGAACAAATTATAACTGTGGAACTCAACGTTTTCGTGATCTCGTAAAGAATGCAGTGTATTCAGCTTCTGTCCCGATTTAACCAAGTCTTTAGTATTCCGACAAACGTAAGTCATTGCAGAGCTGTAATTTTCCTGAATGGTTTCAAAATCATTGCTGTGCCAGCACGGACACTTTCGGGCATGGCGTTTTGTTCTTATAAATCCACACGGAGCACGGAGGAGGAGAACCAGTTCCTAAGAACATCGCCAGGAAATATAGGTGGGGCCAGTCTTAGCAAATAGAAGCTTCGATGGTTTCGCGGGTCTCGGGGACGATACGATGCAGGTGAGAAAATTGAGATTCTTAATGAAAAGAAAATTGTGATAGCATTGACTGCACAAGTGATTAAGCAGAAAGCGCTGACGATGCTGGCGCGCTGCCGAAACTGATATTGTGCCAACGTCAACCTATACGTGTGGGACGCCGTCGACTCCTGTAACAATTTGCTAACGGGCATGAGTGTGTCGTGGACGCACTGAATGAGCTTTCACACCATAACAAGTCAATATATTCGTAAGAGATTTTGAAGTACGAAGACAAAGACACACACGAGCGTGTGTGTGTGTGCGTGTGTGCGTGCGTGCGTGCGTGCGTGCGTGCGTGTGTGTGTGTGTGTGTGTGTGTGTGTGTGTGTGTGTGTGTGTGTGTGTGTGTGTGTGTGTGTGTGTGTGTGTGTGTGTGTGTGTGTGTTTGTGTGTTTGTGTGTGCGTGCGTGCGTGCGTGCGTGTGTGTGTGTGTGTGTGTGTGTGTGTGTGTGTGTGTGTGCGCGTGCGTGCGTGCGTGCGTGCGTGCGTGCGTGCGTGCGTGCGTGCGTGTGTGTGTGTGCGTGTGCGTGTGCGTGTGCAAAGCAGCGACATATCTTCTGCTGCGCTGTGGCGCTTCCAGAAACGGCTGGTGTATCAACACAGGCTGCGCGGCGACAATACGCGTCAAACACGTTCGGGCTGGAGGAGGCGCTGCAAGAGAGACACCCAACTCGCACGCCGACACGCTTCGCCATTGCGCTGCCACGTCGTGATTCCCGAAGCGATACCGCAATTTGCAAATCGGCTCGTGCAGAGACCGGTCGAAGTGGGCCAACGAACTGGGGCCAGCCAAGCGCACTCGACGACGCCGTCTCGGGCCGCCCTACATCGCGCGCGCTGCGACGGATGCCCACTCCGGGCGCCACGTGGTCCCGCACCGGCTTCCGATAGCGCGGCCGTCTTGCGAGTGTGTATTTGCTGCAGCACAATGATCACGCCGGGTAGTTAAATACGCGGCGGTGCAGTTTCATGTTACCTAAAAAATAAGGCACTGCTGCATTGTGCTTTTGCGGGGGTGCTCGCAATAATGCATGACGTCTTTGCCGCTCCCATGCGTGGTGATGGGTGAACGTAAGGGGCCATGAATACAAGTAGCTGTGCCTTCGAAGTCCGGGCACCTTTGCGAAAGAGCAGAGATGCACGTAGCTTGACTTGCATGCATCCGGCTGCTGGGGCGCGAGCTAATTTTGTTCAACTCGTTCAACTGAAACAAATCGCAGGCGCTGCTCTCTTTGTGAGCAGTGTAGCCGGCGTATAAGCCACTCCTATGCGAGGCGTAGTCTTGGTATTGCGACTGATTCTCGCAATTATACCGCCACCGTTTTTCTTTCTGTGTGTAATGGAGAGGGGGAAAAGCGGTAAACTGAGAGTTTGGCAAGCCTTCGGAATGTTTACGTAGAAATGGGACCCGCAATACCCAGATTTTCTACATGCGTTCGCTCGAAACTACACTCTACGTAAGATTCGCTGAGTGCAAGCTTTTGCCTTTCAAGGGCAGGTTAGTGAGCCCCATTTATAGCATAAAGTTCGCAAGGAACGGGCGTATACTCGCTGACAATTTCAATAACAAATAAGTCTGTCCGTCTGTGCCATATCTCACATGTTGTGTTGGCCCGTCCGGCGTCCAGTAAAACTGCAGCGGGCGCTAATATAGTTTTTCCAGCTGCAAGGTGGAAACATAAAATGTGTCACAAAAGACCAAAACTAAAAATAAACCGTATTGCGCAAATATGTTTCCCCGTGCGTACCTCGATGCGAACGCTGGTAGGTCGCAGTGCTACAGTGCAACTCTCGGTTACTCAGCACGCAAGACTGCAGAAAAAGCACTCAGATCCAACGCAATCTTGGAATATAAATAACGCGAAACTTGTTTGAGTTATCAAGGTAGCAGAAGTAGCGGATGACACGAGAGCAGCCTCGTAATCTGTAGCTGGTGGATGTCTGTATCACAAGGACGAAGGTGATGTGTGTGATGCTTCTCGAGGGAAAGATGTAGATGATCGGTGTATCGACAGAGAAATAATTACGACACGTCTAATTACATTTAAGGCTTCATACTCCTTGTGCCACAATGGCACGTCCTTCTGTGGGATGGGCCAAGAATGGGCACATACCCAGTCGCGCACACCCAGTGCCGAATTTGGCTGTTCGGGCACGTTCCCAGTGGCTCAAGTAGGCTACTCGGCAAGACAGCAGCCAGTACATACACAGTGGCATGACTTGTCTATATATTATATACGCATGTGTACCTTGCTTTCGGGGCACGTTAAAGAATCCCGGGTGGCCAAAATTAATCCGGAGTCCGCCACTATACGGCGTGGTTCGTAGTCATATCGTGGTTCTGGCACATAAAACCCCAGAATGTATTTGATTTTTAGCATAGGACTGTGCATGACCTGCAGTGGCTTCGCCGTTTGGACAAAGGCCTTTGCTGATAATCGTGAACCGTCGACATTACCTCAAGCATTGGTGAAATAACCATAGGCTTATATCGTTACGCGCGCACCTTATTAAGCCAGGGCGTGTTTTTCGGCCCATCTGAAATGCATATGCGTGCAGCGTGACCGCGAAGTGGCTTTGTAATCTCCCGAAGAAATCAGCAATGAAACAGTTCGCCGAGGCATGTTTTATTACAGAGTGGCTGTCGTGGGGAGTTACCTTGTTCAACTCACAGGAGAAGCAGTAATTTCTGGGAGACTCTTGGTCCTTTAAGACAGCGCAGTTTATTTGGCAAAACTAGCCGAAGATGCAAAAGCCCTACGAAACACTAAAACTTCTATACGACTCTACGATCTTGTTTACCGCGACCATATATGGTCATGCGCCCACGGCGAAACTTTTAATACCGTATTCAACGTTGAAAATAGTGTGAGCATTATATTTACGCAAACAGTTGAACGCATGAGTCCGATACTCCTCGTCCGTTTCTGCGTCCGTCGCCCAAGATCGTGGCCGTAATCGTCGTCGAGTGAACGGGGAAGGGCACAACATCCTGGAAGAGATTTGTTTCGCCTCGATGTCTCCCACTTGCAGCCACCTGTTCCTGACAACATCGTTAACGTCGTTTCGTCTGCGCTTTTCCTTGGCTGTGTTTACCGACCCTTCAACACTTTCAGCCTCTGCCTCTTCCGCCATTCTGTCTGATTCGCTGTCCCAGGACGAGCTCTTTCCTGTGCGCCCGAAACAATGCTCAAATCGCACCGTGAAGGGAGCGATATAGTTTTATGTAATCACAACAAGGTGCGAAGGAATTATGCGTGCCTTAAACGCTTAATTCGCTCGTATTGTGTGGCAAGAATGGAAACTCATTGTGTTACTGCAAAACAAGTGCTGCGATCGAGCGGTCTTGTAACTGCTCTCTCCTGAATAGAATACAGCTTTGTAGGCTGCAGGTATATGGCGTAAGACTGAGAAGCTGTGGCTGTGGCTGGAATTGACATGCATTCGCTGAAAGAGGCATCAGAACGACCTGGCCAGGCACGGGTGCTTACTGGTTCGTTGATGGCAAGGAAAGGAGCCTCGCGTCGCTGCCGGCCGGAACGTTTTCTTTTTTCGAATTTTGTTATGACAACCCATTTTCCGTGGCGAGAAATGTCGACGTCAGCACGCGCCTGTTGTTACCATATATCGTTCTCACTTCCTCGGCATTCTTCCCTGCCACCTTTATTTATTAGTTTCACCGGTCCTAGTAAGATCTTTCATGTACGAGCGCTATTACTGAATTCGTTATTTGAATTCGCGCTTATGTATACAGGTTTAACTCATCGACTGAAACAACTGTTGTGCCAATGGTGCGACAAACCATGTCTTGAATACTGCGGTATGGCTAAAAGTATATTATTCATTTGCTTTCACGTTATGTATATACATTGTTTCGTGATTCATGGTGTAAATATTCGGTGCCTATCCTTTTTTTTTTTTTTTTTTTGATTTGATAGTCCACTGAAAATTGGGTTGAAGCCCTTGCAGAACTCAGGTATATTGCGATTATTTTTTAACTTTTAAAGCAATACATAACATACTGCTATATCTTTTTTTTGCTGGAGATACTACGGTAATTAAACTTCACACACATACGCACGCACATCCACCCACCCACCCACACACACACACACACACACACACGCGCGCGCGCGCGCGCGCGCGCGTAAAATGGTTAAAGCTTGCCCCAAATAAATGCGTTTTTTTTTTTTATAATGTCATGTAATAGCGTCTAACGTACGTGCTCGCACCGTTACAAGTCGTTTCTAAATAGAGAACGCGAGACTGTATTAGGAACCAAACTATTCCTTTAGAAGTTTTTGGAGCCACCGTTTATACGAACGACCTTATTGCTTCATAGCAAACGACGCTCTTCTGAGTCTTATAGTGGAACCCAATATCTTCGGGGACTACGACACCAGATCTGATCCACGCCTGACCCTGCACTAAACACTCGCCGCAGTCTGAAATCGAACCCGCAACTTCGTTGTGCGGGTTCAAGAAAGCTATAGCGACTGAGGCACGTCGCGGCTGGTATACTAGGATTCTTGATTCCTGTCGATGAAGGCCTTCCATTTATTTTGAAGGCTGCAGTTTATGAAACGGGGGCTTGATTTTTGAATAGGAAAAACGAAGACCGTTACTTCAATATGCTGCGAAATTCACCGTGCTCATTTCTTTATTTGACATCGAGCCCCAGAGGGTAAAAAAAAAAAAAAGGGGGGGGGGGGGGGGGGGCTTTAACGCCGACAATGAGGACTCAACATGTGACAAGGAAACAAGTTCTACAAGTATGTATACCAGTACTTATACAAGTACTATCGAGCAGTAAATTATGCTTTACTTATATAAATTGATGTCTGAGTCATTAATTTGCACATTATGCCCACAGCTGTGTGCCATTCATAACTTTACTATTCAGAACGAGCAAAAATACCGAAAGAAAGCATGCACACCACATGGCTGTCGGTGGGAAGAAGCACCGAACGCAACGTATAATGACTGCCTAATGGCTGAGAATAATTTAGCAAAATGACCTTCGTACACGGCTCCCAAATTACCAGATGGCAATTACGCATTCAGAGCATCGTGTATAAATCATGGTCTTTTCCACGATTTTCTTAAAGAGCGAAAGACCGTCATGCACTCATCATGTCCGTGCGTCGCCAGGGGTGCTTGGTCCGGCAACGGCAGCAACATCAGTGCGATAGAAACTCAAGGCTGTAGCTTAATCTGCAAACACGGCAAACCTGTTTTTTTTTTTCGTTTTTTTTTTTAACCTGCTCTTCCGATACGGTTAGCAACACGGCGGAGCTTTTCCTGTCCGCCCTCTGCTAACCATTAAGCAACAACAGCACAGACGCCACCAAAAGGCGCGTCGCGCTATGATGATGATGAATTGTAACTGATCCCTCTGTAACGGGCGGGCTGCTTTAAAGCGCCCTAGCCGGAGTAAATAATTATACATGGCGATAAAAAGTAAAAATTAGAAAATGGAGAAAAAGAAGAAAAAAAGACAATGGGGAGGGGGGAGGGCCGACGCCAGCACTTTTGCATGCATAGCCCATCTTGGTGCGCAGACATTGGCTATCGCTGCAAAAGCGGCGCCCTCTCTCGTCAAAGGCGAGCAGTATATACAAATAAGCTCAGCGCTGAGGCTGTTCGTTGTGTCAGTGGAGTACCCTTCGTATCGGACGGCCTTGTGCGTCCTTAAGTAGCGCTTTTATTTCTGCCTCGCTCGCCGAATGCCGGTTTCCTAATGAGCGTCGGCACTGAGGCCGAACGGTATACGTGCGAGCCGCGGCGTCCAATGCGTGGCGCGCTCAACGCTGCCAGTCCGCGCCGCCATAAGCGTACGCGGAGGCCTGCGGTGCTGTTCACAAGCATTTCCCACCCAAGACACGTTCAGCGCGTCTCTGAGCGCGGAACGCGGAATGAAACCTGCGTGGCATTCTGAATCATCAAAGGGACGTGACTGCTTGGAGGAATTGTCATCGAATCGAGGGCAGGAGGGTCCTGTGTTTAGCAATGGTCACGCGAGATCACACGAGGCGTGTGCACATGTGACCGCGGGCAGCGTGCACATGAGCGATCTTGTTTCTTTTCTCTTTTTTTTTCTTTTGTGTGTGTGTGTGTGTGTGTGTGTGTGTGTGTGTGTGTGTGTGCGTGCGTGTGTGCGTGTGTGTGCGTGTGTGTGTGTGTGTGTGTGTGTGTGTGTGTGTGTGTGTGTGTGTGTGTGTGTGTGTGTGTGTGTGTGTGTGTGTGTGTGTGTGTGTGCGTGCGTGTGTGTGTGCGTGTGTGCGTGTGTGTGTGTGTGTGTGTGTGTGTGTGTGTGTGTGTGTGTGTGTGTGTGTGTGTGTGTGTGTGTGTGTGTGTGTGTGTGTGTGTGTGTGTGTGTCTGTGTGTGTGTGTGTGTGTATGTGTGTGTGTGTGTGTGTGTGTTCGTAGGCTAGGGTATGGTTGACTGGCGGATTCTCGTCCTTTAGGCAGATGTTTATTTTTTTCCAATATTTATTTTTGTCGTGGAGGGGGGCGAAAGTTGTCCGAAGGACGACGACTCCGCTCTCCCACGTCACTGGATTGTTAAGCGACTCCCATATCAGGCTTTATGGTCCCGAAGAAGTCTCGAATGCACCCGTCGCGTTGCATTCTGATTACAGAACAGCGCCCATTTTGTGCTCGTGAGCGCTTTATATGCTACAAACGATGAAGGCAATAATAAGGATTCTATGCGTTACATGCGGCTTCTTGCGGAGCGACTGATATGTTAGGCCATACACGTCGACTGGATCATCCAAAACGATAAGCTTTAAACATGTTATAAAGTATGTTGAGTTGACTGGAGCATGCGTCACTCAATACAGGCACGTACGATACAGTATGTGCTTGCAGCCAACACGCTCACTATTTATCCTAGGCTTGCGTTCACGATAACTGAAATTTATTAGTTTCTTTGTCTGGGATCGGAAAAGCGGATATAATAAATAATTAACTTTTGCAAGACATTAGTTGTTCAAATGTCTGTCTCTTTCTTTTTCTTTCTTGAAGAAGTTTGGCAACGTTCTTGTGCCAATATCTTCGACATGATTCGAAAATGCGCTGCAAAGATGAACAAGCGCTAGGCTGCTCAGATTCAATTGAAAATAACGAGGAAGCAGTCGGTGAATCAGCTACGATATCGTCGGGCCTATGCGCCCGTGCTGTGGCGCTCCGAGTCTGGACTCTGTGACAGCGTAGCTCGAAGTCAATGATAGGTAGTCGGAAAGTGTTAACTGCTCATGTAAAGACTCACGCTGCATCATATCAAGACGTATAACAAATGACAGTCGGCGAACAGACCCTAACAGACCCTCAACCTTATAAGTGGCGAGAATGCGTACGTCTTAACAAAAAGCAGTCGCTCCTGTGAGCTTACGTGGATGAAATGGATCATCACCACTGCGAAAGTCATTGATGATGTGATCATGTCGCCGACACGGGCGCATCAGCTCGTTGATTTCGCAGGTAATTTTCACGAGAACGGCGCTCCACGTGTGGAGAACGGCCCCTTCACGCGCTTTAGTTTGTACGCTTGCGGTAGCAATCGAAAACCTTTGTCAGTCCTATTTATTTAGCCAAAGGTCGCAGACTTGGCGATGGTAAATAAGTCGTAATACCATTTTCATCAGTATATTACGTTTATATTGTAAAAACGTGGTACTCTGGGTCATTGTCACTTATTTCTACCATTTCGATCGGTGCGCTCCCTTGCAGACGAGTCAAAAACATTTATAACAATATATGCGCTCATGTTGCGCGACGTGCTTACCGCCAACAGACGCAACGGGGCCCTTAGTATCCGTGTAAGAAAAGGACATAGACATATATCTAAATACTGCCAAGATATAAAACATGTGCAATTCGACTTTAGCCCATATAGTCTAGTGGTCTTGCTCCGCTTTAAATATCTAGCACTGTTTGACGACAAGCATCTCGAGGTTCTCGCGCCACGAAGTATAGTCGGGCGAAGGACCTGTCCTAGCACTTTAAGTGAAGCGCCGTCAGTACCTTCACATTTCTGCCACAGGAGTCAGCTCCGGCAACGAAGCTCTAAAATTGGCTCGTAACTCGCGGCACACTTTACGAAATCCGATCGTGACACCAGCACGGAGATCTAAAATTGTCGCAAGGTTCAACCGCTTCCGACCCCTCTGATGCGGTCTTCTGCGCAGCCGATACGGAATACGTCCTGCGTCAACTCTTGGCCGGTTGGCGCTGAAAAGCCCGGTATGCGATGAGTTATGTCTGTGTGTGTGTGGAGAAGGGTAAAGGGGGGGGGGGGGGGGGGGGGGGCTGCGTACTTGTAGGCACGAGGAGCAGGCATACGTATTGCTTTTAACTGCGCATCATTCTTGGCTCTCTCCTCGGCTAATTCGTCATTGAGGGCATAAGCTAGCCATGGCATGGAAGGATAACAGCAGCAGCAGCAACTGCGCCCCCACCCCCTCATCCTTACAAATAATTTTTCTAGCATTCAATGCACGAACTGATTTGCCCAGGGCAGTGCGTATTGCTTCCATTAGTTCAGTTCCTAAGCACACGGCCGTACGGATATTCCGCAGAACTGGAGCCATATTCGCTAGCTAAACTTCTTTTACTTAGGAAAACTTTCTCATTGGCGAACGTTCTGACGCCCGCCAGTCATGGTGGAGGTCGGCGACAAAGCGAGGCGATCGCCGCGAGTTAGCCCATCGCAGATGGCATTTACGGAAAACGAATGTTTGTGTATGTTGGCCCTGAGTAAGCACTACGCTTTCCTTCGGTTAATGTTTTTTTTTTTTTTTATGTTATGGGACGGAATAGGTACGGGCTAATCTCTCAATTAAATAAGTTACATCAGTTGTTTCACGACACTCATCTTATTTTCTGGCTCTTCGTTTGCAATCGTTGCCACCAAGGTGCACACTTCTGGGCCCCAATTCATAAAGCTTTTCATTCGTAAGTGCTCTTTGTCATTGACTTGCTGCATTCGCTAATAATATGTCCAGCATCAGCATTGGCTGGTATTTGTTCTTACGAATAATTGTAGCGTAAGAGCTTTTTCGTGAATGCGGGCCCTGTTTTGTGTTAGCCTATACATGCCACAATCCTGTGCTGGCGGGAAGCACGAAGGCATCACAGGTGTTCAGCTACTGCAGCTTTCCACAATGCATTTTCGGCTGAATACCCACAGGAAACACAATCCGCTTCTCGTTTCTTGCCGATGGACAGATGGAATGTTTCCGAAACAGTTGCTGGCTCTCGTCTATTAATGGGGAGCGGAAGCCGCACTCGGAGACGCCAAGCTTCAGTTACGCATGCACATGGTATACATGGAAAATACTCGAGTTAATGATTGGTACGACG
Organism: Dermacentor silvarum; assembly: GCF_013339745.2. Lineage (NCBI taxonomy): Eukaryota > Metazoa > Arthropoda > Arachnida > Ixodida > Ixodidae > Dermacentor > Dermacentor silvarum. Next base: position 188,679,258 of record NC_051154.1, on the reverse strand, counting down.
AATGACCTACGGGTGTGCGGAGAAGCTTGCCTAACGGTTCCTCGCGACTGTCCCGAACAGCGCGTGGGAGCAGGTCTGCTCGTTTCCTCGGTCTCATACATATGCGTGAGAAATGGCTGCCCCTGTGGCCCGTCGCCCTCACTGAACGACAGAGGAGAAAAAAGAGCACCGGACGACAATGCGCTCTGTCTGAAAACTGCTGACCCATTTGGCTTATTTGCCGCTCCCCCGGACCTCCGTCCTCGCGTCGCGCTGACAATGACTGCCGTGGACGTGAAACCGGCTCCACTGCAAAGCTTCCGCGCCGTCTTTGGTCGCTCGTTAGCGTTCGCGCAGGTATACGCTGGCGGCGACGGCAAACTACCAAGGTAACGGGACAATGCGGGATGGAGCAGTATAAATCACGCCACGTCTTTGCCGCTTCTCTATGTTCTTATTTCTTCGTTCTAGACTTCCGTTCCCACTGTATTCATAAACATTCCGCGTTCCGAAGCCATCAGGAACTTCGGACGATGTGGTTCAGTTCAGATATACCAAAGCGCACGACGAAACGTCCGCGCGGCAGCGGCTGTACTGATTCACTGGTCACACCAGTAACAACTTTTATTTTTCTTGTCGGGGGTGTTCTTCTAGAATATTGTGCTTCAGATTGTCTCGTCAGTGTTTTGACTTTAGCTCTTTGCTGCGTACCACCTGCACAAATGGGCGTCACGGCGAGTAAAGCAACAGCGTTACGAACGAACAAAGAACACTGCGGCAGAACGAACAAAGAATATTTTGCTAGCTGATTCAGAACGTTTGGTTGAGGTAAACTCATTTCGCTCGCGTTTGCGTGTGTCCGTGCTGCATCGTTTTTTATACGTAGCTTAGGCATGTTACGTAACAGTTAACATTTATTTCAAACACGCAATTTCGATTTTCTTTTTACTAACCTCTAGTTTATGTAACATAATGTATCAATTCGAATGCAGCATCTTTTTTGTGTGTGGTTTAGCAACGCACTTGATGCTGTTTCTCAAGCGCTTATCCGTTGACGCTTTCGGCAGAATTTAAATCGAACCTGCATGTCTCAATATCACAAAGTGAAGGGGGGGGGGGGGGGGGGGGGTTAGTAGTGTTCGCGCAGCTCCAACACCCACCACTGTCAACTATTAAGGTTACTCGTTATCTCCGTTACCCGTTTTCTAACGAATTTTTCCGTCTCTTTGATGAGTGCTGGGTGTTCTCTGGATGGAAATAAACTGAGCGTATAAGTGAAAGGCCGCAGACATTCGCAATTTCCGATGAATCGCCCGTTTTTAGTAAAACGCTATAATGTGCACGCTTGAGATGTATCGTCCCGCGAAAAGCGAAATACGAACTAGAAAAGTGAACTGCGTGTTTTGTTTGCCCTTGCAGGTTCCTCGCAACCTTCCAAGTTCCAGCCCACGTACGCGCGGCGGGCTTTTCCATGCTTCGACGAGCCCAACTTCAAGTCCAGGTTCAACGTCACCATTATACACGACAGCGACCACATGGCATTGTCCAACATGCCCGTCCTCAATGTACGTGAGTTTTGCGTTCAGTGTGCTCGCGCATGCGGGAGGTGATGTTCAACCGCAAGGCGAAATGATGTTGCCGCTGCCTGTGAACTGGGACAACATCCAGGAGTTGGGTGTATACGATGTGAGCAGAGACTTATAGAGCGTTAACAATGTGGGAGGCAGACAGGGCGCAGCTATACACTGCACAAATGGTGTAGTATTCCGCGCACCTTCCACTGCCAGATGTCACTCATTTGGACTGTCAACGGCCGGTGCCCCTCACCGGCCACCGCGATGACCCATTGCTTACAAGGCAACCGAAAACGCGAAGCGCTGCTCCCAGCAGTGCATCAACGGCAAACGTTGCGACCTGATTTGGGTGTCTGACGACAGTGCGATGCACCGCTCATTCCACTTTACACTTGAACGTATTAAGCATGGTGTCTATCTTGCCCTCGTTATCGTGCCATATACAGTGTGTTACTCTGAGTAGAGCTACACGCATTATGCAAATCTTGCGCCTTCCGCAAGTCTACCGTTGAGAGCGTATACACCAACATTCCTCATGTGAGCGACGCTTCTATTTAGGGCCTTTAGTTTTCGGGGTTTACGTTTCGAAATTAGAGCGGAGTGGACGGGTAACAATTGGACGCAACCTTTAGAGTCAATAATCTGGGAGAAATTGGTTTTTATAAATACCAGTCCAGGATTCCAGTGATTTTGGGCAATTTTTAAGGAGATATAATTTAAGCAAACCATTAGCGCCTGTTTCTCAGAGCGCAACATATTTCATTCCCAAAAGCAGGTTACAGAAAGTTACTCCGTGAAAGCGTTTCACGCGTTCCGTTTATTTTGTTAATTTATTTCCCTCTATTTTGATTCACGTACAGTACAGTCCGCTCTTAAAGCGAACACCTAGCTGGTCATGAAGCTAATTCACATGAAACGCTTCTATTTTATTTGAGATAAATGAATGGCTGATAGGACGCCATTAGGCTGGCATCTATGCATTAAATAATAGTCTGCGTGTACTCACGTTATAATTCAGCTGTAATTGGTAGCCAAATAATAAATGAGTGTCTCTTTTAAGAGGCAGTTTTAGCTCGAGGCCAACTCCGATTTCCTTATTCAAACACATGTAAAGCGCAAAGATGCTTTTATGAGACAACCGCCGGACCAATTTGCATTAAATGTGTTGCATTTGAAAAATAAAGTCCAGTTATAGTTTCTCTGGGAAGGAGAATATTGATTTAAGGCCTGCAATCAATTTTTTTACAAAAGTTACCGAAAATTAGTAAGTTTCAAAAAGTTTGAAGCACAAAGTTCACAAATCCATAATTCTGCATCAAAAACAGATACCGCAGTTCTGTAAACTGCATCTGTTATAGCATCTAAATCGGACAAATTGAATTTATGAATTTCGAGCCGACGTAGAGTTGTTACAACGTTTACGAGATTTTAGCTAAAGACCTGCTCAGAAATTAGTAGCATACTTCAGAGCAATGTATAATACGTCAATATCGTCCGCTTTAGTTGTACTATTAAGTACAGCGTACATAAATGTGATGTATATATATATATATATATATATATATATATATATATATATATTTGCTGAGTTACAGAGTTGTAACTTTGATATATTAGATATCTTCAATTTCGTGCTTTTCAAAAATGTCTGAGAAAATATTGATGGCCTAAATAAAGACTTCGCTTCCTACCGAGTCAGTAGATTTTAACTTCCTCCTTTAAATGCAACACATTTCACTGAATACGATGCAGTGATAGTCTAGAGAAGGGATGAGTCTTATAAGTGATCTGGAAAAAAAAAAGTTTAGACCTCGTGAAAAGCCGATAGTTGCAGATAGAGAAACCTCCGTGCAAAATGTTACGTTGAAATACGAGTTGAAGCGTGACGAAAAGCTCGCAAAACTCGCTGTTTTTGATACCGAAACTGAAAAAAAAAAACTCCTCCATTACCACTCACTGGAAGTGACGCATGCCTACAACGCGCGGCACATCGGCATGACCTCCGAGATGCCCGCGGCGCCCTGAAGAATCATCAGATTTCAGGGCACCGAAATCACAGTCAGATTTCACAAGCGTGCAACTGGCTTAATTTTTTTTAATATTTTTTTTTCGTTGAACAGCTTGGCTAACGTTGGCTGAGGCACACGGTGTATAGCCACCGTACTACCAGGTGCACGGGTTGTCTGCTTAGGTTCTGTTTAGAGGCTGCTAATAAGAAAATTAGAGAATTACCAGTACTGTGGTTTTGCCAAGATTGCTTCAGCAGCAGGTACTATACTCATATATGTAACCAATTTAGTCAAAGGGAAATTTCAATGTCGTTGGCCTGTAACAGTGGGCCGTAGCACATGTACAGGCCACAGAAGACTAACAATCATGAAGACAGCTGCGTCATGAGGCCTGTCTGAAACTGCTTAGATTCAATTTCCTCTTTAATAAGTATACAACGTGCCTTATAATATATTCCGTCCGCTTTGGAAGATATATTTAGGTAAGACTCTTCGAATGGATTTTTACTGACGTCGTGACACTTCCATAACACCGACAAAACAGCCTGAAGGGGTTGTGTTTTATAATCACTTTCATTTTCCACTCTTCTTTTTTTCCCCTCGACATTGGCTCGCATGAAGCCGTGCCCCTGCTATCCTCAGGATCATCCACTGCGCGAGACGGATGCTGAGAAGAAAAAAAACAAATGACAATCGAGCGAAAATATTTCTTACGAAACTTGACTCGCGAGTTCGCATTTTGTAACAATTCTTTCCTTTCCATTTTTATTATATTTTCCTCCACCGCGTTGATTGGCCGATTATGGCGTACGTAGGCGAAGACGTAGCGGCGGTGTGCGTGCGCCAGTGACGGGAAGTGAAAACATTGCATACAAAAAATGATCTTTACGAAATCGGGCCCGGGGCTTCCTAAATATTCGTTTCTCTGTTTATTCTTTTCGCCTTCCGCCGGGATCGGCCAGTCAGTGCGACGTAGGAAAAGAAAATGAAATAGAAAGGAAAGAATCTTTACAAAATTAGGCTGCCGGCTGCTGGAGATGGAAGGTGACCTTATATATACGGTGAGAAATCGCATTAAACCCGACTGTTACGGCGCCCTCCCCGGTTCGCAACAATCGAATTTCACCCGAAAACAACGGGTTTTAATTATGGCATACGGCGCGTCTTGCGTTTTGTTCGGAGCGCGCAGAAGCGTCGCCTCTGCGTTGAGAATCGGCACACTGTATTGCATGCCGGCTTCTTTTTGGCTGCCTAACGAAAGTCTGTCACTTGCGTCGCTGGCGCGCGCTCGAGCTGTTGAGGCGAGACGAGAAGCCCTGTAATTTGGAGCTCGATGTCGTCCGGTGTGGCTGAACGCTCGCTCCGCATAGTGTGAAGTCGAAATGCTTCGCTGCAATCTGCGAAGGAGATATCAACGGAGGCACAGTACCTCGGCAAATGAGCACGCGGTGCGTCGGGATCGCGTTTCGATTCGTCTCAGATAACTTCGGCGAGGAGAGAGATAAGAAAAAAAGAAATGGTTTAGTCTTGTGGAAATAGCGAACAACTGTTCACCATCATGTATTAAAAATTATGGGGTTTTACGTGCCAAACCACAATCTGATTATGAGGCATGCCGTACTGTAGAATAATTTGGACTCCCTGGGGTTCTTTAGCGTGCACCTAAATCTAAGTACGCGGGTGTTTTCGCATTTCGCTCCCATCGAAATGCGGCCGCCCTGGCCGGGGTTCGATCACGCGACCTCGTGCTTAGCAGCCCAGCACCTTATAGCCACTAAGCAACCACGGCGATTGATATCATGTATTAAAAAAATAAAGAATAGTTCCAAGTAAAATACCAAGACCTGTGTAATACGCAGAACTAAGCCGACAAAATTATTCCTTGGCCATTTGAATTGGCCTATCCGTTCTGACATAAGGGGTGTTCGAAGTTGTGTTTTCGGTAAATGTAATGCCTCGGTCACAAAACGCCGTTTTACATTTCGTTCTGCAGGTAAGTGGCGTGACGCCATCGTCTTTTTTTTTATTATTATTGATATGATATAAGGAGATGTTGACGCACAAATAAGGCGCCGGCTACTCCTTAGCTCTTGAATGGGTCTAACCTACAACATACGCGGTTCAAGATTACATGTCAAACAACCTTCTTATACAAGCACCAGAACATAAACAAAATTCGCCATCGCCTTATACTTTACATAACCTCACGTGGAGTTAACTTTATTATGAGTTCCTGCCTTCCCTGGCCAAAGCCACGTACGTCACAAATGGCGACGTGTCAGGCAGCGGACCGGCGCAGGTCCCCATGCCTGTGCTCCTGTAGATGAAGAAGCGTACAGTTCTCCCATCTTTTTTTTTTCATGTTTTTTTTTTTTTAAGTATTGCGGGAATGTTGACCGGCACCACGGTCAGCGCCGTGTCACAGAACACATGTCCGATAGTAACGAGGGTATCGGCGCATGCGTGGAGCGTCTTCCTGTCCGAACATTATCTGCTTACAGTCGTTAGTAACCATGCCACTACTGCAAGAAAACAGGGCACATCGCTAAATCTTGTCGCTTCTTTAAAGGGCCAAATTCGAGTGAAAAAGGAAGAAGAAAAAAAAGAAATGAGCGCCAAAGCAAGGGAATGCAAGCAGACCGCTTAGAAGCTCGTTCAAGGCTCGAAGCATACACATTCGTAGAATAAAAGTGTGTTATACTGTATATCAGAGGTCATTGAGCGCTTTGATATTCCGGGCTGCATTCAAGATCCAGTGCACATATATACCTGAACAAATACGCGCAACCTGTCTTTGAAGAGCATATATAGCAGCATAGTTCGGCGTTCGAGACAATGTGGTAGCAAAGGCAGACAAGCTGATATAACAAGGAGTGTGGTAACTAGTACAGTTTTTCACTTGAGCAATATTCATTGTGGTCGTAAGGTAGCTAAACGGATGCATACGCCTTTGCAGTTATTATCGTAGCATAGTGAACAATGCCGTTCAAAGCAACGTCTATGTTTTGCCCACGACCGACGATATGCTTTAAAGGTCAAGATTAAGCAAAATTTTCAAAAGGCTGCCCCTGGATCAAGCGTATCAACAGCTCGTTGTGGATGACGCATCAGCAGAAGTCGTCACTGTGAACACGATGAACGGCCTGTTTAAAGTGCACAAGCTTCACTTAATACATTTCTGTCGCGCCCTGGTTGTTTCAGCGCACCGTTGGCGAACTACCGGCACGCATCCCTGGAATGAAATTCTACCTCGATGATATTCTCATACCTGGAAACAGGCAAGAACCGCACGCAGAAAAGGGTTAGACGTACTGTTGGCTCGTCATTAGAGCGCATGTTTGCGTGTGAACAAATAAAAAATGCTGATTCTGTTAGACAAGCCTTCGATCTGATTGACGCCACAGGGATTTATTCTTGCATCAACACGGCAGAAGCAATTCTCAAGGCAGCGACGCCGTTGTCAAATTAAGAATTGTAATCATTTATGGGGCTAATTAATTTCTACAACTGTTTCCTAAGGGGAAAAACAGAACCGACGGAACCACTCCATCGCTTCATAGACAAAGAGGATGGTCATGGAATAGCCTACACGATCAAGTATTGAGTGCTCTCAAAAGCCTGTTAACGTCAGAAAGTCCTGGTCTCGTATGATCCGCAGCGACCAATCCTGCTGCCGTAAGATGCATCACCTGTTGGAATTGGAGCTTTGCTGGTACAAAGGGAACCGGAAGGCCCCGAACGCTCCATAGCATACACATCTAAGACACTGGGACTAAGTGAATGGAAGTATGCTGAGATTGACAAGGAGGACTTGACAATCGTGTATGGCTTAATGAATATTCCAACAGGACTTGGAAGGGCGTTCTTTCATTATTACCACTAGTCACCAACCACTGCTGGGATTGTTTAACAGACAGAAGTATATACTAGAAACCGTGTCACCCAGAACGCTACGTTGGATGCTGCTGCTGGCCGCCTACGACTACACTCTGGAGTGTTGGCAAAAGCTATGCAGCAGCAGAGCTGACGCGCTAAGCAGTCTTCCAGTGCTTGGACTCGAGGACGAGGCGCAATCACCAGTCGACGCTTTGCTGCTCGAAGTAATGGAGCCCTCCCGCTACAAGTTACTGATATCGCGGAGCTTGCGAAGGACCATGTATGCCCATGTGAAAGATTAGACTCTCTTCGGTTGGCCATCGACGAAAGTAGACAACACGTTTGCTTCTTACGAGGTGAGGAACACAGAATTGTGGATATCGCGATTGCATTCTTTGGGCATATAGAAGTATATAGCATCAAAAGGTATGTACTTAGTTTGTTGCACGCAAATGTTCCTTGTGCGTCGTGGCCAACTGAGGATCTCGCTCAGTACGAGCAACAAACATAATCGCAAACTCGATAATGAGTGAACACTCGACCACCAGCTTCACAGTTCGCGTTCGGTGCCGGATATGGAAAAATAGCTCGAGTAGGCGACCCACCGACCAGTTTGATGATACTGCCCCACACGTTTAGATGACGTCGTTTATACATAAAAGCGATTCGTCAATGTGTCCATGTCCCCCTAGGTGATCATTATATTACTGTTTCAGCAATTGACAGTACCAGTACAATGGGCGCATGTTATGTTATGAAGGAAAACCCCATCCAAAAATAAGTACTCGCGGCTTTTGGGGTGTCTGTGCGTTAGGCAAGCGCATGCAGCTCAGTCGATCGCTGTAGCCACACGCTCGTTTTTCCGTGAAACCATTTGAAGCGCACCGGTGTACGCACGCAAACCTATTGTGTAATTGTGAATTCCGCTGGCGCACGTTTTCTTCCGTCGCGGCGGGGAATTTGTTTTTCACCCGTCGATGCGAAGCAGGTTTCCGCTCTCCATTGTAGATTCGGATCAGCTCGCTTCGCGGTGCATTGCTCCTGTTTGTAATACGCGCCGCGAAGCAAGCGGCTCAGATTCAACCGGAAGTTCAGGGAGTGCACTTCCGGGTGTTAAAGGGAGGAGTGCGTCTGCTTTTAGCGCCTTTTTGAACTCGTCGGCGTGTAAAATTTCGCATACTAACTGCGTTTGTTGCAGCTTCGGTCTTTATATAGCTCATTAGTGTTGTATTCCGCACCAATGCAAAATGGCGTGAAAGAAGAAGACAGCGGGCGAAGGCGAGCCCGAAACTACTGTCGTAACGACGAAACAACAAAGAGAGCTTTTATTTCCGGTCATGGCCTTAGATAACCTACGCCCGTCGCGCACAAGGTTGACTAGCCCAGATCTGGGAGAGGTTGCCAACCCGCAACCTGAAAAGGCGAAACACATGCAAACACATCATCCCCTTCGCAAAAAAAAAAAATGAAGTCACAAATAGAAGTCCCGGAACCGTGACGGAAGACGTCGGTCGCTAGTCGAGGGTCCTCTTGACGTCACCACTGAGGGACTGTTAGGGGGTTGACACGAACTTGAAGAATGATGCGGTGATCTCGGAGGCGTGGTTGCCTGCAGAGGCAGTTGCGAGTCGTCCGCACCACACGGGTCGGGGTCTTCTTTGTGGGCAGGACGCTCGGCGACTGCTGGTTCCTCGCGGTCTTACACTGCTCTGGAACAGACACCAACTTCGACGCATTCCATGTACGCCCATCCTCCAAGCGGAAAGAGCTTGGACCTAGCTGCTTGACTTTTCGTCGGGGCTTGGAGTAGGATAGTCCCGCCTTTCCCGTAGCTGCTTGGGTACGAACTCTCACATAATCTGCTTCCCGGAACTTCGGAGCCTTCGCCGCTCGCCTCTCGTCTGTGTAAGTCTTCATTGACATCTGGGGCGCGATCTTGTACGCGTTCCAAAATGGAACGGAGGTGGTCCGTTCCATCGAGCCGCACACGATTGGTCAATTTGAACCGTGAGCCGCACATGATTGGTCAGTTTGAACCGTGACGATCAAATTGAGCAATCGTGTGCGGCTCGATGGAACGGACCGCCTCCGTTCCATTTTGGAACGCGTACAAGATAGCGCCCCTGCTTTGCTTGGGCCGCGATTTTGTAGCGAGGAATTATGACTTTTTCTACTCTATAGTCTTATCATCCACCGCTCACGGCCGGCTGATCCCGTTGATAACGCGAGCGGACCGTCGCTCCGACCACTGACAAAGCGCGATAAGCGCGAAAAGGCATTATTGCCGGAAAGGCATCGCTACAAAATACCGGCCCTGAACATCCCATCCTCGTCGCCATTTATGTTGTATTCCGCACCAATGCAAAATGGCGCGAAAGAAGACACCGGGCGAAGGCGAGCCCGAAACTACTGTCGTAACGACGAAACACCAAAGAGAGCTTTTATTTCCGGTCAGGGCCTTATATAACCTACGCCCGTCGCGCACAAGTTTGACTACCCCAGATCTATCGTGGAGAGGCTGCCAACCCGCAACCTGAAAATGCTAAACACATGTAAACACAACAATTAGGGCACCACACATAGCGGCTGAGTCATCAGCAGTTCTGGTCTGTCAATTTGATGCTTTGGTAGCAATGAAAATGTAGTCTCGGCTGAGTTGATAGCAACTCTTGGCGATGAGATCGTCGTTTTCCGCTGACAGATCTCTATTTGCGAAATGCAAAATAATGAGCGCACGCTGAAGGTTGTACACGTCACTTCCATGCAGTTATAACAGTGCAGTTCTCTACAAGGTTTTATTGCTGGCTTTCTTCTTTTAAAACACGCAGCTGCGTGTTCTGCGATGTAGAAAGCGGAAAAAATCGATGATATGGAAAAGCAGACGTGCAAACACGGACACAAGTAGAACGAAAAGGACAACGTGCACAAACGCCGACCGTCAACTGTAAGTTCGCACGGTATATATAGCTGAAAAACAAGAAAGACACAGGCCCGTATTTACAAATGGAACTTACCCTTAACTTATGAATTAAATAGCCGGTCGATGCTTAACGCGTTTCATAGACTAATCTTGTACTTAAGTCCGTTAATATCCGACACTTGAGTGCCGGACAGTAAAGTACAGTCATTGGCAGCCTTAAGTGCGACTTTCGCTACTCTCGCCTAGCAAGCAAGATGGCCGACTGCTACGGCAATCTTAAGTGCTCCTTAAGGATACTTAAGGCACCCTAAATGTTCCAGGAGCACGGCACGTTCTTTTTCGGAAAAGTTTGTTTTCTCTTTTTTTTTTTTTTTTTCATCGTCCGCGTGGGTTGAAAACACACAACACACACTCTACGCACAAGCACCGCACGTTTTCAGCAACAAAACCAAAAAAAGCCGGGACGGCGACACACAGAACCGCAGTAGCTGCGAGAACCAATGTGAGCTTGTGGCCAGACGAGTTTGAGTAAAGCGCTAAAACCAAATAGTTCTTTGCATTTTACTCAGTAGAATGCGAGTGCAAGCACTGCAACATTTATATCCGCATTACTTCGCAGCAAAAATGTTTTTTTTTTTTTTTTTGCGATTGAACCGATCGTACACGTAAATTGTTTACGTATCCTCGACACCACACGACATACACGACGCTGGCCGTGGCGGCCGCGTTCCGATGGGACTGGAATGCAAAAACGCTTTTGTACCGTGTTTTGTATGCCCGTTAGAGAAGCTTAGGTGGCCGAGGTTAATGCGAAGCACTCTACTATACAGCCTCCTAGAGTTACTGTATATGCTCCCTACGTAGCATATACAGTAACTCTACAGCCTCCCTCATAAGCCAGTGCGCAGTTCCTGGGCGTTAAATCCGACAATTTTTTTTAAACGATTCCTCGATAAAGACTGTTAGCCAGCGAGCCAAGAAAATGTGTAGAAAATTTTCAACCAAAGTGCCACTGTTGGCGCAGTGCAAGGCGCAGTGCAAGTTTGCCACCTGTAACAAATCCACCCGCGAGCACTCTCAACGAGCCTTATGTTAGGATTGCTGGCGAAACAAAGCGAAGTTTTCTCTCGCTTGTAGGAAGGGTTACAGCCTGTAGGCAGTCTGCTATATAGCGCTATACACACGAAATAAGGTATTCGCGCACTGGGCTCGTTGCTGTGCTTTATGAATGGCGCTCAAGCAGGACCGTACGCCAATGTTGCACGGATATACGTATAGGGTAATGGCGTTATTGAGGCACCATATCTCAACACTTCCAGCTTCATTTGTCGTTGATACCTAGCTGAACGCGTACGGAGCTCACTTCCAAGCCGCGGTCATATCGCACTTGGCGTTTCTAGCCCGTGAAACTGCAGTTCGAACATGCTGGAAGATAGCTTGGTGTTGTGTGTTAGTGTGCCCGCTATGTTGGGAAACTTAAGCGCTGCCGTAACGCCAGTAACGCGTCAATGGTCGCGCCTTGCCAGCCCACACGGATTACGCCGACGACTGCATGCCTCCTCCATAGCTCCTATATAGTGCCGCTCACTCGAGCGTGGACGCAAACGAGCCTGGACACGCGACGTATACGGTGAAATAAGCCGGCCACAAATAGAACCACGAAGAGGGCAGCGATTGGCAGCGGTGGCCGGTACACGGGGTTATGCGTCCGCTGGAACGCCGTTCCACGCAGTGCCGCTTGCCTCATCGGCAACGGCCGCTGTCCCTTCATCTCGCACGCACGCTTGTCAAGTGTGTCAAACTGGACGCAAAGAAGAATCCCCTGCTGCGGCTCGTGGGCGGGCCCGACAAAGCGGGGTTGCGCGCGGCGATCACGTCGTTCTTTCCCGGTCGAGAGGTCCCAAACAGCGTTTTCCTGCTTACCGCCACTTGCACCACGGCGTGCCACCGTGCCACCGGCGTGCTTTGTTTATGTAACTCCCACTGCGTTGTTTGCCCAGAGCCGTCTCAAAGAGAGCGCCGGAAAAAGCATCGCCTCGCGAACTTGCAGTCGTCGCAAACACGCTGCCTCACGCTTATCGCTCCAGCTGGTCCATTCCTCCGTAGGCGCCTAACGGACGACCCTCCATTGGGTTAGCGATCCCATCGCGGAGCAAACACGTGTCCGTATGCGACGCGTGCGTTCAGCGGGAAAGCAGAAAGCGTAGCCTACACCCGGTCTTGTGCGATCGTGTTACTAATGTATCCCAATCATTTGCGATGTTTTTTTTTTATTGGCGCACAAAGGGCTTCCCAGTGCTTCCTGTTTATCTCTGCCTTCTATTTTAATGAGCACGTCCCTTTAAAGGCGTACGCGGTCTGCCCAGCGTACGTGTGTCGAATGTGTTGCTCACAGAAGTGATTTGTACCCGGTCATCAGTTCTCGCGCAGCACACTTGCAGGAGGAAATCACCACGGCCTTGAGCAAGAGTGGCCTGTATTGATGGTGCGCCTGACTTCCCCCAGTGTGGCGCGAGACGTGTCGGAAAGGTAGACACGAATACTACTTCCCACCACGCTGCTGCATTCGCGTTGTTGTTGTTTTGAGGAAACAACAACAACAACACTAATGCAGCAGCGTGGTGGGAAGTAGCGAGGAGGATCAGCGAAAAGTGGGGGCTTCTTGAATGAAGGCCCGCTGCAGCAGCTCACTGGCTGTTGTGTTCTTATGCTGAATGCAAGGTCGCGGAATGAATTCCCGACCGCTGCTGCCGTTTTCCGGGGAAGGCAGAGTGCAGAAACGCTAGTATACATGCAGGTTAAAGAAACTCGTGTGTTCGAAATTAATCCGCAGTTCTTTACTGTTGCGTCTCTACTAAAGCCTCATCAACTGCCAGTTATAAAGTGAATTACCCACCCAGTAGGCCATGAGCTATTTGAAACCATTGACCTCAGAAGAGCATTAGTGCGCCTAATTTAAAAAATAAACCTAATTTTGTTCTTGATTATAGACAGTATATGACTGAAAGAAAGTAGAACAGAAAACACGACAGCTACGTGGACCCAACGCACAACTTCTGCTCAGTGTTCTTACAGTTGAGCCATTTCTGACGGCTGCCACCTAGCTGCGCTAATTTCTCAGCTATTATGGTATGGTAAAATGTTTAACGCGCCATATTTGGCGGTATGGTGGAGCCTAATATGACACACCAGAATGTCAAACACTTCGGTTCGCAAACAAAATAAAAATGGCCTATGCAGTAAAATAGAGAATGCATCCATGTTTTCAATTAATTCGGCGAACCTCAAATGCCAGCCGGTGAAAGCGGGTCTGAAGTTCCCTACAGGTACTCCACATTTACTGGCACTCAGCACTCACGGTACGCGTGTTACTAACCTGAAGGGACAGTGAATGCCGTAAACAATATGGTGTCTTACCATGTGGAGAAGCTCGCGTGCACAATTTAGCCGCTTTGATTCGCTGATTCGCGACCACCCTGTTGAGCGTTGTTATGTGAAATGGTACCACGTTTATTTAGGCGATGTTAGCTTGCTTGTATGGAAAATGGAAAAGTTGAGAGGCTTCATGTGGCGTAATGGTGGTGGCCGGAGAATGGAGCATATTACGTGTAAACTTTAAACCTACTAGTATTTTTCAAAACATAAGACGTCATACTGCAAACAAAACGCATCGTTTTTTTTTTTTTTTTTTTTTTGTGAAAGAGCTTCTCCGCCTAGCAAAATGACACTCTCCTATAACAAATTATGCACCATGAAGAAGCTTACTTGCAGCAACCTAAATGTCACCAATTAGCGCCCATTGAATGTAGATCTTTGTTTGGTGATTACATTTAGTGTTTTTAGGGCGCAAGGACAACTTGGCTATACAGTTTCCCTCACAAAAAAAATATCCCGCCGCTCTAGACTCGGCGCTCTAAGCCAATTTTTGTTTAAGGCAACAAGGGAAAAATTTTCATTGGCGCAATGAAACAACGTTCAGTGTGCTTACTTTTCCGAGAGAGTTAGAACTTGTAATGCAGCACCTCTGTAAAATAAGTAACGTATGTTTAAGCGCAGTGAGTTATATAACGTATAAGATATAGTCAATGGAGAAGTCGTTACGCTCGTCAGTACGACGGTGCGCGAAGCAGGGGCCGCGTTGTAGTAAATACAAACTGACGTAATGGTTCAGCGTTGTAGGAGCGTCCAAGATGGTCGCGTTTATCGTGCCACTCAGTCATTTCGGCACCCGTCATCATCGTCATGAAAAAATTACCTTTGAACATAGCTTACAAACTGATGGAGTTGGTGGTTTGTTCATCAAGTTCGGTCGGCACTCTGTCGTAAACAATGCTTTACGGTCGCGCTAACGATGCCTGCAAGCGTGATGAACAATGAAACTTCATGAACGCATACCCCTTAAGCGAACCCGCAACCATCATCTTAGTTCAATCAATAAAAAGTGGCCCTGAGTATGACCATTTGACTCAGAAATGGTCTATGCTGAGCTACAGGACCGTTTCCTTTTTCCTACCTTTTATTTTCTATTTCTTCGAGCCGGCTCCTCTATGTAATCGTCGTACGGACAGGCAACGTTTTTCTTTTTCGCTTCATTGCTTAACAACCAAACATATACCGCTGCCTGCCGGAGAAAACTTGGTAGGCCTGTGAAGAAACGAGAGGGGAGGGTATTTAAGAAATAAGAAAAATAGTGTAGGCCATGGGTTACCCAGCACCTCCACCAAATGTAGAGAGGCGTTCTGGTTTAATTAATGAAGCCCTCAGGGAGTAGAGCACCGCAGCGAGAGGTTCCACAGCTCAGGCAAAACGGGCATAATGCTTCGACCAACTCGTCGTCGTTGTCTTTCTCGAAGCAGTGCATACTGCTCGTTCTTCTCCGTGCAGTACAACTGTCACACCTCAAGTGAAGTGAAAAAAAAAAATCTTTTTTTTTTCGGGTCGACGATTTTTGAATGCGACTTACGCCAGATGGACTTGTGCAAGCTTTCGTCAGTCTGTTTCCGATGAGGCGCTTGTTTCGGCTAATTCGGCAATTTCAGGCAGTGGATTGTAACTTGGTCCACGTGGCAAAAAACGTTCATGTACAAAGCGATGTTCAACACAAAATATCTTGAAATTAAGCGTGGCCGGTGGAGCGCTGAAATGGATCGTGGAATTCTTAAGGGACGGGAAAATATTTTTGATGCGAAAGCATCAAATGGCCCGTTCAGCGAAAAAGCCGGCGTCTGTCGTCTGGACAAGCGAAAAACTGCAACTAAATTCCCATTGGCTGCGACGCCATGTCACGAGCGCGCCTCGACGGAGCAAAGCGGGCGGAAGGGAACACCTGCTGCCGCGTTAGCACTCCACGTGTTCTGTGAGGGGAGAGGGCATCGCGGCGACACGTCACCCTCGCTCTTGGAAGCCTGTGCATAGCCTCCTCGATAAACTAGGCTATGGCTATGTTATGTTATAACATATGTTACGTTGGCTATGTTATAGGCTATGGCTATGGCCATAGCCTATAAAGGCTATGGCCTGTGTTATCCGCGGGTTCAGTGTCCGCGTAAGCTCTCGCCTGCGTTCTAACATAAGGCCAAATGAAAACGCGCCAAGCCAACGCCTCCTAGACAGCAGGCCTGTGCACTCGGCTTTATGACGTCATGCTACTTGGAACGAAATTTCCATTGCCAATCCCGGCGTTACGAAAGCGGTGTCGTCAAAATCACCGCGGCTTACTCGGGAGCGTCCCCATTAGATTCTATGGCAATCTGGCAAGGTAGCGTGACGTCACGGATTGAAGAGCACCAGCCAAGCGTCTCAACGCACTCGTTTGCGCACGAGGAGTGCGTAACTCGAATCGGACATTAATGTTTTGGAAATTAATGCTTTCGCATTCACAAATCATAAGTGCTTAGGTGTCCTCGGCTTCTTTTTCTTTCTTTTTTTTTTAGGCATAGATGATGGTAAAAGTAAGAACCATCAAGTGCAGCGGTTCCACATGTGTACTAAGTTCATGCGGTGATGAAATCGCCGGCCTCGGCGGCCGCATTTTTATGGGGGCGTAATGGGGAAAATATGGAGGACGCTTAAGCTTCGCCTTCAAGAGTGGAACGCGATAGCATTCAAAGATCCTTGACTGTTTCTCGCACTTCCCGGCAACTGCAGCTTATGTAACCGTAATGTTTACCGGGAAACGCTGGCGGTGAACGCTATGCACGAAGGTGCGCTTTCTTGTAGAAACGCGGCCTCTTTCGTGGGCCGGCCTTCTTTTATTGTTTGCACCTTTAATATTTCAGCCTGAGAAGATTTAGCATAAAAGGCATGCGCTGTCGGTGTTTTGTTTCATGACAACTGTTTGTGGGCTGTCACTTTTAAAATTCCGAGGAATAACTTTGTAAAGAATGCGAGACAAAGTGTGAGCAACATTACTGGTAAAATATATTTGGAGGCCCTGTGTGGTTGGGGATGATTTTCTCGGGCGCGGGTGGCAATGCCGACGCCGACGCCGTATTTTCTGCGACACGGGGCCTTAAACGCTATCGCGTTAAAACGCCCGTGTACCATGCATTGAGTGCACGTGAAATTACTGCAAGGGGTCAAAATTAATCCGGAGTCCCCCACTACGGTGGTTCTCATAATCACGTTGTGATTATGGCACGTAAAGCCCCAGAATTTAATTAATTTTGACATTGCTATGGTTACGGTTTAGTTGCCCCATATCGTACCTGCTTTTTTTTTATTATTCTTATTACGCAAATGACATGAGCATATGAGACATCTGGCTTCAATGCTGAAGTGATTCAGCATACCATTCAACAGGGCTTATGCGTCATTTATGAGTTCGTAAAAAGCAGATGCATGAATATATCACACAGGAAAACAACTGTTCTTAATTTTACCAGAAACTTTTGCTTGTGCTAATCATTATCTTCTGCAGTAACATCAGCTCTAAAATTTGACTGTATATGCTGACGGCTGTGTATTGTACGAGGTAATGAAAGACCCAGATGACCATTTACGCCTTAATAAATCTTTTGAATGCTTCCATAAGTGGTGCGACGCTTGGGAAATGAAGATAAACGTAATTAAAATAGTAGCAATGTCTTTTACAACCAAATAATCTACGGCAGCTTTTGAATAATCTTCTATGGGTGTGTCACTCAGTAGAGTCCATGATTACAAATATCTGGGTGCGATTTTCACGTATGATATGCTGTGGTCCAAACACGCTGAATATATTTGCTGAAAAGCTAAAGCAAAAAACAAGCTGTTACACACGTAAAGCGTAAACATCAGCCCCTGTAGAAACTAAATTACTAATGTATAAAACATTGATCCGTCCCGTATTGGAATATGTTTCACCAGTTTGGAATCCCCACAAAAAAAAAACAATAATACTTTCAATTTAAATTTAAATTTTATTGCTATTTTTTACATGACTGAAAAATACAGAAGATATAGTTTAGATCCATATCCAGTGGCCAGTAAGGAGTCTAATTACATGTAGAAGCAGTCGAAAGAAAAAGCCGCCAGGTTCATTTGCCGACGCTATACGACCATGATTTCTCGCCGGCTTTATCTCTTCGCTCGCTAAAAGTACTTTGAAGCTACTATTTTGTTTTGTACATTCGCTGTGCCACCTTTCCGACAGTAGCTGCTATACAGGTTTGCTAACCAGTCCATAAGCCCCAAGTCACCATGCTGCTAACATTAGGCCTTCTAATGCAAAGCTTTCGTAGCATTACTCCCGCGCTTTAGTGTCTGTTTCTCTTAACCTCTATTGACTGCACAAGTGCACACTCACGTCATATAGTCTTGTATCGGCTTATATAGCGCCTGATTTGGCCCACACGTCCTGCACGCTTTCCACGCCCTTAACTCTCATGAATGTAAAATCAGTCCCGGTCGACTGTGGCGTTTGGATACAAGTTGTGTGCTACTTGTGTTCTTAGTTTGCTCACGTAATTTATGACGCTTGCGCATAGTATACAAGCGATCTAAAAGCGTGAAAATTGTCATCACCGAGTCTTTCGGCAGTAGCAAGAGCAGTTGCGTTTCGCAAATAACTTGTCGAGTCCCGTTATTTCGACCCTCATGGGATTGCAAGGTATGGTCGAATTATGCAAAAGGTCGAATTTTTACTGATCGAAGTGGTCTGTAATTTCTTTTTGCTTCCTGTTTAAGCGTGACTCAACCACCATGTGGCGAATAGCACCGACGTGTTTAAACGCTGCCTCAGTGTTGGTGTCACGTTGCTGACGTTTCGACGTTGGTGAGTGGCCCAACAGTGTCGTCGGCTACGGCAAAATCTTCAAGATACAAAAGCAGTAGCGCGGTATCCTGAATTGATTATGGTCTCAAGGTTTTAGTTACCGCTACACGCGTGATGGGGGTGCTGATACGGGTCCGTGGGGGTCGAATTAACGGAAGAAGCATGCTTTTGTGTTCGAACTAATGAGTTTTTCTTTCATAGCTATACATTGTTTCTCGCCGAAACATTTAAGTGTGTTTGATATAAGCGAAAGTCGAAATAACCGAGGTCCAATTTATGGTAGTCGACTCTGAACTACTGACCAAACCGAAAGAGGCAATTGATATCATCAGACGCATGTAAAAGAGACTAGAGAAGACCCTTTCTCTCAGTTGTGAAGGGCGCCTCGAAAGATTCAGGCAGCTGCTGAACAAGAATAAAAAAAGAAACGACCCAAAACCATGGACACAAAGTAATCTGTAAATAAAGAGACCTGCACATTTGACATACCATGCACTGGGTTTCAATTCACCGTTCTCCAAAACTAAGAAAGCTTCGCTTGCATGGACAGACATCAGAGATGTGTTATGCCCAGTTGTTTTTTTTTTTTTTTTTTTTTTTTCACTGACGTTATTCAACACAGCTTTGACCTGCGCACAGTTGAACATCGGAGCCTTAGTACCGGTAACATTCGCTCACTGCCTTTATCCCATTTTTCAGAATCAATTGGAGACGTTTAATGCCGTTATAGCGCATGTTCTTACACTGTTTCTTCTCATACTTTTGACGAAAGATGAAAATTTCGTCGTATACTTTTCTACAGTACCTCCCAATTTGTACTGCACTTAGTGAATATCTCTCATTTACTGTTCTGCACATTATAGCATGCACGTTACGACGACATTTATTGCGATGGCAATTATATGGACACTCTAAGCGAATTTTCGGCGTCGGCGTCGGCATGGTGGTCCGTATGGATGCTTCGGTATGCTAGGATAAATGCTGCATTATTCAAATGCCAAAGTTGCTCTGACCAGGTTTGATGGTCCTGACTGAATTCTTCATCGGAACGTTTGATAATTGCAGCCGGTTAAGAACAGTCATGATTCATTCACAGCGTATGCCTTTTATCGTAAATCTTCTTAGGCAAATATTGCAAAACATTCTAAAAGCGATATAATTTCACTGGCGCCGGCACCAGTGCTCTTTTGCGGGCAGCGCAGAGAATCTTGCGCGATGCCATTACACAGAACCTACACGGCGTGCTTATAAGCTTTCAAAGGTGCCACAAATTTTGGCTCTCCAACTCATCGTGCCGACAGAAATTGGCACACTACAATTCACTGAATAAGCCGGACGTCGTTACCCGATTGAGTTCAATAGCAATAATGCAAACGCGGGAGGCGCATTCACACCGTCGTCGTCGCCACCGCCGGCGTTGTAGTGCTGTCCCGCTCACGACACATGCGCTGATTGCGCGCGGAGGATTACAGTGTCTCCTGACATGCATAGTGCGTTTCACTGCAAAAAACGACGAAGTGCACCGTCAACTCAGCCCTCAATCGCCTCGGTGGCGGAGTAAGTGCTGCGTTCTGCCTCCTGCTGCAGGGATGAGCGCGTGCACAACGTAAGCGCACTAGCGTTTCCGCGGAGCTGATGTCTGTATGCTCCGGCCTCAACAGCAAATGTCAAGCTAGCGTTATGTAATATTTCGCTGCGCGCTGACTAATGCCGACGGTTTCCCGTCGGCCTCATCTCGCACAGCGTCGAGGTCCGACGCCCGCACCTCCCCTGGCGGCGCTCATGACGCCAGCATTCTGAAACGCCTGCTCGCCAGGGCTCTGTTCCTTCTGCTCAGCAAGTGTGGTCTTGCGTGCTGCGTCGCGCCAATACGTAGCCTCCGCGTATGATTAAAACCATCGTTAGAACACCGTCTGAGGAGTTCAAGCGCAACTCTAAGCCTTGCTCTCGCTGTTAGTGCTTTGCTCTTCGGGCGAAAGTGCCAATAATCTTTATCATGTTCGCGGCATATCTATTCAAATGTTGCCCGTATTGTTTTCTCCACGCCTACTGTACTGAACTGCATGGTGTATATATAAATACATAAAATAATATATGCGTCGAAAAATTCCGTATAGTACTAAATTTAGCGGAATATATGAGTTTGCGTCTATTGCAGCTCTATTTTAGCAACACCTCGGAAATGGAGAAAAACTAGACACACAATACTTCTGTTCTAAAGAAATTCTACAATAGAGCAAAGGAGATTAATGCTGTAGCTTGTTGCGGCAGCACGAGTTTCGGGCCGTGTCCTTTACAGGCGGCTGTCATATGCTGCACTATACCAGGTGCTTTTTTTTTTTATTTGTGTATGTGTGTGCTTTTTTTTTTAGCTGCGCCAAATATTTAAAAATTGCCTGTGGCAAATAGCACAAGTCTAACGCCCTTGAGCTAAATTACACGATGAGATGGTCACTACTCCTAGAAATCAAAATATCTAATCGAATAATTCACAAAATTACAATAAATAACTTTCAAATTAATTACTTAACGGAACATATTTCAATCTACGAAACATAGCCGGTGAGTTCGCAAGGTATCCACTTGCAGCGAATTCTCAGGACTACGCCAATTTCGAGATATTATCAAAGTGTCAGCGAAATGCATTGGCGTTCCAATTACTTTTGTGCTTCAATGCACAAAACAGTGTTTCTGGAACAACAGTGCATTTTTATCGCAAGCGTTTTTATAAAAAAGTAAGTGGAACAGCAGTGCATTTTTATCGCAAGTCTGACGGCGCGTATCTCGAATTCGGTGCTATCTTGAGAAATCGTTGCAAGTCGATATGCCTTGCAAATTTACCAGCTACAATTCGTAATTCGTAATTGTAATTAGGCCTTTGTTTGTAACAGTGGCTAAATTCAGGTTACCAAGCGCGCATTTGGGTCCCCACCATGCTTAAAGACAGGGGCTCGTATTCACAAAACGATACTACGCTAGAATTCTTCCTAATAGAAAATTTCAGCAATCCCGATGCTGAACAAATTATTAGCAAAGGCGACCGGCCACTGGCAGATGACATTTAAGAAGTTGAAGCTTTGTGAATTTGACGCGGCTACGGAACGATTGCACGCATCATTCACTCCTCTTAACTATAAAAAATAGATGTCCCGATTTTTCCTCCTTTTTTTTTCTGCTGTTTACGTTTCAGTTTGTGTGGTCGGTACACTGTATAGCTGCTGTAAACGAGGTCCTATACCCGTTCAATCCAAAGGCTAGTCGACGCAAGTGCTGTCGCTGCGCTTGCGGTCCGTTATGGAAGCACTACCATCACGCGATAGTTGTTCGTCCTTGAGAATGTGTTCCGCCGGCCTCTCCGCTGTCATAAGCGCTGCCGCCAAGAAGCCGCGCGCTATACAAAGCCAGCCGCCACGGGCTTACCCGACAGAAAGCGGAAGCCGAGAGCGAATGATTTCACGCGGGCCTTCTTTCTTTGTACGTGAGGCGGGGAGCACGGTCGCAGTAGGCGCGAGTGGTCTGCGGGAATCCCGCCCAGCCAACAGTGGTGCCAGTCACCGGAGGAAGGAGCCCTCGTCGAACGGGCGCCACACGTGTGTGTACACGACGGGGCGCTTTCGCAACGTCGCCACAACTCGCTACATTTCTGCCGCGGGGAGAGACCGCTAAGTGCTGGGCCGCTCCTTTTGCGACGATGACGACGCTAAATAATAATGTTAGTCACCGCAGCGGTGGTTGACACGCGGGGAAGACGAACGCAATGGCCTACGGGAGACGAGCCAACGGCGATCACCTGAGGGCTCACGTGTGCAATCAGCTGAAGGAGGGGGGCCTGCGTTGCGTCCGCGTCTGGCGACGTCGCAATGCTGTGACTGCCTGACGCACCTTACATCAATAGAACAACGGTCGACCGACTGAATGCTATATTGACAGCACGATGGCTGTCATGTCTCTGAAGAAGGTGAATGACCACCACAGTGGAAGAGCGTTCCATATAGTTTAGGACGTCTGGAATGACTATACCGTGCACTGAAATGGATTGTGAAATTCGACCAGCGGCGAACTGCCTTTCCACTGGGTTTATCCGGGCAAAATGTCGCTCAAGAACGTCGCGTAATGATAGCAGACTACGAAAAAATTCGACGGTAATTATGTGCCCATTTATCAGAATCTATTTATTCTCGAACAAGATCCCCATCTCTCGGGATCCTGTGTCGCCTGAAGTTACCTTTAATCTACGGTCGTGGTGCGCAGAGAATATATGCAAATATCGTATAGGTAAGAGAGGCTTTGAGAGTCACTATTGGTCAACATTCACGTTGACGTCATGTCAACTGGGAGCCTGTTTAGTTTTCACAACCTCTAGCGTGTGCGGTTCTATAGTAACAAAATCGTGTTTATAACAAATTACCGGTTATTTGTTTAGAATTTATTTGACAAATGGCGCCATCAACGCATAAGACATAAATAAAAAAAAATCCCCGCATATTCACGAAGTGAATGATGATGAGTGGGCGAAGCACCGGGGGATCATTCGGGTAACCGTGAATCCCCCCACGCCGGCAAGCGGACCCAGATGCGGCGAGAGCGCGGGAAGCGGCGGCAAAACACCGGAAGCGTTCTCTATCTGAGGTTGGTGGCGCCGATGCTCGGTTCAAGCGCGAGCTTCGCGAGCCCTCAGCTCCAGGTCCGCTTGCCGGCGTTGCCGTACTGCTGTAGCTTTGCGAGCCCTCAGGTCCGGGTCCGCATGCCGGCGTTGCCGTGCTGCTGCAGCTTCGCGAACCCTCAGCTCCGGGTCCGCTTGCCGGCGTTGCCGTTTTGCTGCAGCTTCCCGCGCCCTAGACTCTGGGTCCGCTTGTTGTCTGCGTCGCCGTGCTGCAGCAGCTTTGCGAGCCCTCAACTTCCGCTTGCAGTTGAGCCGCCACTCTCGCCTTTTCATTCATAGCGGGCGCGCCGTTATCAGAAGCGACCGTTATCATCCATGGCTGAAGAGAGAAAGAGAGCGCGCGTCGGGAACGAATGCCCTTGTGCACCGCAGCGCCCCTAGTGGACTCCATGCAAACCAGAGCTACGGACGAGAGAGAAAGAGAGAGCGCGTCGGGAACGAGAGAGAGAGTGCGCGTCGGGAACGAACGCCCTTGTGCACCGCAGCGCCCCTAGCGGTCACCATGCAAACCAGAGCTACGGACGACGAGGGAGGGACAAGGCTCGGCCCTAAGGTGCTTCGCCCCTAAAACGCCGTACTTGCCCGAAACATATGATCTTACAGCAACAACTTCCGCTGACTATAGGATACAAATCAGAATTCAAATTTTTTTTGTGTGTTCCGCATTTAGGCGCCTGAAATGAAGGCGAACTTTGTCACCGACGTCGCGGTGCATTCGGTGGTTGCCGTTCGTTTTCTAGATGAGACCTCGATTCCAGCAGCTCATATAACCGCAATGTCGGATTCATTCGGTCTATATAGACGAAGCCACTGTTGTGTATTGAACTGGGTCAGCACACTTGAGCACGGTGGTTTAAAATGCGGTACCCTGTTTCCCCACTATTGCAGCTGTGCACTTGCAAAGGAAAATAACGTTTTAGTGTTCAGCAAGCTAACAGTTGTGAGGCAAAATTCTTTTGTAACTACACCCTACAGGCCAAGCTAGTGGAGTAGGCTGCTTGATTTAGTTGCACTTGTAAGCGTTTATCCTGTTTATATGTTTCTTTCTTCTCATTTTCTCGTTCTATAGGGGTACCCTATTACACGCGAAGGCGGAAAAGTGGTGACTAAGTTCGAGGAATCCGTGCCAATGGTGACTTACTTGGTCTGCTTCATCGTGTGTGATTTTGAGAGGGTGCAGACTACGGCCTCCGTGGACCAGATACCGGTAAGTGGCCAATTGTAATATACAGTCACAGATTCCACAGATGTTCGTGTAAAGACCGCATGCGCATTCTGCTTATTTTGGATAGCACAAATTATGCGCCACTCTCAGTTTACTGTCTAGTATGGTTCGGACGCCTAATTTTTTTAGTTCAAAATGAATGTGGGTTATTGTCATGGTTTTTGAAGGCTAAGGCTTGCAGTCCGTCCGCAGGATACATTATGTGATGTGGTGAGGGGAGAATGGCTGGTGGCCAGCCAGGTGTTCACATACGAGCAACAATTTTCTTCGTTGTTCTAGCAAGCTCCGCCTACGTTTCAGTGATGTTATTTTAATGGCATCAACATGGCGTAATTCGTTGCGACACAAGTAAGACCCATTTGCGGCCATAATTCCACACCAAGCAGCGCTTCTAGGAAAGGCTACCTTCACGGAGCTGCAGCAGGAATGCATCGCTGACAGATCAAAACGAAGAAGAAGAAATATATCCAACGGACAGGGCCCGTCTGGAGGTTGCGACGCAGACAGTGCCCACAACTGTTTCGTCCTTGAGGAGCACTACGATGTGCGCTTTACATCGAAGTGTCAGCAGCAAAAAAGTATTTGGACAGACGGCTGCTCAGGGGTCAACTTGCGGGATTTTTGCTGCCTCTTCTGGGTGCTTACGACAAATTTGTATTCAGTGCAACAAGCACCGAAAGGCTATTCGCCGATGTCTTTTCGTATTTTCTCCTTTATCGTAAGGTATGCTGCAAGGAACCCAGAGTACCAGTGCACGGAAGGTAGCTTAAAGTGTGAAAGAGGCTTTTTTGTGCCATCGCACGTCTTCTGCTGCTGCTGCAGCAAGCACTTTTATCGCTTGAAAGTGCATTCGTCATTGCTTACACAGGTCACGGTCTGTTAGACGTCTCTGCTAATCAACAAGTACTCATCTCGTGTGAATAGCACACAATGCTGATGGCCACTAAAATAAAAGTAAAACAAAATATATGTATGCAACTTGTATGAGACATAACCTCTTGTCCTTCCTTACGCATCTGTTCTGTTGCATGAATGTGGTTTAATGAAATGTCGCTTGGATCAAGGACTGCTTTCGAACCACACGACATGAAGTGCCATATGAAATTTGAATCCAAACTAGACAGAAATTGGCAGTAAGACGAAGGCTCGAAATGATGAACAGTGGTAGAGCAAGGAATATCGCTGGAGCGACATTCCTTGTTCTACAACTGCTCGTCATATATAATTTGAGCAATCCGCGATTCTGTATAATCGGAGCTTGACTTTGACGCTACCTGTTTCTTTGCAACGTTGTTTTGTGTGTTGATTTTCGTACAAATAAATAATTAAAATAAGCACGCGGAAGTTTTATTTGTATTGGACACTTCTGAGCGGTGTGCATGTATCTTTCTTTTGTATTGCAGTTCTCCGTGTACGCTGCTCCTAACCAGCTCAACAAAACTTACTACGCTCTCGACATCGGTTCAAGGATACTCAGTTTCTACGAGAAATACTTCGGTCTGAAGTACCCTCTGCCGAAGCAAGGTAAACAGCATTGTCAAACTAACTCGACAACGGAAATTTGGCGGATTCGGCTCATTAAAGTTACCCTTAAAGAATTCTGCAGCGGCAATCGTTAAATATTTGACGTGTTTAACGTGAAAAATTTTGTTTTTCGTACTGTTTCTGGTAAGACAAACGTATCTATTGACAGTTTAACCGCTTCGCCGACCTTTACACGCTACAGTGCAGTTAATTACCCGTTAGTGGCGGAACTGGTAACAGAGCTAATAGGCAACAGTGCAAATGGACCATTTATTCTCAAAGGCGCAATTTCTATAGAGTTTCACAAACTGTGCATTGCATGATTCAAGTGTAAAAGCGATGGACTTCCTTGACTGGATTTATTTATGTATAGCGTAGAGGAGAAGACTCTTCGCCGAGGGTCCAGCTTGGCGAGGTATTTTGTCCGGCTTGCACTTAATGCTAAACGTACTCTGAACGCAAGGTTGTCCTGTCGGTTTACAGCGTGTCACATAGTAGCTCGGCGTTCCATAGACGTCTACGCCCGGTTGGAACAGAAAAGATGCCCTGAAAGGCGATTACTTGAAGCGCGCGCGCACGCACACACGCACACACACACACACACACACACACACACACACACACACACACACACACACACACACACACACACACACACACACACACACACATACACACACACACACACACACACACACACACGCACGCACACGCACACGCACACGCACACGCACACACACACACACACACACACACACACACACACACACACACACACACACATTTATATACACACAGAGAGACGAGTCCCTTTGCGTGCGTGGAAAAACAATGCCAAGAAAGAACCAATGATCCTCTACTTCGTAAGAAAGATCAAAGCGCAGTAATTAATGCTGCGCATATTTTACGAGCGCTGTTTATAATCTTTGACTTATAAATATCTTCTCATTGTGATTACATAATGAGCGCCACGTAATTACATACAGTATTGTGCATACATATGCATGCGCTGTCTATACATAAGTGCATGCACAAAAATAAAAATGCATTTGCATGTTGTACTGTTTAGTCGTTATATTTCTCCAAGTTTTGCGCATAATTACAGGACAGGAAATGCACTGTTAGTCACGTTAATTGCCGCCTTGCCATTCCTGCAGACATGATCGCCATTCCGGACTTTGTGTCTGGTGCGATGGAGCATTGGGGCCTCATCACCTTCCGAGAAGTGAACCTCCTCTACGACCCAAAAAAGTCCAGTCCACGGAATAAACAGCGAGTGGCAGCTGTCATAGCTCACGAGCTCGCACATCAGGTACGCCACACGCACCGCTGCCTCTTCACTAGTTCTTATGCACTGTAGCCATGCCCATGCTGCCATGAGGCGTCGCTTATCCACACTTATCCGTATGCAGCACATGAGATTTGTTCTGTTTCTTTGCTTTTCCATAACTAAACGTCACGATATGATTCAGTAAACACATCAGCTCTTTATGTTTCTGCCATGATGGCAAGAATGAGATATCTTTAACAGGGATAAAACAGAATTAAATAATGTTAGCTTTGCGAGCACCAAAACCAGCCGTCCTTGGCATGGACTCCAGACATTTCACCGTCTCGTGCGACCAGCATGACCGTTTACAGCTATTCGACCACGGGCTGCACCTTGTATAAGTGGCATAGCGTTAACCAAATGAGCACCATTACTCAAACATGGCCGATGAACATACCTATACACTTTAGCGCGATTAAAGGCCCTGCAACAGATTTCCTTAACGCACATGGCGATCTTATAATGAGGTATATAGTCCTATACGTTAATGATTGCCTCTCATGCAGCCTTGCCTGAACTTTTTTTATCCTCAACAGTGGTTTGGAAACCTCGTGACCATGAAGTGGTGGGACGACCTCTGGCTGAACGAAGGCTTCGCAAGTTACATAGAGTACAAAGGCATCGACCACGTTGAACCGGAATGGGACATGGTAGGTACACTAGCGTCGATGCTTCGTCTGCACCTAAACAGCCCAGTGATTAAAGCTTACTGTAGCGCTCAAGTTGCGCCATGTATGGCACAGATCAAGTGCGACCATATATTTACATCTCCATTTTGCTTTCGCGTTGCGTCGTCGCCTATAGCACCCATCAATATAAGGTCTTACGCAAGAACTTACGCAACGCCGGGCTGTGTGCGCGAAGGAGAATGCATTGAAGGAAGCAGTTACGTAACTGCAAATTCTTTACCGAGGTAATTTTCTCATGTTCTTCCCATCGTACTTAGAGGAATTCTAGTGATTTTTTGTAACTTAACGCATCGATATAAACTGAAATGGTCAGTATTCAGCAACATGGCGAGACGCTTCGCAATCCGTCTTGATTTGTTCTGAAAAAGAAAGAACAGATTTATTTAGCGTAAAAACAAATCAGCGCAAATGGTCAACAAGTACAATATGACCTTCATTAGTGAATGCCAAGCGTTCTACAATTCGCTCCTAGCTCGAAGGTGCCGTGAAGCGCACCGCGTGATGGTATACTAGGTGTACCAGCTAATTTAAGCAAAGGTTTAATAATATTTGAGTGTGCTATATGAGAACGCGACTAGAAGCGTGCTCTTGTCCGCTGTACGGAGAAAATGAAAAAAAAAATCTGTTTAGTTGCATAGTTAGTCGCGATTATTTAATGAACTTCGCAAGATTAGAGAAAAAAAAACTTCCGATGAGGGAATTGTACAGCGTTTTAGGAAACTTCCCATTAAAGAAAGCCCGCGAAATATGACAAACATATTATGGCTATACCCCTTGCGCGCCGCGATTTTAGTGCTCTCAATCGTGCCTTTTATTACGAACAGCGCTTTTCAGATATATAGTGGCGCTGCCACTTAGAAGGTGACATGGCGCGCTACAATTTCTTCATTCAGCTTATCGCTATCATGATCGACCGCATCTGTTGCTTTCGGCAATGCGACCGAAACCTGCGTGCATTTCGAAGCCAACGCCTGCGTCGCTACCTTGTCATTTTCTCAGCGGCAGCGCGCTGCAGTTAAAAGCGCTGTTCTTTCATGCAGGGCATGTTTGAAGGCACTGCGATCGGGCGGAGCGCACCTTTTTTATTTAATTTTAATTTTACTTTATATCGCGGGCTTTTCATTTCATTATCATCATCATCATCAGCAGCAGCAGCAGCAGCAGCAGCAGCAGCCTATATATGTATGTCCGCTGCAGGTCGAAAGGCCTGTCCCAGCGATCTCCAATTACCCCTGTCTTTTCTGCCTGCTGACACTACGTTATGCCTGTAAATTTTTCCGATTTCATCACACCCCTTGCCGCGTTAGCTTAGTGGCTATGGCGTGGCGCTGCTAAGCTCGAGGTCGCGGGTTCGAGCGCCTACTAATTCAGGTGCACGTTAAAGAACCCCATACCCGCCGTGGTTGCTCAGTGGCTATGGTGTTGGGCTGCTGAGCACGAGGTCGCGGGATCGAATCCCGGCCACGGCGGCCGCATTTCGATGGGGGCGAAATGCGAAAACACCCGTGTACTTAGATTTAGGTGCACGTTAAAGAACCCCAGGTGGTCCAAATTTCCGGAGTCCCCCACTACGGCGTGCCTCATAATCAGAACTGGTTTTGGCACGTAAAAACCCTATAATTTATATAAAGAACCCCAGGTGAGCAAAATTAACGCGGAACATCCACTACGGCGAGCCTCATTATCAGATCGTGGTTTTGGTGCGTAAAACCCCAGAATTTAATAGAGTCTGGGCGCGAGCTAGCTGGTACGATGCCTCCATGGTGAAACAGCGCTAGAAAAATACGGACGAAAGGAGACAGGGCTCGTCCTTGCGTTTTTTCTCTCGTCCCTATTTTTCTAGCGATGTATCACCATGAAAGTCTGCAATGTAATCAACGAAATAACGTCATCACCCCACCTATAGTTGTTCTCTGCCGTCCACGGCTATATGCTTCCCTTCTCTTCGTCCCCGTTTTGTAATTCTAACCCACCATCGGTTATCATCGCTACGCATTGTCCTGCCCAACTCTATTTCTTCTTATTAGCGTGACTGGAATGTCGGCGGCCCCCGTTCCCTCTCTAACCCGCAAAGCTGTTTTCCTGTCTTTTAACGTTACCCGTATCATTTTTCGTTCCGTTTTGTGCGGTGCTCAACTTCTCAAGCTTCTGTGTTAACCTCCAAGTTCCCGCCCCACATGTTACTACCGGTAGAATACAAAGATTCTGCACATTTATTTTCAAGGATAGCGGTAGGCTCTTGGTCAAAACTTGGTAATGCTTACCGTATGCGCTCCATCCCATTTTTATTCTTCTGTAAATTTCCTTCTCATGATCAGTGGGCCTACATAAATTTACTCTTGCACCGATTCCAGCGGCTGGCTGCCAATCATAAATTCTCGTTCTCTTGCCAGGCTCTTGAACATTATACCTTAGTCTTCTGCATATTAATCTTCAGATGTACTCTTGCACATTATCGGCCAAGGTCATGAGTCATTTGTTGCAAGTCATCTTCACCATTGCTCGACAGGACAGTGTCAACTGCAAAGCGCAATTTGCTGTGGTGCCTCCCCGTTGATCCTCACTCCTACTTTTTTTTCACAATTAACTTGAATACTTCTTTTAAACATGCAGTGAATAACATTTTAGAGACTGTGTCGCCTTTCCTGACCCCTTTCTTGATCGGTATTTTTTTACTTTTCTTTTGACGAATTACGGTAGTTGTGGAATCTTTATTTATATTCGCCAGGATCTTCACGTGTGCTTCCTATATTTCTTGACTACGCAATGCCTCCATGATTGCTGGTATCTGTACTGAATCAAACGAATTTTCGTAATATATGAAAGCCATATAGAGGGGTTGGTTGTATTCCGCATATTTCTCAATTACCTGATTGATTACGTTGATGTGATCCACTCTTCAATGCCCCTTCTTGAAGCCATCGTTTTCTCCGGGTTGACTGAAGTCAAGTATTGCCCTCATTCTATCGTAAATTACCTTAGTGAATGTTTTGTGCAATATGGTGGCTCTTTATTTAATTACATAACTGCTAAATCGGACGTTTCCCGAAACACTGCATAACTTTCTCACTGGATGGTGTTTTTTTTTTTTCTTCTAACCTTAGGACTTGCGAAATTGATTTAACATTTTGGACTTATAATTATGCAGCTAAGCATAATGCAAGAATAATTTAGCGATTTTCTCCGTAGAGCGGTGAAAAACACGCTTTTAGTCGTCCATTTTCAGGTGCGCCAAAAATATGCGCTGTCCCTAACCGGCAACGGCGGCGCGGTTGTCTCCACATGGTCCGAAGAAGAGGAAGCAGCAGGCGCCGCATACGACTCCCCCCCCCCCCCCAAAAAAAAAAAAAAAAAAAAAAAAAAAAAAAAAAAACAACGACGCGACAACAACTTGTCAGAAAATCACACGTGACATGCGAGTGGCATGAACTCCTCCTTCACTCGTCTGCAGCTTGCTCCTCAGCTTTAGAGATTCGCACGGTTAATTCCGCACGTTTTATGAGTGAGTTTATGTGTAGCTGGCAGGCCTGCTTTCTCAGCGTTGGGCCCTTCACCGTGCCAGCGGATTATTCAGTATACACGCTAACCGGTCCTTGATGAGCTGCGCCGAAATAGCGGTGTCTAAATCAGCCTTCACGTTTTAACAATAAGCTGCAACGGACACGCGGTGGTTATGGAAGTCGCTAAGTGGCCCCTATTTAGTGCTCGCGTGAGTCCTTCCCTTCAGGCGCTCTGGTGAGAGAGCAGCATTTTGAACAATTAACGGCTCTGCTCTGCGCGGTGTTTATGGAAATCTCAAAATAGCATCTCTTTGTGTCCTGTAGTTCCTCTTGAATGTAAAATGTGTTTGCTACTTGCAGGACGCGAGCATACGCCAGCGGAACGATAATTGCGACCCATTATCACACTTATGTAACTGAATTTGCTTCTATACCTCTATATGCTAGGAAGACACAAACGAGAAAAAAAATGGAAGCATCACCTGCAAGGGGCAGGGACGTTTAAGAATGGCATCAGCAACATGGTGACACAGGTCGTCGTAAAGAGTTGAAAAAGAAGCTTACTAACGTTTCTTTCCCATTAGTTTTTTTTTTTTTACTCGTGTTTTACGTTAGCTCCATCTTACAAGCGGCCCCGAATAATGTACAGTCTAATGAAAAGAAATCTTCATTTCCCTTAAGGATGGTTCTTTCGCAGCAACGTTACTCGCTGGAAACATAGCCCCCCCCCCCCCCCCCCCCCCCCCCCCCACTGTGTTGTGAAGAAGGTTAGCTTTTCGCGTTAAGACGATGATGTTAAAAGCTCAAAATAGAAGGCTCGAACAGAGTTTTCTGCGACCGCATGCTCTTTCTCAGCTACCGCGTAACCTCAGTTGTGGTGCTCCATGGTTCATAATATGTCAGGAAACAGCACGAAACGGAAGAATAAGACAACTAAGAGATCAGGATTGCGAGCCGCAGAACACGGCCGTGAAGTTTCAGCTCTGAGACATTTTTTTTTTTAAACCGCCGAGTCGCAATGTGTCATCCGATATGAGCACTCCAGGAAAAATGGGAAGCGCCGCTGTCCCGTAGCGCGCGGGGCTACCCCAGCCATGTATGTGCCGCAAGAGCTTTCTGCCCGCGGCATCGACGGGGAACAAGACGTCGCTTACGAATTCTGTCGTTGTCTTTTCTTCTATCCCCCTTACGCTTGCTGCTCAGATGAACCAGTTTTTGACGGAGGACCTGCAACCCGTAATGGACTTGGACTCGACCACCACTTCGCACCCGGTGGTTCAGAGCGTCAGCCACCCGGACGAGATCACAGAGATCTTCGACACGATTTCCTACAACAAGGTATACGCGAACGTCGTTTCTTGTATCGAGAAAGGTGGCCTCCGTAGCACGCGAGCCAGAGGGGAAAAGCAAAAGGGCCAGGCGCGTTGCCGCTTTCCTTCTCGGACTATAGGTACCAAATACATCCGTACTGCCCGGCTGCTTTCCTTCCAAGAACCGCGTCAAACCAGCTTGCCGCTATCATATATGGCAGTCCCCCGCAAGAAAGCCTACCAGCGCCCAAGCTAACGGTGCAACACGTTGCAACGGCGGCTTCGACGTGCTTGCGCCCCTCCCTCTATACTGTCCCTGCACTTTTCTCTCTCTGCCTGCCGCATTCGCCGTCTGCTAATGACTGGGTAATCACGCGACTCGGCCCAGCCCCAGGGATATCCCACGCCGTTTCGCGTTCCCTCAAGGGCACATTTGTTTACCACGCAATCTCGTCGCTCCCGTTTGCCTTCGAGACGGCGATCGTTGCGTCCAGCGCGTTTTAAATGCTGTTCGCTTGGTCAAATTAAACGACAAAACTAAATACGAAAGAAGCCGAACATAAAGGGCACAATACTTGCAATGCTTTATTGTTGACGTACTTACGCTTGCTCTTATGTGGTCGATCTGTCTTGGTACGACAAAAAAAAAAGGGGGGGGGGGGGGGGAATTATTCACGCATGAGAAAAGCAAAATTACACATAGCGGGGGCACATAAAACAAACAACAAAATTGAAACAACAGAGTGGGAAAAAAGCAAAGAAATAATAAGAATGCCCAGAGAAAAGGACAGTTCATGGTGGCATACATAGCTGCGGTTTCACAGTACTTGTCTGAATTTATCTTTGTTCGTGTGCGTGACAGTGCTGTTAGGAAGCGAATTCCATAACCGAATAGCTCGTGGTAATGCCGAGAAGTTAAATGCGATAGTGTTCCCATAAATACGAGTGAAGCTGAAATCATTATAAAGTCGTGGTGATGTGCAAGACCCGTGTTCTAGTGGCAAGTTTGATGGCTTCATTTGGTGAACATATCTATGGAGCAAGGACAGGAGTGCTATGTCACGTCGTCTGCTTAGTGATTGAAGGGAAAGGTCGAATTTTATTTGAGGTATGCTTGACTGGTGGCTGTAATTGCGCGAAATGAATCGACTAGATTTTTTTTACTTTAAGCGCACACTTTTTGCGGAATACATATACGCACTTTATTGACAATTATTTACCTTCATACGCAACACTCAAGCTGCAGCAAACGTGAAACAGTAGGGAATTCAGAGCAATACATTTTTTTTTTCATTTTCATAGAGGAAATAAGGTTTGTTTCTTTCCTCAATGTTTCACACAGTGTCTTTCCCAATCACTTCGCTGTGGCCGGTTTCGCCTGCTTCGGGAACGTGTCTGAATAAACTGCTCGGAGCAAGTTCCCCTATAACGTACTTTCACTGACTTCCAAGGGTATGGTCGGAGACCAACTAGCGGGACTTCTTTGCGAACATAATTTCTGCCTCGTAAAACATTACGAAACATTCGCAAAATTGTAGAACGAGCCTAAATTCGTAAGCATTACGGAAAATTGGGAAACGTTTGCAGGCATGCAGACGCACCGTTGACGTCGTTCGACTGTCACCGTGTTTTTTTTTTTTTTTTCGTTTTTTTTTCTACACATTATCTGACATTGAAACCGACAGAACGTCGCATCTTTGGCGTCTAGCGCATTGGTCTTATTGCTTTTCACTTAAATATGTTTCAGGGTGCGTCCGTGCTTCGAATGCTCGAGAACTTCCTTGGACCTTCGGTATTTCAGAGGGGCGTATCGGTAAGCTTAGTTGTGCATTTTTCTCTTTTTCTCAATTCTCCTGTGAACGCTCCTTCAACAATAACTCGAATGTGCAGCGTGATCTCCGTTACTGCATTACGGTAACCACACGCAAGTATGTAACTCGGATGAGGCACTGGATGTTCCGGCCTGTGGCTGTATAGTCAACACAGAGGCAGTGTTCAGCAGAGTTTGTATTCAGTAAAAACAGTACACGGCACGTAACTAAAGACGGCATGCATAATGTATACTTGTGGCGAATAGCTGTGGTTCAGATTTAAAACCTACAAAAAATGTGTGTCGGATTGATTTTATAAAATCTTTTAACCGAAAATGGAGAGCAATATGGCTCAAGAGGCAAGTAAGTTTGGCTGCGTGCTTAGGGTGGTGCGAAGGTAAGGTATGGTAAGGTAAGCTCATAAAGCAACAAACAGAGAATGGTGCTGACTGGCGAACAGAGCATTGTCAACAGCCAGCGGAAACGAGTGAAACGACTTTCAGCAAGGCATTTTCATGAATGTACAGTGTAGCCATTACGGCAAAGTTATTCAGTCCGTACACTGAAAAAGACGCACAATATGAATTTGTCTGTATAGTAAATGTCTGCCAGTAGTAGAATATTTCAACATAAACAGGGTGTTTTAAGGACTATGCCAATTTTTTTATAAAACGGTTATGAGCGTAGGGAACGTGGCGTTCTTGCAAAAGAGTTGTAAAGCGAGGCGGCCATACTTTTGTGCTAATAACGTAAGTTTCGGAAGACTAATTAAAAATTTCCGTTTCCGTCTGGTATGACAGCGGGACTGCCTTTTCTGCGCTCCCGGCGCACTCTGTTACGATATTGCCTGGATTGAGTGCAGAAATTCGATTATGAATATTTAGAATTGGTGTGATTATCAAGGTTTAAAAAAATAAGGGTGCATGAATATGTGATTGCCTACAAATTTGCCGTATATAAACTGCCCCCAAATTTATAATGAAAAGTTAATTAACGAATTTTTGTTAATTAGTCTTCTAAAACTGACGCTGTTTGTGACAAAATATGTCCGCCTCGCCTAGGAACGCGCCCACGTTCGTTATGCTCACAGCCTTTTTATAAAAAACCTGTATAATCTAAAAAAAGTTGGAGGACGCTTAAGCTTCGCCTTTAAGAGTGGAACGCGATAGCGTTATCGGGACCCGTTCGCATCGCATTTTTCTTTGAGTAGGGTTCACCTGAACACAGAACGTGGGAAAGCCAGCTTACACTGATCCCCTTAAAGTCGGCTTCACTTTTAAACAGAAATGCATTGCTGGGAAGACGTTTTTCCAGGGGCAATATAAGTCGTATAAGACAGAAGAATAAAATTGGGTTGGAGTGCATACGGCAGGCATTGCCAAATCCTGACTGGGAACAATTACCACTGTCGTTGAAAAGAAAAGTGTACAATCATTGCATTCTACCGGTGCTAACATATTGGGCAGAAACTTGGAGGTTAACAAAGAAGCTCGAGAACAAGTTAAGGACCGCACAAAGAGCGATGGAACGAAAAATTTTAGGAGTAACGTTAAGAGACAGGAAGAGAGTGGTGTGGATCAGAGAACAAACGGGGATAGCCGATATTCTAGTTGACATTAAGAGGAAGAAATGGAGCTGGGCAGGCCATGTAATGCGTAGGATGGATAACCGGTGGACCTTTAGGGTTACAGAATGGATACCAAGAGAAGGAAAGCGCAGTCGTGGACGGCAGAAAACCAGATGGGATGATGAAGTTAAGAAATTTGCAGGAGCAAGTTGGAATACGCTAGCGCAAGACAGGGGTAATTGGAGATCGCAGGGAGAGGCCTTCGTCCTGCAGTGGACATAAATATAGGCTGATGATGATGATAAGTCGTCTTATATGAAAAAGTGAAGGCCCTATATAGAACCTTTTTTTATTATTTTATTAATTGTTTGCTATTTCCCTGACGCGAGATCGTGTCCAAAACGCATTAGGCAGGCAAAGTCCCAATTTGACCTGCCGAGGATGCGAGCGCCATCTGGATAAGATTTTCGAAAGTAGCCTACCGGAGCGCGCCGCTGTTGGCATGGTAGAAATGTTGGCAAAAGGGGTTTGTGTTGGAGTTTCCTCGTAACAGAATTATGTTTTCTCGCACATTCAAATAACAGTCCGACGCAACCATGTCTGTAGTTTGTGGTTAAGTCGTACTTTACCATTTTTCTGACAAATTTCACTGTGAGAAATTCAATTTTTTTCATTAACACCTTGCACCACGCGGATGGCCTGCGCGGTCGGGGTGGTTCGGAATGATTTTCTCCGCCACGTACGCCGACATCCACTCCGAGACCGACGCCGGATTTTCTGCGACACGGGGCCCTTAACGCTATCGCGTTAAATGTCGCAGTTTCGCCCGAAAGGCGAAGCATAAATTGCGATAGCAAATTACTAGAGCGCTATATGGAGTAAGGATAGTAGCTTTATCGGCTGCATAAACTTGGACACATTCGCTTACTAACTCAATTAACAAGCCTGGTGTCAGCGTGCTCAAGAAAAAATGAATAGATCCCACTCGATGACCGCAGACAACCACTGTCAAAACGCTGGCGTGAGCAAGCGCCACAGCAACAGCGAGCGAAGGTTCATGCGGTCTACCGCTTCAACTGAAACTGAGCGGCGAAAGCACAGCGCATACAAAGCTATTAGCCGTCTGCAGATCGCTTTCAAGATACGGTGCGGGCGACAGTCCGGAGCCGCGCAAAGTACAAGTACGCAGTTGCTGGCAGAGTAGAAGCCGCATGCCCTCCCTCCCGCGCCGCCTTGCCGCTTTCCTCCTTTCGCGTGGGAGATTGAGTCGCCAGTTCCTCTTGCGCCCGGTCGCAAGATACGCATTTGGTTCCGCAGCTAAACGTCGCCTCCCATCCCCCCACGGCCTTTCGCACGACGGAAGACGTCGCGTTTGCTCTCCGCCATGCGTTTGCTCTCCATGAAAGCGCGCGTCCCTCGCGCGCTTTCACTCGCACATACAGCATACGGCGCGCGGCGACGATTTTATCGCCCTTGGACTTTATACGGAACCTCACGGCGACGACGACGCCGACGGCAGAAATCCGCTTGGAGTGTCCATATAATTGCTATCGCAATAAAAAGTACCCTGTATACCATAGTGGCGTACTCCTATAGCGGACGTACAGTGTGAAGCGTTCACGTAACGCTTAGATCCAAGTTCTAGGTCACGTCAACTGGAAGTTATCTTAAGTTGTTAATACTTCCAAAGCTCTGTTCGCTTGCTCGAGAAGATCGCACTTCTGTGGTTATCTTAAACTGTTAATGAACCCCAGATGCGTTTAGGCAACGCGACGGTTTCACTAGGCATATACAAGGCATAGTTCGTGCTCAGCGCTAACAGTGTCTGCAGGTACATATTGTGATTAACGAGGTTAATGAGAATTAATTGAGGTCGATTACGTCTTTTTCAGTCATTTTTATGGAACCACCAGTTCGGAAACGCCAAAACTGAAGATCTGTGGGCAGAACTTTCCGAAGCCGCCGGGAATGTAAGTAAACGAATCTCCGCACCAACGCAGACGACTGCTTTATTATGAGCAAAATGCGGTTTTCCTGCTTTCTGCTTTTTAATGACGCTTATTTTTATATGATGCTGTCGGCTGAAATGAAAGAAGTATATAAATGTGCCAGGCGATAGGGTGGTGCACACCCGTGAACAAAAGTGTACGGACGTTGACTTCCGGGAAAAAGTTTAATTTCTTCGAAGCAACGAACGAGGAGAAAGGAAACAGAGGGGCTCGATTTTTGTTAATCATTGCTTCATTGCATGCTTGCTTTATATAGTCGTGATTCGCAGCTTACAGTCACACAGCCTGCAACTGACTACTGCAGTCCAAGCATTACCACAAGAACACCACGCTGCGCTTGTCAATTTTTAGGTGTGCGTTCTAATTAAGGAAAGGAAAGAAATTTTCGAGGAACCTGTGGTCCGTACTCTTTTGATCACGTGTGCACGTATGTGCTATTGTGTGACATCCGTTAAAAGTTTGGGGCCGCATTCCCCCAACAAGGTTTTCTTTTGAAAAAAAAAACATTTTCGTTGACCGGCCGCAGTCTCCGCTAATAATGTATTCGCCTCACGACTGGCCAGCGCCTGTTCTTAGGCAATATACTGGGGCCGGATTCACAAAACGTTCGTACGCTAAAAACTGTTCGTAGAAGCTGGTGTCAGCCAATTGTAGTGTTGGACATATATATTTTTTTTTTCATTCATTTCATTCATATCATTAGCGAAGGCGGCTGGCCAATGGCAAGCAGCACTTACGAACGAAAAGCTTTGCGAATTCGACCCCTGAAACGTACAAAGTGTTTTGTGAATACCGGCCCTGGGCCCGCGTTCATAAAAAAAAAAAAATCTTACTCTAGAGGGTTCCTGGAATGAGTAGACCTCCCACCTATATAGTATCCCACCCGGGATACTGTTTCGAGAATAAACGTTTATTCCTCCTCCTCCTCCTTACGCTAGAACTGTCTGTAAGAGGACGTGTCAGTCAATTGTGATATTACGTGATAATTGTGATACACGCGTTATTAACGTAAGCGTCTTGTCAATGGAAAATAATTCCTGCCGCAACGGAAAGCTTTGCGAGTGCGGTCCCAGATATGTAGGCGTGACCATTAGTGTGTGCATGTTCCTCCTGCCGCACTGACAAGTAAGGATATGGGGCAAAATTCACAAATCTTTTTTTTTTTTGTTCGTAAGTGCTGTTTGCCATTGTCAGGCCGTCTTCGATAATACGTAATATGCTCAACATTGCGAATTGCTGGCAAATACAAACGGTTATAGTGTCGGTACGTTTTTATGTGAATACGGGCACTGGTATATACTACCAGAAATTAAAAAAAAAGAACTATGAAAAAGAAATGAGCCCCTTATATCACACTTCAGTGGCTTTGTGCGAGATCAACCATCATTTCTTTTTCTTTGAATCAACCACAGCGTCTGGCTGTTCAAATTAAGTGTTAGGCGGCCTACGAATGAGGTATATTAAAGTCAGCGTCTGTACTATCCGCCTCAATTTTCCGCGTTGATTTTCTGGTTAGCTTTGTAATATCCTGCCATCATTTTTATAAATGCCGAAGTGCCGGAGCAGGAAGCACCCTGTTCGTGTCAGGTCGCTGGCCTGGAGCAAAGCGAACTCGACAGTGTGGGGACTAACGTTGTCAAAATCCTGGTTTCACTGCGTCATGTTCCTGCAGCGAAGCCAGCTTGAGGTCTGCTCTTTACATAAACTGGGCCTGTATTCACAAGAAACATCTTGCGCTAAAACTGTTCGTAAGAGCATGCAGATGACAGCCAATCGGAATGTAGGACATATTATTAGCGAACGTGGCCGACCACTTGCGAACAGCACTTACGAACTAAAGGCTTTGCGTATTGGGCCCCTGGATTCGACGCTAATATGTGCAAGTCGTCTTAGACTCGGTGAATAAAGAACAGAACGATTAAGCAGCGTCAGATTGGGAAACGTGCACCTCAGTATTCTGTGCATCAATGAACTTCGGAGTTCTGAGTTTACAGCAACTTTTGCACGGAGCGCATCCGTTTGGAATAGACTATAGAGGTGTACGAGCAACGAACCTGGGATTCTGTGAAAAACCTGGGACTTGATGAAGCACTGTGCTGGCCGTAAAATCACCGCAGCGACTGTGAGTTCTACTGGGTATAAGATCTCGCCCGTAAAAAAAACGTACTACCAATCCGACTTTCGCCGTATTTTGACTTCATGAGTTAACTTTATCAGCTGCGACATGACGTTCGTCACGTTCACGCTCAAAACACCGTCGCACGTCTCAACAATGTCGCCGACAGTTTTTTGACACCATTAAAGGGACACTAGGCAACAGTGAATTGCTTCAGACTGACAAAAACATTCTTTAAAACTCTATTTTCATTCATTTGAAATAAAAGAAAAAAAGAAACAAAAGAGACAAAGGATGATTGCCAGCGGAGAAATGATGGCCACACCTTCGCTTTCTGGCATTTCGCGCCAAAACTTCAGCGCCCGTTTTCAAAATATTTTCTCGTATTTGGGTTGTTTTGTAGCAGGAAGAGAAATCGAAACTTGCTAGACTGAGTCGTTGGTTCCCTAGATTGTAATGCAGTCATTTACCGACAAATACTTAACTATAGACCCGAAGACGCGATGTCAGAATTCATTACGTCACGGCGAATTGGTGCGGGAGCTTCAGGACGGCGTCGCAAGCCGTATTCCCTTTTCGCGTGTTTTCTCGTTTTTATCGAGCCTCCTCTCGCTGTTAATAGGGACGGCTTTGCTATTACAGGGGCATATTTGTTAATAGTGCTTAACTTAGTATTACTCTGTAGAGTATATGCAAAGGGACTCTGTAGAAGTATAGAGTCCCAGCATTATTGATCAAATGTCCTTGGAGTTCTCGCACGGCGGTGTTTCCTCCGGTTTAGCGAATTGTTTATAAATAAAGAAGCATTCTAAATCAACCATGGACTCTACCTATAGACAGTTTGGAGATCGTATTCCGCGCTCAGAAAGGCCCGAATGCGAGAACATACTTTGAAAGACGCCGCACTGACGGATACCGGCGCTCCGCGGTATGGGCGCCAAACTCAAGAAAGGGGAGTTTGTCATTCATTCTTTTTCAGCCAGCAATCAACAGTTTTGCGCCGAAGGAATGGAAATAGAATTTTAAAGGGATAAATTGGTTCGTGTTACAGGTCGCTGATTTTCTGTTTCTCTTTAGTATCCCTTTAATATTTCGCTTCACGAAAAGAACCTTGCGACTGCACTCTCGTGTCGACAGACACAGCAGACGACAGTTCGTTACACTCGTCTCGGCAGCAGCGAGCGTTGGAGTAAGTACGTTTGTCACCAAGGTTTCTGTTCTCCCTCTCTTTTCTCGAGCGCCAGCCGACGACAACGTGCACGTTGCTGTAGAAAAGGCGAGCCTAGACAGACAGCATTCACAACAATACCAGCGGTAATTTCCCTCGTTGAATACAGGCATACTTTCTCAATGGCTCGTCCGCCGGACACGGAGTTTATATATGTATAGTCAGCATGCGTCGTTCGCTGTTTGAGATTCGCTGCAGGCAAAGCTCATGGCGGTGTCTGTCTCCGCCGTCCTTGTACTTGTCTTCGTTTTCTTCGTCCCACAGCCTTTTCACATGCGTGCGGCTTTTGCCCGGCGTTTACAAATCTCGTGCTCATCCGGTGTATACTTGTGCCAGCGTTGTCCCCAGAGGATAGGGGCGGGCCGTGACCAGCGCCGCTCGGCAGCAGAGTTGCGAAGCGAGGCCATCTGTTTCATTCAAAATACTCTACACGGAAAGCCCCTGAAACTCATTAGTCACAAAGATCCGAAAGAACACGACTTTAACAAGTCAAACGTGCACTGGTACCAGCGTTTTTTTTTTTTTCGGCTTCACTCCTGTAATGGAAACGAAATGAGGAGTAATTATGGTAGTTTCATATTTCGCCCGGCAGGCACGCCATAAGCGGGTCGTGTAATTCTCTCGACTTTGTCAGCGGTTGTGCACACACATCTACAATCATTTACAGTTAAATTAAAATCGTGAAGCGAAGTTGTGAACAAATGGAGTACCGCACTTCGTACCTTAATCGATCGACTCTTTACGCATTGATTCCTCGTCTCGTATACATTCTTATGCGAAAGCCTTAATTACAAAGCATAAAGCCCCAGACAAGACACAAACATATCGGCCTCTAGTGCCCTAATGCGGTCACATTTGGTCAGCGAAGAAGCAAGAGATGGAGATGCAGTGATTAGCAGTGGCCGAACAAAGGTAGGCTCAGCCTGCAACCATAGTTTCGGCACGCGAATTTGACTTCGTCATAGCAACGAATGTATATTCCCTTGCAGCGTTTATATAGCTCGCTTAAATGTAGGAACCCAACGTTAGGGGATGGAATCCGCCGGGTGTACACAAAAGAACGCAAATAGCCTATAATGGAGTTTGGTTTACCCGCTTGAGTATATTTCTGAAACTCCCTATTGTAGAACTGACATTATTAAGCACTGGGTCCGTGCCGGCAAGAACCTCTTTTGCCGCGGCATAAAGAATCTATATCCTGATTTCTACTTATTTTGTGAGCAAAAATCTACTACTATTTTTTTATTACCTGAGGCAACACTGCTTACATTCAACCAGCGACTCCACATTTCACGCTTGCAGTGCAATGAATGACGGGAGACGGTATCAGTCCCTGCTCCGGGCAGGGCAGACCGGAAGGGCGGTCGACTGCGCTGCTCCCGCGCCGGTATGAACATTGCGTCACAAACCGGTGTTCTTGCGAGAACAGTGAGTGTCCCCTGTTAAGCAGGCAAAGAAACTATAAGTACAAGTGGTTTTGCAAGAAGGGGAGGCCAGGCGAGTTCCCACTTGTATGAAAATATGCATGGTGACGGTCCTGACGGCTAAACAGCGCAAAAGATACGCGGACTAAGACAAAAAAGAAACAAGAAAATATGCTCTTTTTCTTTTTTCTTTTTTTTTCTGCTCATATTTCGTGGGCAGTTATCTTGAAACTGGTGTTTTTCTATGGATATCGACTTTGGCGGCGTCTGACCAGTAACCCCGCAGTTCCAAACATGTCCTAAATTTTAAAAAAAATGCCTAGTTAAAGAAGTTTATCAGTGAACTTATATATCTAATTGCTTGCCATAATTTCTTGCACAAGTAATGTACGTGTCTTTACCGATCCTGCTGAAATGGTAGATTTGCATAATCTTCAACAGGCGATTATTTTTTTATCATTATGAGGTAAAACTTAGAAAGATAACAGGTGCTATATGCTGACCATCTTAAAAAGAAAAAAATAATGTCGAAGTTACCCTGAACGCACAAGTTTGTCTCACAGGTAGTAGTAATCGTTTCCCAGGAAGAAGAAAACATGTTGTCGTTCACTGCAAAGCTTTGCGGGACAGTGTTCCGCGATAAAAAAAAAGGAAAGAAAAGAAAAGAAAAACAATTCTCTCGCAACTAATGCATGCATCTTGGTTTTCGCACTTCACTGTGCGAAAACCACGCGGCGCCTTTCAATCTTTTGCTTCGAAGCGTATACAATTATCTGATACGGCTCCGGTGTCCCGAAAACTTTTATGACCGCGCTTAGAGCTTCTTGGCGTGCCGGAACTGAGTTTGATCCTGCGCCCAAGTTGACAAGAGCCCAAACCAGCTAAATATGCCTATAATATACGGCCGGCCAGCAAACAGAAAGAGCAGGGCCGGTATTTTGTGGCGATGCCTTTCCGATGCTAATGCCTTTTCGCGCTTCTCGCGCTTGGTCAGTGGTTAGAGTGACGGTCCGCTCACGTTATCAACGGGATCAGCCGACCGTGAGCGGTGGATGATAAGACTAGTATAGAATAAAGCATAACGCATCGCTACAAAATACCGGCCCAGCCCGTAGAGA
Organism: Dermacentor silvarum; assembly: GCF_013339745.2. Classification (NCBI taxonomy): domain Eukaryota; kingdom Metazoa; phylum Arthropoda; class Arachnida; order Ixodida; family Ixodidae; genus Dermacentor; species Dermacentor silvarum. Next base: position 188,635,132 of record NC_051154.1, on the reverse strand, counting down.
ATATTTTCGCGTGTCACGGGGTGCCACTGTGAGGGTACATCGGTTTCGGCAGCGCTGCGTTTCCAATGTATAGAAGCTACTATAAACCGCGAATAATATAGCAAGCGTGCGTATACAGTGTCGCGTAACCGAGGGAAGGGAAGGACTACGTAATAGGACGGACGGGTATTTATTGTGGTCCGAGAACCTGATAGTCTTCACAAGTTTACGAGCTAAGCCGGTCGTTCCCGGAACACATGCGCTCGTGCGCACATGTCAGTGTAATGGCGGTGATGATAGAGAACCCCTGCGATGCTCTTCAGTCCACATAAGACGCCTCCATTCCTTGAGAATAGTCGTCTTCACAAGTTGAGGCGTTCCGGCGGTTTCACACTTTGACCGCTGCGAGCGGTGTACCCATGGCAGCATGTCCCGTGTCATACTGATCCGTCAAGGACAGTGCGTTTTGTGGGACCCCTTGAAGGTGTTTCCTCGTGCGACAGACATTACCTTTAGATGTGTGCACAGCATATGACCTTGGGGACGCATGGTATATCGTCGTTGAGCGCCCTTCTGGGACCCTTCTGATAACTTTCGAGACTACCTTCACTTTTGTGCGACGTAGCGTACGGCGCGACGTCTCACTACACCGACGGGTGTTTTAGATTGTGAAGAAGAAAAGACGCCATCTTCTGCAGCCCGTTAAGGAGCATGACTTAGCGCGTTGAAAGTGATACCCCCGAGGCCCAGTTGTACGTGCCTGTGCCAGCAGCCTTGGCGACCTCACTACGCGATTACGTTGAAAACATGTTTCTTAGGGAAAAGCTACAGGTGTACACCCTCGGGCCGAGATCATATATGGGCCTATCTATCTATCTATCTATCTATCTATCTATCTATCTATCTATCTATCTATCTATCTATCTATCTATCTATCTATCTGTTATGATGAAGTTAGGAAATTTGCAGGCGCAAGTTGGAATCAGCTAGCGCAATAATTGGAGATCGGAGGGAGAGGCGTTCGTCCTGCAGTGGACATAAAAATAGGCTGATGATGATGATGATCTATGTATGCATATATATATATATATATATATATATATATATATATATATATATATATACTCAAGGCTGCTAGCACGAACACAATACTGGCGCATGCTATCCTCGCAGGAGCTGTGGTTTTTTGCCATTTTTCGTAAAAACTGTCTCGCCCAGTTTCCCAGCGAGTGTAGACGCGTTCTTGTACGAAATCTTGGTATCCAGGCTAGTTCAAACGTCTCGAGAAAGACGCATGCGATATTCGAGTGTGATTGTGCGCAGACGCTGCCAGCAGGCTACAACGTGTCGACCATCATGGACACGTGGACGCGCCAGATGGGATACCCGGTGGTAACCATCAGCCGCAGCGCCGACGACCCGACGCTCATACGAGTCGTCCAGGAACGTTTCCTCCGCAACAACCAGCACCAGCGAAACGAATCCGACGTCTCTCCCTACGGGTGCGTGGCGCGCCTGTCTCCTCGATCGTCTTAACACAGCGGCCGTCTGCTGTGCCGTCTTGGCAATTTCCCAGAGTTGGCTTTCTAGCGTATAGCCGCACTGCCTGAAACGCACTGACACTGTGCTCGCAATTAAAGCGAAGATTTTGCACTAAGTACTCGTTAGCAAGTAAACGCAAAGTAATCTGTTACACGCACATTATTGCGCATCGTAGTCCAAAGTTCTATTAAAAGCATTGCCCCGTATTTACAAAAAGCTCTTGCGCATAGTAGCGTTCGTAAGAGCAAATTCCAGCCAATCCTGATGTTTGGCATATCATTAGCGAAGGTGGCCAGCCAATGGCAAAAGAGCGCTTACGGATTTGTGAATGCGGCCCCTTGTTTCTGGCAACGAGGCGTCGCCTAAAAGCCACCTAACCACTTTTTAAATGGAAATTCCTTAAGAACTCTGTGCTTCTGTTATATTCCCTTTTTCGTATAATACTGCCTTTCTGGAGATATTTCACCATATAATATTCCCGTTTTCGCTGTGCTAACCTCCCTCCCCCCTTAATTTCGCAATGCTCCTAGCAGTCTATTATAAACAAACAAACAAATAAACAAATAAATAAATAAATAAGTAAATAAATAAATAAATAAATAAATAAATAAATAAAGGACAACTCAAGTTGCTCTGAAGAAGCGCCACTGATTCGGTAATCCAGGAGCACGACCTTCTGGCGGTCATCTTCGCCTCAAATATATATATATATATATATATATATATATATATGTGTGTGTGTGTGTGTGTGTGTGTGTGTGTGTGTGTGTGTGTGTGTGTGTGTGTGTGTGTGTGTGTGTGTGTGTGTGTGTGTGTGTGTGTGTGTGTGTGTGTGTGTGTGTGTGTGTGCGTTTCTCGCTGATTGAGGCTCTTGCAAGCAGCTGAAACATCTGTCAGTGCACAGTGAACCGGTATAGCGCATCTCACCCAACAAGCCCTCTTAAAGGGCAGGCATCATTTCGTTTCTTCTTTGTTCTGTCTGCCCTACTGTAGGTACAAGTGGAGCATACCTCTCAGCTACAAGACTTCGGCAGCGAAAAATAAAGTCAAGCAGATCTGGCTTCACGACGAACAAGGTCAGACGTGCGCCCACAACTTTGCGTATCTCCAAAAGACCTTTCCGGGTTTCAATAGCGCGCGCACTCGCTGTTCTCATGGTGCCCTGTCGATTACCGCGACAGAATTAAACTCGGTTTTGTGCGGGTAGCCCTTGACTTCTTGTAATCAGTACTCTTACGACCTTGATTTGTGTCGCCTAAAAATTGCGCCCACTAGGCTAAACAAAATACAAAAGGAAATGAGGTGCCTAACGCAAGGTAAAATAACTACATCATGTATACTTATAATAATTATGGTAATGTGGGAATGTATATAACGATTGCTTGTACGCTTGCAACCACGTGATGACCGCCGCAGGTGTCTCAGAGTTTCAGCGTATAAGTTTGCAATGTTATAGTCTGGGAATTTATTTATTTATTTATTTATTTATTTATTTATTTATTTATTTATTTATTTATTTATTTATTTATTTATTTATTCAGAAGCCAATCGACAATGACACCAGGAAAGCAAAGGATAAATTATTTTATAGTTTTAATTGAAGTGTAGAAACGACGTAGAAACGATGAATAAATGGTAATGTAAGTGGGTGAAAAAACAACTGGCCGCAGGTGGATTACGAACCCACGTCTTAGCATTACGCGTGTGATGCTCTACCGGGGACGAGAAAACGGGGATGAGAAAACGGCGTTGCAGTAGCTCAATTGGCAAGAGCATCACACGCGTAATGCGAAGACGTGGGTTCAAATCAGTTTATTTTTTTTTACATTCATTATACAGCATTGGCATCTAACGAATGTGAGGACAAGTACAAACATCTGATATGTAGCAGCTTTACAAAACATTCTTGCCCCTATCCCTGGCATCGAGACACACGCACACAGATACACTGCATAAATACATAGTACTTTTGTGTACATACCACTATGGCATACCCTACCTGTGACCAGTTGTTTCTTCATCCACTTTCATGTCCATTTATTTGTCGTTTCTACACTTCAATTAAAACTACAAATAATTTCCCTTGTCACGCTTTCCTTGGTGTCACTGTCTGTTGGCTTCTTATGATTGTGACTACTAAAAATCGGGCCCCTCGGTTTCCTTTCTCCTGGTTTACTATACAGGATGTTTCAGCAAACATCTTAATTTTTTTCAATTGCCTGTGGCAGATAGCACAATCCTAGTCCATGAGCTGGTCTACTAGCTCGAAGAGGGGGACTTGCACAAAAAATTGCGATTCATAACAGACTAATTAACAAAAATTCACTAATTAGGTTTTTAAGTCATTACCTTATGGCACGTATTGCAAAATTATAAATTCTAGCGGGTGAGACTGCAAGGCATCTCCACTTAAATAGAATGGTGTGGGTGACGTCATTTACGAGATTTGCGCCGTCAAACTAGCGGTAAAAATGCACTATCGTTCCTCTTGCTTCTTACCAAAATGTCGTTTTATGCATTGAAGCGCAAAAATAACTGGAACGCCTATGCATTTCTCTGAAAAGTTCGGGAATTATTATCTCGAAACTGCGGTGTCATCCTGAGAATTCGTTCCAGGTGGATCCGCCTTGCGAACTCCCTGGCTAGAATGTGTAAATTAATTAAAAACTTAATTTGTAATGTTTGTTAATTAGTCGATTATGCATTTCAATTTCTTATGCAAGTAATGTCCGCCTCTTCGAGCAGACCAGCTCATGGACTAGAATTGTACTATCTGCCACAGGCAACTTTAAAAAAAATTTTTTGAATGTGTTCACTGAAGCACCCACTATATATTCTTTTTTTTTCTGTCATGCCAAATGGCACTTTCATTCACTTGCAGCCTAACCGAGAAGCTTTGTTTTATTTTTTAACAAAGCATTTCATGCACGGTTATGCACTCGTACCAGTCAACTTGCTTCCACGACGCTATACCTCACTCTCTCGTGATATTTTTTTTTCTCTTCCTTAGACGAATTTCACATTTACGACGCTGGACAGCACGGCTGGGTTAAATTCAACGTCAACCAGACCGGCTACTATCTTGTCAATTATGACCCAACCGATTGGCAGCGACTCGGAGAGGTTCTTCAAAAGCACCACGAAGTAGGTGCTGTCGACGAACAGCTGTATAGCTTTGAAGAAAAATTGATAATAAATTTTGTATGTGGCCCAAAATTGAGGTGCGATGAGGCACCGCTACAAAACGGTTTTAGTTTGGTGAACTGTCATGGTTTAGTGAACTGTCAACGTGCCGAGATGTGTGCTAAAATTGATTTTATAAACGGACAGTCCAAGCTGACACGGAAAACCAACGGTAACTGCGAAAAACTGTGTTTTGGCCATACAAGGACAGTCCGATAGTCATGGGTAATGCACTTTATACATTTTCAAGGGGCCCTGTGACGCTATTTTGACTGTAAATCACTTTGCGTCAAATAATATTTTGTACGCGTTGGTCGAGTCAGGCGAGATCTGAGTAGGGCTCCCTGATATCAGCTTAATAACCGATTTTAAATATTAAAAGACAGAACCTTGCAGCCAAGCGAATAGGGTTGCAGTTGCAGCGGTCACTGCTTCTTCCCAGTGTCGCTGCGTTTTCATTGAGTGGCCGGGCCAGTACAATGCTGGCACACGGCAGAGCAGCAGTCCACGCATGCAGGAAGCTCGGGCCCAACTCCGATGCGGCCTATTCAAATACATGTAAAACGCAGAAACGCTTTCCTGAGATAACCACTGGGCCGATTTTTATAAAATTTGTTGCATTTGAGAGAGGAAGCTAAATTCTAGTGACTGTTGGAAGCGGAATTTCGATTTAGGGCCTGAATGTTTTTTTTTAATTCAAAAATTCGAAAGTTCGAAAAAAAATTTAAGTACGAAGTTTACAAATTAATAGCTCTGCACCAAGAGCAGCTATCGTGACATCCATTAGATCATTCAAAAAGGACAAATTCTATATGTCAATATATACCTTAGGTAAATTCGTTACGTTGTGTACAAGGGTTCTGGAAAAGCTGTATTTTCATATTACATTTTTTTTTTTTTAGATTCATGTGTAATATATCAATTTCGTCCGCTTTAGATGTACTATTACATGCAATGCGCAGAATTGTGATATCATTTTTCATTGCTGAGTTAGAGTTGTAAACTTGATAGTTACGTTTTCAGAAAATTTGCGATTTTTGCCAATTTTAAATAAAAAATTTACAACCGAAATAAAAAATTTGAAACCAACAGTCACCAGATTTTAAGTTTTCCTTTAAATGCAAAAAACTTCGTCAAATTTGGTGCAGTTGTTGCCAAGAAAAACGAATTCTCCTTTTACGTGTATTTGGATAGGAGCACCCGAGCTAAAGCTTCCTCTTAATGCCCCTTAATGAGTATACATTGCGGCAGTTCACTCAAGAGGGCGAAGCAGCGCAAAGTTGCACATCATGAGTTCTATTACAAACGGTGAAGCAACAAGTCATAATCATTAACATCATCCGGGCTGACCGGCCGACTGCTCTATGCGACCGACGCGCTCTTTTCATGTGGTGGGTTTCAGGCGCGGTCTGCCATGTACTCCGTTGGCGGGGTCACCAGCCGTCCGGCTCATGACGTCAGTCTAGATTGCGCGCCCATTGGTGGAGGCCCGTGTGCATCCGCCTTTGAGGGGCAAATGCCGCTGCCTTCTAAAGTTATAACCGACTATAGCTGTATGCCTTCATTAACCCGTATTGCACCGCCTTCTGGATAGCCCTAGGTTGTAACGTACCGTCAACCGCAAAAGTTTACAGGACGCAGGATCTGCCAAGAAGCTGAATTCTCGCAATGCGTGGTCACACAGCCTCAAATTAAATGTTCCAGCATGTAGTAGCCTTCGCCGCCTACACTTTTGTGGTTGGCTCTACGTTTCTTCATCGGAGTACAGTCGGCGTCAAAACATTACGCGGCGCGAGATCTTCGATAAAAAGCGGAATATTTCCTGACCCCGGGCATCCCGCCTGAATTTCAGGTTTGCTACCTCTACTAGTGTTACGCGACCAAAATGTCGTTTTATTGGCTGGCCTGAAATTGGGCGTTTTCGCAAAGTGTGCAACCCGCAAAACTTTTGACACCGACTGCACAATACATCTAGCTGACCATACATATAATTAAATAGGGTGCAATTAATGCAAAATGTCGCACAAGATAATCAGAAGTTGAAATATTGGGAAGATATGCATATTGTACTTTAGTAGACACGTCCCCAACTCGCTGTCTTGGACTCTGAAGTATCTAGGGAGCGAAGCTTCCTTTGCATCAGTCCTGCACTTTGCGGGACTCGCCTCGAATCCCAGTGCACCGCCTTCTGGATTGGCTGTCGTCGTCTTCGTGCTGTAGTCTTCGAGCCGTAGTCTTCGAGCCGTAGTCTTCGAGCCGTTGTCGTCGTCACTATATGCCGCTGTGCCATTGCTGTTTCATTGGCTGCAAGCTAAAACTGGCCTGACATTGGGCCTATGCCGCTAGTAGTCATAGTAGTGAAGCCATCGTCATCGTGCCGTCGACTTGCCGCTGTCACACACGCGCTCGTGTCACACAAACAATTTCTCGCCTTACGGGAATACATTGCGCCTTCTGGTAAAATCTTGCGTATACTCCAAATGAGGATCTAAAGCCAGTTATTTGCAAAAAATGCTTCGCATATCATTAATTCCCTCAGTGTGAAGTCTGTATAATTTCTTTCTTTTGCTTTAGCTTGCGGCTGCAGGCAGCAAAGGCGCGTAGGATTAGAAAAGTAATGGCAGTGTGTTTGGTATTTTATTTCTTAGAGGTATTAGAGTAAAGCCTAATGACAGGCTACAATTCTGACGACCTTTAGAGGCATTGTAACTAGGAAATTTGATGCTGCACTCAGCAGTAGGATTCCGAAGCCTTTGGTTTGCGTGGTAATTCTGCTATGAAGCAGTCGTCAACGTTGTTTGTGCGCGTTTCAGTAAACTCAAGAAAGCATGGGCATTCAATAAATCAATTGGAACCATGCAGGAACTAATACAGTTGATCTAATTCCTGCTCCTGGACTATCCCAAAGATGTTCACTGGGCAGAAACTTTAATGACACTTGTGTGCAAGCATGCAGCGAGAGAGCCTGCGCAGGTGTAGGAATACATCCTGTTTTCTTTTGGTTTTCAATCAGGAACTGACGCCTGCAGACAGGTCAAACTTGCTGTATGACGCCTTCCAACTAGCTTGGTCCAACCGCCTGTCCTATGATGTTCTCTTCAACATGACTCAGTACTTAATCCACGAGATGCACCTCATACCATGGTCCACAGCTCATGGATCTCTACTTGCACTGACGCATCTCCTCGAAAACACCGAGGTCCGACGACCCATGCAGGCAAGTGCAACTTCTCAGTTGTTTGACTGATATATGCAAGTGAGTGAGTGGTATTTTCTGAGTGGTATTTTCTTTTCTCTTTCCTTCTAGACATATATACGCAAGTTGGTAGATCCTATTTACAAGACACTTGGATGGGAAGACGGTGATAAGCACATGAACAAGCAAGTGTCGTGTTTAATTATTGCTCTTAATTGCTTTATCAGGACACTTTCTCTGAATAAGTTCTGCTAGAGTGCAAAGTAACTTTGCAGTTTTGAACATACTGGGTGTTTCAGTGAACACTTTCAAAAAAATTTAAAGGTTGCCTGTGGCAGATAGCACAATTCTAGTTTATGAGCTGGTCTACTAGAAGAGGCGGACATTACTGGCACAAACAATTGAAATGCATAATCGAATAAATAACAAGAAATCACTAATTATGTTGTTAACTAATTACCTTATGGTTCATATTGCAATTTACAAATTCTAGCCGTGGAGTTCGCAAGGCTGATCCACTTGGAATGAATTCTCAGGATGACACCAGTTTCGAGATATTAATTCGCGAACTTTGCGGAGAAATGCATTGGCGTTCTAGTTACTTTTGTGCTTCACCCGCCGCGGTGGCTCAGGCTAAGGCGTTGCGCTGCTGAGCACGAGGTCGCGGGATCGAATCCCGGCCGCAGCGGCCGAATTTCGATGGAGGCGAAAATACAAAAACGCCCGTGTGCTTGCGTTGTAGTGCGCGTTAAAGAACCACGGGTGGTCAAAATTAATCCAAAGCCCTCCACTACGGCGTGCCTCATTATCAGAACTGGTTTTGGCACGTACAACTCCACAAAGAATGAGAAGAACTTTTGTGCTTCAATGCATAAAACGTCGTTTTGTTACGAAAGTAACTGGAACTCCAATTCATTTCTCCGCAAAGTTCGGGAATTAATATCTCGAAACTGGTGTCATCCTGAGAATTCGTTACGAGTGGATCCGCCTTGCGAACTCCACGGCTAGAATTTGTAATTTGCAATATGGACCATAAAGTAATTAGTTAAAAGCTTAATTAGTGAAATTTTCCTAATTATCTGAATTTGCATTTCAATTTTTTGTGCAAGTAATGTCCGCATCCTTGAGTAGACCATGCAGATCATGAACTATAGTTGTCCACCACAGGCAAACTGTAAATTTTTTTTTAAGTGTTCGTATACCCTCTGTCATAAAAGTTCCAGAACTGATATTTTATTTATTTTTCTATGATATTCACAGTCAATAATTGGGTGTAAATTTACTTGGCAGCAGAGCTAGCGTTTAGCAAGTCACTGTTCGGATTGTTGGTACATTTAGTTGGACGTTACACGAGTGACGTGGAGTGACATGGAACATGATTTAGCAAATATTTGGTGATGAAGCATTATTAAGAATTAATTCATGTCTTTGAACGGTTTCAAAGGTTTCGGGAGGGCAGAGATTCGCTGTAAGACGATCATATAGAGTCAGCCGCCCGTTGAAGTCGCATGCTAGCTGCTGCAAATGCAAAATGTGTGAGGCAGTTATGCATTAAAATCGCCTCGATACTGTGCCCATGATACCATAAGATCTGAAATTGAACACGGATGTTTGTGAGGTGTCACCAGATATTAAGCAACGATTTACGGAAACGAAAACTGAATGCAAGACCTGTCCCTCAAACATTGACAGCCGAACAGAAATAAACCAGATGAACATTGCTGCTGAGCTTCTGTAATGAGCCAGTAGTGATCTCACACTTGTGTTACGCATTAGTGGCATAGATGAAATTTGGCACTACCAGTATCACCCTCAAACGACCGTATCACAAACACCTTCTGCGCAGTGCCATGACATACGCCCCTTAATCAAGGGAGGCCAACCCGGGTCACGATGAGCCACTCGTAGAGCTGAACTCGACACCTATAACTAAAGCTCCTGATTTTTCAGGGACTTAACACTTAACGAGCTCGTTGCTCATCGAATGGCGCGGTCACCGTTCACCTCCCTCTAAATAAGTGACGCGACAACCACTGAAAACAAAGACAATGTTGATAGCATGTTTTTTTTTTTTTTTTTTTTTTTTTTTTTTTTTTTTTTTTTTTTTTATGTTTGAGGCTTGGTGCACCATCACTATCTTCCTGAAGGATAAACGCTAAACCAAAACTTCTATATTGACGTGTTAAAACGTTTGTGCCAAGCAATTTGGCGCCACCACCCTAATTTGTCGTTATCTGGACAGTGGTTCATGTAGCACGACATTGTGAGGCCCCACACTGGTGTATCAGTTCAGGAATATCTGACCAAACACCCATATTTATGCTCCCCCATATTCACCCGACTTGCCGTGCGTTTTTTTTTTTTTTTTTTTTTTCCTCCCTCTGAAATTGCCGCTGAAAGGGAAGTGTTAAGTATGGCAGCAATCCAGACTGCTACGACTAATGCTCTAAAGAGCATCGATCCGTATGAATCTTTCCCTGCTTGCTTCCATGGCATGCAGAAATGGTGAGAACTGTGCGTAGATAGCTGAGGGGACTATTTCCACGACAACCTAGGGCCGGTATTTTGTAGCGATGCCTTTAAAGTAATAGTGCCTTTTCGCGCTTATCGCGCTTTGTCAGTGGTCAGAGCGATGGTCCGCTCGCGTTATCAAAGTAATAATGCCTTTTCGCGCTTATCGCGCTTTGTCAGTGGTCAGAGCGATGGTCCGCTCGCGTTATCAACATTGATAACGCGAGCGGACCATCGCTCTGACCACTGACAAAGCGCGATAAGCGCGAAAAGGCACTATTACTTTAAAGGCATCGCTACAAAATACCGGCCCTAGAGTCGTTATTTTGCACATTGAACAAAGTGTTTTTGACGAGCTCAGTCCTGGATGGATCGTGGAACTTTCCTGACAAAGGTTGTACAATTGACTTCTGTTAGTACGACTCTGGTAAATTCGATTTTTTGTTTAATTCGATCCCCACTAAAAGTCCCAGCCGGCGGCCATACATTTTCAATGGGCGCAAGCTTTTGTTATTTTGATCCTGAAATTGGTATTCGCCAGATAATTCGAACTGGACTGCTCAGCATGCACGCGCTTGACCCCAATAATGAGCGATGCTCAGGGGACAGTGAATGTGTCGAACACGAGTCATATCCCACCGAAAATGCATATCTTTCGGCCTGCCCTAGGAAGATTTTCAAGCGAAAACGGGTGCTCACAATGGATGATTGCAGTATTTACCTGATTCTAACGAGCGCTTTTTTTTTTTTCTTTTTTTTTTTTTTTTAACCATTGGTCTGAAAATTGCTTGCACTGGCCACGATGGCTCCATAACACAGCGCAATCAGATACGAAACCGAAACTGCGTTCGTGGCGTTCACAAGCCTACGGTCAGAGTATGGTCGGAGCGTGGTCGGAGCCTAGCTAGCGTAATCGCCATTGCCATCACAAGATGGGGACAGCATGGTGGCGGTAACGCGCCGCTTTCAGTCTTTGTTTGTGAAAGCTCAATCAAAAGATACGTTATTTTACATGCTAATCTAGCGGCCACAAGTCGCGTCACGTGTATTTGACGTTCCAGAAAATTGCATATGCATCGCATGGCGAACCAGCGAAGCGGTTAGTCTAGGCCTGGGCCACCATCCTGTTTGCGATTGTCGCGGAAATGTTTAATAAAGGCAGAATATCAAGCGCTCAATGAACTGTAAGGAGGACTTTATATTGTGGTTTATAGACAGCGTTAATTTGCTGTCTGAGGGCGATGACGATGGACATTAAGTATAAAAAAAATCAATTTTCTAAAGGCAAAGTTCGATGGTTTCATCTTCTTATTGCCAGAATGGGAGGTATACTACATTTTTCTTGCTAAAAATTTCGAGTGCGCGTTAGATTTCTGCATTAGTTTTCTACTTTGAACCTATTAAAAGTGGGTGCGCGTTCGGTTCTTTGGCATGTTAGAATTGGGGAACTACTGCCTAAGGAATCGGCGGTGTGTCTCGGCGTTTTTCTTCCTGCCTGTTTAATTCGACCCGCCTGATAATTTGATCACCCATCGGTCCCATCAGGGTTGAATTAACGGAAGTCGACTGTATACTACACATATATTTAGGGTTACCAACTGTCAAGTGACCGAAGTCGGAACGAAAGAGAGGGGGCTGCTTCATGACGACCACCGACCCTGACAGTGCCAAGAGCTACAAGTCTCTATGTGCAGTAATGTTGCACGAATGTTTTTAGTACTACTATGTCGCAATTTACAAGGAACGTGCAGTAGCTGCCTAGCTAACACAGCTACCAATACAGCTAGGTAGAGGTACTGTGAACAGTTAGGGCCCAGAATCATGACCAAAATAAAACCGCCTTTATGTTGATGACAATGCAACAGAATACAAAAGAGAAGAATCTGCAATCGAGCTGTCAGGCATTATTAAAAGAAAATCTGTTTTATTGATCGTTATTAAGTAGCAAAAAGGAAAAAAAAAAACTGGACATTTGGCCATCCTGACTGGGCCAAGTCGTGACTTGGGACATTTACTCAACAGTTGGGACTGTCCCATTAAATTCGGGACGGTTGGCAACCCTATATATGCACATATAATTTTGGTGCAGACATTCTTTGACTTTGCAAAGGATGAGTGCAGCCATACGATAACAGATATTAGGCTGGCTTCAGCATAGACTAAGCCAGTATCACTGAAATTTTGAGGCGGCTATAGCCATATTCTGCGTTGATTCATCAGCTGTTGCTCTGTGACAGTAAATAAGACACTGTAAACTAGAACTTCTACAGCGACAAAGGAAAAATATTTAATAATGCTTACCTTTAATCAGCCTTGCAGCGCCCTGTAAAACATGCACGCACAACACCAACAAAATGATTGCAGGACTGTTCCAAGACTGACTGTCATTGCCCTCCCATGGCACAACACAATAGGCCTCTGCACTGTGTCACTATCATGCCATCTAGTCATCAGAAACAGGCAAATTACAATATGGTACAGTAAAGTTAGTATTATATATGTGGACATTGTAATAATGCTTATGCCATAATAGGCTGATCATTTAAAAATAATACAGCAAGCATGCTGAATTCACATGAAATTAAGTTTCCTATCTTTAATGTTTTAATTGTTTCTATGAAGTCAGTCTGTTACTAATAGTCCTTATGTTTCTATAATTCTTATTTCACAAAGTAAATTATAAAACTGATTTTAAGAAAGAAAAGAAAATTAACATTTCCATTTTCGGGCTGAGCTTACTGAGGCCTTATCAGGCGGGTCGAATTAAATAGGCAGGAAGAAAAATGCCGAACCACACCGCCGATTCCTTAGGCAGTAGTTCCCCAATTCTAACATGCCAAAGAACCGAACGCGCACCCACTTTTAATAGGTTCAAAGTAGAAAACTAATGCAGAAATCTAACGCGCACTCGAGATTTTTAGCAAGAAAAATGTAGCATACCTCCCATTCTGGCAAAGAACCCCAGGTGGTCAAAATTATTCCGGAGCCCTCCACTATGGCGTGCCTCATAATCAGAACTGGTTTTGGCACGTAAAACCCCAGAAAGAAGAAGTACTGAGGCCTTTTTTTTATTTACATAGAGAGGCCCTGCAACCCTTTTTTATGAAGTGTGGCGAATGTGCCTTGTATTAAAGGGCATCTCCTCCTGAATATTTTCCGAACCTAATGTTTATGAAAATGCCTAGTACAAGTGAGGTTATTGGCAATCAGATGATACTACTGCCATGCCCTCGTTACCTTGCTGTCCTTTCGTCATGAAAGGTGTGCCACTGTGTCCATGCAAAATGATGCCCACTTATGCTACCCATCATCGTGCTGTCACTGGGTATTGCCTAGGTCCATAGTATTGGTAAAGTGATGTCATCCTCCACCATCAATGGTTCCACTGCCCTAGAAGTAATAAGATTTCTCTGGTTTTACTTCCGCCAAAGGCACTGCTTACTTGTAACATTTAAAGAACCCTGGCTAGTGGGCATCATGTTTATAAGTGCATAGCAATAAATATGAAAAGTTGCAGGGTTGTCAGGAACTTGGAAGAGAAGGGGCAGTCTTTTGAGCAATATTGTAGGCTCACTGCTGCATTTACAGGAATAATATTTGATTTAGATATTCATAATCATTCTCAAATAACTTAAGCCAGCTTATGCTGAAAAAATGTTTCAGGGCTCCCCTAACATGAAAAAAAAATCTCTAATGGCAAACTGCTCAAATACATGTTGTTCAATGTTTTAGTATGCTGAGAAGAGTCATATTGGACCTGGCATGCCGAAATCTGCATCAAGAGTGCCTCAAAGAAGCAAAACGGCGTCTCTCAGCTTGGGTCGATGGTGTTCAGTAAGTACCGATTGCCACTTTTGTGTGTGCATATCAGAAACACTTCATATAAAGAGACATTCCAGTACTGCTGTGTCTGTCACTGGACACAGTTGAAAGCATTGAAACTTTTAGGAAAAAGTTGACTCACAAATTCTTTCTGAGCAAGAAGAAACTGTGTACATGCAGAAAACTTTCTCAAAAGCTTGTCTTTTATTGCTTCTGAACCGTAAATGCATTATACAACATAGGTAGAAAAAATGTCAGATCTAAGGGTGTAGAAGCAGGCACTAGAGGTATAGGAATTTGATTAGAGAAGCACTGAACTATTTATGACTGTGATTTTGGCAGTTTTGTTAATACACAAAAGTAAATCATCTAATTACAACACTAAAGTTTTGAAGTGTTTCAAAGAAAGCATGGTTCGTACATGATATAAATACATGTTCAGCTCATGTTTCTCCTTCCGGATCATCATCCAACCATAAAGCAAGGCTTTACTGAAAGTGATGATCTTGTGGGCCATTGAAAAACACCAAAGGTTTTGAACACCCCCTTTGAAAACAACTCTCACCGACAGCACCAGGAACACCTTTGGAAGGGTTGACATCCGTAATGACCACGATGTGTTTCTACTGTTCTCTTTTTGAGCTGTCTCTGAGTAGCAAGATATGAGCAGCTTCTAGACATAATGTGGAGGAACCAGTTTCAGATTCCTGTGTTATATTTACTTGGCAGAAATAGAATATGAGCCAAGTATAATTATGTGGCTATATGTTCAATCACTACCTGCAAGACATCTCACTTTTCTTTCGTTGAAGGGAAGTGCCAAGGAATATTAGAGGTATTGTTTACCGCTATGGAATTTACCAGAGCAGTGGAGACCATGAATGGCAGTTCATGTGGGAAAAATACCTCAAGGAAGTCTCAGCCCAAGAAAGGATTAACCTGCTTTATGGCCTTGCCCATGTAAGGAGTCCACCACTGATCCACAGGTAATGTGCACAGTATGCAATTATTAATATTCTGTGGGCTGTTGTTATTTTCGAAAATATGATTTCCTACAGGCATAACAAAAATTAATGGTACTTTTACATTCAGTTACACTGAACAAAATAAAATGTAGAAGGCAAAAAAATTGTAAATAAAAATTTGCAAGTTCACTGGGAGACTCATTAGAGAAAGGAATAACTTGTGACTGCATCATTACTGACAATTTTCTTCATTTGTGGAGAACTCTGAATAAGCATGGAAACTGACTGATTTAAAAATATGTAAATTATTCAATGAGGCCAAAAATAATTATTAGCTAACTGATTTTTTAGGCTAGAAGGGGATTGTGAAAATGTCCCAAAAATCGAGTATCTGAGTTTAGGCCACAAACAGCAGAAAAGCTAATTAATGCACTTTTCGCTCAGTCTTGCACTAAAGTACAACGATATTTGCTTCAATATTTTATCATTTGTGTGTTTCACGTTCTCCAATGCATAGTCTAACAGGCACCATCACAATGCAACGAGGGCATAACCAAAACCAGTTCACATAACCATAACCAAGCTGCTAGTATGTAGTACGCCATGGGCTGGCATGTCATTCCTGTTAAGCCGCTGCCAATTGAGTGTGTATGTTACCTTTTACTTGCTTTCCCAAAAGGTCTAACAGTGCAGTACTGTAATAACTGACAGTATTCTGTCAGCGACAGCTAGTGCTCACTGTCATAAAAATTCTGTCGCACATAGCAAGCATAGCTCGAACACTGCCTCTAAAGAAAACTTTCAAGATCTTGATAATGCACACAATGGGCAGTTACTGTGTCTGGTACTGATTCAATCAAAATTACCTTGCCGTTAAACCGTTCGGCTTAGCAGCCAAACAGCACTCACAAAGCCAACGAATGTCCCTACCACAAAAAAACTTATTGAGTTCTGTTGTAGAATAATAGAACAAACCATTGTGTGGCATCTGAATTTTTAGTCACATAAACTGGCGCAGTGGAGCTCGAATAATTCAGAGAGACATCGGATCAAACTTTACTCATCTCAAGAAGAGAAAGGGGGTGGCAGGAAAAAGCTGCTTAACTGCAGCTTCACTAAGCCCGGTCCCTTGTGCTACAATTCGACAGTGAGCAGCACTGGCATATCTACAGCCTTCCGCATATTTAGCTATATCGCGTGAGCGTCCAGCACGCATCATTTTAGCGCCTTTAAGCGGCGATAATCAGCAAGACCGGCAGAAGTACTCTCAAGTGCAATTCACTCTCATGTGCAAGAGTCGTCTAATGCAATGTTCACTTCAGGACGACGTACGACCATATTATAGTGTTCTCGCACAATATAGCTAAAAATGCGGGAGACTGTACATGGTAGTTTGACTTAAATCTAGGCACTGTACGAGAGACCCCAAAGAATGCGAAGAAATAATTTGTAGTACAGTAACAAAGATGCACAGGTAGGAAATAGGTTCATTTTCAAAGTACAATGCTCAATTACAATACAATGCAATACAAAGTACAATGCTCAATGCTCAAAATAAAATAGAAATCAAACAGCAACAAACTCAGATGCAGACAGAATTTCACATATGAACTATAGCACTAGAATCGTAAACTTAGGAAAAGAAATGAGCACATCAAGATCAGTCAGTCTGGATATATATAGACACATACATTCATATACATGCACACACATATATATATATATTCGACTTAATTTCGACGTTTTGGCCGGGGTCCGGCCTTCATCAAGAGTGCGATTTCAAGTGCACAGAGCTCAATTTATACATTTTGTCTTTAACGCAAAAAAAAGGTACCTGGTCTGTGACCACAAGCACATAAGCACGTGCACATTTAGTGATGTCATGCATACCAACACGTACATTGACTCATGTCAAACTCAATGGAAATAGGAGAGAGAGAAATCAACATGACTACAAACTTCGGGCACACATACAGTGGCGCTATAACGTGACTATAAACTTGCACGTGCATACAGTGGCGCGGAAAAAAAAAAAAGTAACCCACACGTGAACAGGTGCACATTCATTCGTGTCCGCCACAATATTTTTCATACACGCATAGACTTTGTATAAAAAAACAGCTTACCCACCAACACAAAGAATACCACTTGTTTGGTGCTCCAATGAACATTTTTCCTGGTTGCCTTATGCATTTCCTAACGATCATATGTGCAAATATCATATGGCATGTTTATAAAGTGATATGTATATTTCTGCATCATTAATTACAAATTCTTCTCATCCTTCTGTTATGTTGATGTTTATTACTTCACCTTGCCATAGAATTTCTCATTTATCTTTTCTTTTATTTTTGATACACACAGACTTTGTATAAGAAACAGCTTGCCCGCAAATACAAAAAATGCCACTTGTGCAAAGAATGCAATAGAATGCAGTTCGTGGAATTCAGAGGTCAGTGGAGGTCAAAGTACAGGTGTCCCATAACCAGGTAGGGGTGCACTGACCGTCTGCGTGGTCATACAAAAGTTGCAGCGACCTCAAACATACAAACAAAAGAAACACTCTCCTGGCAGCTGCTGCCCCTTGCATACCCTTTGTTACCATGTGACCCCTTTCCCCTACATTCCATTGACTACATTGCTACATTCCATTTTCCAACAAATTACCTATCTATCTTCTTTTTTTTTCTTTTTTTTTTTCATGGCACTGTATGCCTACGCAAGTTTGTGGTCACATTATAGCGCCAATTTATGTGCAGCCGAAGTTTGTAGTCACGTTTATTTCTCTTTCTGTCCTATTTTCGTTGAGTTTGACATGAGTCAATGTACGTGTTGGTATCCATGACGTCACTAAATATGCACGTGCTTGTGGTCATAGACCTGGTACCGTTATTTTTTTATTTTTTATTTTTTTTGTTACAGACAAAATGTATAACTTCAGCTCTGCGCTTGTAATCGCACCCTTGATGAAGGCCTGACCCCAGCCGAAACGTCGAAATTAAGTGTTTTTGCTTTTCTACGTGCATCTGCGCTTCTTTTAATTTGTTAACCACGGATCCGAAGAAATACTTCCTTCATATATATATATATATATATATATATATATATATATATATAAACACAAACATGCCCACACATATACATAACAAAAGCAATGCAAGAATCATCCAGGGGCCTTTTGTGATAAGAAATGAATGAAAAAGGAAAGAGCAGACGTAGTATCCGGGTTTAGTCATTTGTAGCTAGGGTGTTTAAAAGATCAGCAATGTGGCAGCAACATAAAACCGGTTGCCTACTAATTGCCGTATGTGTGTGCATGATATTATGAAAGACACTGTAAAGAACTGTAAAGAACTCTCTGGCAAAAATTTTGGTGTGTAGAAAGCATGTTATCTAACCAGTGTCATACATGCAGCTTGTGAATCATTATGTACGCACAGACATTGTTGGCCATATAAACACACCACTTGGTAACTTCCGTTTGTTCCAGTTACCGATAGTTTTTTTGTTTTTTTACAGATATCTGGCTTATGCAATGAATGAAAGCTATGTGCGTAGGCAAGACTTCTTTAGTGTGCTTTCCTTTCTTGCTGGAAACCCAGTTGGCCGTGATATTGTTTGGAAATTTGTGCGATACAAGTGGGACAGGCTTGTTCACAGGTAAGAGAAGTGGTGCAAAGAAGCTGGAGATTTTATTTGTGATTAATGTGTTGGCTAACATTGAAGTCTGACGTAGATACTCAAATTATTGTTTAGGTTCTCACTGAACGACCGCAACTTTGGAAATGTTGTGAAGACTATATGTGATTATTTCACAAAGCAGTTTGATTACAATGAGGTAAGTCAGTGTTTTATGGTTTCAACAGCCACAAAAGAGGAATGGTCAATAAATCACTCAGTGCATAAGGCTCTACATATCCACCAAACCTGACAGCAGAAAACTGTTTACAGATGCAGGCTTTCTTCCACAAGAACCCAAATGCTGGTGCAGGCAGGAGAGCTCGGGAGCAAGCCCTGGAGAATGTCCGCAACAACATAGCATGGATCAAACATCACGAACCAAGTGTGGCACGATGGCTGACCACCAACGTCATCCCAGAACCCTGGGAAAACATGCGTTTGCCTCGCCATGTCATCCCTGCAAGTTATGACATCACACTCGAACCCATTCCTACAGAAAATATAACAGTGGGCTCTAGCACAACTAGGATCACAGTGGTGAAGGCTACCAGTGTTCTTCTGGTGCATGCAAAAAATGTCAACATTACCAGAACAGTTGTTATGCGCCACAAGCGTGAAACTTTTGAAGAGGTTCCCCTGGGTAACGAGCCTTTTTTGTACATAGAGAATGACTACTGGGTCATACAGACCAGGAACATTCTTCCTCCAGGAGGTTATGTGCTCAAATTTGAGTTCAGTGCTTCCATGCTCAACTACCTGAGTGGCATCTACAAGACAAGCTACTGGGATGAAGCATCCAAAAGCAACAAGTGAGTTAAAACAGGCTAGAAAAAAACTGCCATCTGGCTGCCTTCCTGAGGATTACATTGAATAAGTCATATTATTGAGGTGTTTTTATATTTTTGCTAGGCAGTGAACGAAGCACAGATAACTTAGATTTTAGTTGTGGCATAGTCCTTGTAAATGAGCTATTTGAATGATTTGTTATGTTCCAAGTTGAATCCCAGCGTAAGAGCTTATGACTGTTTAACTGTCAGTGCTGTAGCATCTTCAGTTGTACAATGCAGCTATGTTGGCGGGGGCATGCATTTTCTCTCCTCTAGCCTGGCCGTGCATACGCTGCACGACTGGGCTTGGAATTAATGTGGTGTTTTGCAATGTCGCAAGCTTGCAACAAACATGACGGCATTTAACAACAGGTTGTAACCTGTCGCCTCGATATTATGCAATTTTAAATCGAAGCCTTCTTTGCACCGTTCAACGAGTTTTGATGCTGTATTGGTCGGGCAGTGTGGAGATCAGTGCGCTGATAGCGTCGTCCCACTGCGGGTGGCGCTATCAGCCATGGCAGCAGAGTGGACGCGAAAGATTCACAGGCTTCGATTTGTACCACTGATGTGAAGATATTGTCAACATGACATGAAACCGAATATTTGGTCACGAACTCTGAAATTCAACAAAATAAAAAAAAATTTCGTCTAAATTTTTTTTTTTTCGATTAACCAATAATCCAGAAATGTTTACAGCCCTTTCCATGTAAGAAAAATCAGTCAACTACTGTAATTATTTGCATAAAAGGTTGAATTTCATACAATAAACTGTAGATATAACGAAGTAAAGTGCTGATTTTACCATTATATCGTTATAGCGAGGTTTAACTGTAATAACTATTTATTTAGAGGGACCAACAACTGATTGTAATGTGGTACCTATTTTGCTATAGTGCATTTGGAAAGCTTATTGCCCAGAGCGCCCAATCTTGCAAAGTTATGTGGAAAATACTGTGGAACACTTTTTTAACCACTTCGACTGTAGCCACGATTGTCTTCATGTGGTCCCATGCTAGATGATGAAACAGACAGAACCATATGATAAAACAGACATTGATACCAGAGACAACATAGGGGAAATTAATTGTTATGCTTGATTCAAATGCTGAAATAATATGGTAGAAAGAAATGAAAGGGGACAAAGAGATAACTTGCCACAGGTGGGTGCCGAACCTACATCTTCCGCATTACGTGTGCATTGCTTTACCAATTAATCTACTGCAGCAGCCATCCTCCCATCCACTTCATTGGGAATTTGTGCTTTCAACACTTTCACAATTAATTGTGAAAATTCTATACCTTTATATTATTAAATCATTGTATATCATCACAGATTTCTTACTTTTAGTTAATTTGCTTCATTAATTGCAGCAATTTAAGGTTATCACAGGCGAAGTGTTCAAGCTTGTTATTTCACACTTGAACAATTTCTTACCTATATTTCCAACATTGTTTGTACAGTATCGTTAACATCTTTGTATTTTTCACTCTAAGTGTGAGCTTTTTTCTCTTGCAGATTTATGATCACTTCACAATTTCAGCCCACATTTGCTCGCATGGCATTTCCTTGCTTTGATGAACCAGGATTCAAAGCAAATTTTACTATAACTGTCATCCACGATGCTACAATGAAGGCTATATCTAATATGCCTGTCGACAAGGTGACTTTATTATTACTATCTTTGTTGTTGTTCTTGGTGTAAACTGTGATACAAATTAAGCTTTATAGGATTGCCTTGCTTTGAAAGATTAATCTGTTGCTTGCTAACAAGCTGTTCAATGGTACAATGCACTATAAAAGTTTATGAAGCATGAAAACCATGAGGAAGGGAAATGTTACCATAGATTATGTCTGCATCCTGTTACTGAAGGCTACACTCTATATTTTTGCGTATGACTATGGCGCTGCACCTTTTTATATTTAAGTTTTCACATTCAAGCCATGAGGAGTGTTAACTTTTCCATACATCTTGATCTCCAAAACCTTTTTGTACAAACAATGCCGTGTTAACTTTGCTAGCACTCCTGTTTTGTCAACCTTTATTGTTTAGATGACAGTTATATACGATCTCAGTTATTTTCTTCACAGATTCGCATCCTAGATGACACCAGAGTTGCAACACGATTCCAAGAATCCCATAAGATGACAACTTACCTTGTGGCTATTGCTGTCTGCGACTTTGACTACATATCAGGAAACACATCAAGCGGCACACCGGTAAAGCTGAGCTGCATAGCATATCGTATCTCACACTCTTTTTATACTACTTGTAACTTTTCTTTTCATATAGTGCTGTACACACTTATGCTTTGCTCTTTTCAGGTGCGAATTTTTGCCCGCCAGGAGATGCTTCCTCATGCAAATTATGCGCTTTCAGCCACCATTCAAGTTTTGGAACTCTTTGAAAATCAGTTTGCTATAAGATTTCCCCTTCCAAAGCTAGGTAACTAAATCAAAATTTTTGTTTTTGATGCACTTAGTTTCTCTAGCACATAAGCATTGCGGCACACTGCTTTGATACCAATTTTGCTCCCAATTCATGGCATAACAGGGCAGTTACCTTGCTTCAAAACAAGTTAGAGATAGGGGTATCCACTTTCACTTGATATTGCTATGTTCGACACAACTCATATTCACCATTTGTTTTTTTACCAATATATTGAGCGTGCAGTGCAACTGATCAGCTTTCTGTTTTAGACAGCATTGCCATTCCGGACCCCCAAGCAGCTGCTATGGAAAACTGGGGCCTGATCATGTACAGCGAATGCATGATGCTCTACAACCAAAATACCACATCTGTCTCTGATCACTACAGCACAGTAGAAGTTATATCTCATGAACTGGCACATATGGTTTGTAGATTTATTTGCATGTTTTCACTAAAAAATTAGTATGACATTTCATAATGTGCTAATGCTTTCACATTTAGCAATTGTAACTATGTATGCAACTTCTTAACATCTATGCGCTTGTGTCAGTGGCATACGTGTAAAGGCATGCCAATGACGAGATACGGCATGTGAGTTGAACCTTGAAATGTGGCAGCTGTTCCTACACAAGGGCAAAGTGTAAAACAGACCTTTGTACTAGAGAATATTTAGTGCTTGCTGAAAAACCAAGTTTTCTAGACTCTTGTTAGTCTAAACAATCCGAACATTTTATTGTAGACACTTTTATTTGAGTGTATTGGCAAAAGTTATGCTGGGCATATCTGGTTCCACAGAGGCGTCCAGGGCATATAAATATTTATTAGCTTTTTTGAAAAACTAATGGAGAGAGAGGGAAAAAAATTTTTTTTAAACTTGCACATGTGCCCTTTATCAGGAACACATTCTGCAGATTATGCCAAAATTATACTTTAGTTAACTCCCAAAGAACAAAGTTGCATGTCTATGGTTCTAAAAAATTGTGAGAAAGAGATTATAAATGGATGGCATCACAATGCAGAAAATTCCACAAAGAATCAGCAGTTGGATTTGAATCAGTGTTGACCAAGGAAAAAAAGTTCATTGTTCACAGCACTCATACATATCAGCATGCATCATTCATGTCAATGGCGATAGGCAGAAGTTAATCGTAAGCTTGACACAGCAAGGTGCATTTCCGATTTAGTCCTGGCAGTATACACATATGCTAACTGATCCACAATACTGCTTTTTTAAAGGGGCCCTGAACCACCCCTCGGGCTTGGTGAAATAACATAGTCCGTGGGTAGCATACACAGCTGCGAACATCTCAGACAAGTTTTGCTGTCGTACACGGTGCATAAAGCTGGCAAGCGAAGCGCGAAGTCACCTTTCTCTCAAACACTCTAGTTTCAACAGAAATCATGATTCTCACTCTTTTCTGGGTGCCTTATTTCGTAATAAAGCACATTCCCATACGCGGCTGCTATTGGTCACTGCAGTCATTCACACTGTGGCTGCTGCAGGGTGCCACCACGAGTCCACTGGCTAAGCGCACTGTGGTTCTCTGAGACAGCCACGTTTGGCTTACGTTTAGTGCATCGTAGACACCAGAATCGGAAGTCGTGGTGTCTACGTTAACATCCAACATAAAATTTGAACTGCACACTATGGTGACATTTTGAAGGCAGAGCGTTGTGGCCCCACCCCACTCCGCCATAGCCTTCGCAGTGCAATGCATTGAATAAGGAACGGGAGCACAGTGGAGGCCGTCTTTGATTGCCAATAACCCCGCTTCTGCTGAACGCATTGGAGTACTTTTTGCGGCAAAGTATTTCTGAAATAGCATATTTTCACTTTATATGTATTTCTCCACTCCGATAAAAAGTGGTTCAGGGCCCCTTTAAGCATCATTCTGATAATTCATTCATCAGCATGCTTTGAAGAGTCTTCAGTATGCAAGGACACTTGATATTTGTTCCGGACGCTCAGTTTGTGCTTTTAATAAAGCATGCTTCATAATGTGTGGTATAATGACAGAAGCTTGCTAACTGGGATGTGAACATTGGTCTATATTAATGGCGAAAGAAGGCTGATTATTATTCAAAAACTATTTGATGATTATAATAATATTCAATCCAGTTCGCTAGCAGCACTTTTCAATTTGTATTCAATTTGGTCCCAAAAATTACTACCTATTTGCCCACCTCTACATTTAATCACTGCCATCTATATGTCTTAGCCATGTTCTATTCAAGAAATTCCCTGTCACACTAGCTCACTTTGGTGTAGCCAGTAACCTGGCATGTGCCATCTAATGGATGCCTTCTTAGCACAACCTGCGTTCCCCTCCCCAATCAACAACCGCTGGTCCTCCTTCTATCAATAAAGGACTTTATTATTATTATTATTATTATTATTATTATTATTATTATTATTATTATTATTATTATTATTATTATTATTATTATTATTATTTATTCAAGGAAAGCACAAGTTTTGATGATTATGGCATCTGGAAAAATGGGGGCAGCACTGTTTTATATCAGTCACATTTAGAATGTAGGTCACCTGGGATCAACCCTGCATACAGCATGAATTTTCTCAGTGTTTTGACAGTTAACAATGGGATACTGCATTTTTTCTCGGCCAGTAATTCTTCATGCTGCTTGCAATTAGATGAAGATGAAAGAATAATTTTTCAGCTGTGTTGATTTTTTCACGAAGTCACTGCTTCCACACAACAGGAAACATACATTTTTGCTACTGCACAGGAGGAATAGCCTACGTTACCCACTAGTGACGCACAGTGCAGTAAATATGTTAGCTACTCTGTCTAATGTGACCAAATTCCTTTGATGCCAAAGTGGGACAGGGAGAGGGGGTGGGGGTCAAGATTCAACATTTATTCCGTTTTGTTTATATCAATGAAAACTATTTTCGAAGCTGTTCATTCAATTTGTAGACTTGAGTTTCAGCATTATTTTGCATGCTTCCAAAACAGCATGCATGAAGAGCAAAACGGCATGAGGATGGTGTGGTCAGTGTGCTTTGCTACGGGTCGTCATTGAGAAGTCTATTGTAATTGGATCAAGAATGCGTATGAGTCATTAGTGATGGTGCGTTCTAGGACGATTGTGATCCCAAAACAGTTCAGAAAGCGACCCGTTTGCTTTTCCTATTTCGAAACGTTGTAAGAGATCAGGTGCAGCTGCCTCACTTCTGGCAGTGTTTCACTTTGCTACTTGCCTTTCAAGTCATTTTGAAAGTGGTACCACCAGACCCATAAGTGGACAGCTGATTCAGCCTCATAAGGCAAGAATTCCGGGACAGCTCAGGGTCCTGAGAGGCCAAAGCGAGGCAGAACACCATCCCACGTGTAAGCTGTGGGGTAATGAGACAACTGTGTTAAAAGCAGGATGGGTCCCATCTAAACAGGAATGTCAGGTCACCTTAACTATGTCGTCTGTAGTGGAAAACCTACATATGGAAAACCTTACATCAGCTGGAAACAAAGTGCACTATTTGCTGCGAATGCAAGGTCGCCCTTTTTGGTCTTTTCAGTAATCAGCTCTAGGAGTTTAATAATAACAATGTTTATTTGCTATTGACTTTTTCTAAATTACACAAAAAGGTTTGACAGTACACATCCCTTATAACAAACTATGATAGTAGGGCAGAAGGCATTTTTACAGTATTAGCTGTGTGTAATTGGTAACAATGTCAAATGCTGTGGCAGAATGCTCCTAATGGTTACTGTTTCTGTATGCATTGTTAGGAAAGCTTTTGTATACTTTGTTTCAGTCTTGACAGCAGTGGCTACCACATAGGGTGTTCTATTGATCTCAGCGCAGTGTGCTTTTGTTTCTTTCAGTGGTTTGGAAACCTTGTCACAATGAAATGGTGGGATGATTTATGGTTGAACGAAGGATTTGCGACTTATAGCTCACACAAAGGAATTGAACTCGTTGAGCCTACATGGGATGCGGTATGTCAAATATATTTATAAGCATTTTTTGTAATTCACAAACACAATGAACAGATTTTAATTCAATATATCAGTTGTTGTAGAAACTAAAGAGGTGTGTCAAGCACACATATGCACAGAACTTTCAACGAACACACATGCACTATGACTGAGCTGCTTGAAAATACATTAGAAACCTCTTTATAGTGAAACCACGTATATTGAATATACTGCTGTAATTAACAAAAACACCGGTCCCAATTTATCCCCCATAGATGTCGGTATATTTTTCTTTTGAATTTGTATAAAGAAATGGCTATGGGGAAGAAACAGATACATTTCAGCAAAAATAACAAAACAATGGATTCCTAATTATAACTGCAACACCAATTTTTCTCATAGCTGGGAAGATAATTCGTGAGCATTAAAGTTGTGTTTATGCCTGCACCTAGGATATGAAATCTGTATCCATTTGATGAAATAATCATCCATTCAAAGATAGTTTACTCAACTCACTTCAACTGAACCAGGAGCACATAGATTTTACTAAGTTCACAAGTGTTGACCTGCTGAAAGCCATCCACAAAAGTGCAGCTTCCAGGAATAATGCTTTGCAGCAAACCATGTTTGCATACCTCCCAGAAGTTGAAGATTTCTGCCCTGATGTTGCTGCATGTGACTGCATGTGAAGGTGTGATAGACATGCAAGATTTTGAGATACTTTCAGATGTCATGCATACTAAGGTTTATTTTTTGCATCTTTTAAAAATTTATATAGTGTGACAGCAAAGGCCAACAACCACCACGTCATCAGATGACATATGCAATGAAATCTTTCCTGCATCTACTGTCAGTTTGGATATGAAGTTAAGCTGTCAGTTTGGATATGAAGTTAAGCTGACTGAGCACAGATACAACCATCGGATCACATGAGATTGTGGAAGATGAGTAAATCTCACAGCTTGAGATGTATTTACTAGGACAGAAAGCAGTGTCAAAGCTAAAAACAATGTACAGACATCAATACTTGTTGATTTCACATTCAGTACAGTATAATTATAGCTTCAGTAATGTGTTGATCTACACTACAGTAACAAAGAATGAAATTATGTTTATTGCAAGTTTCTCACAGTTTAAATGGACGGTAGGGTTAACTACGCTTATGCTGAAGACTCTGATATATAGCAAAACAATACAAATAACTTCAGTTTAATGAGGTTCTACTTTATATCAAAGCCAATTAACACAATCATTGATAATGATAATGATTACTAAAAAACATAATGTAAATAAGCCCTGTTCTGCTGTCACTTAAGCAAATTCATTATTTGGCTGAGTGGAAGGTCATTGTGTAGTATGCAGACTCTGAGAAGTATTCATTAAAAACTTAATTTTCTACTCCTATCTTTGCGATAAGGAAAAGCGAGATTTTGAATTAGTAGACAGTCATATAATAATTTGTACCTTCATGCAGGAGACGCAGTTTCTGTTGAAGCTAATATCAGGGGTCCTTGAAAAAGATGCAGTCTTAAGTTCCCATCCGATTGTTATGCCAGTCACCCAGCCAAGTGACATCACGGAGATATTTGATGTTATATCCTACAGCAAGGTATGTTCTACCATTTTATAGGTGAAAGGGACAAATTGTCATCTACCCAACTGTAGCATGAACATACAAAGGAAACCCTGATAACATTGCTTTGTAGCTTCGTGCTACAGTCGGGTGGATGAAAATTTTTCCCTTTCATGAAATTTCCTTCACCTTGTGGACTTCCACAGAACTGATTTTCCAAACCATTATATAGGTCATTACTCAGTCATGTGAACCAATTTGGGAGAACTGTAATTTTTTTCAGGGGTCAGCTGTTATCAGAATGCTGGAATCCTTTATGGGAACAGGAGACTTCATACGAGGACTTCAGGTATCAACATTGTATCTTAGTGCTAATGAATACATTGTTTACTGTTTATGACATCACTAATATATGTACATGTAATGATGCATCTCTTTCATTTTGTTGCAAATACGTAGAATTATTTAAAAAGCCGAAAGCGCAGCAGTGCTGTAACACTGGATCTGTGGAAAGCATTGGAAAGTGTTTCATCAAAAGTGAGTACCAGTCACTTATTACTACCCTTAATACCCACAACCTACTTTCCAAAAAAAAATTGTTTGCACTGTACAAAAACTTAGTTGGTGTTCATTCATCGTAATAAATGCCAATTATGTGTCTTGTACAACATGGCAAACTCGCTTTTTGTACAAGTGCATTTTTATTATGTTGAATTGTATGAGTTACATTCCATATAGGAAGAAAATTATCTTTTCAGCATCAACACATAACTACCATCATGAACACTTGGACAAGACAGATGGGCTACCCATGTGTGTCAGTTAGACGACTGCATAGTAACTCTAGCCAGTATGAAGTTGTCCAGCAGAGGTTTCTGTTGAACCCTGATGATGCAGCAAATCTCACCAATGATTCACCATTCAGGTTTGTATGTCTACAAATTCAATTGAATAGCTTCAAACAGGCATCTGTAAAGTTATCAATGAAAGATCTCATGGAAACAATGAAATTGCATTTAGGAGTTTGTCTCTTCTGGTCTAAACATAAATTATCTACAGTGAGTCTCTTTTTACTGTATTTGCAAAAATATAATGCGATGGAGGACTTTTTGCAATTGGAAAAATAACTTTTAGAAGCAGTATTAGAGAGTTTTAGCATGTATGGTATTCCGTTAAATGCAGGCAAATCAGGCGTAATACCGGGTGAAGGGGGGCACAAACGTGAGTGGACTGCATGGTCCAGCCCACTCATGTTTGTGCCACTGCCCATCCGACAAAACGCCCAGTCCACCTGCATTTAGCGGAATGCCAGACACACTAAAACTCTCTATTTTGATTATACAATGAACTAACAATGTAAAGTGCAACTGCAGCCATGGCTTAAATACTATAACATTGTAGTCTAGCATGATGGGAGATCTGTTGCAGTGATGTGCACTTGCATGCAGCCACATGTGCCTGCTCTGGCATGCATTTTGGTGTGGAATCGCACACTGTGTTATGCTGGAACATTCCTGCTGCCCCTTGGGGCCAGATGTTCATGCGTTGGGGTGGCAGCATTCCTTGCACAGATGAGGCCAGGTGGGCACATACGAGGCATGTTCAAAAAGTATCGAACCTTCATCTTCCCCAAGTAAACCAATAAAGTGCAGGCGGCTTCTTTCGGTGTAGATATGGAGGGGACATTCATGCGCAAGCTTGAATCTTTTTCCGCCCACAGAAAGCATCAGTTTCTAGTAGTCGGCCTATGAGTGAGGACATGTAGTAAGCGCTTGTCGGATTCCAGTAATTTATAAAATGACGGAAAGACATGAGCAGTGATATTGCATCAAATTTTGCCAAAAGCTTGGCGATACCCAAGTGGAAACCATTCGCAAGATTCAACAGGCTTTTGGAGAAGATGCCATGAGCACCTCATGGATAAAGGAGTGGTACAACCGCTTCAAAGATAGCCACACATCAATGGACAGTGAACTGCATTCAGGCAGACCCTCAACAACCCAAAATGAGAATGTCATTGAGCAAGTGCGGACTTTTATCATGGAGGATCGTCTCATCACAGTCCGAGAACTTGCAAACTAGATTGGGGTAAACATTGGATTTTGACTGAGGATTTGGGTATGAGGAGTGTGTCAGAGAAATTCGTACCGAAACTGCTAACAATGGAGCAAAAGCAACTCTGTCTGGAAATTGCACAGGACCTGCTGCATAATGCAAACAGTAACCCCAACTTTTAGAACACTGTGATCACAGGTGAAGAGTTGTGGGTTTACGGATACGACCCAGAAACCAAGATGCAGTCACCACAGACGAAGCATCCGACATCCCCGAGGCCAAAAAAAGTGCAGCAGGTCGATAGCAACGTCAAGGTCATGTCGACAGTTTTCTTCGACTCCCGTGGGGTGGTGCATCATGAGTACACACCACAAGGCCGAACCATCACAAAAAATACTACCAGGAGGTCTTTTGTCGCCTTCGTGATGCTGTGTGGTGCAAATGACCAGATCTGTGGGCAGCAAAAACTTGTCAGCACTTTTTAATTACTGCTTTAAAGCTCATGTTGCAATGGGAGTATTGCAGGGGCTGCCACAGGAGACTAAAGTGACAGATGCAATGTTAAAAATGTCAATCATTGGTGAGATATCAACAGAAATTTACTTTTTTCTACTCCTATTCTGAAATATGGCATTCAAAGAGGGCCAGAAGTGCTGCCCATGTTATGATTTCTGCCAATGGCTTCACTGCCTGTGCACGCCTTTTACCTCGCAAAACTCATCTGTCAGTGATAGACCGTCACTTGCAGTAAAAGCATGTGATGATGCATTGAATACCTTGGCAGGCCTTTGCAGTAAGCTGCTTTGAGTCACAACAGTGTCAAGTATCACATGGGGAGCATGTCTGGTGCTTATTGTGTGCAGCTTTAGAAATGGATGAGAAAAAGGTTAATTTTTGTGAACAAATATCTGAACAGATGGTGCTATTGAAATTGCGTAAATAGCTCTGGCCTCCTGTGGCACCGCAATACTGCCATTGCAACATGCTACTTAAAAAAATAAGTTGATTAATAAATTTCACTTAATTAACTAACTACAATGGCTACTTGCCCATCTGGTCTAGTCGACTACACTGAAGGGACAAAAAATCGTGGAGGAAACATCCTCACAGTGGTTAAATCATTTTCAAGAAAAGATCTGTTACCTTCTTCTTCTTTCTCGGGTTTTACGTGCTAAAACCAGTTCTGATTATGAGGCACGCCGTAGTGGAGAGCTCCGGATTAATTTTGACCACCTGGGGTTCTTTAACGTGCACTACAATGCAAGCACACAGGCATTTTTGCATTTCGCCTTCATCAAAATGCGGCCACCACGGCCGGGATTCGATTCCGCGACCTCGTGCTCAGCAGCGCAATGCCTTAGCTGACTGAGCCACCGTGGCGGGTGGGATCTGTTACCACTAAAAAAAAATCCTTATATATATATATATATATAAGGATTTTATATATATATACAGTGCCTTCAAAGTCTCAGTAATTTTCATAAAACTGCTAGGCTAGCTGCAAAAATACTGCTTGCACAGATTGTCTATGTGTTTTGGCAGAATCAATTATTGCAAACAAGTGGAGCCAGCAAGAGCATGATTAAAAAAACATTGTTAATTAACATTTCCTAATTTCAGGATATATGTCAAGATGCCTATATGTTTATATATAAGCCATAAAGATAATAGGATCTGAGGGGCTATATTTTTGGTTATTTACAACCATAGGAAGAAAACAGACTATGAAGCCAGAGAAAGCATAGTGGAAATTATGTGATATTGAAATGTAGAAATAATAAGGGAAAGGGGGAATCAAAGTGGATGAAAAGACAACTTACCGCTAGTGGGAGCCAAAATTGAAGCTTTTTCTGGCTCTGTTTTCTTCATCTGGATGTTTACATTAAAAACTTAAGACAGTCATATTTGAAGGCAACTGCTGTTTTGTTTGATTCTTCTACAGCACTTGTGTTCCACAATCTTTATCAAATTTGGCACTTGGTATGCTAATTTCGCATTCAGGGACAGGAGTATTGCATACAGCAAGCCATTCTCGAAGCTGGGTGCAGCTAATAACAGCTGTTTGCCTGTTCTCAACTGGCAAACACAAGAATACCGACCTTCCCATTCCCCCATGCATGGTGGAGTGTAAATGTCTCGTTTCATTATGCAATGTGGCTAAAAATTCATGAGCGATCATTTAGAAGGCAAAAAGCACTGTGGGTAAGGGCCAACTTATTTTACATTTAATTTGCAGTTTAAGGTGAATGCAGTTGTTTGTCTTTATGAGGCACCCAGACATGCTTTTTTATGCCACTGATGTGAATATCTTGCAGGCGCCCCTTAACTTTCAGCTTAGCATCATCATAAAAGTGCATGTAGAATAACTTGGAAAAAGTTAGTTGACAAAAACACCATTCATCCCGCAAGTGTTAACATGGCAGTATCAGGATGCTCGTGATTTTTTAATTTGGAGAAGGTAAACATGGTCATAGCTTATGTGGAAATCAACCTTTATGTCGAATTAGTAAGAAAGTTTTGCACGTCTCATTATCCTGGCCGTTAAGTTCTGGCTTGATGAGTGTGCGGAAAGGAGCTAAGTGCTTATTTATAAATGAAACATTTGAAACGGCCATTTTGGCTTATGTTAAACTGATGATGGAAGCCAGCATAAAAGATAAAACCAAAGAATCTGGATGCAGCACTGGTTCTGTTCGCATTGTGCTGAAAAGCCATGTCTACCTTCTGTACAATAAGTCACTTCATCAAGAACTCGTGATTTTCTAATTTGGAGAAGGTAAACATGGTCGTAGCTTATGTGGAAATCAACTTTTATGTTGAATTAGTAAGAAATTTTTACACGTCTCGTTATTCTTGCCATAAAGTTCTGGCTCGATGAGTGTGTGGAAAGGAGTTAAGTGCTTTGTTATAAGTGAAGCATTTGAAACTGCCATTGTGGCTTATGTTAAACTGAACTGATGATGGAAGCCAGTATAAAAGATAAAACCAAAGAATCTGGATGCAGCACTGGTTCTGTTCGGATTGTGCTGAGAAGTGATGTCTACCTTCTATACCATATGGCACTTCATCAAGAACTGAGGGAGTTCGATTTTTTTTAAAACGAAAAAGTTTTTTGTAATTTGACCCTAATAAATATTGAAGAAGACAAATTCTTTCTGCGCAGAATTCTGGGAAACATTGTTATAAAGAAGTCACATCCAACACGAATAGAGCTTCAGTATATTCAATATCTGTTACAAAATCACATGCTGAATATAGCGGAGAAAATTTGTATCTTTCTTTATTATATGCAATAATTCGTTATATCCATGTTTGTTGTATTGAGGTTTGACTTTAATGTGAATGGAAACATCAACACTCACAATTCTGCTCACTGGAGTTGCAAAACCCTCACTGGATAAGACCA
Organism: Dermacentor silvarum; assembly: GCF_013339745.2. NCBI lineage: Eukaryota > Metazoa > Arthropoda > Arachnida > Ixodida > Ixodidae > Dermacentor > Dermacentor silvarum. The sequence continues at coordinate 188,602,016 of NC_051154.1, read as the reverse complement.
CACAAACACCCAGTTCATTGGGCCGTAAATGTCTGGTGCAGAATTCCTAAAGAAAAGATTATTCATCCATATTTTTTTCAATTTTAGTTTTGACTCAAAGTATATTGCGAACCAAAAATGCTTTTTTATGTGGTCGATGTCTTCACCTATTGCCTACCACTGAGACATTTGCACCATGTTTGGTTTCTACATAATGGAGCAGTCTGCACTATTCAAGGGAAATGAACTGGTTCAGTAAAAGCTTCCCTAACCAGTGGACCGGCCGCCGAGAACCTAAGTTTTGGCCACTAAGACCACCTGATCTGACGCCACTTGATTTTTTTTTTCTTTTTTTTTTTGGGGGGGGGGGGGGGGCTGCAAAGGTTTCTGCCTCAACCAGTTGACCTCATGAACATGAAGAAGCCCTCTAAGTGCCTCATTGCATGTGTTCCCGAGCTACCACGCACCTACAGCATATACAGACAGTGTATTTCTGTTCTCTTCTGTTCTAGCTGAGGTCCTCAGGTGAAGAGCCGGGGCTATCGCCATCTCTGCTGTTTGTTGCATTGTCCATGTAAACGTCTTTGGAGTGATTGATCCTGACTCATGCGTGTAATGCGCCAGAGAACTACAAATTTTACCTTGCTAGTGATAACCCAAACTGTCTCTTGGTGGAGGAATTTGCCCGCTTGAAAGCACACAAATTGAGTGCACAGCAGTGTTCAAGTGAAGAACAATTATGAGCATTGTTTCTTTGTTTCTATGAGCATTGTTTCATTTAGTTGTATGACCTGGCTCATGTGAAGGCATGGCAGTCTAGATGCTTAGTGCAGTCATTCACTCAAGGCTGTGGAGTCTGTGTGATTTTTTCAGATAACTCAGGCTGCAACGTTTGCCACTTCACAGTTCTTGTCTCTGTGATCTCGGTGAAGCTGCTACAACTGCATGAAATGTGAATTGTAATTTTTGTCCACAACAAACATTATGTGCTCCTGTAGCAGTGTGTGTTCACGTGTGCATGCATGCATGTGGGTGGGTGTGTACGTGTGTGTGTAATTGCCATATAATTTTACACTTAATTTGTGCTGTCCATTACATGTCCAGGTATACATGGGAAATCCCTTTGAGCTATAAGACTTCTGAAGGAAATGAAGGACTTTACTGGCTGAAGACAAAGAAACCAGGCAGGTTTTTTCTTCCTGCTTTTTTTTTTGCTCCCTTTTAAAACCCCATTGCACAATTGATGTGTTGTTTTAGTTCATGAAAAAACAAGATACAATTGAAAAAAATCGAAACAAATATATGTACAATTGCTACATCTAATCAGAGATTACCTTCCAACTCTGTTCCTTTCACTCTACAGAAATCTGTTTCTCGTCTGTATCTTTGTTTTTTATTTTATGACTTGTAATTACTGTTGCCCCCCTTACTCAATGCCCTTCAATGGGCCTGTAAGGTATTTTGAATAAAAAAAAAGTGCCAGTAGTCTTCCATTCACCCAACTTGTTGAGAAGCTTCACATTTCAGGATACCTAATGCATTTTTTGGCACACAACTAATATGCGCACCACAAGCATCTGCTGCACGTGCGTGCATTATATGTTGAATAAACTTCTGAAAATAGGGTTTCTCTAAACAGCCTCTGTCAGAGATGAGCATTTTAAGAATGCCTACAGTTTTACTATTATGGTATTTTATGGCTAGTGGTGGTTTGTTACTTGTACACGTTAAGGGTCCCCTCACCAAGCTCCGTTAGAAATTTTGGTTATACTATACACTGAAGTTTGTAAAGCATTGTCCAGGGAGTGTTCTACTGCAAGATTATTTATAAATGGTTTAGTAGTAGCCGATGTAAAAGAAAGTTAAGTGTTGTGAGGCCATGGTGTGAAAAGGCGAGCTATCCTCCCCTCAGCAGAGACTCTCTCACATTGCTTCGATCAGCACCCATAAGCAACATTCCTCACCTGTCTTCTCCCATACCAGAGCTGAGAGCCCATTTGACATTTTCATCAAAACCCCACCTCGATTTCATTTTTTTTTTTTCGCAGTGCATATAGAGAAGTAGTTCCTGCATGTTCTGCATTTTGCAAGAATCCCAGAGTTGCTTACACTGTTGCCGGTTATTTGTGCACCACAGGCGCTACTCCTGTGAGATCATCTCTCTTGGCGAGGAAAGAGGCTCCTCCAAGAACAAGGACACATGGGCTTTTGTTTTATTCTCAGCTGTTCTCGCGGCGTGCATTGGCGTATTAACGTTGCAGACATGACCGTCGCCACATTATCTGTGCACCACGTTTGTCGTCTTGCAATGGCCAAACATGGTGAGGGGCCCTTTAAGTTGAAGAATGGGAAGACTTCCAGTACGAAAATGTTTAAAAGCCTCCTCACCAACAAAAAATTATGCCTTTCTTGTGTGTAAGCTCAGGGAAATTACCAACATGATACAATTGAAAGCATAACTGTAGTATGTTAAACTAATACACCCATCTAATAAAAAGTCACGTTTGAACTCTCTCCCTATCTCTCTTTACAGAAATCATTAGCCTACCCATCAGTAAAGACAGCTCGTGGGTAAAGTTTAACAGTGAATTCAAAGGATACTATCTCGTGAAATATGATGAAAGTGAACTAAAGACATTCTCTCAGCTTCTACTGGAGAATAAAACAGTGAGTGCCTTACATCATTCTTTTTGTTTCAGGACAGTCAGTATCATTTATAGGGACACTAAACGAGAAATAAAACGCTATGCACGAAGGCATGCTTTCTGGCAGAAACGCGGCCTCTTTTGTGGGCCGGCCTTCTTTTATTGTTTGCACCTTTAATATTTCAGCCTGAGAAGATTTAGCATAAAAGGCATGCGCTGTTTTGTTTCATGACAATTGTTTGTGGGCTGTCACTCTCAATAAGTAAAGCTGCATTAGTAGATAATGTTTGTGCACTTATAGATAGGCTTTCCTTACCCAAGTACAAGCTTTGTATGCCATAAAGGACTTAAAAAACATGGGGATATCACCTCAGATTTTGCGCTCAATGTCTCTGCAATATCATATATTTTAGCAGCATCTGGCAAAGCATAGTAAATTGTGTATTATTAAAAAGGAATTGTACTACATTTTAAAGTAAATGAATACTGGAGTTGGCAACTTTCTTGATTTTTTCTCCCACAAAGGGCTGAAATATGTGACTGCTCCATGAAATCTATGGCATCAAAAGTGCAGCAATTTGGGCACAAAAGTTCATAAGAATAGGTTGGCATTGACTCTCTTAACTAGTAGGCAAACATTTCCCACTCAATAAATGCTTCAGAGACCAAATTTTTCTTTTGGGTTTCTTTAATGCTGGAGAACTGATAATAGAAATAAACTGAAATCCAGGTTGTAATGAAGAGAGAGAAAGGAACTTTCATGAGAGATGCATGTAAATCATTGAGAAACAAATGTAAAGCTGGAGATATATTATTGGCAATAAATATATAGTTTCAGAATTGGGAAGCCATAACATTGGGTCCCCCAAAAAGCTGCATTTGATTGGCTGTTATGGTTAGTGTAACGAATAAAGAGAGTTTTAAAATTGGGGTGAGCACATGTAGTGTTGGGTTGTGTTTGGGGTACCACATCATGGTGTAAAGAAGAAGCTCTATGAAGACAAAATCATGGAAAGCTTATATGGACTGAAAAAAATGTAGTGCATTTTATTCAAGAACAACAAAAATGAAATGCAAACTGTAATAGCATTTTTAAAGATTTTAAAATGTTAATTAGTTGTTTTTAAACCAACCACACAAACGATGCACACCGATATGCCATGTTTGTCGATTCCATGCATGGAGGGAGTGACAGTTCTACAATAAGCTGCATTTTGCCAGCTTTGCCCTTGATGGAACACTTAGATACATGCAAGGTGCAAGCGAGGACTAGATATTTGTGCTATTTTCAGATTTTTTGGATCTTGGGTCAATGCCAACCCAATGCCTTGGGTTCTACACATGCACACTTGTAGCCTGCTTCTTGTGTTGGGTCCTCTAGCACTTGGGTTGTCAGTCCTAAACATTTCTAAATTCTGTGCTAGTATTTCTATAGTGTAGATATCCAATTTATATTGCAGGAGCCGAAATTGACTCAATAAGCTATAAGCAAGTTTCTTTTACATAATATGCATCATCTGCTAATTTTACAAGCCAAGTGCAAATTTATGATACCGCATGTCAAAATAGCAAGAATGCACTTATTTCACCCTGCAGTACAGAGATACCCTAATTTTACAAGCTTAACAAGTGCAAAATGATGATTCCACTTGTTAAAAAATACCAAGAATTCACTTATTTTACCCTGCAATACAGAGATCTCAGGGAAAGGGAATTCCAGGGGTCCCAGGGTTGGCACAGCTGTTACTTCTCTGCCTCTGCATAATCTGGCCAGAATGTCTGCAAAAGGCAATCATCCCACAGACTAAAATGTTTAGATTTTTGTCTGTCTCTCACATTTAACACTACTGGCACATCAAAATAAAACAAGTTTGAGTAAGAATGTGACCTGCTAGCTTTTATAGTGAAACTGATGGGCCATAGAAGTAGTTCTTGAATTATAGTACTACTGCAAAACTGTTGATTGGCCCCTTTGTTTACTCTTGTAGCAGTTGTCTGCTTCCGACCGTGCGGAGCTTCTTCTGGAAACATTTCTGCTGGCACGAGCTGGCATGGCGCCTTATTCTGCTGCAATGGACCTCACCAAGTACCTCCGACGTGAGCGACATTTCATACCTCTTATGGTGGCATCCAGGGTCTTCCAGCACATTGCTATGTGTCTCAGAGGCCATCCAGAGAAAGTTCTTTTTCTGGTGAGTACTACACTGTTCACTGAAATTCACAGAAGCAGATGCAGCCAGACATGCTTCTTTCATAATTTCTTTGTGAAATTTACCTTCAGTACAATTGTGAAGCCTTCTGCAGCTTCAGTTCCATCTGGCAGTCTTTGGTTTGTGGCAGTTAACACAAATCATCGTAAAAGGCAGGTCACATGCAGCCCTACAGCCCCACTACATATGCTGCAGAGCATGTGAAGGCTATGACATCTCATGCTGTATAGTCTAGATTGATGAGGTGTTTTCCGAGGGGTTGCATTATCGGCATTCAGCTCTCTTTGTTTTGGGGAACTGCATCATATTAAGCTTATAAATCACTTGCACCAAGATCAACCAAAAGGCAGGTAAATAAACACTGTTTTTTGTGTTTATGCTGGCATGCATGTATGTTATATGGAGCACACATGCTTAATGTTGCCGGAGTGTAAGACTGATGTCACACAGCCTGTCTCAGTGGTCACCAAGTGTTATTGCCACCAAACTTGTGGGATTGTGCATGCTTGTTAAAAATTGCATTTGCTACCAACATCAATATAGTGCCATTAAGTGGCCTCTATAATGAATTACTTCTGTGGTGCACCTGCGATTACTTTTTTTTTTCTTTTTCATTTTGTCACCACCAGTGGAACTCTGCAAGTTTAACAGCAGTGTCATAAACTATTGATACACCTCTGTGACACACATCACTATATTTTTTATGTGATATGAGTGCTTTGCTTGAAATACCACTGTGGTCTGCTTAAATTCCTAACAGGAGTATGTTAAATACATAATGGAAGAAGCTTTTGAAGAGCTCATGTGGAGGGACAGGGGTGATCACTTGACAAAGTAAGTTCCAAGAACTTTGTTCTCTTTTTATTTGCCTTAACATATTTTTTGTGTAGTTACTTGTCAATCAATTTTCAATTTTATAATTTTGAAAATTATCATTTCCTGACAGGCAGGTATACGATATTTAACACCATCACATGCTGTAACATGAAGGACAGTTTTAGTGTTGCAATGTTTTAAATTTATACGCAGGATACTAAGTGACTAAATGGCTTAGTTGAATTTTGCTGAATAATTGTTTTGATTTTTATAGTTTTTTTCTCCCTCTTCCAATTTAGACGAGCACGGGAAGTGGTTCTGCACTTATCCTGCTTCAGTGGGGACAGGGTTTGCCTCAGAAATGCTGGAGAGCTATTGGAGGCCTGGTTTGCAGGTGCTACGTACGTACAAGTGCCATGTACTTTGTTTTTAACCAGTGACAAAGAAGCAACCAGCAAAAGCACACATTCGCTAGACAAAAAAGAGCTCAGTATGAACACTGGGCTCACAACTAATGTTTATTCAAGAACAGGTTTCCACAGAAGACAGCAGCATATACATGTTCATTGGTGCATGCACTGTGTTATCTCTTGTGGAAGAGCATTGCTGAGTAAATGTTAGATGCAGGTCCTTTGTTCACCACACTCACATATTTACCTTGTTTGCTATGATCAACAGTGGTCGAACAAGTGATGTCTCTGGAGCCACCATATGGCCGAGAGCAACTTGTCTTTGTCAGATCACTGTTGATCATTTCAAGTCTCCATCTTCCTGTGAACCTTTGTCATGTTTGTATATCTTTTTTGTTAGCTTTTTTTATTTGTGCTCTATGCACAAACTAGCACCATGAAAAGTCCGAGCAAATTACAGCAAACAAGCCCATATTGAAGCGCCTTCACGAGTGCTTTAGGATGAGTCAATGTGATGCATGGTTTACCACTGCTTCATCAAGAATATTTGCATTGGTGTTACTTTGTTACCATGATTGTAATGATTAAAAGTTATATGTATTTTGGTCATCTGTGTAAAGTAGTGTGTCTAAATAACACACTAAACTAAACTAAGGATAACACACTAATTTTGCATTAAAGTAAAGGGACTTTAAATAGGTTGAACAATTTAAATGAATGAATGTGGTGCGTAGAGTATGGTAGCTGTAATGACATCTACCAAACATTGCAATGCTGCATGTGGTGGAAAGCCCACAAAGTAACAGAAAGGTGTTCACTTTAAATGCTCCAGCACCTATCTTCTTAACTGTGCAAAGTGATGTCAGCTGCATTTTCAATACAGTAAACTCCTCTACGTGCAGATTTGTTAATCATCACAATGTATTGGTTGAATAAATAAGTTAAAGCTCCTTCACTATGGTGGTGTTGGCTGTCCTGGATGGAAAACTGAGGTGCAATGGAGTGTATTCTAGCAGACAGTCCCTCTATGCAAAAACTTGTACTGCCCCAGGAGGTATTTGCTTACCAGTGTCCTCCAGATAGACAATAAATACAGCACAGCAGGTCCATGTGATGACCATGCATGCATCTACCTCTCCATGGAAGCATGTAATGTTTCACAAAATTTTAGCCCAATGCCTTTAGCTTGGTGACTATGTGAAGTGTTTTCTCTGTAGAGGGAAGCTTTCTATGACAACAGTAGTGGAAACTTCTCACTGGAAGTGACAAGTGTGTGTGGCATGTGACAAAATAATAAAATAGACACAAAAAAGGCACAGTACACTGGATAAGGGTACATTTTGCAGCATTGATTGCACTGTTGTGCTAAATTGCTTCAAAATGCAGTAACTCCACAACTACTTGTCTATTCCAAAAGTTCTTGTTGGAAAATGTTCAGTTAATAAGTGTGCTAAATCACCTGTAAAGAGCATATTTTTGTAATGTGAGTGGTTTAGGCCCTTTTTAAACTGACAGTACAAAGTGTTAAATCTTAACATTCCTTTGCTTGAACAAAGTTTATAAAATGTCTATACACAAGGGTGTCGTACGTCATCATCACCCATCATGCTCCTCTTTCTTTCCTTATTCCTCTTCTCCCAGCACAGAGTAGCTGGCTAGAGGAATGTACCTCAGGCCAACCTTTCTGTCTTGCATATCAAACTTTTCTCTCTCTCTCTCTCTCTCTCTCTATACACAACTGTTCGAGATGTGGTGAACTTCACAGCTCAATTCACATGTTAATAACTTTTAAGTATGCTATATTAGTGAAGGCTGTATGTACAACTTATGCTGCTGCCTTTTTTAGGATCCCACCAAACCTTCGGGAGCTTGTGTATATCTGGGGAATGACTGCAAGTGGAAATGAAACAATATGGGAGGCCATGTACTTAAGATACCAAAATGAGGCACTGCCAGCAGAAAGGAAAAGTCTCATTAAAGGACTGGCAAGCATTGATAATAAAACTGTCATAGAAAGGTATTTATTTTTGATTTTCAGGGTAGAACTTTCAAGCCAGCACATTTGCTAAATGTTCTAGATGTGAATGCACATATGAGTGTCATTAGTAGTAATTATATGTGCACTTGTATATTTTGCATACTGTGAGCACTGTTCAGAGCTGTCTCATGATACATACAGTTTCTGGATAGTTTCTGGTGTGACTAAATACCATCGAGTGTCAAAATGGAATATGCAGAATGTGTTATGACTGCATATAGAAAGGCAAGTGTTACATAAGGAACACTATCACATAGGAAGTGTAACAGCATATCATGTGACAGATCATGTTACACTATCATTACATAAATAAAGCTTCTGGAAGTACTAGTAGGACCTGAAACTCCTTTCTGCAAAGACTGGGGCTTCAGACCAGTACCTTAGACCACTAGGTAATGCCAGCGACCTCTTCACATCAATTGGCATTGAATTGTGTGCATACGTAGTACAGTCCAAACGTGTTGATGCTGCATCAAGTTTGTCGGGATGATCAAACTGAATTTATGCTAATATGTATGTGTAGCAGTCTGGTGTAATGAAACATAAAACAGGCCCCTCTGCAATGCCTCTGTACAAGTGCAAAAATGAAGAACACAATGGTGCCATTTGGCCATTTAGGAGCACTAGTGTTTACTATCTTTGCTGATGTAGTTGCCCGAGATACAACAAATCATATTCACAAAAAGACAAAAATGCAATTTTTTTGCATGACTCCTGTAGTAGCCTTTATGTATCAGCACTGGTAGTACAGTCAAACCCCGATATAACGAACCTTGATTTAACGAAATTCGCCATGTAACAAACTATTGTTATTTCCCCATCTTAGTTATATCGAATTAACGAAAGCTCGATATAACGAAATTCTCGATATAACGAAGTTTCTTGCTGCAACTGCAACTTTGTTATATCGAGGTTTGACTGTACATAGAAATGTCATAAAGTGTTGTAGTGATCAATAGTGGCTGAACAAGACAAGTGTCAGCCTGGAGCCAACATTTTAACAAGATACTTGTTTTCATCAGGGGGCATCATCAGGACAAGTCCCTTGTTGAAATGTTGGTTCCATGCCGAGGCTTCCTTTATTTGATCACTTCTAATCTCTTCAAATCTCTATCTTCCTGTGAACTTCTGTCTTGGGCCGATATTTTGTAGCAATACCTTTCTGATGCTAATGCCTTTTCGCGCTTTTCGCGCTTGGTCAGTGGTCAGAGCGACGGTCTGCTCACGTTATCAACGGGATCAGCAGGCCGTGAGCGGTGGATAATAAGACTAGTATAGAATAAGGCATAAGGCATCGCTGCAAAATACCGGCCTTGTTCGGACAAAAGTATTGTCATAGTAGTTACAGTAACGCATAGTACTGCGATTCACTCACTTTGGTTCAGAAAAGGTAATAAACAGCCCAAAAGTTTTTTATTCCTTCCTCACATTCACATTTAGATTTAACTGATTGATGTACGATGATCAATTATGTAATACACCATGAGAAAAATTTGAAAAAAAATGTGTAGAGCTTACGTGTGTTGGTTGTAGCTGCTTGAAACGTATGATAGCATATAGCATATTCATATTCACATAGCATATAGCATATTCATAGATAGCATATCATGAATATATCATGAATAGCATAACATAGATAGCATATAGCATATTCGCCTGTGGCAGAAAGGATGTTCCACATCCGCCCCTAGATTTATGAGTGGTGGCGCTGTCTAACACTCCCAGGGTTAATTCTAGTTGTAAAACATAAATACCCCAGAAAGTGGATGGGAAAACAGCTCCACGGTAGCTCAATGGTGAGAGCATTGCACGCGTAATGCGAAGACCTGGGTTCGTTCCCCACCTGTGGACAGTTGTTTTTTTCACCCACTTTCATTTCCATTAATTTATCATTTCTTTAATTCAATTAGTAAGTACAAGTAATTTCCCCTATGTTGTCCTTGGTGTCATTGTTTGTTGGCTTCTCATGATATGATAGCAGTAAAACAGTTAGCATACTTATTAACTTTTCTTTGTGTAGTTTAGCTGAATTCACTGTCCTTAATCATTATTCTTATTGCACCGGCTATCTCTAATGTTCATAATTTCTAGAAGTCTAAGCTAAAGAAGCTTACTGTACAATTCATAGCCGTCATGGCACCCGTCATGTTTTGATGCCTCCTCAAACTTCCTAAACATAAGCAGCCAGCAGAATTGTGACCAACACCAAGCAACGAGAGGCTTCTTGTGTATGAGAGTATGCTTTTTGTGTCAGTTTAATTCATTGGGACACGACACTTTCTAGCCACTTATAATAGCAGAAGCCAAATTACCTCATACCTTACTTTCTCCATCATTCTAGACTTCTGACATTGTCCCTAGATGACTCTGTGATCAAGAGAGCTGACTTTACGGTCCTCGTGGAGCACCTTGCGACCAGAGACATTGGCCTCTCCTTAGCTTGGGATTTTATCAGGAATAATTGGGAGCTCCTTGCATCAAGGTAAAAAGCCTTTTTACAAACTGTCCAAAGTTACCTTCTTTTCTTTTTAGCAAATTTAGCTTGTTTCATTTTATAATATGAACATTATTCTTGCACTTCATACAAACACACATCCTTCAGGCAGCAGTTATGAAGGATGTAATAGCAGCAGTGCTAACAACTTTTATTTGGAAGTTTTGGCGGATGTCCTTGTTTTCAAGTTCATTGAATATAAATATTGAAAAGTTCTTGTTGCATTTTTGCTTTTCAGGTACTCCTCCGATGAAAGACAGCTGGGAGCAGTAGTGTTTTCTGTTTGTAAACACTTCACAACACAGGAACAGCTTCAGAAGGTACGTTTGAAGAACAGACAAACAAAATGATTTCACATTTTTTTCCGACCAGCATGTTTATTCCACAACTAGGTGAAGAATTCCCTATTGTATGGTAAAATTAAGTGCGAGACGCTCAGCTATTAATGTGCGACAGATGACCATTTTTGCTCAATATAGGCTTGCTGATGCTGGCTATAGTGAAAGTAAGCCTCCATAAAGATACCATATCAAGTAGAAGCTGTCTTCCCATTCTGCCTTTTGATAACATTTAGACATGGTGCCATATGTCTTTTCCAGGTGGAGCAGTTTTTCGAAGAATATCCTGAAGGGGGAAAAGGAAAGCGTACTAGCCTCCAAGTGCTTGAGACAGTTAGAGCAAATATTCGCTGGCGAAACTTCTTTGCAACAGCAGTGCTCACCTGGGTGAAGGAATACCAATATGTGCCATGGGAAAACCTTCGGCTCCCAGCCCATGTCATGCCTGTGCACTATGACCTTCAGATTCAGCCCTTTCTGGACTTGCACACATTTCAGGGCCAAGTGGATATCCAAGTAGAGCTCCTCAAACCTGTCAAGAGTGTTCACGTACATGCCAGGAATCTCAGCATCACATCTGCTTTCATGACAGATGAGTCAACAAAGATGATGGTTCCTCTGTCTGGCACGTTTGTTCATGAGCCCAATGAGCTTTATGTGATGCAGTTGGGAAATATTGCTGATGTTGGAACTTACAGCTTACATTACGAGTTCAAAGGTGTTCTGTCCAGAGACCTGCGGGGATTCTACCTGAGCAGCTACCCTGTTGGAGCCAATGAAACAAGGTTAATCAGCAAAGCCAACATGGCCTTTTTTAACTTTGTTGTAATTGTATTTGCTGCTGCTGTGAGAGCCATAGCAGGTCTGTTGTACATAAGCACATTTTTGTTGCAGGTACCTTGCAACCACACAGTTTGAACCCACGGATGCGAGGAAGGCATTTCCTTGCTTTGATGAACCAAGATTTAAAGCAACATTTAGCATCAAGATAATCCACGACCCTGAATACATTGCTCTCTCCAATATGCCTGTCATGGTAAGAAGGGAACTGCAATATAACAAGAATGTTGTATACGTAATGAAACTCAACACCAAAACAATCAAGTGTAGGTAAAATTTCACATTAAACCCTAATGGAACACAATGAAAAGAAAACAGGGAAACGTCGACCAAAAATGAAAAGGTTTGAAAAAGACGTTTCGTCTTCCGTACAAAAGCCTTGTTCACCGATTTCATTAATGGAACACAAGACTAAAATGATGTACTAACATGACAACATTACTTATAATATTGTTTCAGTGTTTCAGCTCTTTTATGTCGCATAAATATGCAGTAACCAGCAACCTTCCACTCCTTTTTCTTTTTTTTCGTGCAGGGCAAAGAGATAACAACAACAGGCCTGCAAGTCACACAGTTTCAAAAGACTGTAAAAATGACAACTTATTTAGTTGCGTTGATTGTTTGTGATTTTCATAACATTTCTGGAAACAGCTCGAATGGCATAGAGGTAAGAAACATTGTGTTCTCCATTGTGAGCTTTAACATGAATTTGTCTTCAGCAAATACTGCATTACTGTATTTGCACAAGCATTGTAAAACTTTTATTTTGCACATTCACCGGCCTGAGAAAGCACCCTTGTGCTTTATTCGGCACCATGCTTCAAATATAATGTGATTTGCACTAGATAGCAAAACTCAGTGCAACAGAGAGAGAGAGAAAATTATCTTAATTATCAATGCCCGGTACATCAAGGGAAGGGGGCATTATGTGTAATGATCCTATGTGCTGCTCGTAATACCGCACGTTCTTGCAGATTTTTTGCGCAAATGCACGCTACCGTGAAATTCAGTAGTGTGTCGCTGTCTTGTCGGAACGTTTTAGCACTGAGCAATCTGTTACTGCAATGTGCTCCTGGGCAGGCTCCACCCACACCCCATCACATTTGCAGTTGGTCCGTAGTGGCAGCACATTGCTGTAGCATATTGAGCATCATGCTACGTAAGCTAAAATAACCCGTTTTCATTGTGCAGCTACTGCCACTTTATACATCGCTAGATTAATTTATAATCATGTTTGTGTGTGCTTGCTTGCTTTCTTGCTTGTTTGTCAAGGTTCTCTCAACCCCTCCCCTCTGAATTATATTTGTGGCAGTACAGATGTACAGCCTTTGTCAAAAGTACACAAGCTACTCCGGGCCTTCACAATACTATATGTCTTTCCGCTGTGTGGTGTGGTTCCCATGGCCCTCCTGACACTCTAGGCTCTGGATAATTAGTACGAGAGTTCTCTTCATTCCCCTTAGCATTGGAAATTATGACATATCATAGGAACTGCCTTAAACAGACTAAGTCAGCCTCAGTGGCGCACCGACGGGGGGGGATTCGGGGTTGTAACCCGCCCCTGAGGCCGGCTTAACTCCCCCTTTTGTTTAACCCCTTTTCTTTCCTTGCGCATTTGAGTACTGCAGCTAAGATGTAAGACGTGCAATCGTCTGCACACTCGCAAAAAGCGCATTTTTTGACAGTTTCCCATGAAGAAATCGAAATTAGTGCTATTTAGATGGTATTGGCAAACTGTCAACCCCCCCCCCTGGCAGAGATCCTGGGTGCGCTACTGGTCAGCCTGGTGGTCGCAGGCTGTAGCCCGTGTACTTTTTACAAAGACTGTACATGCAATGTAATAATGTTGCATAATGTAGGAATTCAAAAATGTACTTTTTTTTTTCTTAACAGGTGAAAGTTTATGCCAGAGAAGAAGAAATTGATAAAGCTCATTATGCACTTGGAGCTGCACTGAAAATTCTAACCTACTTCGAGGAGTATTTTGGGATAAAGTATCCATTGCCCAAACTAGGTGAGTTTACCAGATGATACACAAGTACTCGTCTTGTTTCAGTATGTGTATAAGTATGTGGTGCTGTCTCGTGGCTGAAGATTATACCATTGCGCTAACGAGAGATAGGCAGCACGAGGGAGGGCCGTTTCACATAATTTTGAGGTTATGTCAATACAAAAGCTTGGAACAGTAACAGGTGGAACACGGTGGGCATTGTTCCCTCGTGTGGCCACAGCTGACAGCTGTGTGAGCAATAGGAATGACGGAAAGGAGGGGAAGGCCGCAAGAGCACAACAGCAGCACTTCATTATCAATAACTCCATTAATGAAGTGGACATTCAAAATCATTTTGCTGGAACAGATTCGGAAGGCTGTGCCCTTTAATACTGGGCACATTTTGCACCTTTCATAAAAGATGTTGCAAGGCACCTTTAATCTATGACGGGTGCTTGCTCATTACTTTGCAGTAGTTGTGTGCCAAATTTTAGTTGTTGCAGTTATATTGCCACAATTCTCTGCCCCCATACAAAATGTACATAAGTTCTCTCTGGACAAAACAGAACTGAAAGTAGCACTACTAAAGTTCACTGGCCAAGAAAAAAATTCATGCAGAAACTCCTCCGGGAGTTGTCTAAGTATGCGTAAGCATTGTGCCTCTTGCTCATCTCCACGCAGGCCAGTGTCATTATCAATAAAACTTGATCCGGCCAGTATAAACCCTTATCAACCCTTATCGGTCGTTATCAGCCTTATCAGACTATGTCCAACCCTTATCAACTCTTATCGGTCCTTATAAACCTTATCGGACTTGATTCAACCATTATTGGTGCTTATTAACCTTATCAGAATTATCCCGACCATTGTAAGCTTTTATCGCTCTCTAGCACCTTATCCATCCACGTCAAACCATTATCAACTGTGATGAGATCCATATAACCCCTCAGCACTCCTTATCATCCTTATCAACTCATTGACTGCTTATCTGTCTGTGTTGCACAACGTGAAGCGCATGATCCCTCAGAGGTTGGTGGCATTTCGGTCGGTGAAGGAACGCCCCAACTGAAGGCGCATCCCGCAACCACTGAAACCCGTCTGAGATGTGGCATGTTTGGCTTTAAATTTCGCAAAATCAGAATTTTCCTGATGTCTACAATGCTCGAAGTTGGCTCTACATGTAGTTCTAGAGATGGCTTTTATTCCACCATCACCAAATCTTACAGCAAAGCCTTCATAGAAACTGTTATCCTTTGACATTTGTACCGCCAGTACGACGCTTTCATATGTTTCAGATATATTTACCTTCTGCAAGCAGTGTTTAGCCCAGTGGTTGAGGCACTCGGCTTCCGAGCTTGGGGTCGTAGGTTCGAAACTCACTATACCGCTAATGTTTTTCCTTTCGAATTTATTTTGTTTTATGCATTAATTTATACCAATTCATCTTACGTCGCAGATGTACGGATGGACAGTTTTGCTCATTGGGTAGGCAAAGAAATGCTTTCACATTTAATAAATAACTCAAACTAAAAAAAGACTTGTGATGGAAGCAAATCCTAATTGGGTGCTTCATGTATTTTTAGTATTAGCTGCATTCTGCATTTTATATTCTGCATTGTAAAATATGTCTCATGTTCTATCCTTTAACAGATTTAATTGCCATTCCTGATTTTTCATCTGGAGCAATGGAAAACTGGGGATTAATCACATTTCGAGAGGCTCGGCTTCTCTATGACCCGGCAACATCCTCAACCTCTGACCTAATGACAATATGTCGTATCATTGCACATGAAATTGCTCACATGGTAAGCCTATCCCAGTGACTAAATTTTTAAAATTTTGATGTAATTTATTGTCTTCATGCAAAAATGTTTCTTGCATTAAAAGCAAAGTTCTTTATTTCTTTTCTTACTTTTGCTTGTACAAAACAAAGCGCACGGGCAAGTTCAGTGATTTATGCAGTTTTTAAAAATTTTGCAGAGCTCACTGCTCCTTAAAGCAAATACTGTACATACATGCATGTGTCAACCCCTGGCAATGTTGATGGCATATAGCACCTGACTCTTTTACTCTGCATACTAGAGTGAAGAAAGCCTACCCACAGCTTCCTGGTTTTGTTTCATTTGCACACATATCACTTTTATCTTGTGAAAATATAAATTCACATACAGTAAAGCCTCATTATAGCAAAGGCATTGAGGCAGAAAAGGGAACTTTGTTGTAAGAGTAATTTTGTAAAAAGCTGAGGCAGCTTAAAAAAGCCATAATGAAGCAAATGCACTGCAACAATCTGGGAGCTTGTAAATTATATATTAAATCTGTGCAGGTCACTGACTAGGTGATTGCGGCCACATTTTGTTCTGAGGAGACATGGTGGCAGAGCAGCCCCAGCATGCGGCTGTGCTAGGCGATGGTCCCAGATGTTTGGTTGTCCTCCTATTTATCAGTGCCGTTACATAACAAAGCTGCGCTTGACAGTTGCAGCATGACAGCATATTATACTGGAGCAAAGAAAGATGCGAGTAGCATCTGACGGTTGTTTCTATGCACCTCGTGAAACTCTCCTCTCTGCCCCTGCACTCTACTTTGTTTTGAAGCAAATGGGAAATGGTTCGTGTCTGCAATGTCGAGGGTATTTTGGGAGGGTCTTCATTTACAACGTCAAATCCTTTGCCACCCCACACAATGTAGACAGTTTCTTCATACATGGCAGGAGAAAAAACAGCAACATCCATCTTGCCAAGCACGTATGACTTTAAATCATCCACAAGGTTTTTGCTGACAACCTGATGCACATGAAACATGGTTACAGAGCTAAGACAAAGACGTAAACACAAGCTGCACGGGACAGGCATTGGTCCTGCACAGTTCGTGGTTCCATGTCTCCTGTGTAGCCATGTTTCCAGCACTGGTCCTTGCAGCTCATAATTATATCTTTATCTTCCTTAGAGCTGTAACCATGGTGTATAATGCCAACAACCAACTAGCACAACTTTCAACATTCTGATGCTCTTGCTTGTACAGTTCATTACAGCTATGAATTTGGCCCTCTTTGTTTTCACATTCTGACATTATTTTATTCCTGCCAAGGAATATAAGGCACTGAGTGCAGCATGTGCATGGAAATTATAAGTGATAAAGGTAAATTCTACTGGTACTTATGAGCAGCTGCCTCACTTTTTTGTTATCACATAATACAATAATAGTCCCAAGGAGCTGCTGCCTCTTGGTGGAACTCTTTGTCTGTGCTAATGGATAAGAATAAAAGCAAACCGTCGCTTACACCAAAAAGTACTAAGCGAAGTTTGATGACAATCCTTTTTGAATAACTTGGCCCAAAATTTTCACTGCAGTCAAAACCACAAACACTGAATTAAGCGATTATTTGAATAAAGCAATCTCATTATAGAGAGGGTGTACTTTATGTGTCAAGGGCTAGCGAGTGAAGGCTGTAAACACGATTAATTATCAGGCCATTCACTGCTGGCCTGCAGCAAAAGTAAAATTCTAATAACTTTTGATTGAAATCAGGCTTTCAAACTGTTTATTCATTTGTACAAGAATTTTCCCTCATTTAGAATTTTTTAGAATAGCTTACTTCGCATAATATTGAAAAATGGCTCCTCATCTGTCTTTATATGCCATCTATATTAATTCGTCTCAGTGCTACTTATAGCCACTTAGTATATTATTATTATTATAGTTATTATTATTTAGTTATTATTATTATTAGTATAGCAATGTCTTTATGAGGTAACAAGTGGGATGCTGACAAAAGTTCTCTGCACCTAGATCACAAAAGCATTAAAATAAAGTAATATTTCAGTAAAAAGTACACCATTTTACTATCATGTGTGCCTATTATACTTTGTTTTTCTAGAGAAAATGTATTAATAGTAGACTATTAAGTTATTGCCTCTGTGTCCACTAGCATTTCTTCAATGTTGATTTCATAAAGAGATGGCACTTTCATGGCCAGGATTATTTTTTGGGGCAAAGATGTATTTTTGTTTGACATAGGATAATAAAAGCAAAACTGCTTCTTGCTTATTCCTCGATCAATGTTTTCAGCAATGTTGATTTGCCCTTAGTAGTCAAATCAAATCAAGACTACAAGTGTGAGGTCTAAGTTAAGCTAGAGTGTATACTGTACAGTCCAGTTGAGCTAAACTAAACTAACATTGTATGCTGTTCAAAAGGAAAAGTAAGATTAGTACAGTATTAAAAATATGTCTGCTTTTTACATTTAAAAATTATGATGCAATGTAAATATCAATATATTTATTTATTTTGCTTACTTTGAATGGAATGATTTTAAATTCAGCATGCAGAGACAAGGACACACTACTTAGGAGGTGCCTTTGACTAGTTGTGCAAAATATTGCAGCAAAGTAAATTGCATGTTTTAACTATGCATGTTAATAATTAGGGTAGGGTAAAGACGTTGGGTAAAGACATGGCAAAGGTATTTCTCCTCTGAAGTAGTTTCATAAATTTGGCACATTGAGCATACTTGATATGTTGTTTGCACAAGGTTCTATAACACTGTACAATGAAAGGAGAAACCTGAATGAGAAATATCCATATTAGCGTGTAATATATTACCACTTTGAACGTCTCTGATCCTCAGTACATTCGACTTTCATTAATCCAGCTTTGTAAGAAAATGTGAGATGAACTTTCATACTGCTAGAATATTTTGTGATGATAGCTTTAGTATTTGCACTTGGAACTCGGCACTGTACAGATAATCTGGGAGCGCCGACATACATTGTAAAGTGTACGTGGTCTGCATTTTCTTGTACATGGGAGATAGTTCCAGCCCAAGTGCAGCTTAGTCTGCCATGATTGTACAGAAGCTGTCAACAGCTCAAAAGCAGTGAAATATGCAGGTTAAATGTGAAATAATAGTTTGCCATATAAGCTGCTTTCAAATTAAGCCCATGTTTGTTTTGGCATATGCTATTTCCAGTCATGATTTAGAGTTCCCTGTGCCTTCACTCATATGTTATTATGTATCAAGAATGTGCCCTCAACCCTACCTACCCTTGTCATTTTTATTTGCCATACTTTACCTGTGTTGCTTTTTTACATCTTCATGCACCTTGAAATTGGTGTGCATCCTCTCCGATATTGAAAACATCAATGTTAACACTATTAGCTTGACTGTTGGCACACATAATCTGCCCATCAGTGATTATCTTTAGTTCAAGTTGTTCAATTTTCATTACATTGAGTTTAAAATAATTAGATTTTTCTAGTAAATAATACTACGGGCTCCTATTGGGACTTTGGAACATGGTTGAATGCACTAATGTCAGATTAACAGAAGCCAACTTTATGTATTTTCAGATAAGAATTCTGGTTATGTGGTGTCATTCAATAAAGCCTTGTGGTATTTATTGGCAGGGTCATCACTATCAGCTGTAACTATTAATGTCTAAATGTGGGTTGTATATCACATATGCTTATTCTGACTTGCAGTGGTTTGGAAATCTGGTTACAATGGAATGGTGGGATGACCTTTGGCTCAATGAAGGCTTTGCCAGCTACATTCAATACAAAGGCATGGCTTATGCGAGTCCCGAGTGGGAACCTGTGAGTTGGTATTTTATTAACACTTATAAGCATGCATTCAACACTATAAATTCTGAATGCAACATACACTAGCACACAGTAGCTGTCAAGCATTCTGAGATAGTGTTATCACACTCTTTGCAGCAACATTCTGCACACATTCCTATAGGGAGTGTGTGACACCTAAAACTGAGCATTACGAACCATGGCAGCAGTTCCACCATCAATGTGCTGCATTATCCATTATGCAGCCTTTCCCAGTGTGCCACGTACTTTTCTGTGTGTTCACTCACGTCAATCCACGTTCAATGTTGTCAACAAAAAAGCCAGATTTCAGCATGTATGCATCTGAGAGTTCACCAGGAGCTCAAATGTTGACAAAGTAGTAAAACTCCGACAAATTGGCCAAGTTTTCAATGTGCAAGATGAATGCAAGAGTTAGCAGTCAACCGTTCTGTAGGGAAGGTGCCTGCAACACACAGATGTCAACCTAGAAGTGTACGCTGTAATGATACTGCTTCTAAGCACCCTTTTTTGACTTCTTGAAGGAGAACTCAGAAGAGCGTTGGTTTCTAGATGCTGTTTGTATCCATGTACCCATAAACTAAACCAATTTCGATGCACATGTGTGCAAATAAACTTGTGCACAGTTGTCGCACCTAATATGCAGTTCTGCCACTCTTAGGAATCTTTATGCTACTCACATGAACTTGTGGGTGTGCACAGGAATGTCATTTCAGGTCAAAATTTAAATCACACTGGCTGGTGACACCTTAAAATGTAGGAATGTGAAAGAAATGCATACAGGTTCACTGAACTCCTTACGTTGCATTCGGCCCCTACATCAACCCAGTCAGGGTAGCTTTCCTTTTCATTGTTACAGTAGAACAACACAAGAACATGTTAAATACAAAGTGAGGCACAAAGAAGACACACGCAACACTGTGTGTGTAATTGTGCCTCACTTCATCTTCATCCTATTCTTGCGCTGTTCCCCCTGTAACGATGAACCACCACCAAGCCCAACTCGAAATGCTGCTCACTTTTTTTTTTTCATTCACAAAGTATATCAGGAAAGTACCTTGATAGATTGATTCTTCTTATTTCTCTTTTTCTTTTTTCAGCATTTCGTATTGATTTTGCTTACATTTTTAATTTTTCCTGCCCCCTAGCATATTTATCTGTGACAAATTCCAAATTGTTAGTTCACCTTGTCTTGTTCATTTCTCTTAACCTCCCAATTCATGGCCAATCCCCCACTGTGGTGATGCACCACAGGCATTCCCTAACTCCCTAACATCTCGTGGCGATACTTTGAGCTGTTAGAAACACGGTAAAAATAGCAAGCACTATGAACGTAAACAGCATGTGCCGAGGTAAACATGGTGAAGGTTGAGCGAAGAATCAGTTATGGAGAGATCCCGAAGGCAGAAGCACAGTCAAAAAAAAAAAAAAATAAGCAGGACACAAATTGTCCTAAATGCAGTAAGTCAAGTTACACTAGACACTAGAATTGCGCATATGCAGGCCCTATGATGTCAGAGAACATGTACTACACATGGGGCAAATTGCATGTTTACCAATCTAGCTCACCACGGAGGCACAGCCGCGTGGAGAAATGAAAACATTTTATTCCCAATAGACTGTTAAAATACTTACTTGGAACTGAAGGCAGCGCAAAAAGAAGACACATTCACAAGGGTGGGTAAGTAGGACAAGTGCTCTATAAAATATTTCTTTGAGCGACCAACAATGCAAAACTTTGTACATGACATTACAAAGCTACAACATAAGCCAGCACAGTGTTTCACTCTAATTTGGCTGCAACAACATTCATGACAGAAATCTTCGTTCCCTGCGTGGCGGTGCCATCATTGTACCACACGCTCCCCATGTCTTACATCAAATGGGGCCAACTGTCAAACCATAGACAAAACATAAAACATGCCTGAAGTTTGGTGCAGGAGGCAGGCTTTCTTTTTTCGGCCATATTTTTTTTTAATCTACATTCTAAACAAAAAACCCTCCCCACCTTCACCCATCCCCCCCTCCAAAAAAAGAAAAAGAAAGCCAAACATTATTAAAGCTTTCATGGTGCAATTTTTGTTGTTGTGTAACCCAATTTTTTTGTATGTACTACCATCAAAGTGAACTGAAATGCAATGGCACCAAATCAATACCTAAGCATGAGGACTTCTGAGTGTGATGTAACATCACACTCAGCCACTTGTATAGCCACTTGCAAAACATGCTTTGTGCCAAAATTTTGTGTTTGGGTCTGGATAAGGAGAATGATGATATACGTTCTTCATTGTCCTCAATATTTTCACATGCACGCAATGCCACACTTCTTTGGCAAACATGAAAGTACAAAATAGCATTTTAGTTTATTTTATTACTTGTTCACATCTAAATTTCTTATTTGTCCTTTCTGTTTTGCTTCATTCCAGGATGCTTTGTTTATAAATGTTTTAGCTGGTGTTCTCGAAGCAGATTCTGTGATATCTTCCCACCCGATTATACAACATGTTAATAACCCAAGTGAAATATCATCACTCTTTGATGTGATATCTTATGCGAAGGTGAGACAATTAATTATTGCAATTATATTCAGTGAAATGTTTGTTCTAATATTAATTATAAAGGCTTGAGCAAGTAAAATCTATAGCACTGGTTATGGGAGACACATTCTAAGCAAATTAAAACATGCAAACTTCTAAACAAATCTGGAACGTTACTTGTCTTGTCTACATTCTATTATGCATGCCAAGTACATGAAAGAAACTCTGAATGCTGCGCTGTGAATGCAATATTTTAACAGCAGAGCTGTTTAAGCCGGCCGTTAGTCCGTGCGTCACTGACAAAAAATGTGGGCCTGTCATGGCGGTAGTGCAGAAAGGGTCCAAGCGCAATGACACATACCCCTGTGAACTAGCGAAGCTGAGCCTGGCTAAGTCTAGCTAAGCATGGTCAGGACTACTTAAGCTTAGTCAGTCATCGATACCCAATCAATAGCTAATCATAATTGATCAATAATCAATAAATTCCGGGAAATGCGGGGGATGACTTGGTAGTGCTTAGCCTAGCCCAAAAGCCAGGACTAGCTAGGTGCCCATCAGCTCCGCTGTCTCTTTAGCATATTGCACCTCCAGTGCAAGCCATGCAAATTTTTTTAATAATCAAATCGTATATTACAGGGCTCATCAGTCCTTCGCATGTTAGAAGACTTCATGTCAAAAGATGACTTTCGGTATGGCATTGCTGTAAGTTGCAACCTTCCTATGCTTCTAGACTCCTCTGTATCTACTTGAATGTCTTGCTGAACAATAAGCTAATTTTTTACCTTCTGTATGCAGAAATATCTGAAAAAGCACAAGTTTGCAAATACAATCACATTTGATCTCTGGGATGAACTTGAGGCATCATCATCTAGTGTGAGTGATTATGTTTACCATATATGTATATCATTGGTGCATGAAATAATAAATTTTGCTTCTTGTACAGGAGTAGTCAAGTATTAAAGGTGGCACAAAAGAAGGAAGGTCACATTTATGTGTTGAAAAAAAAAGTTACAGGAAATTGTATTAAATCATTTTGCTTGTTTCTTGTTGAGCATGTTTTCTAAGCAATGGTGTTGCTTTGTACATTTTCCTTTGACTCTTTGTGTGACGAGAATTGATTCAGATGATTGAACAAGACCTAAAGACTACGCTTTCATTTCAAAGAGTAGTTCATATTGTCACTTCTCAGTTTTTCTTTTGCATTTACTTATGGCTCACTTGTTATTTAGGGTTTGAGCATAACTAGTATCATGGAAAGCTGGACCAAGCAAATGGGATTTCCTCTTGTTTCTGTGGAAAGAAATGGAAACAGTTTCAGTGTGAGACAGTCACAATTTTTGATAGATCCGGACACTGCCATGAACCGCAAGCCAACTCCATTTAAGTAAGTGAAGTCTCATTACTCGATAAGGCCAATATCAAGGGAAAAATCAAAGCAGGGGTCCTGGTTAATTTTACTTGAAAGGACACTAAAAAGGAATCGTATTACGGTATGTTGAGCTGTATTATAGCGAATTAAGTTTCTGCAATAGCAAAAAGGCCACTCTTAGTGTGAGAGCAGGCTTGGTAAGCCAGAAAAGATACAAAGAGAGAAAACGGGTGGCCAAGCTACTGTGAAGTTTCTGCACCAGCTCACTGTGATGTCATGGATATTGAAATTCATTCAGGTCTGGTTAATTGTCTGTTAGTAAAGAAGGGATCTGTTACATTCTGAAGGAACCAAAACCTCAATCGATCGAATTTTGCAAACTCTTCCTGCACCAGAAATTGGCCAAATACAAGGAAATACATTGAAATCTATGACATTTACACTGACACACTGGTGCTGAGGTTTTGGGGCAAAATTTAAGAAAGGGAAGCTTGCTCTTCATTTTCTCTAATGTAACCAACACTTTTCTTTAAATGTATGAAAATGGAGTTTCGAAATAATAATTTACTAGTCTAACCTGATTCAACAATATCCTTTAATTTCTGTTTAAATGTCTGAATAACTTTCCATGAAATTATACTTTTGATGTTCATGTTCACATATTTTAAATCTTCAGGTACATTTGGAAAATTCCCCTCACATACCAGACCAGTGAAGGCAGAACAGGACTGCTTTGGCTGACAAAACCCCAGCAAAGTGAGTAAACAATGCAGAACATTACATTTTTCTTACAATTAAAATGAAGGAATAGTATGTACCATTATTATTTCTCTGCAATTGTACCAGGCATGTAGATATTTCAGTGTAAGTGCTGTTACCACAGGCATTTTTACAAAGGACTTAATGCTATAAATGGCATGTATTAATGAAAGAAACAGTAAAATTCATCATAACACTAATACGCAGCATTAGAATATTCAAGGCAGCTATAATGGACTCTGAAAAACCTGTCCATGCTATATTTGCCTCTTGGAACACTGAATGCACACTAAAAGCACAACAGGCGTATATAAAGCTTTGTACTTTGGTCATGCTGTAATTAATTTACCATATTGACTTAGTGGAATACATGAAATTTAATGCACATAATTAATGTGACTCATTATATGACAGGAAACAGATGAAATAAAACTAGCCACCTACACTACTATTAACCTATAATGACACAATATATGATTTTTTGCATATAATAGACAGCGACTTTGCCAGTAACAGACAACTTTGCGTTGACTCTAAGCAAAACTAAACTTCATGTAATGTTGAAATGATGATTGACTTTGCAGAAGATTGGTGCTTTGGAATATCTGTTTCCCCAAAACAGCTGGCATCAAACGAAATAAAATAGTATAACTTCGATAAACAGAAAGCACTGATATGAGATTGAGCCATTGCACAGTACCCTAAGCACATTTTGCAATTTGACTCAATATCATGCAGTCTAAAGGGTTGTTGTAAGCACAGATAAGTGGCTGAATGCAATATACAATAGGAGCCTCAAGTTGTGCCTGCTACACAGTTGTGTAGTTTAATATATGGTTTCTTCAGTGACGGTACAGGTTGACTTAGGTAGAAGTTAGCCATATATAAACATACACATTTCTGGCACTGAGCTCCCAAGATAGTGGAGTAACATACTGCTGGTAGTGCTATTGCATAAATATATTCCCAGATGGCACTCTGGGGCTGAATCCACATGTAATAACCACTGACTATAATTATAAATTTTCAGGCATCATGAAACTTGTTGAAATGTATTGCACTGTAGGCACAAAGCTATATTTTTTTACAATGTTAGCGAGGTTCACAGTATGAGAAAAATGAAATGTAAGGAATGGACATTGTGCCTTCTAAATAAATAAAAAAAATCTACTAATTTTGCACCAGTATCAAGTACCAAACTACTCAGCAGCCTCTGACCACATGTGAAATAAATTCCCCAAATTATTGTCTATTGTTGGTTGGTACTACATTGCTTTACTGCATGTCAGTACTGCCTAAAACAAAAAATTACCAGACAATCTGCAGTATCTTGCGTAAGTGGGAGCACTACGTATACATGACTCTTCGAGCTAAACTGCTGGCCGAGTCGCACTCAAATTTCGCACAGAGGTGCAATGAATACATTTTAATACCACAATTTGGCACCTTACTTGCCTGCTTCATCCAGAATAAATAAAAATTATGCGTCGTATGTGGCAATACCAGACAATAAGTATAAAATTTGTGGCAATTAAATGGTTGTGTTGTCTGTTATTGTTAGAATGAAACCATAGGCTGCATACAAAACACAGCATGCACCTTGTTTCACCGTTACAGTGCCAGACAGTGCCACAATTCTGTTTTTTCAAATTCTACGCTTTCTGTTTGGTTTTGCTTAGGCAACACATACTTGTGATTTATTCTGGATGAAATGGAAAGTAATGCACCTGAATGTGGTATAAAAGATGCATCCACCACAGAATGCTGCCTCTGTGCAAAACTCATTTCTGGCAGTGATCAGCTTGGCTTTACTTGTTTGTAATAGAATAAGCACTAGTATGTTTTTCTCTCATTATAGTGGAATATTTAGTCACTCTTTGCATTGATAAACTACAAACTTGATGGAATGTATTTCTGCATTTTACAGCATTCAAACTCGCAGTTTCTGAAAATGCATGGGTTAAATTCAACAACAACATGACTGGAGTCTTCTTTGTGAAGTATGACAAAAAGAACTTTCTTTTCCTTGAAGATGTACTTAAACGGGACATTAATGTAAGTTGAAGTTTATGTACTGCAAATAATTAAGTGCCAGTATTATTTCCAACCATCCTTTAATCTGGACTACAAATAGTGGTGTGCTCTGTAAGTACATAAAATAGAGGATTGAAATGACAGTGTATGAAAGTAGTTTCTGTAAAAATGAACTGTTTTGTAGGTAGTGTTTATAATGCATTTGTACAAGAAGGTACAATAAGGTAATGCTCATACTTAGCATGCCTAACTTTTTTACTAGTTATATATAATCATTATTACTGGGGAGCAACACAGACATAAGCTTTGTATGCCATAGGTCTGTTAACTTGATCGGTTTCGGTGAATGAGAATGAGATAGCTGGTGCATTGCCATAAGGTGGTGTTACAGGAAATACTAGACAATGTGGTGATGACATGATACTTGTGGTTCCATCACTATATTTCTAGTACTACTCTTCTTCTGTGCTATTATGGAGAAAGTGTCACAGAAAAGCACAGAAGCCCACGAAACTGGAGGCATGGTCTTCATAAGGTTGATTTAGCAATGAAGGCACTGACTGCAGAATCTCATGAGATTTGCTGAAAAGGATGTGTACAGGTGTAAAACCTCTAGGTCCAATTGTACAAGATATGGCCAACCCTTCCCTGTCAGAAAAAAACAACTGACTCCAATTGGAAAATTTCCAATCGTAAATTAGTACTTAGTAATTGGACCAACTGGAACGTGACCAATTGGTTTTTGTTGGAGTGACCAATTGTACCCAATGGGTACCAATTGGTTGGAATGACCAATTGCACCAATGGGCAATACCAATTCACATATATACCCCACAAGGCAAACCTGAATAGGATTCCAACTGTCAGAAACAGGTTTGCTATAGCCTTGGTACTGCATTCATATATAGCTATAACTCATTCCAGTTTCTTTGAATGGGTTCATAAACTGGAAGTATGATTTCCTAGTTGGTTACATTCTAGTTTATTCCTATTGGTAGTCCAGTTAGACTCAGTTGGGAATGTAAGGTGGGCCAAGTTGGTTCAAACTGGCAAGTCCAATTGGACTCCATTGGCTGCATCCCTGACTCAATCGTAACCAATTGGAGGTAATGTTTTCCCAGTTGGTCTCAAATGGGCCTAGTCGATTCCAATTGGCAAGTCCAATTGACTCAGTTGGTTTCACTTTGACTCAGTCATAACCAGTTGGGACTAGGGATTTTCCAATTGGGTCCAGTTCATTCCGAATGGCAACTCGAATTGGTTTCTCCTCTGACCCAATTGTAACCAGTTGGAAGTAAAGAATTTTTCATTGGTTCTTATTGGTTCCAGTTTATTCCTATTGGATGAGCCAATTGGAGTCAATTGTTTTTTTTTTTTTTTTTGACTGGGTTGTGACATAGATCACGGATAAAAAATGCCTATATTGTTAAATGACATGTGGGGAATATCCTACATATGACAGATCTGTCTGGAGGGCATTTCTCCCAAGCTCAAATTGGAATAATCCTAGTAACATTGCAGTCTGAAATAGCAGTATTTGTGCATGTCTCTTAGATAAGAAGACAATTCTTAGTGAAGAAAAATTACAGACATTTTGAACTTGCATTACAAATTATCACTGTCACACACATTCACAACTTAAATACAAGCATACAAACTCATCCTTCAACTATATTCAACTGGCTGTTTTCTGTAAAAATGGACTGTTTTGTATGTAGTGTTTATAGTGCATTTGTACAATAACTGTAACAGTGAGCTAACTTTAACAAGTGTTTCCACTTTTCAACAAATTGCACATGAAAAAGAAAATGCCTTGGAAGTTTATATCTTAATAACTTCATCTTGAATGAAAAGTGATAAGACATATTGGAGTATGCATAGGATAGGTTAGTTTTGTTGCAGTTAAAACATGCAACAAATAATCTTATTATTTAACCTCTAAAGGTTGACAAATAATGCAGTTAACATACAGAAAAATTATGTTATTAACTAAACTGGCCAACTAGAACACGCTTAATGAAGTATAAATTCTTATACAAATTTCATGCAACGGGCCATTATTTTCCTTTTAGATTGTGATAAAAGCTTGTTATCAGGTTGGTTTCTTGTGCAGTACTAAAAGAAGCACACTTAGAGCAAATATGCTGATCGAAAATGTAATAATTAGTAGTTTTTTCTGTTTCTAATGAACAAAAAACACTAATAATTGTTACGATTGATATCAACATATTAAATATGAAACACTACACAGCTAAAACTTGGTTGAACAAAATTTTCAGTTCAGTGAAACTTTTTTTTCTTTTCTTAACACTTTTATAGAATGTCATGTGAATTTTACTTGATTTAGTGGTCAGTTTCATTAGCAGTTTTGATCGAATGGAGCAGTCATGCATTGTATGTGCAAACAGCCTTTGCAAGAAGGACTCATGCAGAAGTCGCATGAAAAATATACCGCTATACCATTTGCTGACTCAGCACCTTGTCAGAACCCTACTGACAACCGCATTGGCTGCATGTGCTGAATAACACGTCAGCAAAAACAGCTGAGCTTCTGTGACCTGACAGTGACATTCATATTAAGCAGTGCCTGTTTGGTCTATATCCACGATTAAAATGTAACAGTGAACACAGTCAAACTTACACATGGAAAACAAAATGTCTGGTATCGGTAACATGCGGTTCACAAGCAAGTTCCCGCGCTGGCTGGCCTGTTATGCACTTTCGTTCATTTCTACTTTGGCATATAAAACAAAAAATGCTGAGTGCTCTTTAAAACTAGTGAGCAGACCAGCCTTTTAAGGTACGTGTGGCTCTTCAAATATACTACAAAGTGGTGTGAGGGATGCTACAGCCATGCTTCATGTGACCTACACAAAACACAATGAACGTTTAAAAAGTGCAATTCAGTCGTGATGGTCTAAGCATAACATAAGTTAAGTTCATACATATGTCACTGTATTCCTCATGAGCATGAAGTATTTAGAGGGCCTGCAACACAGCACCCACTGAATCATGACATGCTTCCTGTGCTAGTCAAGGAGTTCTCATGTGCAAAAAATGCTCCGTATGGTCCAACACTATCATGGCTCATTTTGTCTAAATTCTGAATCTATGGCCTTCGAGATTAAATTCAGTGGTGCTGTTTTGGTTATGCCTTCCTAGCTTTAATGCATACACCCATTATCTATGAGTACAGCTGTCATGACCACATAAAGTGATAGTCAGATATTTTAATTTATTGGCCATATTAACCCCTTCTGTGGCCTTTGACGAGCTGGCTTTGTCAGCGTGTTTCTGGTAAAACGTCCAAGGATGCACTCAGCTCATCGGTACTTTTCATTTTCTAGCAATTCCATGGACGACGTGGTTTCGTCTTAGTGATTTGTCGTACTTCTGGTAGATGGCAGCACACAATCCACGGGGCAGCGCAAGAAGGAGTGAATTTATTCTTTCTGCGGAAGTAGAAGGATGTTGGCAACTAGAATCTTTAATAATAACTTGGCCATTTCTGGTCATAATTCGGTATAATAAAGGGGTACAAAAGGGGTTATGCAATTACTCTTTTACCCTACTTTGGTGCTACTTTGGCTCACTTTTTGCATGCTGCTGCTGTCCGCTATCTAGCATCTAAAACATTGCTCTTGCTCACGAAACAAACGAGGAAATTACATGTCCAGCTGATAAAAGCGAGTACATGTGCTCTTCTAGCTGACAATGAAAATTCAAGTTTTACGCCTGAAATAGATGCTTATGTAATCGTGCTGTAGTTCCTTTGAAGTCGAATGTGGTGGACCTCAATTCTACAGTGCCAGCGGGGCACAACTGGCTGCAGTTGGGAGGCTGCAGTTAGTGAAGCTTTCTTTTGTGGCATGCAAATGTGTAGATGCTGTAGTCTGTGGTAGCCAGCGAGACAAAATTGGCTGCAATTGGGAGGCCACGTTTAGTGAAGATTTCCTTGTGCCATCCGAAGGTGTAAACACTGTGGTCTGTGGTGGCTCTATAGTGTGTGGGTGTATTAATTCGATTAGTATTCTTAGTCTATTTCTCCCACAACAGATTGTAAATAAACGCCTCTTCAACAATACGGTGTGTAGCTACATTGCTCGAATGCTAATTGCACTAACGTCGGCAGTCATCATGAGATAGGTTTTGCTAGGTGTTCTCCTTGATATAAGGAGCTCGGAAATAAACTGTGTGAGCTTGCACTCTTCTGCTGCTTGCTCTTCACTTGAATGCACCTCATTTCCTTCACTCTGCTCACCAGCAGCTCCAGCTGCTCAGAACAATATAAAATGTTGTACATGTGCAGCTTTAGATAAGGTCTCAGTAGAAAACATTCCATTTGTGTCCATAACCTAGGAATGTTTTCTAGAGGTACCTTATATATCTAAAGCTGCACATGTGCAAGATTTTATATTGTTCTGAGTAGCTGGAGCTGCTGGCGAGCAGAGAGAAGGAAATGAGGTGCATTTGAGTGAAGAGCAAGCAGCAGAAGATTTCAAGCTCACACAGTTTATTTACGAGCTCCTTGCATCGTGCAACACACAGCATGAAGAAAAAAAGAAACTGGAGATGAATGTTCAGGTTTAGAAGCACGTGTAGGTGAATGGCTCAAGTAATGCTACTGCTGGTGCGAGGCAAGAGCTGACAGCACACATGCTAGTTATTCAGATGGTTTTAAGTCAATTGATTATTTATTTGTATTGACAAAACATGGAAATTTTAACACAATTCACTATTTAAGAAAGCTCTTGGCTTCAAGTACAACTACATACACATGCATGAACTCACAGCTGCTTGTCAAAAAATTCTACATTATGTTTCACAGGCTTTTACTCCAAGTGACAGGGGAGAGCTGCTGGCAGAAGCCTTCTTCCTGGCTAGAGCAGGCCATCTGAGCTACATGTCTGCTCTGAATCTGAGCAGATACATTGTACAGGAGAACCATTATGTGCCATGGTCAATATTTTCCACAGCAACTTCTTTCCTGCATCATCGCCTCACTGGCACCGAGACTGGAAAGCATTACAAGGCAAGAGGCAGATTTTTTGATATACTTTATTAATATTTTTGACCAAAAGAAGCTACTCAGTGCAGCTTGGTTTTGTTAGTGAAGGATTAAGTAACAGCTCATTACAAAAGTGCTATGCACTACCAAGTGGTAAAAATATAAAAACAAGCTGTTCTGGAAATATTACGGTCTTTTTTTTTCCAGGCATTTATCAGAAGTTTACTCACTGAAGCTCTCAAAGGTGTTAAGTTTAGTGACACAGGAACTCACTTAGAAAGGTAATGCTTTTCTTTTCACCAAGTATTATTTGACTTACTGAATGCTCGACTGTGTGTTGCTTCTTTTGCTAAGTTTACTGATATCTTTTGCAGGCTAAGGAGAGCAGCTATATTCAGGGTCGCTTGCAGATGCGGTGAGAAAAGTTGTCTCCATGTGGCCAGTCATGCTTTCAAAACTTGGCTGAATGGAGAATCGTAAGTATTGGTCATCCAGAGACATACTGCTTAATTCACGGCTAAACATTTTTTTTAATTATTTGAATATTTGTTCTCTAGGCTTGAACCAAATTTCAAGAACATTGTATTTCACTATGGCATGAGGCAAATCGGTGACGAAACCACATGGCAGCAAGTATTTCAAAAATACCTTCAAGAGCCTAACCATGCTGAAAAAATTAAAATAATGACTGGTCTTGGACAAGTTCAGGATGAAGTTATACTCTCCAGGTATGTACAGAAGCTTTTGTTTAATATGTGAAATTTGCTAAGCCTAGAATGTATAATAGCTATGATTCTGCTTCTTAAAACATAATGTGAACCAGAACCTCATAGAAGCATGTTAAAAATGAACATTCATTCTCTTGTGGTACATATAAAGTCAATAATTATCTTGCTCTTGTCAGGAAAAAAAACAATGTAGGAGTTGCATGTTTTATAAGTGTGCATGTCCCATTCATATAAAATGTCTTTGTAATATATCGTATGTGCATGAATATAGCTTAAGTTGGCACTTCTGACAAATCAGAAAATAAACATTATATGTTTATATCCCAGTCAAAAACATTTTATTGGGTCCAGTCATGTTCTTCAATGGGACACAATTAGACATTTTTGTTTTGCCAAAACCATGTGTTTAATTGGTTCCAATTGAGCATCAATGTGGGTCCAGTTTGTGGTAGGAGGAATATGACGGGGCCTCACTGGGTGTCCCATTGGCTCTATTTTGTAGCCAAAGGGTTGTATGCTTAGATACATGTTGGTGTTATTCAGGGATAAACAGAGGAATCTATAAATAACAACTGCTCTTACCAGGACCCTAAATGCCAGTTTGTCTTAATGAGCTGTGTATGTCGATTGGTCTCAGTCGGAATCCACATGAATGAGTAATGCTATGAAACAACAAAATAACTAATAGAATAATAGCATAATTAAAATTCAACTCCTGTAGTTTTGTATGATCAATGGAAAGAAGCATTTAGGCTTAAAACAAATGTTGCTATAAAATTTTGTATATTTATTTTAAACACTAGTGATCAAAATTTTCTTGGCATATATAGCATGTGAGTTAGGTTACATTTAATGATATGGTGGATACCTCTTTGGAATGAATAACTTTGTGCATGAGTAAGCTTTTGTAGCTGAATGAGAAATAAATAATCTTGTTCTGTGACTGATTCAGTATCACAAGCATCAAGTAAGTTTCATTTTTCGGCCAATCATTTGGAAACCCCAATGGTATTTTTTTGACTGGGATTACAATGCTAATTAGCTTTACATAGCATAACTGTAGCCATGAGTTTAAATGAAAACATTTTGGAATTGTTTCGGTATAGCTTGATGCACAATCTGTCTCTGATGGGCACTAGTATGGGGCTACCTGCACAGGCGCGCTTCTCTATGCAAAAACCGTGAGGTGATATGCCCCAAAGCCCCATGAAGCCAGAGGTGTGTGCACCGAGTGGCTTTGCGCAAGTGAGGCCATATGGGCACACATCAAGACAGGCAGAACAGATGCACTCTGCATAGCACTGTATGAAGTTCAGCAGCATATGTGACATTTGGTTCATCATCACTCTGTTGATGTTGTGGATCATTAGTGAATTAAATTGATGAACTTAATTCTTTGCTCTTCAACCCCCTCGTTCGTTCATTGTGTCCTCATTCCCTAGCAGACCCTCATCCCCTCTATCACATGAAAGCGGAAAAAAAAAGTGATACTCAGTTTCAGCATGGTTATAAATTTAACATAAAGTGCTTTCTCAGGCTAGTAGTTGTGCTAAGAAAATTTTGCAAGTATTCGTGCAAGTAGGGTACTTCAGTTTATTTAGTCCTCTCAGCATCCTTTTTGAACATGTCAGACATAATTGTAATGACTCACTGCACAATTTCAATGCCTATTCTAGATACCTCAACTTTACTTTTGATGAAACAAAGATAAGAGGTCAAGATATTGGAACAGTTTTTGGGACAGTTGTAAATAACCCCAAGGGGCACAATCTTGCTTGGAACTTTTTAAGAGAAAACTGGAACTCCATAATCAACAAGTAAGTGGCAATGCTGAAAAGCAAGCTTCTGATCGACCATTACAAAGAATTACTTGTGATGCCTTTCACTGTTTTCATTTTGCTAGATTTGGCAAGCATTCTCGTATACCAGGAAAATTGCTTCGTGTTGTCTGCAGTGATTTCAACACTCCTGAGAAGATGCAGGAGGTAACCAACCATTGCTAGTTACTACATCTAAGTTATATGCTTATAATCAGTGGTAGGAGTGCAGCACCAGAATTTTCATGTATTGCTTTATCTGCAGATCAAAGAGTTTCTCAAGGAGCATCCTGAAACAGATGTGACAAAGCAGTCTCGGAGAGAATGCCTCCAAGATGTGGAAAACAACATCAAATGGATATCAAAATTTGAACCAAAAGTTGCAGAGTCTTTACGTGGATTGCTCAGTTGACCACTGTAGCTCTGTGAGCAGTTGATGACTTTGTCCTAAGCAAGTATCTATTGTTACAAGAAAATTTGAAACAAATATCCCATTTGAACTTTACTCTGTTGAGTGAAACAGAATGAACAGCATGCATATGACATTACTGTGATTGACAAAATTTTTTATGTACAGTTCTTTAGATATAAGTGACGATGAAGTGTTGAAACATGCGAGAGCTTAGGTGTGAGTCAAAGAACAACTGTTTTCTTACCAAAGTGATTTTACAGGAGTCATGTAAATAGTTTTATGTACATACAGTATTTTATTGAGAAAATGTATCTTATGTTTCATTTTTTAGAGTATACATGATATATGCATATAGTACAACATTTGAATTTCAAGTTGCCACTATTGTGTGTATTGTAAGCAAAGCAAGCTGCCATGATTGTGTGACTACCAGATATATGCGATTAAATTGTAAACAACTTGTGTTTCATACTTCATGAACATTACATTCCTTTTCACCTTTATGGACACTTACTATAAACTGTGTGCATAAGTCATACTTAAAGTGCATTACCTTGTACCAAGACTTCTCACAACATAAAAATTTCACTGAAATCACAGGCATAGTTTGCCATTTGTTAAATTCAAGTTGTTTGTGAAAGACAGTTCTGAATTGCTGAAAATGCGCTTTTTAGAGAAAGTGAAAATGTACATCCTAGCATTCAGAGTCGTTTGACTGTAGTATGAAATATGTGTGCTTGACAAAACATTCAGATTATCTGTTTGAACCTAGGTGCTTTTAGTAGCACAGTGAAAATATGTTGTGTGACAAAGAAATATGTAAAAGGGCACATTAATGCTAAGGCTATTTATACTGCAGTATTTTTATAGGATAGTTCTATCATTTTCACATATCATAATTAAGTAATAAAAAAAAAAACTTGTGCTCAGGTATGGGCTCTGTTAGTGCAATTTTTTTCAACTTTTGGGGGTACACTCTGTTGTCTTTTCTTCATTGAACATCATTTGTTAACTTTCTGTGCAAGGGTTAGTCAATATATGAGCCACAAAATGGAGGTAGGAAAGAAATAATTGCCAGTAAATTGCTGTATGTATTGGCACTCTTCAACGTAATTTTGTCCTAATTCGGAAACATGTCCCATCATTATATGTGTAGGTATTTTAAAGCCAGTCGTAAACGACACTCATAGGTTGCTTCTACAGTCATATTTGGCACAATCAATAGTGGTAACATACTTTTTCAAACCTTGTACTTTATTTGAGTCAATCAATCAGTGTGCTGGAGTTGGGTCATGAATTGAACCCAAACTATACAGATCCTGTGTCTACCATCACATCTCCTTCATCACATATCAATTGCTTCCATATGCTATGCTATGGTCTCATATTGACATGCATGGGATGACACTGATGTTCCTTGTCTGTGATGTTCTTTCTTTCATTTTTGATTGTGCACCCTTCACCATACACTGAGAGCATTTCCCTATGCACTTTCTGTCTGCTCAGTCTTTATCCTTGAAGTTAGTGCCAATTTGAGCACTGCTGTCCTACACTAATGTAACATATCTGCTATGTAAACTGGCTGCAGTTTAGTTACTGTGGTGGTAGACTTTTCTTTTTTTCCATGGGTGCCATTATTTAACAGCAAAAGGTGTACAGTTTAAATTTTGAGTAGTTTTGTGTCTGAAAATTTGTGACTTGTATATTGACTCACCCTCATAAATACATGCTAATGCATTGCGTTAACCCTATGTCTAGTCTAAATAGGAACCATATCAATCCTTGATACACTTTACATGGTACTATAACACTTGCTCTTCAAAACTGAATGCTCTGTAACATTTGAAGGTTGGCTAGACAATCACTCCAAGCCTGCAAAATGATCGCCATTGTTCATGGCGCTGTGGTCAAAGAGTGCAGTTGTCAAGTGGCTGTTTTACCAGCCACAGTGGTTTAGCGGCTATGGTGTTGCGCTGCTAAGCATGAGGCCACGGCGGCCGCATTTCGATGGGAGTAAAATGCAAAACGCTTGTGTCCCGTGCATTGGGGGCATGTTAAAGATCCCCTGGTGGTCAAAATTTATCCGGAGCCCCCACTACATCATGTCTTATAATCAAATCGTGGTTTCGGCATGTAAAGCTCCAGAATTGAATACAATTCAATTCAAGTGGCTGCTGTAGACAGCCCTAACCCCTCCCATCTGCCAAGTACTTCCAACACCCTTGAATGTGCTTGCATATGTTATTTAGCTCAGACTGGCCTTTAATCTGTTTGAGACAAATTAACTTCAGTCTTTCAGCACGGGCCATGTGGCACCTACTTTTGCTTATTTCATCATGCAGTTCTGCTCTTGGCAAGATTATAGCTTTTGACTCCCTCTATAACTGACAGAATGAGATGAAGACTCTGCATGCATTCTATAACAGAAATTTGAAGTAAACAAAAATTTATATAATGTACAGCCTGCAAAACCTTACAACAAAAGTTGATCTCTTCGAAGTATTAAATGCTGAGGAAGACAAGGTTGTTAGTCATGCAAATAATAGGAATAGTGTCAAACAACTTACTTGTACTTTAGCCTTGAGGGATGCTGTGTGTGCTTTTTGAATCCTTTTAGCCTCTAGCATGCATTCTACATTCGAACCTTGATGTAATGGGGAAATTTCATGGTGCACATGCAGGAAGTATCAGTAGTCGTGCAAGTCATGCTCTGGCAGATGCTGCTACCTGCTGCGAGTCACAGAGCAGCACAGATAGTGTGGCACACTCCAGCAAATACATGCAGTAGTGCAGACAGAGCAATTTAAGATGGTAGAATCAGAAAGTTTTTTGGACAAAAAATTAATAAAGGTTGCCAAAGTGCAGTGTCATTAATGTTAAAATAGAGCGTAATATATACTTTTTTTTATTTTCAATGGTTGACTACAATTTGCCAATTATAAACGCAGCATTATACATCGTGGGAGCTGTTACCATATTTTAAAGGCAGCTTAGTCAATCCCGTCCTCCCGTTCACACAACTTTCTGACTTATGGAAGCTATGTCCTCATTAAAAGTGATGCTTTGGACATCTTGGAAACCTAATCTATCACTTGGCTTAACTTAATATTTGCATCTAAAGCACCTTGAAAGATTTAGAATCTACAAGGGGAAACAAGATTGAAGGTGAAAGATACAAGAGGAAACAAGACGATGCAGACAATGATTTGTTGCTTGCCTAAAACCTACGTCGTACAGTAAAAATAGGTCATATACTTGCACCATTGTCATATTCACTTCACGTTGGATAAAATACAGGCACATTAATTCCAACTCTTGTCTTATATATAGCAACTCACCTTTTTTTTTTTTTTTTTTTTTTTTTTTTTTTTTTTTGTTCTGCAGGGAGCATCCAGTGTTCTTGTATTTCAGAGTGTAGTGCATTACCACTGAAATTTTTGTTTATCTGCTCTGGGGGAAGCAGTAGTGCACCCAGGATCTCTGCCAGGGGGGGTTGACAGTTTGCCAATACCATCTAAACAGCACTAATTTCGATTTCTTCACGAGAAATTGTCAAAAAAATGCGCTTTTTGCGAGTGTGCAGACGATTGCGCGTCTTACATCTTAGTTGCAGCACTCAAATGCGTAAGGAAAGAAAAGGGGTTAAACAAAAGGGGGGTTAAGTCGGCCTCGGGGGGAGGGGGGGGGTTACAACCCCCGAATCCCCCCCCGTCGATGCGCCACTGGGGGGAAGAAGTGATTATGGGACAGACTGTCTGGTGTGAACCCTTTGCATTACATTCATGGCAGCTTTCCTGCATAGAGAAGACATAATCATGGTGATGCAGTTCGTATTGCAGTGAAAGCTAGGTGCAGTGTGGTGTTCAATAATGCTTGGCCATTTCCTGCAGACCTGCGATGATCACGCCACTACAGTGAAGGGATTTTGCTGTTCAGGGACACTAATTTGGATTCACTGCAGTCTCCTTCTGTAAAACTTGGGTCCTTCCTTATCTCTCTAAAAATGGGCATGCAGTGAATAATGTATCGTTTACTCACATTTAGCTTATTTGTGAACATATAGATCATACATCACACAGTCTAATATTTATGTTTATTTGTACCCAGTGAAGACTGCCTACAAACAGGCTGCCATCCCCGTGACAGCTCAATGTGCCAAAGCAAAAACTGTGGCAGCTGTGAATAAAGTGGCTTAAAATGATTTTTCTAATCTTTTGTACAAACAGTAGATGAAGTTGCCAAGAAATGCTGAACTTGTCTGGAAATGTTATCTTAAATAGTGTGTGCACCATTCAATGGAAAATAACAAGTCGCTTTGATTAAATTCTATATTAGGCTACAAAGTTACTCCACTTGTGATGTTCCTTCTACTGCATTAGTTGGTACTTGTCATTTCTCCAAAGTCTCTCGTGTATGACATGTTTAACTGCACTGAATTGAAGTTGGTGTAGTTTTATTGGAAACTAAGATGTGCTACAACATGTCCTCATTTGTGATCAGCCTCTGCATCAGGTTTCTTGTCTTGTCAACAATCATAAAAAATTTGTCTATGTGCTCCTGCTAGAAAAAAGGAATTTGATGCGATATGTTTGCATGTTTGATGTCAAATGGCAAGCCTTTAGTCATGTTTTGGTGTCTTAAATATTTGAAATTAAAACGATATCTCACTGAAACAGCTGGTCCGTTTTCTATAAAATGTTGATATTTTGCATGTTATGTCCCTCTCCTTAAGCACACACTACTTGGTTGGTAAATGTTTTCTTTCTTTTCCCTTTTAAATAAGGCAGAAGGGTTACCTGAGGGTGTGCTGTAGTTCTCATTGTGCTGTAGTTTTCACAGCCAAGAGCAACATTACTAAACTAGATTCAGTCGCATAACTCTCCGTAGGCACTATATATTGCGGGCGCCCCTTGGTTTCCCACCAGAGCGCAGGAGCGCTGCAGGTAGCTCTACGTGAGTGCAGCTCTGTGTTGTCAAAGGCACTCAGGTCCTTGTGCAACTTCAGAACTCTACTTCCAACTTCGCAACTTAGGAACGGAACAAGTGTTTTCACCGATGCCTTTTTTAATGTTTGTATAGCCTCGCGTTTAGCAGATTGATTGAAAAAATTTACTAAGCTGCGAAAATGCTGCTGCACTACCCCGGAGTGCGGTGTTGGAGTCCTTAGTCGAGGGCTCCAGCAGCCCTGGCTGTCCGCTGCACTCTACTGATAAGCTGTTGCTGATTAGTACTAATTAATTAATAATGCGAACACATTATATGGCTCATGAGGTGGAAAATGCGGCGTAGCTAGGCGGCGTTGGCGTGACCACACGATGGTCCAAAAAGTCAAGGGAGCCCAAGTGAGCCAATCGAGGCCGTTGATGACGTCAATTAAGGCAAAGTTAATTAAGGTACAGGTTTAATTACAATAGAGTTCATTACACCACTCGAACACACGACTTTTGGTGGGAGTCGCACCCATGACCGTTTGTGTTAATTAAGGCACAGTTAATTAAGGTAGAAAGACGAGCTTAATTACGATATAGAGTTCATTACGGCACTCAAACCCACGACCGTTGGTATTAATTAAGGCGAAGCACGAGATGGACAGCGACGCACGTCGAGCTGGTGAAGTCAAGGCTGCACACCGAAAGAGGAGACGCTTGCATTGACTATAGTTCTGCCCCATCGTCTCAGCTACTTCTCATCCTTGACTGCGGATGGTGGTAGTAGCTTGCTTATTGACCCACGCAGAGATACACACACCAGGCGTGACTCGGAGAAGAGTGCGCTTCGCATTAAAAAACAAATTTACGCTGGTGTGCAATACGAGTGTTACACAAAATTGGAGGTTTGCAGCGCTCCGCCGGCACGTCCATGAAGTGTTGATACAAGCCAATCGCGAGTCGAGCAAATGTTCAATTTCAATTTTTATTTCGGACAACCGTCCTGGAATTACAGGTAGCATATCTGCTTGCGTAGTGTCGACACCTGTAAACACTCATGTGATATAGCTCAAGAAATAGTCAAAGTGACATACATCAGCAGTTACCTACACAGCAATGGCGTAGTTTAATAAGCAAGAAAACAACACTCTTTAGCCAAGACGCGTGCAAATACAGAAGCACAGGATGTGCTAACAAATTTGAAAATAATAAATGACAAATAACACTATAAAACATTTCCAAGTTTGCATACATAACAGCATGTACAGTGAGTACATTTTTGGAAATTTTTTTTTTTTTCAGCACTTGGGCTTTCTTGACATCATATGGCTAGGTGAAAAATAAATGCGGTAAATTGCTCAGAAACAATGCTACGGTATGTTGTCCGTTTCAGCTGCGATCCATACTGTGATCTAATACAAGGAGTAACAAAATGTGAATATTCTCAAGTTATAAATGTCCTGGTTTACAAACCGATTGTTAAATGCTACAGGCCATGGTCAGAACGAACTTTTTTAAGAACAGTTAATGTAATTGTAAGTTGTATAAGATTGATTAGGGGTAGTACTTTAGCTCTAATAAAATAATCAAAGTGTGATCAGTTCATGGTAGCTAATAATAAGTACTTCGAAATTATGTAGCTTGTGTAATGTATGAAAGTTACGCTGTAACGTATGCCGGCCCACTTCGCTGTAACGTAGAACACCGTACAAGGAGGCAATACTGCAAACGGGACTGTATTTTAATAACCCCCATTAAATGGGCCCAAAAAAAGCTACCAGTCAGATTTTATTGATTTTTGATACCTAATGGTCTTTCACAATGTAACTGCATTGTGAGAGTTTATGAATTTTGCTTTAATATTTCAAATGCTATTATTGTGTACAATTTATAAAGTATGCTGGGCCTTTCTGGGACCAAAACCCGATGCAGGTCCTTAAAGGTATACTATATAGCTTGGAACTTCTTTTTAAAAGATTATGCCGGCCCACTTAGCCTTCTGAAGGCAAAATTATCATTTTAGTGGCAATTACAGTGTAGACCGCTTATAACGTAAGTCACCGGAGTCGCGAATATCCGCACTATAAGCGGTACCGCACTATAACCAAAGCAACAATTTTCAAGGCCCGCACATATGCAACACATGTGCACCGAGCCGCCACGCGTACGCGACAGTCGAGGAATGCGGCTAAAACGTTTGCATTCAATTTACTGTCGAATCTCGTTAATTCGAACCAAATCAAGCGGCGGCGCCTCCGACCGGCATTGCTCCGGCACCGCCACAGAGTAAAAGCTTAGGAGAGACCCCTCAATGTCGCGCGCGAACAAAAAAAAAAAAAGCAAAAACAACGCGGCGGAAATTTCACCCCCTCTCAAATGGCAAGGTCGCCGATTCTGCGTTGCGCCGGAACATGCGTGTACGTGCCGACGTCTCAGCCACGCTACCGTAGCCACGCGTAGAAAATGGCAGTGAACCCTTCTATCTCCTTTATGCTTCCTCTACTTTTTAGTCACGTGTTAACCTTGCACGCTGCGGCTACGGCGCAAAGGGAAGCAGCGGCGCTGTCCCAGGCCGGCCAACGAAACTGCCCACGCCGGCAAACGGACACTTCCCGATAACGGCAGAAAACGAAACTTCAGAGAGCTGGCGCCGGGCCGGCTGGAGCGGCGGCGCCTGCACGGCGGCGGGCGCGCACGGTGACAGTCGAAAGTGAGAGAGCTACGAGGCGAGGGCGAGGGGAGCCACCGAAGCGGCGCAGTTGTCGAGGCGAAATCTGCTTCCCTGCCGCCCTCCTCCCTCGATCACATTCCACGGTTACCACGGTCTCCGTGTGCGCCCTTCGCCGTGCCATGCCGGCGCCGCCCGCTCCCTGAAGTTTCGTTTACTGCCGTTATCGCGAAGCGAGCGTTGGCCGGCGTTGGCAGTTCGCTCGCTATGCGCGCCGTGATATTTCACGACTCGCACACAAGATTCTGGTTTCAGCCTCACTGGCTGTTCGTTCGCACCACGTGCCCTTCTCCTCCACTTCGTCTCTCTTTCTTCCTCGAGCACTCCTTGAGGCGCCCGTTTGAGGGGAGCGTTCGCCGTCTCCGCTGACTTCCGTACTCCCAGGCAGCCGCACTGTAACCGGTATTTCGTTTCCCGCAACTGCACTATAAGCGATACGTGTATACATGCATGGAGTGCTATGGGGAAATTAGCGGGAGTCTGAAAAGACTGCACTATATCCGGTCCTGCACTATAAGCGGTTACGTTATAAGTGGTCTATATTGTATATTCTTTGTTTTTGAGGTATTTTTACTAGTTAGTGTGTAACATATGACTTCGGCAGGTAACAAGCGGAAGGGATTTGGTGTTCTTTCGCTCACGCTGTGCTAATAAATCGATACAGATAAAAACGTGATATTCCATGATGGATGCAGGCGTACAACAGCAAACCATGCATCGTTCAAAATTCTTGCGAGAACAGTTAATTTAATTCTTGCCTTATGTTCTTGTTGCATGATTTTTGTCGGTGACATTTTTCTTACAAGTGTCTGACCTATCATGGTTCGGTGCCCATCTCTGGTTCCTGAATTCGGGTTGGCCTACTTTTATTACATAGATCATCGCGTTTGCAAGAGGAATATACAATTATACATCGTGTTTGTTTTGTATGTTTTCCCCCACTTACTTTGCAATCTGTATAAAATCGTGCATAAATGACTACTATTATAAAAGAAATCTTCATAAAATATCTACATCCTTTGTTTTTTTTCTTTTTCTAAATTTACTGTAACATTGTTTGCTATGTATTGAATGTGAAAACAAGAGAATTGTCATTTTTGTCGGCGACAAGAAAGCAACCGGGAGACAAAATACCAATTTTGATTTCATCGCTATTCTCTCTTTATACACGCAACCGTTCCTCAAATTTCTGCAGCCAACAAAAAATATTTAGCCTAAATGTAGGTAAAAAGCTTACTTTGGGCTTTGAGAACAAGCAACCCCTTCCAACATACACATAGGCCAAGCGTACTTTATAAAGTACACCTGCATTCATTTTCTTGCGACGCTATAAAGATGCATTGTATATGAAATGTCATGCATTTATCATTTACAGCATATTTTTTTAACTTACCCAAAAAAAATCAGCTTCGAGAAGCAAATATACTAAGCGTGAAAAAAAAAATCGATCCGTTATATAGTGCTGCCGGAGCGTTGAAAACCTCTGATTTTATGCAATGCTCGTCGCTGTAATCCATTGGTTTCTATGGGAATTTCAACGGCAGATAATATTATTTCGTTATAACTATTTGTTATGCCCCATTTTGTTATAACGTTGATGTACTGTATATATACTATCCAGTACAGTTTGGCGAGCTTCTCGGGAGCGCCAGCTTTATGTCCCACCTTTTTCAGGTTATGTGAAACAGCACGAATGTAGGAAATCGCATTCAGCGCCGTGTTTGTCGTCTCGCTTCGTCCTTGTCCTTTGCGCTGCTGCTAATCATGAACCTTAAACAATTTTCCCAACTCGCCGTTATTCTAAATAACATCGTATGTTTTCGTGGGAAATTAAAGATGCACGCCGAAATAGTCCGAAGAGCCTATATTGGCCCC
Organism: Dermacentor silvarum; assembly: GCF_013339745.2. NCBI lineage: Eukaryota > Metazoa > Arthropoda > Arachnida > Ixodida > Ixodidae > Dermacentor > Dermacentor silvarum. Next base: position 188,558,460 of record NC_051154.1, on the reverse strand, counting down.
GAGGGCCACCATTGGAGAGACCGGCGCTGCCATCGCTGTGACGTAGAAAGTGACATCACGTGACTCCGTTTGCGTCTTCTTCACCTTTGCTGGCCTTGCCACAGTCAATGCAGCTCTCTGGCTGGGCGACTGAAGCCTTGATTGTAGGTTTTTAGATAACGCGTTAAAGGCAGCAATTTACTTGCCCACTCTTAACAGCATCGTTTACTGCTCGGTGTGGCAGTGCCGGACGTATTCGGTCGAGCCCAGCATGGTTTTTCAGGCGTACCCCAAAACGAAGCGGCAGCGACATGCTTGGATCATGAAGTCGCTGAAAACGTAATATTATGATGATCGTAAGAGTCAAACAAACAATGCACACATGGCTTGTAGTGCGCTCGCTTGATACATCAGTCAAAATACCCTGCGCTGAGATGCATGCGACTTGCACGCGCGCACACGGCGGAAGCGCGGATTGAGATAAAAAGATAAGCAGTTGAATTTCCAGGTGATATAATAGACCGGTGATAAATAATCGCGTGATAGAAAAAGCGCCACTAAAACGGATGCTTAGCAAGAACACAGGACAAAGCGCTGTTCTTGCTAAGTCTCCGTGTTAGTAGCGCATGCGCGAGGACAAGCGGGTGCGAGTGAGGAACGATGGTATTCCTTAATAATCGCATCACTGTTTTGATGATCCATCTCACTATCAGGGAGGAAGCAGTAGATCTACCTGACTGGAGCAGTATTTTTATTTGGGGTGTTGCTACGCTGCACTCCGCAACACCCCAACGACCGCCGCTTCGCATCGGTGCCCGGCACCGCGGCTTCCGCCGTGGCACCGGGGCTCAAACGCGAGCAGTATCCGCTTGTTTATACCACCACAGTTCACCGAGATCAAAAGCCGTCATGCCACACCACCACTACTGCAAGGATTTCCGCCACTAGAACAAACGCTACAATAATAAAGCGCGGCCGGCGTGGGCCAGACACCGCCAGACATTCAACGCGCCCTAAACGATTCGCTCCCTACACACGAGGCTCGGCATGGTCGCTGCGCCCGGTTCCGGAGATAAAAGAGCCACGCTCAGCGGAGACCAGTGCCTCAAAAGTGCTCAAAAGTCCCTAAGCGATTATGTCCCTAGGCACCTAGGAGCTCCACGATTGCCATGACAACGTGTGTTAAGCGGAAGTCACGTGACCCGCAGTGCCACGCCCCCGCTGTACCTACTAGCAATAAGTGAGTCGTAAAACGAGCAATCGCAGGGAATTGTGGTACAGTGCCTAGAATATACTTACATATTCTAGGCGAGAAAGTGCAAGAATTGGGTTGAAGATGAATATGCAGAAGACAAAGATAATGTTCAATAGCCTGGCAAGCGAACAAGAATTCAGGATCGCCAGTCAGCCTCTAGAATCTGTAAAGGAATATGTTTATCTAGGTCAATTACTCACAGGGGACCCTGATCATGAGAAAGAAATTTACAGAAGAATAAAATTAGGTTGGAGTGCATACGGCAGGCATTGCCAAATCCTGACTGGGAGCTTACCACTGTCGTTGAAAAGAAAAGTGTACAATCATTGCATTCTACCGGTGCTAACATACGGGGCAGAAACTTGGAGGTTAACAAAGAAGCTCGAGAACAAGTTAAGGACCGCACAAAGAGCAATGGAACGAAAAATCTTAGGAGTAACGTTAAGAGACAGGAAGAGAGCGGTGTGGATCAGAGAACAAACGGGGGTAGACGATATTCTAGTTGACATTAAGCGGAAGAAATGGAGCTGGGCAGGCCATGTAATGCGTAGGATGGATAACCGGTGGACCATTAGGGTTACAGAATGGATACCAAGAGAAGGGAAGCGCAGTCGAGGACGGCAGAAAGTCAGGTGGGATGATGAGGTTAGGAAATTCGCAGGCGCAAGTTGGAATACGCTAGCGCAAGACAGGGGTAATTGGAGATCGCAGGGAGAGGCCTTCGTCCTGCAGTGGACATAAATATAGGTTGATGATGATGATGATTCTAGGCACTATAATCCGCCTTCTTCATTTTCCTGTGCTGCCCTCTGCCGCACGCCACCGGAAACGTTTTGGTAGGGCACGGCCGCCAGGCAGCCGTGGTAGGGTGCCGGGGCTTTCGCCGGTTGATTTGTGAACCTGCGCCCTTGATGAGTGCGCATCGGTTGTGCATTTCGTGGATCGCGAATAATTATTAATGGCTTCTGCGGGGCAGCATGACGTTCCTGGAAGCCATGTAGCTCTCACCAACTATATATATATAGGGTGAGCAGGCGTGATAGCGCTGTTTTGTTTATATATAGTGTGGCCTATAAAGGTACGCTGAGTACCCTCTGCCGGCGCGGCTACTTTGGCTGTTGTCGCTGACTCCTGGACTTGCACCTCGCTTTTCTTTCAATTCTTTTTGCACATTCTTTAGACATTTTGCATAAATAAGAAGTTTTCGAGCGCGCAGCCTTCCGCGTCGGATTTAGCAAAGCGGTGCGCTTGTTTACATCGACATCTACAGCCACAGATCGTTGTTAGCGTCAAAAATTGGGAAAATGTGCATCGCTCATATGAAAAAAAAAATGTCAAAATGTCGAATAAAACACACATACCTGCTCATATGAGCCGCGTTATTCCACCGTGAGACGAGTCAGTATGAGCGCCTAAGCTACTCAACGGCGACTGTGATCCAGTTACAAATGTCGGGTTGTTAATTTATTACTGATTCTCGCTTTTCTTTAACTTCATCATACTTAGTTTGCGCGTGTCATAAAGCATTATTAGACAAAAATGTGCTCACATAAGCGCTAATTTAAAGGCCGTGTTGTTCTCCCGCAAAAACGCGGATGCCATTGCTGACATGTCGTTGGTATATAAATGAGCGAGGCGGCTGCATGCTTATGCTGCTGTACCGAATGTACCGTCTCTTGTTTCGCGTTTGACACAGAGATAAACAGTACATCTCAGGAATTAAGAAATGCGTGAGCATACCAACACGTACAAACCGACCCATCTACGTTGCGAATACAAGCGGCAGCCTACGGGAACGGTGACCTACAGATGTTGGCACAGCCGTTGGGCACAGCGCTGTGTCGCCGCTTGCAGATTATTGTGTACGTGCCGTGCGAAGGGAAGAGTAGTTTATTTCAAATCGCTAAGGCCAGAACTGAACTATAAAAGCAGTTTCCTTCGTCCTAACTTGCTTACTTTTCAAAAGTACAGGTCCGCCGGTAGCGGGTGTACGAACTCGACGGAGCCAGGCCTAACCTTCGATGAACAGGATCAACATTGGCTCAAACTTCATGTGCACGGCTTGAGAGAGTCGAAGCCTTGCGCATTCAACCTTTCAACTTCGTAGGCATGTTTTGACTTACTTTGAGCGCGATTATTTATATATACCAACGAAGGCGTTGCGGCTATCGCGTTATCGGTTCGACGACCTATCGCGCGGGTTTCGGTTGAACGATGGTATAGGCACGGTGATTTTATCGGTGCCGTCGACAAGAAAGCCCGTCGCAGTACCAAAGTCAGTCTTACGCTACGCACACTTTCAGTACTGCACTGACGTCGAGCTACCAGTGGAGTTTCAACGCGGTACACGGCACGAGTTGTCAGGAGCGCGCGTCCGAGCGCTTTTTTTTTTTTTTTTTTTCGGGGGCCGTTTCCCCGAGATGGGGCCGCACGGCCGCGCGCGCGACCCTTCCAAAACGTTTCGCGACTAATCCGCCAGGGCAGGGCGCATGCGCCGTCGGGCCGTGAAAAAGGCGGATTGTGGGGCGCGCCGTCTGCTAGCAGCTTCCGGTTCGACGGACGAGGCGGCGGCATCGGCGGCATGCCCGGCGCACGTGTTTTTCTGCGCGGTTTCAGCTGTCAGTCGTGCGACGCTTTCCGTCCGCTTTGTCGACCATAAATGTCGTACCATTCATGCAGCTGATTTATAGGTTTCAGTTCACTCTGGGCGCGATGATGACGAGCCAAGAAAGGCAAGGATACGCTTTTATTCATAAGGGAATTCTGGTTTTCGTTTCGGCGGCCTTTTTTGTTTCTGCGAGGTTTAGCTCTACGACACTTACCGTTGCTTGGACACACCGTCACTGACTGCTCTGCCTGTGGACGTCAGACAGGTGAAAAAGTTAAGTTATCGTTATCCGATAATTTATTAAGCGTAAAGAAGCATTACTTAGAAAATCAGGTGCTGAGGCGATGGCTACAGCGGTGCATGCTGCTCTGTGATCGTAGCTCAAAGCCGATATCGTCGGTATAACGGCGCAACCAACCCTGAAAATGATAACTTTGCGTGCTGTCAACGGCATTTCTCGGTCGAAACTCTAGGTTCATTTGAAGTGGTACGTAGTTAGACGTTCTCACTTTGTTGTCAGCAATGGCCGTATCGCCGTTATATTACGGCTGCACATTATCTCTATCTGTGCTGAAGGAGCTAAGGTGGGCTAGTTGGTTACGAGTATTATGTATTTATCTCGCTGTGTCCCGCTTAAATTCGCGCTGTAAAACCTCGTTTCATAGTACCTCTATATATGTGCATGTGAGTACTGAAATAGTTCTGGTTGCCTGAGTCAATGTTAGAGAAAGAAATACCTTGGGGAATTATTCCGTGTCGGCCCTTACACAGCTAATCGCCGCCTGATAAGTGGCACAGTACGTTCATTTTCTTTTTGTTCACGGATGGTCTCTGCCTTGTTACAGTTTTGGAAGTGGCAGCCATTCCTTTGATGCTTGCGCACAGCTGACTCAGCAAGGGTTGCTCCAAGGCAGTTGTTACATGCGTTCACATTTAACGCTTGAATTTGAGCAACCAACGGATGAATAGCCGACGATAGTTTTGCCTCAGTGCCGCTGAGCACGAGCTCGCGGTATCGAATCCCGGCCGCGGCGGCCGCATTTCGATAGAGGCGAAATGCGAAAACGCTCGTGTGCTTGCGTTGTAGTGCATGTTAAAGAACCACAGGCGGTCATAATTAATGCGGAGCCCTCCACTACGGCGTACCATAGGATCAGAACTGGTTTTAGCACATAAAACCCAAGAAAGAAGAACGCACTGCCATCGCATCAATGGACTTCAACGGCGAAGCGGTGGCGGCGGCTGGGCTAACTCGAACCGGAAACAGCTAGCAGACGGCGCATCCCAGAATCCCTCGCTATTTTACCTCTTGCCATATTTTACGGGTGACCCGTAAAAGAGCGAGGGATTCTGCTCGCTGTTTCCGGTTCGAGGAAGCGCAGCATCCTGAACACGGAATGATTCCCCAAGATATTTCTTCCTCTAACATTGACTCAAGCAACAATAACTATTTCAGTACTCGCATACACATATGAAACATGGTTTTACGGCACAAATTTAAACGGGACGCAGCGAGATACATACATAATAGACAGTTTTAGTTTAGCGTGGTTACCGGAATAGCGGGCGTACCGGAATAGCGGGATCGAAGTGCGCATGCGCAGAACGCTAACCGACCCATACCGTTTACCGTGCGCACGCTATTTCTCAGAGTTAACGTTACCGTATTAGCGTGTTTACGTAGTGTACGTAAAACATGGCGGCGGTCCCGGCCGCCCGCTTCGAACTGAATTTGGCGTTGTTTTTGTAGAATTCACTTCGTTCGTAGCAAATGACTGCGTAAACGGCTTTTGCTTAGTCTCATGTCGCTTCGCCGAGAGAGTGTTATGGCTAATCTTGAGGAATTTTCGAGATCGCTTCTCGTTTCGAACGCGCCTAAGCCTAACGAGAGAAATTTTTTTTGAGATCCGAGCGCCATCTGTCGCTAAAGTTGGGAGATAGGCGCGACGACGGCATATGGCCTCTGAGATTGGAGGGTTTCGGAGGCTATGTTAGACAGCTTGTACTGCTTGTCTGTTTCGCTGCAGATCGGCGGACATGGCAAGTAAAAATACAACGCGCTCCTGGCTTCCATTGCGCTGCCTCTCGCACTTTCCGGACGCACACAAACATATCTTAGGTGCCCTATGTATGCGAAATTCAAAGCGTAATGGAATAGCGTCCCGCACGTAAACTACGCTATCACGCTATACTAAAACTCTCTTTCTGCAAAGTTCGTTTGCGGAACGGTAACGCTATTTCCCGTAACCCCGCTATTACGCTAACGCTAAACTAAAACTGTCTAATACTCGTAACCAACCAGCCCACCTTATACAGTTCCTCGAACACAGATAGAGGTAATCCGCAGCCGTAATTAATATGTCGGTAATACGGCCATTTCTCCATATTGTTGACAAAAAAGCGAAAACTTCTAACTACGTACAACTTGAAATGAACCTCGAGTTTCGACCAAGAAATGCCGTTGACAGCGTGCAGTTTTCAAACATTTTCAGCATTTCATTTTCTAATTACGCTATCTGCGCCGTTACTGACGATATCGGTTGCAGCGACGATCACAGGGCAGTATTTACCAAGTTACTACAGCCATCGCCTCAGCACCCGATTTTCTAAGTAATGCTTCTATACGCTTGACAAATTATCGGATAAAGAGAGCTTTTTTATCTGTCTGACTGACTCGCAGGCAGAGCAGTCAGTGACGGTGCGTCCAGCAGCGGCAAATGTCGTAGCGCTAAACCTGGCAAAAACAAAAAAGGCCGCCGAAACGAAAACCAGACTTCGTTTACAAATAAAAGCGTAACCTTGCCTTTCTTGGCTTGTCATCGTCACGACCAGAGTGAACTGAAACCTAGAAATCAGCTGCATGAATGGTACGACATTTATGGTCGACAAAACGGACGGAAAGCTTCGCACGACTGACAGTTGAAGCCGCGTAGAAAAACACGTGCGCCAGATGGAATGATGGATGGATGGATGAGACTGAACCCTTTATATCGAGTGGTGGCATACGCCACCTAGCCATGACTATTAACATATTTTGTATTTTGTGGTGGGTGAAATTTCACCCCTGCCTTGATTTTAGCCACCAATCAGATAACCTCCGTTTGGTTATTTCTACCCGCTTAAAGTCTATTTTGCTTTCACTGTCCCTAAACCCCAATGCTTTGAAAAAATCAGCCCCGTTGCTTTGCATTAAATTGTAGGGTTAAGCCCTTTACAGAAAAGTATGAGGCGTTCAGCCGTTTCCTCTTCTCCACACGCACCGCACAACGTGTATATACCTTGGTACTTGACTCGGTACATCTTAGTCCGCAATACTCCCGTCCTGGCTTCAAACAACAAAGAGCTTCCCATAGAATTATCATAGATATTTTCTTTGGCAATTTCTTGCTTGAAAGTTCGGTATGTTCCCAGTGCTGATTTCGTCTGCATCCCTGTTTTCCACAGACCCCTCTCTGTTTCCTTAACCTTTTTCTTAACCGCTGTTTCCTGGTTTGCACCCCTCCTGCAGTCCAACTATTTGATTGACAATTTTCTGGTCAGCTTCCTCCATTTTGTGTCAACATTCCTCATGTACAAATAACTGAAAACTCTCCTTGCCCACCGCTTTTCTGCCATTTCTCTTAATCGCTCCTCAAATTCTATCTTGCTGCTGGCTTCCCTGCCCTCAAATGACGTCCATCCCATGTCACCCTGTACCCCCTGATTTGGTGCATTTCCGTGTGCCCCCAGAGCAAGTCTACCTACCCCTCGCTGCTTAACTTCCAACCTTGCTCGAACCTCTGATATCATGCATAGGACCGCATTGCCGAAAGTCAAACTAGGGACCATCACCCCTTTCCAAATCCCTGTCACCACTTCGTACCTATTGTAATTCCACAGTGCCCCATTTTTCATCACAGCTGCATTTCTGTTACCTTTAGCCGTTAGATATTTTTCATGTTCCGTTAGGTACTCAACCCCATTGTTTATCCACACTTCAAGATATTTGTACTTATCCATCACCTCCAGCGTAACCTCCTGTATCCTATGCTCGCTGCCCTGATTATCATTAAAAATCATGGCTGCCGATTTTTATTTACTAAACTTCAAACCTAAGCTATCTCCCTCTTTACCACAGATGTCCATTAATCTCTGCAAGTCTTCCTTGCTGTCAGCCATAAGTACAATGTCATCCGCGTACATCAGTCCTGGTAATTACTGTTTAATCCATTCTCCTTGCTTGAAATAGGAAAGGTTGAAGCCAAGTCCGCTCCTCTCTAATTTTTTCTCTAATCCTTGTAAATATAGCGTGAACAACAGAGGTGACAGAAGGTACCCCTGCCTAAGCCCCTGCTGTATCTCTATAGGCCCAGATACCTTGTTTTCCCATTTTATAAGCACTTCGTTACTTTTATAGATATCTTTTAAAAGATTACTTACTCCATCTTCCACATCTAGAGTGCCCAGTATGTCCCACAAATCCTTTTGGATTACACTGTCATAGGCTCCCTTGATATCCAGAAATGCGAGCCACAGGGGCCTGTGTTCCTTTTCTGCTATTTCAATACACTGCGTCAATGAGAACAGATTATCTTCTAACCTTCTTTGTTTCCGCAACCCATTTTGTAGTTCCCCCAGCACCTCCTCACTCTCCATCCATGCCTGCAATCTGTCCTTTATAATCTGCATCACCACCCTGTAAACCAATGACGTCACTGTTATGGGACGGTAGTTGTTTTTGTCGGCTTTGTCCCCCTTTCCCTTATATATCGCCCGGCATGCCGCCGATGCCGCCGCGTCGTCCGTCGAACAGGAAGCTGCTAGCAGACGGCGCGCCCCACAATTTCCTGCCATTGCTCGTTTTACGGGTCAATGCCTTAGGAGGCATTGCCGTAAAGTCGCTTCCCGACCATGCTAAAGCCCCTCTATATAAAAAGTAGCGACACTCTCCTCCTCCGCCTTCACTCCTTCTCGTTTGTCCTCTCTTGCGCGCTCCTTTCTCGACTGTGGCGCCGCCTACACCGCTTGAGCGTAGCAGACGACCTTTCGCAGAGTGAATGCACGCTTAGCAATGCCGTGCGCTTTAAGCGTTCGCGTTGGCGCTCTAGCGCCGAGTAACTTCGTGTATAGCATAGGATTTCTATGTGGAGGGTTATATACATATATATTGACACGTGTACTTTTTTATCTTTCACTGGTGACCACTTTTCATCGGCTAGGAAATGTTTAACGTTATCGCTCGGCGCAGGACGCGCCTGCATGTATCGGAAGATTCTCGAACGTTGTCGATGCTTCTATCCGTTGTCTGTTGTCACCGACGCTGGACATTCCGCCATTTTCTTCGAGGCGTGACGTAGGCGCGACGCTTACAAAATGGCGCCGATAGCCCCGTTTCGCTTTCGTAACGTGACGCAAATGTGACGTTGCGCCTAAGAAACTGTAATGTAGGCATTGAACCTAGCGTGGTTGATAAAGCAAAACAGTTTTCCTCCCCAGTAAAAATAAAGCAGCTAGCTCAAAGCGTACGTTTATTCCATCAAAATCGTTTCTCGCTTCCGTCGTCTGCAAGCGCGCAGGCTGTCGTCTGCTTCATTAGCTAGGATGCGTGTCCTCGGGAAACGGAATGAGTCATCGTATATTGGCGCCCACGCGCTTGCTTTCTACCTTGAGACAATATACGCGACCTGCCAGTGATGAACAGCGCCCGCTCTAGGCCGCGTTATCGCTATCTCGTGATCCGCAAGTGACTCAGCCCGACTCGTCTGGCTGAGAAGCGGCCGGATATCATCGATAGCGTTGCGCGCGCCACAGGTATCCGCTTGAGCGACGCAAACGCCGGCACTGCCATCTCTTGTGCACTTCGCTGCTTACTCGCACCGCGAGAGGAAACTTCAAGGCGCCGTCTTGCATACATTTCTTTTTGTAAATTAAAAAGTCACCGTTGTCATAGCCTTTGATGACGCGAAAAGTCATTAATATTGATTACAATACAAACACAATAGTGAAAAGTGCGAAATGTCGCAGAAAGTTTGCTAGTTTCAAGCAATATTATTTCAAATAAACGTGTTTTTAATAGAAATGATGGTTCAAAACACAAATGCCAACACCACCCGAGAGCGATGCAAATGCTATGAGCACGCGTTGTGAACAAAAGATTTTCATGGCCCCAAATGACAGGGAAAATGCGGCGATACGCGTGCCTCTCGACTGACACTGCATATGGCCGCTCATTACCATAATTCGCGTGGCTCGTCGCACCACAAATTATGGCGGAAAATCTGTGCAATGGCGGCCCAGCGCAACGTCACGCAACGTCAAATTGACGTTTACGAAACGGCCCTTCCTGTGACGCTCTTCACGGGATATTCTTTCAGCCAATCAACAACTGACATGCCGGCTATCGTGGAACGCCACCACATATTCGCGAAATTGCAGATGCATTCCACGGGCTTCTGCACGCTACCGTACACTTTCTTTTTAAAGCGCTAAAGCCGCAATATAGGTGCCAAGGACCACACAAAAGTATTAGTCGATAAAATTTGCAGCTCCACGTCACGTTTCGTCATTCTGACGAAAACGCAAAATAGCATTTTGCAAAACTTCCGTTTCCCGGCACAAATTTCAAAACACGTGACCTCTGGACAGCCAATGAGACAGCCAAGATGGCGGATAATGGCGGCCGTGCAGCCGCCATGCATGTCCAGAATAGAGCCCATGGAACGGCAGTGGAGAGGCATGCGCATCGCCGCATTTTCCTTGTCATTTCGGGCCATAAAGATCTTTTGTTCACAACGCGTGTTCATAGCATTTGCATCGCTTTCGGGTGGTGTTGGCATTTGTGTTTTGCACCATCATTTTTATTAAAAACACGTTTATTTGAAATAATATTGGTTGAAACTAGCAAACTTTCTGCGACATTTCGCACTTTTTACTATTGCGTTTGTATTGTAATAAATATTAATGACTTTTCGCATCATCAAAGGCTATGACAACGGTGAATTTTTAATTTACAAAAAGAAATGTACGCAAGACGGCGCCTTGAAGTTTCCTCTCGTAAAGCCCCTCAATTTGAGGGGTTTTATCCTCTCGCGGTACGAGTACAGTGGCTGTAGTACGAGTAAGTAGCGAAGTGCACAAGAGATGGCAGTGCCGGCGTTTGCGTCGCTCAAGCGGATACCTGTGGCGCGCGCAACGCTATCGATGATTTTAAGATGGATAGTTGGGCGTGTTGGTTAAGCATGATCTGAAGTGAAGGCGCGAAAACGACGACAGACGAAGAGAGAGCACACACACACAGGGCGCCACTTCCAACAAAGTTTAATCAGAAAAGAACGCCACTAATTTATACAGGGAGCACAATCACAGTTTCTCAGTGCGCATTCGCGTTCAGGTAAAGTAGTTCTTTGCGTGATAGAGATATTGAGGCAACACTTACGCACTTATCACCTGCTTCAATGATCCTTTTGGCCTCAATTATTAAACGAACCCATTTGTCACGCCTTCTGGCAACCACAGCGCAGGCGTAGAAGTCTGGCTTACATTTGCAGTCTCTACAGTGAATTGCCAGGTGGCCCTCTCTCCCAATGTTGACTTTGTTATTGTGCTGCCTCAGCCTGTCATTCAGGCACTGCTCGGTTTGGCCCACGTACTTTCTACCGCAATCTAAAGGAATTTCGTAAACTACTCCTGCCTGACAATCTACGTACTTGTTGTCATGTTTTGTGACACAGGCCGGTGCCTTGCGGAAAAAAGGGTTAGTCATTCTACAGAGCTTGGAAAGCTTGCACGGGGCAGAAAACACGACATTTACGTTAGCTCGCTTGGCAATCTTCTTCAAATTGTGCGACATGCGGTGTATGTAAGGTATGACGGCTACCTTTTCTTTTTCGCGAGGTGGTTCCTGGTCCAGTTGGCGTGTTCGGGACTTCTTCAGGATTGTTTCCGCTACGGAAACTAGAACAGGCTGTGGGTAACCTGCCTCTTCCAGTCGGTCGATCTGCTTGAGAAAACTTGCTGCAGCTCGATGTGAACAGGACTTCTTAAAAACATTCAGCAGGCACATGTTAGCAATGCTTCGTTTAACTAGCTTTGAGTGAGAGGAACTAAAAGGTAACAGAGGTTTACTTGCCCAAGGTTCGTACTGCCAACAGACGTGGTTACTTGCTAAAAACAATCTAAGATCTAAAAACCTGATGGAGGAATCTACCGAAAGTTCGTGGGTCACTTCTATGGGAGACAAAGTCTGCCTGAAGGTTGTCAATGTTTGACTAACGACCAAGTCGGCGTCAATGAAATTCTTATCTACGCAAATTAGGAAGTCGTCAACGAATCTAAAAACTTTGACAACACCGCTACCCTCTAGACTGCTAGACATAGTTCTGCCAGCGCGAGCTAAGAATAAGTCGCTCAAGATCGGAGCTAAACATGAACCTATGCAAACGCCGCTCTTTTGCAGGTACAAACGACTGTCCCATTCAATATAGGTGGAAGCCAGGTACAGTTCGAGCATGGCCAGGAATTTGTCTTCCGGAATACCCGCTTCATTTTGAAATGCCAGGGAGCCATAACTGTCAATGCCTTCCTGGACGCACTGAAGCAATTCTGCTTTTGGCATGCTATAATATAGATCCTTCAGATCTACGGAAAAGGCCTCTAATTCCATCACTGGCTGCCTCGACAGGTAGTCAACTACTTGTGTAGAATCCTTTACGAGGTAAGGGTCGTCTACTGTAAGAAGCTTGAGCCTTACTAACAGAAAGGCAGCTAAACACTTCTGCCACGTATTGCGCTCCGACACTATTACTCTTAAAGGGCAGTTATCTTTATGGGTCTTGGCGCTGAAAAAGACCTCGAGTGTGCGCACTTTGCTGTTTTTAATGTCCCTAGCTAATTTTGACAGGTTCATTTTTTCGCACATCTTCTTCGCTTCACATTTCAACTTATTGAGCGATACATTATGGTGACAATGGAAGACAGAACTTAAGGCTTCCAACGCCTTCACCTTGTATAACTCTCGTGGAAATACGGCAAAGCCGCCTTCTTTGTCCGATGGGAGTAAGCAGTAGGCGTTCGTCTTCAAGTACGATGCCAGACGATTAATTGCGGGGCGGCCGGGGTCACACTGGTCTCGCATAAGAACGTCCACACCACTGGAAACGCAGCGATCCATCTCGCTCACGGGAGCCAAACTGGACACTTTTCGCACCAGGGAAAGCTTCTCCGGAGCGGTGGTCGGCGGCTTCACAGCAAACTTCGGCCCTTGAGCGAGACAGTTTTTGACGTCCTCCGGTAGCGTGACGTTTCCTTCGGTGAATACTGTGTTCCCAGGGTCTTGTTTCTTCTTCTTTGGACGAGGATAACTACGTAGGTGAGACAGGGTGCTCTGCCAGAGGAATTCAGTCGTCTGGTTGGCGAGGCGGTTGAAATCCCTGAAGGCCCGCTTCGCTCTATCTTCTCCTAACAAGTTGTGCAGTTGGGCTTCTAGGTGAATTCGGTAGAGGCGAGCCTGCCTTGACCATTCGGACTTGAGGATTTTGCAAATGCGGTTGCCATGACCGACGGATGGGCTAAAGCCTCCGAAAAGAAGCCGCACATCTTCCGGTAGGAGTTTACGCCTAATGCAGTAGGAGAGCGCGCGTGCTTTGCAGGTCGCGACGGCGATCAAAGAAACTGTGGCGCTTGGGTCCGAAGAGACACATAGTGAAGAGCCCGATGTACAAGAAATATACGACGTTAGGATGGATAGTTGGGCGTGTTGGTTAAGCATGATCTGAAGTGAAGGCGCGAAAACGACGACAGACGAAGAGAGAGCACACACACACAGGGCGCCACTTCCAACAAAGTTTAATCAGAAAAGAACGCCACTAATTTATACAGGGAGCACAATCACAGTTTCTCAGTGCGCATTCGCGTTCAGGTAAAGTAGTTCTTTGCGTGATAGAGATATTCGATGCTATCGATGATATTCGGCCGCTTCTCAGCCAGACGAGTCGGGCTGAGTCACTTGCGGATCACGAAATAGCGATAACGCGGCCTAGAGCGTGCGCTCATCATCACTGGTAGGTCGCGTGTGTTGTCTCAAGGTAGAAAGCAAGCGCGTGGGCGCCGATATACGATGACTCATTCAGTTTCCCGAGGACACGCATCCTATCCAATGAAGCAGACGACAGCCTGCGCGCATGCAGACGACGGAAGCGAGAAACGGTTTTGATGGAATAATCGTGCGCTTTGAGCTAGCGGCTTTATTTTTACTGGGGAGGAAAACTGTTTTCCTTTATCAAGAATGCTAGGTTCAATGCCTACATTACAGTTTCTTAGGCGAAACGTCAAATTTGCGTATCGTTACGAAAGCAAAACGGGGCAATCAGCGCCATTTTGTAAGCGTCACGCCTACGTCACGCCTCGAAGAAAATGACGGAATGTCCAGAATAGCGGCTCTAAGCCGCTATTCTGGACGTCACGTTTCGTCATTCTGACGAGAACGCAAAATTGCATTTTGCAATATTTCCGTTTCCCGGCACAAATTTCAAAACAAGTGACCTCTGGACAGCCAAGATGGCGGATAATGGCGAGCCGTCATGCGTGTCCAGAATAGAGCCCCAAATCGGGGCTATCGGCGCCATTTTGTAAGCGTCGCGCGTACGTCACACTTCGAAGAAAATGGCGGAATGTCCAGAATAGCGGCTCTACTCCGTCGGCCGCCATTATCTTCCTAGATAGCATGCGACCGTCAACGGCCGCTGCTATCTACGCTGCTCGCAGCAGCGTGCAAGTTATTGCGGGGGAGCAACGTTAGGAAGAACATGGCTGCCGGAATGAGGGTCGCCCAATGAGATTCGTCGGCGGTGCTTCAAAGCTTGTCGCTACTTAAAGAAAGCAAAAAATATTTAGGGACTTAAGCTACAGCGTGCCCGCGCGCTATGCAGCGTAATCTCTAAACGCACGTAATCCTTGTGGCGTATTTTCGTTGGAATCTGCATTCATTCTAAGAGATAGTCATGCTTTCTGGATAGCTTAATTTGCGTGGATGGAATCCATGAGCGTTTATAACTGAGTGGTGACCAGTGAGTTCACCATGCTCTACTTTTAATTATACCTAATGTCTTGCATATCTGAGTTAATTATTTCCCCTAAAGAAACTATGTATTCATAGCTTATCTTTCATGTGGGCGAGCGCCACGGCTCGCCTATAATAGCACTGTAGCGCACTTTTCAACCGGATTATCGTGCTGCGCGATGTATTTTAGTCATTATATTCCGAGCCGATTTACTACTTGGGAACAAGATCAGAACTTTGACTGTAACACGACGGCTCCTTTAACAAGGATGACTGCGTGCAGTAATAAAAGATTTCAAAATGACATAAGACGGCGTATTCCAATACGCCAGTTTCATGCACAGGGTTTAATTTAATGCATGCGGCACTATAATAAAGGTATCTTCAATGCTTCGCAGTCACAATGAACATCGCACAGTGCGCTATTTATTTACGCAATCTGGCCGCTTCGCTACAGCTTTAGTAGGGAGTATTCTAACATTTGATCGCGTGTCTGCGTTGGTTGGCGCAAACATTCAATTTTTCGTTCAGTGTGGTGATACGTTGCTAATCAAGGGGGTGATCAGCTGTGTGAGTTAAATGCATATGAAAAATTTAAAAAAGAAACGTTCAGTGCTAGCTATGGGGTCCCATATCTATTGCTAAGACGACTTTGACGGCGAAGGAAGGAAGGAAATCAACTTTATTAAAGGTCCTGCAGGCCACGAGAGCTTTGGGGCTCTCATGGAGCGGGCGTCTCCCACGACGGAACCGGGAGGTTGAGTTTCCTGGCGGCGTCGTGGACCTGCTGGACGGCCCAGAGTTGGGGAGCGAGTTCTTCGCTCCGGATTGCTTCTTCAAACTTGCGCTTGTCCGGTTCGGAGTTTATGTGAGCTTGCGAGTACGGCCAGAGTAAATGATAGACGTTAAGGGATGTATTACAATTGGTGCAATAAGACTTGTCGTAGAGCTCAGGCATGTAGTGGTGTAGTCTTTTTGCATGGGGTATTTGTCTGTTTGTAGCATTCTGAGAGCAACCGCTTGAGCTCGAGTGAGCATGCGGTGTGGCGTGCTAAACTCTCTACGTTGTAGGTAGTAGTGTTTAGTGATTTCATTGTATGTAGTGGGGGCGTCCTTGTTCTCCGAGTGGTCGGGTGAAGCCGCGCGGTCTGTAAGCGCGCGCGCAGCCTCGTGTGCCGCCTCGTTAAGGTTGTGTACGTCGCCGATCTTTGGTCCTAAGTGTGCTGGGAACCAGTATATGACGTGGTGCTTAATCTCTTTTTTTGTAAAAATTCTTAGAGCCTGTGCGCAGACCTGTGCCCTTTTGAAAAGCTCTAATCGCGGCTATGGAGTCGCTGTAGATGTGAGAAATATTGTCGTCGGTCAGCGCAACGGCGATCGCAACCTGTTCAGCCTGTTCAGGCTTCCTTGCGATTACCGTTGCTGCATGTCTTGTGGATCCGCGGCTGTCCACCACCGCCACTGCGAAATCTTTGTTTCCGGCGTATGCCGCCGCGTCCACAAAAGCTAAGCGTTCGCGGTTTGCCAAGGCTTGGTTAAGAAGGAATTGTCCTCTCGCTTGTCGTCTGCCCCTGTTGTTTTCGGGGTGTACGTTTCTGGGTATAGGTCGGACCGTGATCTTAGCGTGGATGTCCCGTGGGAGGTCTGCAAAGTCTTTTTCTATGTTTCCTTGAGCAAAGCCTAGCTTCGCTAGGATCGTGCGCCCGGGAGGCGTCGTCGAAAGCCTAGCAAGCTGGGCGCGCTGCTGGGCCTCGGCAATTTCTTCCAGGGTGTTTTGCATGCCCAGGTGCCGCAGCTTCTCGTTGCTGGTGCTGGTCGGAATGCCGAGGGCTTGCTTGGTGACCTTTCTGATTTGCGGAATTGAGTCTGTCTCTTTCGGATCTTGACCAATTGAGCATTGCCACAACGTATGCGAAGTGACAGGTGACGAACGCGTGTATGAATTTGACGAGATTATGTTCCTTGAGGCCCCTGTGTCTATTGGCAATTCTTCTGATGAGCCCGATAGCGTTGTTGGTCTTGGTGATGAGCTTCTGAACCGTAGAGGCATTGACGTCTTTAGTCTCTACTATCATACCCAAGACTCTGATTTTGTCGACGCACGGGATGGCGTGTCCCAAATTGGTTCGTACGGTAATTTCCTGATTGTAATCGAAGTCTGTTGAATATGGCCTTCGGCCCTTCTGCGTGGGTCTGCGTACGAGCAGCTCCGACTTGGTAGGCGAGCATCTGAGTCCTGTGGGAATTAGAAATTCTTCTGCGGTGTTCACTGCTTCTTGCAAGATGTACTGCACCATACCAGGGGTTCCTTTGGAGACCCACATGGTGATGTCGTCTGCATATATGGTGTGCTCGAGCCCATGGATCTGTCCGAGTTTCTCGGCAAGTCCCGCCATGGCAAGCTTGAAAAGCATAGGGGAGATGACCGAGCCTTGGGGGATGCCCTTGCTCCCCAGCGAGAGTGTCTCCGTGGAGAGGGCGGCAAATCGGAGCGTAGCCGTCCTATTATCAAAGAATGACTTGACGTACGCGTGGAATCTAGCTCCGAGGTTGAGTTCGGAAATGGTGTCCACAATGTATTGGTGAGATATGTTATCAAACGCTTTCTCGAGATCCAACCCGAGAATGGCCTTGGCGTTTCTAATGGGGTCATCAATGATTTGGTGCTTCATTAAAATCATGGTGTATTGAGTTGATACACCGGGTCTAAATCCTATGAGGGTGTGTGGTAACAGTCCCTTGTTTTCAAGGAATCTGGAGATTCTGTTCTGAACGGCGTGTTCCGCCGCCTTACCCACGCACGACGTGAGCGAAATGGGTCTAAGGTTCTCGACGCCCGAGGGCTTGTTGGGCTTTGGGATGAGAACCGTAGTGGCGTGCTTCCATTCCGGCGGGACCATGCCGGAATCCCAGACCTGATTGATTCGATCCGCTAGGAACCGGATGGAGTCTTCGTCCAAGTTACGAAGGGCCTTGTTACTAATACCGTCGGGACCTGGGGCCGATGTGCCGTTCAGGTTTTGAAGGACGGTCCTGATTTCTTCCAGGGTGAAGGGTTCGTCGAGGTCGGGGTTGTCCGCTCCCGTGTACGGGGAACCGGGTGCCTCGGCCTCGTTTTCGTGGCTGCTCGAGAGTGGCATGTATCTTTCGGCAAGTCTTGCCATAAATTCCTGCTCGTTGGAGTTTTTGAAGTCGCGTTTCGCTATCTTGTCAGCCGCCTTGGTCTGGGAGCTCTTGGTTTGACCCTTGTTAAGAAGGTGTTTGAGCAGGTTCCAGGTTTTGCCCGATGTCATGCTGCCATCGGCCCTTGCGCATACTTCGTCCCATTGTGGGTTGGAGAGTACCGCACAGTGGTTCTCAATGTCCTTGTTCAGTAGTGCGATCTTTTTCCTGAGTCTTCTATTGAGTCTCTGGGTACGCCATCTCTGCAATATGGATCTTTTTGCTTCCAGCATGTGAGCGCGAGCTTAGCATCCATCCCGATTGTCTGGACGTCCGTTTCTATTTCTTTGGTCGCATTGAGGGCGTCCTCCTTGAGTTCGTGCGTCCACTGTTCTAGTGTAGCGGGCTTTTCGGTACGTTCCTTTCTTACCTGTCTAAACGCATCCCAATCCGTGTATTTCCACTTCCGGAGTGGTTTTGAGGCTTGACGGCGAAAGCTTTAATGCGTTGACGTCATTTAATTTGCGATTACTTGCTTATGTTGGTTAATTAATTAAACAACTATTAATTGGTAGTAATTCCGTTTAATTGTTTCCTTACGGTTACGGAGTCTAATTGACCCTTATTAGTATGTACTGCTCTTTGGGACTCTTAATTAGTCTTAATTTAGCGTGGCCAGTCTTATCAAGGAGTCTCAAATTGATGTTAAGTAGTCTCTATTACTGTTCGTAACCCTTAATTAATTTTAATTAATCGTGATTATGCTTAGTTCCTTATTAATTCACTTTAGCACGCTTTAATAAAGGTGTCGTATGATGTCCGTGTATTGGTATTGTGAATTACCATAATTACTTTTAATTAGTCTTTCGGACTCTTGAATTACTCTTAATTATTTTTAGCTACTTGGTGCTCAATTCACTTTTACGTGCTTTATTGAACGGCAGAGGTGTAGTATGCCGCTTTCTGATTTTTGCTACCGCAGGTGGTGTCGACGATGGCCACATTCCGCGACTAATGAGCCTGTTAAGCCTTTCGCTTTAAAAGGCGCCGATCCATTAGCGCACAGCGCGAGCGCTTATGCTCCATCGCGTGCACACGCGCGCACACAGCGTTTTAGAGACCGCATCTGCACCTGTGATACAGTGCCTTATAGAATATACTTACATTCTAGGCACTGTACCTGTGACAACGCTAAAAGGCACTCAACACTATTCTTTTGGAGCAAGGCGACACCTATTTACATGCACTGGGGAGCGAGGCGAGCTTGCTAGGGAGACCGCGCATGCGCATGCAGACGCTGGCACTACTTTTTCACCGGCGCGCTCCGCCGGCGAAAGACCACCGGTCCGGCGTTAGGGTGGCTAGAATGGGGAGGTGTGAAGACCGGCTTCCGAAGGCTGGCCCAAAAGCGCGTTCCTGCCGCGTGACGGCGCTACCGGCGGGGGCGCCGTTTTAGGACGCCGTGGTTACTCGCGGCGTCTGCATACCTCCGGGCGAGCAAATGATTTGGTCGCGCTTAGTTTTTCCGCTTGAATGCTTTTGATGCTGACTAGCATTATTTTTTAGCATTGTAAATGCTGAGAGAATTTAATTAAGTGTTTCAGTGCGCTCATTCCACGTAGAAACAGCGAGCACCGGCCACGCAGCCGATATACAGTGAAGATTTTTGCGGCCACTTCTTGCCGAGGTTAATGCGCTATGCCGTGCCGAAAGTAGTTCATAGGAATTACCGTGGAAGGCCAGTGCGTTGGAACAACCTTGGATGTGTCACTCGCACATTAGTCACATATTTGCGATTGTGATAGGACTTTAAAGGTAAGAAGTTAATGAAATATATTACTAATGCAATATATCAACAATGTGGTAAAAAATCCGAGAAGTGCAAGCTCTGGTGACTTAATACATGTTTATTGCAAATACCAGTCACCACAGAGCACACATTTTTACAAAACACAGGACTTGACCCTTTTGACTTCCTTGTGAGTAGCACACTGGTTCAAGCCTTTGAGCAAAAAGTGAACACGTGTGACACAGCAAAATCTAGCCACCAATTCTGTCAGAGCAGTGGAATTCTCCCTGCAGCCAATTTGTGGCACATTGGCTGCTAGAAGCAAGAAATTCTTGACTGCTTTTGCGTGCAGTCGTGTAGTGCTAAATGCAACAGTGAGTCTGTCCTCGAGGTTCTGAATGAGGTTGTACAGGTGCACTGATGGGTACCACCCAAATCAAGAAGTGCCGAATTCGAAGCAGTCATCCGCCACAAAATTCAAACGACTTACCGCTGGCTAACCTTATTGAGATTGTTTCATATATATTATCTTTCTTGGAATGAAACTTGCTGTTAAATACACTTTTATATCTGCATTTTCCTTATGTTTTAGTTCTCATCGGCGTCCGCTGATGGCGTGATAGTTGCGCTTTAAAGGGCCCCTCACCAGGGGCGGAATCTTATAACGGTTCCGAATGCGAACCGGTTCGCTTCGCCGCTCACGTAACTAAATGGGCCACTCCCAAGCTGGAGGTGGAAGACGGGGAGGACACAACCAATAAACGAGAGGGTGCCGCCTCTGAAGTGTACGTCGTCATATGACGAGTTAATCGAGGAATTGCGGAATGTTTCTTCTTGCTCAATAAATATAAACTATTATTTCAATATTGTCCTGAAAGTTTTCAAGTATCGTCGCATGTTGACATATTCCTTTATTGTACATTAGGCAATATAATATTACCATTTATTCAACTTTTCCTCGCCAGGTGGTAATCCGTGCGTTAAATATTGTAACCACTCGAATAGGAAAGGAAATAGCCACATCACCATCAGTTGTGCGGAAATTTTGAAAGTTGGTTCTTTATTCTATGATGTCGTCGCGCAGCCATCGGACGGTTCCCTTTGACAGACGATAATGACGCCGGAACTCCTTATATGTCAGCTCTGAAAACGCGTCTAGCACCTCCAGTTGTTGACGGGTCTCGGAGAGCAACCCGAGGCAAAGAATGAGGGGTGCCGCCACGTTTTCATATATATGTAGTCGTACCTTAGAGATAATAAACGCGCGCACCACCCGTGAGTCTCCGAGGCGGCACGGCCCGCGCGCGCGGCCAAGGTCGCAAGCAAACAGCCAAGCCACAGCAACGGAACCCAAAGCGACGGTTCGACGGTTCCACTCATGGCCGACGACGGGTTCGCTTTGAAAATGATTGACAGATGCGTGACGTGTTCAAAATTTGCGGTACCGCCCCGCTGTCTCTGACGGCCGCTGACGCAACCACAATTCTGACCAATCACGTGAGGGCAAGCGAACGGTTCGCATTCGGAACCGTTATAAGATTCCGCCCCAGGTCTGGTCATTTTGAGCTGACATGCACAGTGCATACAAATGAGCGCTAACGATCGTGTTTGCTTAGTAGTACGTCCCTACGCTACGTGGAAAGAGCTTAACTTTCAAACCAAACGCCGTTTGCCCATCTCCTCGCGGGCGCCGCGCACCCAGCCGGAGAGTCGATGTCTATTGCGCAAGTGCGCTATACGTGCATGGCAGAGCTGTGACGTCGCTCATAGTGACACGTGACTTCGATAATTATCCAAGGCAACATCAGTTATTTGTTCAATCTGTTGCTTCAATAGACGAATTAAAGTTTCGAGAAATAAAACATACAAGCCGAATGCCTGCGTGTTTTTGTTATATTTCTTGCCGTAGTAAGAGAGATGTACTTCTGTTTCGTCTGCTTGTTCCCACGTCGTGCAGTCGCGTGCGCAGTGAAAGAAACTATGTCATTTTCTACCGTGTTCCAGCGCCGCGATCATGCTCTTTCCTCCTCTCACGCCTGCCTCAATGTTCAAGACTGTGGCACCCACTTATACCGCTAATCAGATGTTCTCGTGCATAGCGCGCAAAATCGTCCGCTGCGCAAAACGAGAGAGAGAGAGAGAGAGAGAGAGAGAGAGATAAAACTTTATAATTATTGTGTCCATGATGGGGTCCGGATGCGGCGGGGGTTGGGAGACTAACCCTCAGTCCTCCCCTTCCTCAGACGGCGGCCAGTCCTTGCTTTCTGGCGGCGTCTTCGGCCATCCGGACGGCCCAAATCTAGCTGCTCTTCTGGGTCCAAGCTGAGCAACAAAGTCTCCCTCTGCTCGGCCGTAGTTATGATGCGAGTAGTGTTAGTGCAGTGGGTGTTGGTGGATGAAGCTTTGGGGCATGTCCAGATGATGTGATCGAGGTCAGCGCGGGCCTCGCAGGCTTTGAAGAGTGGGGATATCATCATCATCATCATCATCATCATCATCATCATCATCATCATCATCATCATCATCATCACAATAATAATAATAATAATAATAATAATATAATCATCATCATCAGCCTATATTTATGCCCACTGCAGGACGAAGGCCTCTTCCTGCGATCTCCAATTACCCCTGTCTTGCGCTAGCTAATTCCAACTCGCGCCTGCAAGTTTCCGAACTTCATCACCCCACCTAGTTTTCTGGGGTCCTCGACTGCGCTTCCCTTCTCTTGGTATCCATTCTGTAACTCTAAAGTGCTTCTTTTGTGGAACACAACCTGCCCGTCTCTCTGCTTTTCTGGACTTTTCACTGGTTTTGTGGGGCCTGCCGCCCCACATCTCGCGGTGATGGCTGTGCAACCTCCCGAGGCCCCGTCCGGTTCCGGTTCATCAACGGGAATCGCTTCGAGGAAGCGCAGAAATACATCTAGCGACAGCGAGGACACTGAACTGTACTCCGCATCTGCTGACGAGTCATCGCAAGACGGCTTTGAACCTGTCTTGCACCGTAAAGCCAAGCGAAGGATCGTCAATGCATCTTCGGTGTCAAGTTCGTTCACCGTAAAAACTGCACCTCAACGATGGCCTCATACCGTCCTGTTTGTGCCAGAGCACTCGACAGACAATCTGCGCGTCCTCAACAGGCAAGCACTGTCTTTGTTTCTTGAGAACACTGTACCAAACGAGATCAAGGATGTGAGGATAAACACGCGGAAAAACATCTTAGCCGTCGACGTGATGACCACGAGTGCGCTGAGCCCTCTGCAGCGTATAACGCAGCTGGGCAACATAAGAGTTCGATCCATTGTCCCAGCGGATGGTACCATCATTGCAGGAGTCATTTATGACATTGACATTGAGATCCCTGACACAGACCTTCCAGTGCTCATAAAACCAGCAAGTGAGAGCAACGTTATTGTGCACGTTGGCCGTCTTGGCAAGACACGTTGTGTGAAATTAACGTTCAAGGGTGATTGCCTTCCTTCCTACGTGAAGGTTGGCCACTTCCGCCACCCGGTTCGACCATTTGTTCCAAAACCGCTGCAATGTTATAACTGCCAGACGATCGGCCATGTGAAGGGCGTTTGCACGAATTCAGCGATATGTCCCCGATGCGCCGAGCCACACTCAGAACAAAACTGTAATGCGACTGTTTTGAAGTGCCCTAACTGTCAAGGCGCTCACAGTGCTTCATCCAAAGACTGCCCCAAGATTAGGAAGGAATGTTCTGTGCTCAAACAAATGGTTCGGGACAGTTCCACCCACAAGGAGGCCGCTGAAACAGTGCGACGTAGACGCCGCCGCCGCCGACGGTCCTCACGTAGGACTGCGCCAGCTTCGAAAAATGCGTTACCTCTTCAAGTAACAAAGTCACCTGCAGTTCCCAGCGCAGCAAACGCTGACACAGGACGACAGAAAACTACGAGACGTCTCTCTACAGATGAATGGCCACCGCTTCCAAGTACACGACCTATTGATAAGCAGCAGCAAGTGCCTCATGCAGTACAGCAAGCTGCTCCATCGGATGAGGTGCGACATACAGATCAGCAAGTGGTATCGCTACTGCGATCCTTAATGAATGCCATTCGCGTGTTGCTGAGCAACATGCACACAACGTCAGCCAAAAGTGCACTGCAAGTACTGGACACACTAACTCCGGTGCTTGCAGCCCTTGAGTAAATCATGGCTCACCAGCAGCTGTCTTTTCGAGAAGAAGTCCGAAAAGCAGCAATCTTCCAGTGGAATGCCCGGGGACTACGATTGCGCATCGCCGATTTCCGACGGTTCGTGTACGCCAACAGGTTTCCCATCATCATCATCTGTGAGCCGAATTTATCGAACTCAATCAGGCTATCCGGCTATGAATCATTTATGTCATCAACTAGTGGTGAAAAAAGCAAGGTTATGGTGACGATAACCAATACGTATGCTTAACAGTAAAGAAGAAAAGACTTACCGTCACTGTTGTTGGTGCGTACCTATCACCATCAAGTAGATTTGACTCCAAAAGATTACGAGATATCCTGTCAGCAACGCCTGATCCATGGATTATCATCGGGGACTTCAACGCACATCATACAATCTGGGGAAGTACGAAAATCAACGCGAAAGGCAGAGCCTTGGTATCATTCGCCTCCGACAGCGAGCTCTGGGTTTTAAATGACGGCAGTCCTACTTCTTTACGCGGCTGCACATACAGCAGCTGTCTTGACTTGGCCTTCGTATCACGAAGTCTCGTCAGGCGTACAGGATGGTTTACGGACATTGAAACGCACGGGAGTGACCATATTCCCACATATGTCAAGATCAGAGGACTGTCGTCGTCGAAATCAAGTGATACCATCCGAAGAGTTGACTGGCCCAAATTCCAGGCTGTTATTGAAGACCAATGTCAAGGTAATTTATTACATAATTTGGAAGAAATAATCAAAACCACAGTGCAAGACAGTACACGTACTCTAATGCGCTCTTCGAAATTCACTGAATTTGACGTAGAATTAGAGCGACTTCGAGCTATACGGCGACGTGCCGAACGTAGATACCGACGCACGAAGTCAATGGACGATCTACGGACCGCTAGACGCCTACAAAAGAAGATCCAGCGCCGGTTAGATAAGCTAGAGTCACAACGCTGGACTGCTTTCTGTGAATCGTTGGACCCTCGCAAGCCCCTATCGCACTTATGGAGGACGGTGCGAGGGCTCAGGACGCCACCCGTACAACAGTCTCCATTCAAGGCTCTGGCCCTCTTCCAACAACGACCAGATATTTATGTCGCAGAAGACTTCTGTGCCAGATTATCCGGGCAGCACACAGCTTCCAACAACTTATCACGTTTCATCAGCTTCCCGCCACCACGTGACCCCCGTATGGATCTTCCATTTTCAATCCATGAACTCAAGGCGGCGCTAGCTTTGTGCAGACACACGTCGTCACCCGGACCTGACGGAATTTCTTACAGAGCTCTGTGTCATCTGGGTGAGCGGGCGAGGAGTGTTCTTCTTGAAATCTATAATGAATCCTGGCGAGCTGGCACACTTCCCACAAGCTGGAAGACTAGTCGCATAGTTCCGCTACTGAAGGCTGGAAAGTCTCCGTTGGAGCTTTCTTCGTATCGCCCGATTGCATTGGCGAGCTGCGTGGGCAAAGTGATGGAGCGGATGATACTCGGACGCTTGGAGTGGTACTTGGAATACCACAACGTCTACCCAGATGCCATGGCAGGATTCCGACGCGGCCGCTCGTCGATTGATAATGTCGTCGACCTGGTTACCTATGTTCAGCACCAAAAAGGGTGTAAACGTCTGTGCGCGTCTTTGTTCCTCGACGTCAAAGGTGCGTACGACAACATTACACATGAAGCCATCCTCGCCGCTCTCGAAGAGATAGGCCTCGGTGGTCGGATGTTCCGATGGATTTATAGCTATCTCTCTATGCGATCTTTCTTTGTGAGCACCGAGGACGGCCGCACTTCTTTGCATTACACCTACTGTGGCGTCCCCCAAGGTGGCGTACTGAGCCCTACGTTGTTTAACCTTACGCTGATTGGTCTCCTTTATCACCTTCCAAACACAGTTAAATTATCAATGTACGCGGACGACATATGTGTTTGGGCGCCCGGAGTGACACGCCTACAGCTGCGCGCCAGGCTCCAAAAAGCTGCCACTCAGACTGCACACTATCTCCGAAATCAAGGCCTGGAGATTTTATCTGACAAATGTGCACTTGTGGCATTTACGCGTAAGCCTATGACGCATTACAGTGTGTTAATCAATGGTCAGATGATACCATTTGTACGGTCATATAAATTCCTGGGTGTCATAATTGACAGAGACGTTTCATGGAGCCCCCATGTATTGTACATGAAAAAACGGTTGACAGGCGTCTGTCACCTTTTGAAATTCTTCGCTGGAAAGACCTGGGGAATGTCGACAAGCGCTACGCTTCGATTATATAGAGTACTTTTTCTCGGCTTCTTGCGGTACAGCTTGCCAGCATTGACTAACGCAAGTACAACAAGCCTACGTGCTATACAAAGTGTGCAGGCCCAGGCGCTCCGGATTTGTCTAGGTCTTCCTCGAAGTGCGTCAACGGCGGCAACTATTGCAATCGCCAGAGACCACCTCATAAAGACCCACATTGCAGTTGAAGCAATAAGAATGCACGTAAGGCACCTTGCACGGACTCCTTGCCACCATCTAGCCTCTCTACCTGCGGAGAGACCACACGCCTCGTTCTGCCGAATGGTATCCGCACAACGTGAGGCTATATACCATCTTGCTTCACACCTGCCGCGAGACCTTCCACTCCTCCTTGGTGCCTCATTCAGCCAACGATCATCCTGACAGTACCTGGCGTCCGGAAAAAAGCAGATATGTCATCGCCGGCTCTTAAACAGCTTACCTTACTCCTATTATATGAAAAGTACCGGAATTACACCCACATATACACCGACGGTTCCGTCTTGCAGAACAGCTCTACCGCCGCTGTCGTTATTCCAGAAAAAGCAACCACTATCAAGATGAAAACATCTCACTTGACAACGTCGACGGCAGCAGAACTGGCAGCGCTTCGAGTCGCATTACATTTTATTAATGATGAACCAGCACACAAATGGTCCGTTTTCTGCGACTCTAAGACGGCACTGCAGAGTTTACTGTCAGCCTTACGGCGCGGTCCACAGGAACAACTGGTTTTCGAAATCACAGAGGCCATACACCACCTGACTGAAAAAGGACACGCAATAATCTTTCAGTGGCTGCCAAGTCACTGTGGAATTATTGGCAATGAACGTGCCGATCAAGCTGCTCGTTCAGCTCATGAACAAGACAACCGCCTATCGATCCCGCTGTCTAGGACAGATGCTGCAAGGATGCTCCGCCTGCTTGCACGCCAATGCACTTCATCAGACTGGAATAAACCAGATTTTCTGCACGCCCGATTATACACCTTGGATCCAACCTTAAGCCTTAGACTTCCATCAAGACTTCCCCGAAGAGATGCGACCCTTCTGTGTAGGCTATGGTTGGGCGTCGCGTTCACCAATGCCTACGCGTTCCGCATAGGGATGGCCGACAGTGCAGCATGTGACAATTGTGGAGACGCGGAAACGATTCGTCATGTTCTTTGTCAGTGCCCACAATACAGTGTGCAGAGACAATCGCTCTCCGTCGTGCTGAACCAGTTGGATGACCAGCCGTTATCGGAAGAAACAATTCTGCAACGTCGACGCGACTCAACATCGCATCAGAAGGCCGTGCAAGCGCTCCTGCGGTTCCTGAAGTCCACTGGCCTGTGTGAACGTCTGTGACTGGAACGCCTCCTTTGTTACCAATGCCTGTGTTTTTTTTTCTGTTTTTTTTCGCTCTCTCTCTCTTTGCACTGTCTCCAACCCCTTTATCCCCCACCCCAGTGTAGGGTAGCAAACCGGAAACTGACTTCTGGTTAACCTCCCTGCCTTTCCTCTCTCGCTTGCTCTCTCTAATGGTCCACCGGCTATCCATCCTACGCATTACATGGCCTGCCCAGCTCCATTTTTTCCTCTTAATGTCAACTAGAATATCGGCTATCCCCGTTTGCTCTCTGATCCACACCACTCTCTTACTGTCTCTTAATGTTAGGCCTAACATTTTTCGTTCCATCGCTCTTTGTGCAGTCCTTAATTTGTTCTCGAAATTATTTGTTAACCTCCAAGTTTCTGCTCCATATGTTAGTACCGGTGGAATGCAATGATTGTACACCTTTCTTTTCAACGACAATGGTAAGCTCCCAGTCAGAATTTGGTATTGCCTGCCTTATGCACTCCAACACAATTTTATTCTTATGTCCCCTGTGAGTAATTGACCCAGATAAACGTACTCCTTTACAGACTCTAGAGGCTGACTGGCGATCCTGAATTCTTTTTTCTTTGCCAGGCTATTGAACATTATCTTTGTCTTCTGCATATTAATCTTCAATTCCACTCTTACACTTTCTCGGTTAAGGTCCTGAATCATTTTTCGTAATTCGTCCCCATTTTTGCTGAATAGGACAATGTCATCTGCAAACCGAAGGTTGCTGAGATAGTCGTCGTTGATTCTCACTCCTAAGCCTTCCCAGTCTAATAGCTTGAATACTCCTTCTAAGCATGCAGTGAATAGCAATGGAGAGATTGTGTCTCCTTGCCTGACCCCTTTCTTGATAGGTAAGTTTCTACTTTTCTTGTGGAGAACCAAAGTAGCTTGTAATCCTTATAGATATTTGCCAAGATATTCACGTATGCCTCCTGTACTCCTTGATTACGCAATGCCTCTATGACTGCTGATATCTCTGAATCAAATGCCTTTTCATAATGTATGAAAGCCATATAGAGAGGTTGATTGCACTCCGCAGATTTCTCGAGTACCTGATTGATGACATGGATATGATCCATCGTAGAATATTCTTGCCTGAAGCCAGCCTGTTCTCTTGGTTGACTCAAGTCAAGTGTTGCGCTGATTCTATTGAAGATTATCTTGGTGAATATTTAATACAATACTGAAAGCAAGCTAATGGGTCTATAATTCTTCAATTCTTTAACGTCTCGCTTCTTATGGATTAGTATAACGTTGGCGTTCTTCCAGCTCTCTGGTACACTTGAAGTCGTGAGGCATTGCGTATAAAGAGCCGCAAGCTTTTTAAGCAGGATATCTCCTCCATCTTTGATTAAATCGACTGTTATTCTATCTTCTCCAGCAGCTTTTCTCCTGTTCATGTCTTGCAAGGCCCTTTTAACTTAATCGATAGTTATAAAAGGAACTGTATCCTGTTCATCACTACTTCGAATGAAAGTAGCTTGGCTGCTCTGGGAACTGTACAGGTCAGTATAGAATTCTTCCGCCTGCTTTTACTATGTCCTCGAAATTGCTGATGATATTGCAGAGTCCTAGAAATTGGAGAGTGGGGAGTATGTATATATCGGGGTAAATGCGGTGGTATAGCACGGGGTTTGGGAAAGTTCGCGTCTGAAGTAGTCGCCAAGTGGTGGATTGAGATTTATTCAGTGTTTTGTGTGCTGGGGGGTAGCGTAACCGCTCCCTGTGGTATTGGGGGAGGATTTCTCTGAATGTGACAATTCAGTCGCGCGCGTGACAGCGATGCAGAACAGAGGGCTCGTCAGGATCGGAAGACACAGGAGAACGATGATGCGCCCGGTGTGCGAGAGCTCGAGAGGCATCTTGGGTGGCTTCGTTTCCAGCCAGACCCAAGTGACCAGGGGCCAGGATGATAAGGACGCGGCGTTGCCTTGAGGGGGGTGTGCCGGATAGTATCTTCGGTGCTTGGGGTGCTATGAGTCCTCTTGTGTAGTTGCGAATGGCCGTTTTTGAATCGCTGATGATGCATTGTGCATTGGTATATAGAGGCATAGGCCAAAGCGATGGCCGTTTCCTCTCCTTCTTTGGGTTGAGTGGTGAGTATTGATGCGGTCGCGGCGAGGCGGTACTGCAAGCGCGCGACTACGGCGACCGCCATGGCGTTCTGGTGGGGGTATTTCGCGGTGCCCACGTATAGGCTACGTCTGCGGCTTTGTCGTAGCGCTTTTGTAGCTGTTTAGCTGTGTCTGCACGTCACTCCTGATTGTGTTATGGGTGTATATTATGACGTATTGGCGGGATAACTAGCTGAGCGCGAATGTTTGGAGGGACGGGTACTTTTGGTCCAAATTGGGTGGTGTAGGTTATGCCTAGGGTGCGTAGAATGTGCCTGCCCGTGGTGGAGTTGGCGAGTCGTTAGTATTGGGTAATACGCTGAGCTTCAATAAGCTCGTCTATGGTGTTGTGAATGCCGAGGGCATGCAGTTTCTCGTTAGAGGTGTAGATGGGAAGATGTAGGGCTTGCTTATAGGCCCTCTTGATCATGGTGCTGAGTTTGAGCTTGTCAGTCGCATTGAGGCGAAGGTACGGGGCGACATAGGTGATCCTGCTCAGGGCGTAGGTGGTCACCAGACGAATCACGTTGTTTTCTTTCATGCCATGATGTCGATTTGCGATGCATGCAATGAATTGAGTGGTTCGGTGTACATGAGTATCTAATTGCTTGAGCATATCCATGTTGCTGCCGTTTTGTTGGATGCGTAAGCCAAGGATACGGATGCTAGGCACTGTATACGTATGCGTTGCTGATGCATGTGGAGTTGCATCTCGGGGGGGGGGGTCTGGGCGTCGACCTCCCCACGTAGGCTCGTATAGAAGGAGCTCCGATTTCTGTGGGGAGCAACCGAGACCGCGTGGTTCTACGTATGCAACAACCTCGTTGATGGCTTGCGGCAGCGTGTCTTGGATGTCCCCGTCTCTGCTCCCGGTGACGAGACAAACGCAACAGCTTGCGCGCGAGACCATCACCAGAAGTGAGCCACTCAGCAAAAACGCGAGAGAGAGGGAAAAAAATGTAGGCGGGACCCGTGACGTATTCGTCACGCGACCCCTCGGCTCCGGTATGAGAGAATGCAGGGAAGCAATCTATGTTGGCGGTGACGCCCGCCTTCGTTGAGACAGCGCCTCCTGCTCCTGCTCGTGACCCGCTGGCATTTCTAGCACCCTGTGCACCTGCCTCGTCATTTTATTTATGCTATATGACAAGGAAGTCTAACATGGCTGTGGACGACACGAAGGACGCCGACAGGAAGACACAACAGCGTAGGTTGAGCCAGGCGCACAAGGAACAGCGTCGAGCCCGAGCCCCACTTCAGTAGCGCTGGCGATCCGGCTGCGGAGCTCTACACGACGCACTTCTTCTTCCTTACATCTTCCACCCTCGCTGAAGACGGAGCCGCACAGGAGGCGTCGTGAGGACGAAGGGCTCGTGATACGGCTTGAGCCGATCGACGTGGACAGTTTCGCAGCCTCGGCGACGCAGGTCCGTAGGGGGCGTTAGAGGTTCGATGACGTAGTTCACCGGAGAAGTTTGCTGCAGAACCCGGTAGGGTCCATGGTATCGGGATACAAACTTGGAAGAGACATCTGGTGTCGAAGTAGGAGGCACCCACAACCAAACGAGAGCGTCAGGCGAAAACTGGGTGTGGGGGCTCTCGTCGTCATGACGAAATTTCCGTAGAGATTGTTCTTGCGTTGTAAGGGAGCGAGCTAGTTGCCGACATTCTTCTGCGTACCGGGCGGCGTCGGAAACCGGTGTACCCTCTGATAAGTCGGGACGGTAAGGAAGAATAGTGTCAATGGGAAATGACGGTTCTCGTCCATATAGAAGAAAGAAGGGAGAAAAGCCCGTCGTTGCCTGGGGTGCCGTATTGTAGGCGTACGTGA
The DNA here is from genome assembly GCF_013339745.2 of Dermacentor silvarum. Lineage (NCBI taxonomy): Eukaryota > Metazoa > Arthropoda > Arachnida > Ixodida > Ixodidae > Dermacentor > Dermacentor silvarum. The sequence continues at coordinate 188,526,856 of NC_051154.1, read as the reverse complement.
CATAGGGAAGGATGAGGTCCCAGTTGGTGTGGTTGGAGGCGACATACATCGAAAGCATGTCGCCAAGAGTTCGGTTAAAGCGTTCTGTCAATCCATTTGTCTGCGGGTGATATGCGGTGGTACAGCGATGAATAATGCGGCATTCAGTGAGAAGTTCTTGAAGGACATCGGCGAGAAAGACGCGGCCTCGGTCGCTCAGTAGTTCGCGGGGAGCGCCGTGACGTAGAACGAAGCGTTGAAGCAGGAAGGAGGCAACGTCACGAGCCGTCGCGGCTGGTAGAGCGGCCGTTTCGGCATACCTAGTGAGGTGGTCTATAGCTACAATGACCCAGCGATTGCCAGCAGCTGTGTATGGCAGAGGCCCGTATAGGTCTATCCCAACCCGGTCAAAGGGTCGTGAAGGGCACGGCAAAGGTTGCATTGGTCCAGAAGAGCGGCAAGGATCAGGCTTGCGGCGTTGACATTCCGTGCAAGAGCGAATGTACTTTTGCACAAATGTGTACATACCACGCCAATAAAATCTATGACGTAGTCTGGTGTAGGTCTTAAAGAGACCAGCGTGTGCACACTGAGGGTCGGCGTGGAAAGCGGCGCATACATCAGTGCGGAGCTGCCGGGGTATTACAAGCAGTCATTTGCGGCCGTCGGAACTGTAGTTACGGCGATAGACGATGCCGTCGCGGATGGCGAAGTGCGAAGCTTGCCGGCGTAGCGCTCGGGATGGTGGGCGTTCAGGTGAATCTGAGATGTAATCTATCAAAGATGAAATCCAGGAGTCCTTGCGCTGCTCCAAAGCCATGTCGACAGAAACGAATGGGGGAACTGGGTCGTCTAGGGCGGAGACACTGACAATGTCGGTGTGGACAGACGAGCGCGAAAGAGCATCGGCATCGGCGTGCTTCTTGCCTGAGCGGTAGATAACCCGGATGTCGTACTCTTGGAGCCTCAGCGCCCACCGGGCTAGGCGGCCGCAGGGATCCTTGAGGGAGGACAACCAGCAAAGTGCGTGGTGATCGGTGACAACATAGAAGGACCGGCCATACAGGTATGGACGAAATTTTGATGTGGGCGTCTCGGAGGAGCTGCATCCATTCCGCTAAGTCCGTTATACCGCTTTCGGGTGGGGAGTACTGCCTGTACGCCTCCCAGTCCGTGAGCCTAATTTCTCCAATTGTTCTCTTGAGTTTCGGGGTGGACACCGAGATGCTGAGGATGTAGTGATCGCTGCCCAGTGTTTCGCCCAGGTGCGTCCATGAGTATTCCCTTACAAATGACAGGTCCGGAAACATGTCCCGACTAACACTGTTGCCTACTCGGGTTGGTTGGAGGAGGTTGGATATCAATTCGAGGCCCGTTTGGTCAACCGCATCGATGAGCGACCTCCCCTTCTGCGTGTCTTGTTGGTAGCCCCAAGCCATGTGTCTAGCGTTCGTATCTCCCACCACTACCAGCTGGTTGCAGCCAGCGGCTCTCGCGCTGTCGTGAATGATGTTGCGGAAGTCGTCCTTTTGAGCCCTCGGCGGACTGTAAAAATTCAAAATGAAAGTGCTACGTCTACCCCTCTTCTGCGGGAGGACTTCTACTAGCACGTGATTAATATCATGATGTTGATAATGTTGTCCCACGGCCGTCACCGTTTTGTGAACTAAAACCGCAACCTTTGGTGATCCCACGTGTCTAATTACGTAGTAACCCCGTAGCTTGATGGGCTGGTTCCCGACCTCTTGAAGGCAGATGACGTCGGGGGGGTATGGGTGGTTTTGGATGAAGAGCTGGAGCGAACTTGCCTTCTTGTTGAAAGAGCGACAATTCCACTGCCAGATCTCGAGGTGTTCGTGGGCGCTGCGTGTGGTGTTAGCCATTGCTGACGTTCATGCCGCCGCCGTCGCAGTTGTCGGCGTCGCTGACGTCACCCGTATTGTTTATGCGCCTGTACGCCTTGATGCGTGTGTTGTTGTTTTCCTCGTCAACCCGCTTGCGCGAGCCAAACTCAACCTTGCGTATTCTTCTTTCAAGGTCTTCACTGCTTAGTGTGTTCTTAGTGTGCCTAAAATGAAAAGCATTGCGGTCTTTCTAAACACCTGGATCTGTATTCACAAAATTTCTCTTGCGAAATGCCGCCGCATTTGGCCATAACCGCGGTGACCATCCCATTATTAAGCCTATCGTTATCATGACTTGCGGGCGCCCGAACACCGGCAGATCAATAAATGACCTTACGTAAGAGACCTTTGCGAATATCGGTCCTATTCTCTAGGCATCTAAACTCCTTTCTATGCATCACATTATGCAAAATTTGCGTGTACTTCCATAATGTAACGCCCGAACCTTTGCACGCGCTGAAAGTACGAAAACGAGTCGCGCGTCTTGCGCAACCAATGGATGCACGACGAACGGCGCTCCAATGACATCAGCTAGGGGACCATTAGGTCAGCACTGCAGCACACTACTACGGGCAGTCGACGCTTCGCGTTGGTAAGTCAACGGTGGCGCTTCGCTGGGCACTTGGTCGGTTTTCCGACATTGGAACTCACTGATGCTATTTCTGAACCGTCACTTTTTATACCTAAATCGGCGAATATCGTTTTGTGTGTGACGAAAGCACGAAATGTTCAGCAAAGCTGGTACTTTGCGCTCTACTAAAGTCTGTTTTCACATGTCCGTCATGCTTTTAAAAAGCAAGTATGGTTTAAATCATGCCCGACTACTTATCACTGCTTACCTAATGTCACATTGGGGGAAAATGCTATATATGTGCTGCTGCAATGCCACTAGAGCACATGCATTAGCGCCACCGCAGTGACCAGTTCATTTCTGGAGAACGGCATAAAATGCTGCGGTGATGTAGTTAAAGCGCTGGGCGGAAATAAAACATTGATGTCTTCGTTGTACATGTTCACCATTTCATGAGAGCTTATTAACTACACAAGGCCATCCACACAGAGTTCATAACGGCAACCAGCCCTTTATTACTATTACGGGAAAAAAAGAAAAAAAAAAAGAAAACCTACATCTTGGGCGGTCCGACACATCGCTCTAACAAACTAACCGGAATCAACGTGAGCGGTAATTACAATATTTTACAAGGAGACAAGCATCAATGTTATTGCAACGTATCCGAAATAGAAAGCAAACATGCGAACTAAGATGACTGTGAAGCTTACACAAATGAATGCAGGCAAGTGAGCAAACATGTGCAGGAAATCTCGATACGAATGTGCACTGGATTACTGTTAATCTGTTCGATGACAGGAACATGCGGGGACCAAAGCAACCGGACTACGGCAAACCTGAAACACCTGCCATTCCGACGAGTTTTAGGCATGTATCTTAGGTGAAAGAGATGTATGCGTGGGGCCAGCGCACCACACACGTCTCGATTCCAGGATGCGCGCCCATGCACACTGCAAGGTAATTGCATTTTCGCGTTTCCGTTCCCCAACTGCATAGTTTTTGTCAAGTTTAGAAGCTACTCCGCGAGTGTAAACATCTGTCACCCGGCACTGTTGCAGGGCGTTTATAACACGCCCGGGGCTCCGAAGCTCTGGAAAAAAGAGGATCACTGGTCACTTCAATCTCATGTTATTTTTAGAGAAACGAAAGTTCCACACGGGCTCCAGCACGTGGTCTGACGATAGGTCCCCAGTCATACACTCTGTGGCTTGCAAATCCTTGACAAAGATTGCGCATGATTAGGCCAGAGAGCGGTTCTTTCATATTCTGGTGAGAATCAAAAGTATATGTGCATCACGTAAGATGGTGTACTTTTACCACTCCACACAAGCAACGAAACGACATCAAGTCATCTATAACGGCAGAAGTCAGTCGGGAGACATATAAAAACCAAATATGCAGATGCGGTTGCACAACGGAAAAGAGAATAAATAAACATATAACGCCATTAGCACAACATTATTAAAGTAACGCCATGCACTAACTCTCTCTCTTTCTTTCTGTCTTTCTTTCCTTTTTGCGAGGTTTTTGCGATACCGCGCATACATTCCACATGAGTCCATAACAAGCAGAAGGCACAAGGTGCGAGGCTACAGTGCCCTATAGTTCACTATACAAAGCGCCGTCCGATGCGACCCGCCGCGCGTCAGAAAGATGACAGCTCCGACATTTGGAAACTTGTTGGACGTGGTACCTGGTACGACTAGTCGTACGTTGGTTCGCACGCGGAATCACCCGTGTGTCTTCTAACAGCTACTGCTGTGATAGGAATGCCAGGCTTGAAGCCGTCTTGTTGCACTACCGACGAGCTTCCGAAGAACCTGATAGCGAAACGGCAAAGGCACGCCCTGATCCAAGGTCGGTACTGCAGATTCACACCGTGGCACGGGCAACAGCGTTCACAGGTGTTGCAGGAGCAGCACGATGGTGGCACTTTGGGAGTCAACAGCCCAGGGCGCGTGCGCACGGGGCGGTGCGCGACAAAGCAGGTAGCTCAGTGGCAGAAGTACTTTGTCACGCTGGTGTCGCAGCTGTCGCACTTGACCGAGCAGCACCAGACAAACCGGCAGTTGCACGAGCTCCTGTTCGTAACCGCCACCTGCCTGACGCCATGGCCGCAGTTGTAGCACAGGTTGCTGCAGCTGTCGCGTTCCGTCCGGGACACGCCGCTGCCAGTCCTTCTGCAAGTAATAAAATGGCGCGACGAATACTGTCTTGTAATACATTACCATGATCAACACGTTTCCGGCTTTGCAAGTCCAAGATTAGTTGCGTCATTCGTAGTTTTTTCTTAAAAAGGAGTACTGACACATTTTTGTGTCACGCTTTTTTTTTTTTGCTTGTTTAGGTAGCTGTCGACTCCATAATTACAACGCGAAGCCTTAATTTCTCGAGAGCGCCACAAATGATTAAAACAGCACATTTCATACGACCCGTTAGAACGCGCCAAAAAACAGAGTGGCTTCGGACGAGACAAAGGCGACTCATCACGTCCCCGAATTGGGAGTAGCGGTGTGTGTGCGTGCATGTGTGTGTGTGTGTGTGTGTGTGTGTGTGTGTGTGTGTGTGTGTGTGTGTGTGTGTGTGTGTGTGTGTGTGTGTGCATGTGTGTGTGTGCGTGTGTGTGCGTGCGTGTGTGTGTGTGCGTGCGTGTGTGTGTGTGTGTGCGTGCGTGTGTGCGTGTGTGTGTGTGTGTGTGTGTGTGCTTGCGTGCGTGTGTGCGTGTGTGTGTGCTTGCGTGCGTGTGTGTGTGCTTGCGTGCGTGCGCGCGCAGGGGAGAGGAGAGCAGTTGGGAAAACTCTGTGAAGCAGCCGGCCATAATCGGTAATCCTTCTGGGGTTATGGGGTGTCGCTGGGGCCCAATGTTGCAACATAAAAATAAAATAAATATAAGTCGGAGGATCCAAGTTTCTTAAAGGGACACTACAGAGAAATACTTAAACAGTTCACGACAGGTGTGAAGTTTTCTTTCGAAACTATTTTGATTCATTTGGTGGGAAAAGGTTCATTATTACTGGAGTACGGATGATTATTAATGGAAAGTGCGGCTAATGATGTGGCGCGCGCCGTCGAAGGGCGTTATATCTGTAGTGAGGGCCACGGAGATGTCACGCGCCTTCCTGACAAGTTCGTCAGCCAGGGACTACAACGTGAGAAGGGAACCGTTGGAGAAGGACATCATAGCCGCGCTCGTTGTGAATCAGCAGTTTGCGAGCAAAGGAGCTGACAACAGGAGCTCGTCGCTGGGGGCTTGGCGTGGGCTGGTTTGGAGCAACTCAGGATAGCAGCTCGGGTGAGTGATGGAAAGCTCATCGGCAAGAAAGTAATTAGCCAGATAAAGTGGTGCCAAATTCGCCGTGGTTTATGAGGCGATGTGCTGATAGGCATCGTGCACGGAGAGCCGGCACAACACAAACCGCAACCGCATACCCGCTGTCACGGAGGATAGACCCAGATCTGTATAGATGTGGGGTCTGCCCACGAATTCTCCATGAATTGCCGCGGCGTCCTCTTGTTGAAGTGCGCAGTGGGACGTGACTTGCACACACCATGAAGCGTGGTGCACACTCGGAGGGGCCTATGTTGCGTGGATAGTGGAATATCCTAGATAATGCTTTCGAATAGCTTTAGGGCGCACCCCAATTGCGTACACGGTAGGTCACGTATAGGCGGGGAGATGAAGTAATTTGATGTGGCGCAGCTTCTGTTTTATTGCGATAGCAATTATATGGGCACTCGAAGCGGATTTCTGCCATCGGTGTCGCCTTCGTCGTCGCCGTGAGGTTCCGAAGTCAAAGGACGATAAAATCGTCGCTGCGCGCCGTATGCTGTACGTGCGAGTGAAAGCGCGCGAGGGACGCGCGCTTTCAAGGAGAGCGAACGCACGGCGGAGGGCAAACGCGACAGTCGCGCGAAAGGCCGTGGGGAGGTAAGAGGGAGGGAGGGAGGGCGGGCGGGCGACGGCACTAACGGCGCAGGGGGAACTGGCGACGGTGCGGGCGCTCGCCGCATCGTATTTTGAAAGCGATCTGCAGACGGCTCATAGCTTTGTATGCGCTCTGCTTTCGTCGCTCAGTTTCCGGTGAAGCGATAGACCGAACGAACATTCGCTCGCTGCTGCTGCTGCGCTTGCTCACGCAAGCGTTTTGACAGCGGTTGTCTGCGGTCGTCGAGTGGGATCTATTTATGTTTGCTTGTGCGCGCTGACACCATGCTTGTTAATTCAGTTAGTAAACGAATGTGTTCAAGTTTACACAGCCGATAAAACTAATATCTTACTCCGTATAGCTCTCTACTAATTTGCTATCGCAATTGCCGCTTCGCCTTTCGGGCGAAACTGCGACTTTTTTAAGTTCGCAAGAAGAGAGCCCACGTGCCGGTCTCGGCAAGGGTGCCAGCGACCTGTGAGGCTCTTCAGAGGCTCAATAATATCCGCCGGGTCTTGCGCTGGTCCACATCGAGACAAATAACATTTATTGGCTTCCGGCCCCATTTCCCGGACTACTGGGTATTGGGAGGCTGGTTAGGGGTGATATGTGACGGAGGGGAAGGTGCGACGTTGATGATGGTGCTGTCTCCTAATTGGGGTTGATCAGCCTCCTCTGATAGGTGGAGCTTAAGGCCGTGGTAAGCTCCGCTAACGCGGCCACGTTGGCTCTTGTTGGAACAGCCAGCCACTTCTCAAGTGTGTGGGCTTTTAGGTAGTGTCGTAAAGATTGATTAGAGCGCGTGTTAACTGCCTATGTAATCTTTTTGAGGGAGCCATCTTTTCCGGGTATGTAGTAAAGGATGTTTTGTGTGGATCGACAGCGTGTTTGGGCCTGGCACCATATGGCAGCAGCTTTGCTTGTTTTGGAGTTTGGTGTCAGTTGGGAAAGTTGTTTCTTGTCCGTGCCAGCCCTCTAATATTAGGAGTCGCTTGCTTGAAGCTATTTCTTCTAGTACTCTTGCAATTGTAAATGGGTCTGTCCACTAGAGAGAAGGCTCTGGAATGTTTACACGGAATAGAGCCTGGGCGTTTTCATATCCTTGTTATCCAAGCAGTGCTGTAAACGGCAACAATGCCGGGGCCGACGTTATCAAACGTAGGACCTATGTGGGCTAACAGCTGGCCCTGATTCCTGTGCTGCCAGAGTAGAGCCGCCAATTGGTACCCATTGCATAGGGATGCATTGTTGTGGGTCATTTTGTCGTTTATTGATGTAGTTTGCCGTGAATGGGATGAGACTGGTTTCCCATTAGGAAAGCTCAGCGTACTATTTGATGATACGTGCCAATGAGGGTGCTGTTGTAAATGTTTGCGCGCTGATTTTTGCTTCGCTAATAATCTTTTCCCCTTTCTATCTACTTAAATTCCTCTTCCCGTGCACCCTGTGCAGCATAGCAATTTCTGGAACGGTGGGTTTCTCCGCAGTTGATGCATCGCATCTCATAATCACGGGGACTGTACTGGGGGTTGGTACACTGTACGAACTGGGGCGCCGCATCCTTCGCACGTGCTGTGGGGCAGACGTCTGCTGTTCGGTGACCGATGATATGGCAAAATGTGCACTTAACAGCTTTGGGCATGCAGGAAGCCAACAATGTGGGTGAAACCAGGACGTCGTAGATGCGAGCGCTAAACTTGGGGAAGCAGCAAGTATGCGGCACACGACGCCCAGAGCTCAGCTCGTCTCCTTATTCAACGTCGGGACCCCATAGCTCAAGGAGAAGCGGTGATTTAGCCTCGGCTTAAGGTAATGGACCGATGTTTGCCACGGCGACTGGTTGTCGCCGACGCACAGGCGAGAAATACTCCTGCATGCAGCCGCGCGGAAGTGCACTACCACGGCCTCGGTCTTGGATGCAGAGATGCTCAGGCCTACACCATGTAAGTAGCGGCTGGCCAAATCCTGCTTGCACTGAATGCAGCGTCTCACACGTACAGCACATGCGATGGGGCTGCGAGCAGATAGCGTGACATCGTCCGCATAAATAGCAGTTACGCGCGCAGGGAAGGGCCTGTTCACGGTGACGCACACAGGTAGGCGAGCCAACGCCAATTTGATTAAGCGGATCAATACACATCCCTGCAGAACATCACCGGACACCGGGCAAACTGAAGGTTTTCCCGGCACGCACACGCAGAAAACACGCTCTTTCAGAAAAGCGCATATGCGTGCGTAGCGGGGCATGCTGTTTCCAACGCCAGAGGTAGTGAACACGGCAATAACATATACGTATATGGGGCAGATCAAATGTGTTGCGCAAGCCATTATGCCCGCCGTCGCTTCTCCTGTCACGTGCCTCGCTACGTCACTACGTCACATAATTCATTCGCTCTCACCCCACCAGTTGCTCCGCTGAGGACATACCTCCCTACATTGTCGCAGTTTTCATCTGCACAACGCTATCACATTTAAAGCCATGCGAGGACACAGTCGTGTACTGGTATCAGGATCAGCCCACCCATGTCTTTGAGCATATATACTATCCCCTAGAACGGCCCTCTCATCCGTCCCGCGTTAACTAGGGTGCAACCCTGACGGCCAAGTTTTGATCGGTATAACGCTACTGCATTAAAATAAACGTGCCGTCACAATACATGCGCGAAATATTCTCTAAAGAACCGCTGAAGGACAACTGCGGATAGAGAAAGATCATTCGTCGACAACGTCTATGTAATCACGGGCAAAAGCTAGAAAGGCTAAGCAGCCTTTCTAGCTTTTGCCCGTGATGACAAAGGGCTTCATTTAGGGCAACCTTGAAAATATTACCAATTGTTTGTAAGAGTAACTACTGAACTTGGCATCCAGACAAGGTTTTGTGCTGATTTTCGTGATGCTTACGTGACGAATTAAAGCTCTGTCGCAGGGCAAGCCATTTTTTTTAGATAGCGTAGAGTATAAACGCCTGCAGTCGTGCGTATGTCCTGGCTTGTTAATTCTTTGTTTTGGCCTGCCATTGCATCTTCACTTATACGATACAATAAGAGACCTATATAATCGAAAATGTAAGCCCTCCATCCGGCGCCTTGGCTGTGTTTAAGGACTTCTTCGTGCCTACGCGTCTCTTCGGCTAAATTCGCTAAATCGTTAAAACACTCGAACCGTTTCTTCTATTTCAGCTCTCCGTATTTATTCGGCAGTCATAATGATGCACAGAAGTATAGGCCCTTTGTAAGACACTGAAAGCAACGTGTAAACTTCTCAACTAATTGAATGATCACCAAACCAGTGCCTACCGTGAGCACTCACGGCCGAAGGTGCCAGTGGTGTCGAGGCTGCGGTTCGGCAGGCAGTAGTTGTCCGCCGGTACGGCGTAAACCAGAACTCTTTTCGCCTCGGGCCATTTAGGCACGCCGCGGTTAACGTTCACCAGGTGGGCCCGGTCGTACGCTTTCCGCAGCCTCCGTCCGACGGCAGACATTTCGCCCGGTTGCAACCAGCAAGTCTTCGTGGTGCACGTGCCCGACGGGCCGTGACATTTGCAGGCGCGCAGTAGTGACTTGCGTACCGCCTGCAAAGACAAGTGCATCCATGTGGCACCGTATGTTCTGCGTAGCTCGTTTTGTTTTTGTCTTTTTTTTTTCGTTTCCCCCAGAATTTGCAAGAAATTTCGCGATATTTTAAAGGTCTCACAACCAATTGCGAACCATATGACGCCAACAGACAATAAAACTAAGGAGAGTCTAGGGGAAGTTAACTTTTTAAAATTGAAATGGCGAAATAATTATGAGTGTTAAATTCGCCATGTATTCGTCATTTCTATTCTCATTATATGACAATAGAAATGAAAGTGGAAGAAAAGGCAACCTGCCTCTCGGTGGGAGCCGAACCTACATCTTCCGCATTACGCGTGCGATAACTGTCCCTCTGGTCACTTTCTTAGGTATTTGTGTGCGTGTACTAAACCTAAGCCTGGGAGTGTTAGCCAGCGCCACTCAAGACCATGGCGGCGTATGTATATAGAACATCATTTTAACCGCGGGCGCCACCTACGTAGTACGCGATAGTGGCAGAAAACTGGCCAATAAGCCATCGTATGCCACATCGAGGGATCAAGGCTGCCAGATTTTAGACCTTTGCTATCCAATGAACACGGCTTAGTAATGCAGCCTAAAATCATTTTCACCTGGTACCTCCCGAGAACACCGGGGCGCCTAGGCACTCTCGTTTCGCTCCATACTCGCGTTCGACTGGACGTTGCAGCTTGCCCTCAAAACAACTAAATGATACAACAGAATTTAATTTCTCCTCATTTCCTTTCGCAAACAATGGTAGCAACAAAACCTGATTTTTTTTTTTTCAGATGGCAGCTTAAATGTAAGCGTGCCTAATCATGGGCCTCCTCAGTGTCAAGGATGCTTATGATCAGGTCCTGGCTTTATTTGTTTATTTATTCATTTATTTATTTAGAGCAACGTCTATTGCTTGCGCGATAACGTTCGCGGTTAACACTAAGAAGCGCGCTTCTCCTCACACAGGCTCTTATTGTGAAGAAGCCAGCCTTCAAGGAATGCACTACGTTGGACTGGCTGATGTATAACACTCGGTGAGTACAGGCGTTTCAGGGAAGAGTAGTACAGCAAAGTAGGTTATCTTTTCGGCAATGCACCAATCGCACTGGCGGAAGTAATAAACAGTGAGATATTTTTCATAAAGTGCATTATTTAAATTAAAATTTGACATTGCGACACTAAGTGCTGCAACTGGGGAATTGAAACCGATCAGTGCTCAATCCATGTCTATTTGGTGGGAATCACTAGAATACCAGCAGTTTCAAGGTATTCTACAAAATATGTTCTTTCTCCACATATTTTTTTGTGTTGCAGGGGCTTGAGGAAGCCTTTGTGGGAAGGAATGAGAGGAACGCCAATGCAATCGCTCGACTTTGCGTACTCGGGATGGCACATGCGTTGAGCGCGGACTGGCTTTAGTTCCGCAGTTGTAATCAGCTAGCGCAAGATGATCGCGAGATCCAAAACTCTGCTGCGCATGTGCGACTGAATCACTACGTCACTACGTCACCACAAGCCCGCTGCAAGGTAGGTAGGTGCAATTAGCTTGTGCAGTTTACCTAGTTAACAGAACATTTTTATTTCTTCTTTTTATTGCGATAGCAATTATATGGACACTGCAAGCGCACTTCTTCCGTCGCCGTGCTCGTAGCCGTGGACTTCGCTGTGAGGTTCCGTATAAAGTCCAAAGACGGTAAAATCATCGCCGCGCGCCGTACACTGTATGTGCGAGTGAAAGCTTGCAAGGGTCAGCCGACGATCGCGGCTCGATCTCGCGCGCGCGCAGGAGAAAGGCGAGGCGGAAGCGCGCTTCTTCTGTCGTGCGCGAGGCACGGGTGGGATGCGAGAAAGGGGGGGGGGGGGGTGCGTTCTACACCGACGGCGGGTGCTCACGGCGCGGCCGCGCGGGCGCCGTTTCTTGACAGCGATTTGCGACGTGGAAAAAGTGCGTGCCAGGGCGGGCCTCATCTTCAAAGCGATTTGCGATGTGGACAAAGTGCAACTATAGTGCAAGTAGCTTCGTATGCGCTGTGCTTTCGACGTTTTTTTCGCGATGAAGCAAGAGATGGCACGAAGGTCTATTCGCTCGCTGCCGCGCCTCCTCACTCCAGCATTTTGACAGCAAGTTTTCGCGGTCATCGAGCGAGATATGTTCATGTTTACCTGTACACGCGTTACACCGTGCTTGTAAATTTAGTTAGTAAGCGAATGTTTACAAGTTTATACGGCCGATAAAATTACTATCCTTAGTTCGTATAGTTGTCTACTAATTTGCTATCGTACCCACCGTGGTTACTCAGTGGTCATGGCGTTGGGCTCCTGAGCACGAGGTCGCGGGATCGAATCCCGGCCACGGCGGCCGCATTTGGATGGGGACTAAATGCAGAGGACACCTGTGTGCTTAGATTTAGGTGCACGTTAAAGAACCCCAGGTGATTCACATTTCCGGAGTCCCCCACTACGGCGTGCCTCATAATCAGATTGTGGTTTTGTCACGTAAAACCCCATAATTTAATTTGCTATCGTAATCGATGTTTCGCATTTCGGGCGAAACTGCGACATTTTCTTTTACTTGACAGGAGATTCACTGAGGCCGAAAATTTAGCCTTTCAATGTTTATGCATATTTAATGTTTAGACTTTCAATGAGAAATGAGTTTTTTTTCTACAAGCGCCATAATTACCGCCGGGTTGCGAAAAGTAGTTCTTATCTGTACTGCGGTACAACGTAGCATCGGCTTCGTCGGCCGCGGTCAGTTCCATCGTCTCGTTCGCATCTCGCGTAAGGAGCGCTTCGCACTTTCGACTCTGTCGACAGGGAATCGTTCTTAAAGAGTCGCGGAGACTAGTTTTTTTTGTTTCTTGAATTTTTAAGTAATCTCGAAAGATCTTGTAAATATTACCATCTTCGAGTCACTTCGTACGTCTTGTGACTTCTTCGAATCAATCATATACAATCTTCATCGTATCCCTACTATACAGATACCACCACCAAATACTACGACTTGTATGTGCTTGCATCTGAGTAAGAGCAGTGCGAACGATGCCTCTGGGTACGAGTTTCTGAGACAGAAACATGAAGACAACGCGACCCTACAGTCATTACTCTGTGCTAATAATTTGTCTTAGCCTTTCGAATCCCTACAACAATTTTGACTATTTTCTTTCTTTTGTGTATCGAACCATCGGTACATATAGAAAATTTCGTCCACTTTTTCGCCTCCCTAACACGCGTGCGCCTGAACTTTAAGTGAGACTGTATGGTGCTGAATGTTTAATATTTAAAATCAAAACAAAACAAAGCGAATGAGTTGCTTCTATACAAATGCAGAACCACACAGCACAGGTTGCGTCCCAGTCACGATTATGTCCCAATCGGGCACTTACCGCTCTTCCGACATTGTTGTTGTGCCTATTCATCGCGGCATTTAGGTCTCTGATAGCTTCAACCTTGCCGACAAGGAGCCGGCGCGAAAAGTCCCCTGCGTACTTGATATCGGCGCTGCAACCTCCCCAGGACCAACTTGAATCTGCGCAGGAAGCATGGAAACACTTCTAATTGTTTTCTACCACTCAAGAAAGCTTACCGTCGTTCTGGAAAGAGAGGTCTTTCACTATATTACCACCAAGTGTACCTGAATTCCTATTCAACCACGACCGGCACGCAAACTCGACACAGCTGACTTTAAGAGGCGCGGCACGCATCTTTCATGTGGCGCTTCGCGTACCAGTCACTCCAGTTTCACTACAAGGCTGTCACTCCTTCAGCATTTTCAAAGCTCTGACCGACCTGTGGACAGCGCGATCATCCGTTTCATTCGCTTTTCCAGTGTCAACTTACTAGAGCACTTAAAAAAAAAAAAACATCGTGTTGGAATTTGTGAGAAGTGGCTTCCGCGAAGCGGTTAATTAAATGCTATGCAAATGATTATATTCTCCACAGCGTTTTGCACCGTAGCAATTACACGTGCCTGCCAGGCAAGAAAGCAAGACGCAAGGACCCCCACCACGTGACCGTGCATTATACTGTCTCCGGGATCGGCCTGCTTTACTATGACACTGAATCCAGGGTCGGCGCACCGACAAGAGTGAGTCGATCTTGGAGATAGTGCAAAAGTAAGCTGCATTTTACTCGGCGAGAGACGACCCACGCAGACGCACCACACTGCGGGAAAGATATAGAAGGGTTTGCTTTAATATAATAATTCTGCTCTTAATGATGTATATTTGTCGCAATGAGGATATTTAGGTACAATTTCTTGCATCACTGCGCAATTCCGTAGAAAGCAAGGCCAGTAGCCAGTACCTGTGTAGCAGTAGTAAAGATCGGAATGCTGTCCTGTGTGTGAACGTGTGAGCTATTTGGCAAGGCGGCGGCGGCGGCGGCGGTATATATCAGTGGGAAAGTCGAAGGAAGAAGCAAAGAAGGCTTCGCTTTAATAACCACACTATTCCGTTTGTCACGATTTGAATTGTGTTCCGTCCAGCATCTGAACCCACTGCCTAGTGAAGCTGCTAACCAGTTCGTTCTCCATCTATAGTAGCTTGCATACGTGGGAGGCTTTTTGCACCGCCGTTTTCACGGGTAAGGCGACTCCGCTGCCGGCGGTCTTATAGCTATAGGATCCGATCCGAGCTGTGGTTTCATCTCCGTATAGGGAGTGATGGCGCCCTGACGCACTCGCATTCTCGCAAAAATAGTGCCGTCCGCAAAAGTAATATTCTCTATCTCGTGAAGGGAAAGGATCGAGAGCAAAGTTTTAGCAGGGAATTTCGCGCAATTAAGTGTGCTGTGCTTTGTGCGTGTTTTTCTCGTCTCTCTCGCAAGAAGACGAAGTCGCAACTCTTCCATGTGCAGCGGGTGCATGCCAGCGAGCGCATTTAAGAACGACCCGAAAAGCGCCACGTCGTATGACGACTGCTCGAAGGACTCTTTGGAGCCAGCGTTGTAAAGCGCGAAAACAGCCCCCTGGCTATTTCTTTGTCAGGTTTAGGACTGCTGCTCCAAAGAAAGCCACCCTCCAGTCTGTATGCGCTGGGTGAGAGGGGCCCCGAGAACAGCGTAACGGATGATGATATATATTTTACAATAAACTTTAGCATATTGATGGCGGGCCCACTTCGTGGGTCCTTTGTAATCTGACAGGGGGGCGAGTTGGATGCGTCAACATCCAATGTTAACTTGTACATAACTGTCTCTATATACTTGTATATAATGTCCAGTTATTTTCGAAACGTAAATGCGTCTATGGCGTCTTATCTCTGATGGCAAAAAGCAACGAAGGTGGCGGCAGTAGGTGAAGACGACAGTTGCGCCTCCCAGACAATGAATAAGACGCAAGTCGGGGAGCAGCGGAACGTACTTTTGACCTTATCTATATATTGACCTATTAGCATCTCAAAAACACTGTCGGTTAACCAAACGAAAACGCTTCACTTACAAAAATTAATTATTTAACATAGCGTAGAGGCACTAAAGTAGAGACATAGACATGTGTAAACGATAGGAGCAGCGCCGGCGACGATGTTTGTGCGAAGTGGACTCCGGCATTCATTGCCGCCTTTCGCAATTACCGACTGCATTGCACCTACCTGCTGGCGTAAATGTATCGGTAGCGACATAATCATCACCAAGGTAGTTTTTAACATTTTCGAAGAGGAGAGTTGCGCAATTTCTAGCGCATTATAGTTGATAAGAACGTGACAAGCTGTCGCCATCTGCGCTAGCATTTTCGAACACACCTTCCGGTAATTCATTAGACAAAAGAAGCGCTGTGGGCAGCGCTGTGTTCGAGGCTGGCATGGAGGAAGGGCAATAACTAAAAAGGAGCGTCACGTGACAGTTCTGGATCCTACTTACAAAAATGTGAAGGAAGGCTCATAGGAAAGGAGCTTTCGCCACGTGATAGGAAACGGTAATTTCTATAGCCGTCTCGACTGCTGCCAAGAATGGCGGAGAGCGTGGCGCAGGACGATTAAGAACCCCCCCCCCCCCCCCCCCTTTCCGGTTACAGCTCTCGCAAATCAAACATCTTGCCTTGAAATGTCCAGCCACCGTACTCAAGCCCTTTTCTGGACGGCGTCGAGAAGGTCGCCTTGCCGAGGCAGGCTATCCGACGTCATTGTACCCACGTATTTTTTTGTATTTTTTTTTCGCGGTGCTTGCCGTTACAGTTACATAATTTAAGCTGCAGGGAGCAAGTGCAAAAGGCTGCGGTTGCCATACTCGACGAGCAGGTGGTGTCTTTGGCGCTGTCACGTCTACACAATGCTGAACTATAATATATCGGTGTTACACGTAAGAACAAACAGTACTCCTTTTCTTACTGACTGTTCGCGCTGGAGGAGGGAACGTAAGGAGGATATGACGGAAACAGTGCAACTTCAAACAAAGTTATTTCACTGTGAGATATGCCATAGACCGTTCTGAATTGGCGAATGGCGTTAATCGTCTCGCTCACTGTAAACATATTGCTCACCGGGTTCAGTCTTGCGAGGCCTGTCGTCGCATCTGCAGCTCTTTTGGCCTCGGCTGCAGTTCCTGGCGAACATGTGTGTGATGCCTGCGCTCACCATGGCGACCACGAAAGCAGACTCTCGGGTCGCTGCATAGAGAGTAGCACGCTCCAGTACCAGTAGCTCTTAGAACGCTTCAATGTATACTCCACGAGTTAGGTCTAAGACGCACATGCGGAGGATAGGTTGCACCTGCACAAATGCAACATACAGAGGTTGGGTACGTTCATAATTTGTACGCTATTTTTCCTCGGGAGGTACATGTCAGCTTACAGCCCGTGACACTGTCAGCATCCTCGACGTATTGATAGCTTTCACGTGACGTCACGCACCCACCTTATCACCGTGTCGGGGCACCAACATGGCGACTACGAGCACTTCAGTCCAATCCATCTTATTGAAAGCCTTCACGTGACGTTACGGACTCAGCTTATCGTCGTGTCGGTGCACCAACATGGCGGCTACAATGACGTCAGTGCAAGCCATCCATACTCTTGTACGTATAAATAAGAATGCACTTCCAGAACTAGCTTTACGACTATTTTCAACCTGAAAAGTGCAACCTGATAAGAAATGAAGCTTTCGGTAAACCTAGCCAGACGAAGACAGCCCGGCATACAAGCGTTATTGGGTGAACGAAAATTTCTTGTGGCCTTTTTTTTTTTAATTACTACACAGAGAGTGGCTCGTGACGTCACAGATGTACTTTAATTTCGCCGACGCTTCGCGCCTCGCTCCACGTTTTCCAGCAGCATCATCTCGTTTCTCTTTGGGCATATTATGCCTCATAGAGTCGCTGTGTAATGCTTGTTTTTTATTTATTATTATTTTTAGTGCCAGGAAGCCGCGTAGAAGCGCGCTAAACCTGCCCCCTATGAGGTCATATCGTGCCAGCCGAGCCGTATTGTGTCATGTTTTGTACCAAGAAAAAAAAAAGTACTTTCTTTATAGGAAGAGAATGCTGAGCAAACAAATATGAACTTTAGCGCAATAAAAGTGAGCAGGAGTTAACTGGTATTCGAATTTGATCATTCTAGAAGGTCTTTTTTTTGCAATTACATACATCACTGTTTTGTAGCCGTAGCCATAAACTAAAGTTTGAAGTCATTTACATGTAGGCAAAACAACGCTAACAATATTTAGCATATAGCAAACAGACATGTGAATAAAACCGGGTACAAGGGCACAGTGCATCGAAACAACAAAGGCCAATTACAAACAAACGAAGAACAATAAGCGGTCGATACAAGATAAGAAAAAGGCGATCTTGAAATTTTAAGTAGATGACATTCACCTAATAGGTTGGAATTGGCGCCGCAAACCTGTGCAATTTTCTAAAGGAACATTTTATTTATTTATTTATTTATTTATTTATTTATTTATTTATTATTATTTATTATTATTTATTTATTTATGTATTTATTTATTTATTTATTTATTTATTTATTTATTTATTTATTTATTTATTTATTTATTTATTTATTTATTTGTATTGTCTTCGAAGTAACGTTTTGTGCCGTTCTCCAGTTCTGGACATATTATTCCAAGCCTTAAGTGCGCCCACAAACTGCAGTCATCTTTCCCCATGAGTATTATTAGCACGGAACAGATGAACATTCCCAGCGGAAGCACTCCTCCTTGTGCTGGATGAGGATAAGAACATGACCGCTTGAAATAGAATAATTGAATCTTAAGATAGTATCCACAGCGCTAGTAATTTTTGAGTGCACAGCGTTAAAGATCAGTGGTGTTTAAAGAATCAAATGGGTGGAACGCCGTCCCACAACGTTACAGGGGGATGGGCTGCGAGCCGCACTTGGCGGTCCCGCGTGCTTAACGAATAATATTACGACAGTTTTTTCGATCTGCATGTCCAGCTTGAAAAGTAGAAACTAGAAACTAGAATTTGCTGACTATTCCATTCAACTTTTCAATATAAACATGTACCGTAAGGTTTACAACGACAAAGTTAATTGATGTAATACGTTTATTTAATTAATAGATTTATTAGGTTTTTCTTGCAAATGACGCCCGACTTGGCAGGTAATTCACCTGCAGTGATGTAAATCAAATAAATTTCGGGATACATTTTTTTTAAGTGGTCGAAGCGCGCGCACACACACACACGCACACACACACACATTGTATGGAGAACCAAAGGTAACGTACGACAGCGTGTTAAGCGTGCGCTCATTCTCGGCAAGAAGTGCGACGCAGCCACCGCGATACCGTGAGTCACGTTGGTTTAATAAGGGCTGTGCGTTCAGTAATAACAACGTTGTTGCTCTTTTTCAATAAAGTTTCAGTTACTGCGACGGCATGGGCTAGTAGAAAGCCAAATTTTTTCTTTTACCATTCCGCGAGACAGACGATGATGATTTTAATGATCAGCTGGACATGCTAGCCTGGCTGATGGCCTGGCATGCCACTCCAGGTGCTGGGTGATAATTATGATATACACCCGCCGTGGTTGTTTAGTGCCTATGGTGTTGGACTGCTAAGCATGAGGTCGCGGGATCGAATCATCCCCGGCCACGGCAGCCGCGTTTCGATGGGGGCGAAATGCAAAAACACCCGTGTACTTAGATTTAGGTGTATACGTTGCAGAACCTTAGGTGGTTCAAATTATTCCGCAGTCAGCGTGCCTCATAACCAGATCGTGGTTTTGGCACGCCATTTTTTTTTTGTGACATACATAGTGACCGCATAAATGCACAAACTAAATACATACGCAGGCGCACAAGCTGTTTATAAGTCTCATTAACTTATGTACAAACTTTGCAAAAATCAGGGGCCGAATTCACGAAGCTTTTCGTTCTTAAGTGCACTTTGCCAGTAGTAGCTGGCCGCCTTCGCTAATATGCCCAGCATCAGAATTGGCTGGAATTTGTTCTTATGAACAATGCTCGTGCAAGAGTACGGGCCCAGGCAAGCGCTATCGTTGCACGCATTGTGCAGTTGGAGCTTCTCCACGAGCCAAGTATGTCCCGCAACTCAACGCTCGAGCACCGCTTTCTTCCTTTCTTCGATGAAATATAGAATATACAAATAGAGTATTTCGTCAGCCCGCCAAAACAATGATACTTTTGAGCGGGACCGGGCAGTGCGCTGGCCTGAATTACACAGTTTTTTTTTTTTTTTGTGTTCTACGAACAAAGGAAACAATAGGGAAAACAAGTACAAAAATAAATGAATGTTAACTTTATTTATAATCCGGCGAGTTATTCGGGGATTTGGGCGAATACCCCTGCCTAGGTGTCGGCCAGGAGCCCTTGAGCTCTGGCGGCTTCCTCGGCCCGCCGGACGGCCCAGAGTTGGTCTTCGAGGGCGGAGCTGAGCAGCGTAGTCTCCCAGCGCGTTCGGCTCGAGGCTGCGTCCCCGTCTGGAACCCCCCCCCCCCTGTTTGCACTCCCATAACATGTGTTCCAGGGTTGCCCTGGCCTCACAAAACTTGCATTGGTTGGACGAATAAAGCTCTGGGTAACAGAGATTCAAGATCACCGGGTTTACAAACGTTCTTGTCTGCAGCTGTCGCCATGCGACCGCCTGTCTCTTGTTCAGTTTCTGGTGTGGTGGCGGAAATTTGCACCTCGCCAGTCTGTAGTGTTGCGTTATATCTCTAAAACTCGTCAGGCGATCCTCCCACTCCCACCCCTCACCAGACGTCGTGGCCGAGGCGGCGGTAGTGTGGTTGGCGGCTCGGTCCGTAAGCCCTCGAGCCGCCTCGTTGCCGGCGAGTGATGTGGTGTGGGCGGGTGCCCATACGATGTAAACTTCTTTATTCTCGGTTTTGCCCGCGAGTAGTATTCGTAACGCCTCGGGGGAGATGCGGCCGTTGGCGTAGTTGCGAATTGCCGTCTGGGAGTCGCTGATGATCACTTCGGCCTCGGTGGTGGCCACCGCTAGCGCGATGGCTACCTCCTCCGCTGTTTCCGCGTGCACCGTGTGTACCGTGACACTAGTTTTGCAAGTGTTCTCGTGATCTACCACCGCGGCCGTGAAGGCGCGCCTGCGCGCGTACCTGGCCGCGTCCACGAACACCGCGTCTTCACATTTGCCGTACTTCCTCTGTACGTCCTGCGCTCTCTTTTCTCTTCTACCCCTGTGGTATTCCGGGTGCATGTTCTTTGGTAGCGGAGGGATGACCAGCTTGTCCCTGAGGCTGCTGGGTACGTCGACTTTGATGCCGTGTTGAGCGTGATACCCGATGCCTAACTTTTCTAATATGTACCTGCCCGTCCTGCTCTTGGAAAGACGTTCGTATTGCGCTATGTTCTGTGCCTCTATCAATTCCCCCAGCGTATTATGTAGACCTAGATCCAGTAACCTGTTCGTGCTTGTGTTGATCGGTAGCCCTATTGCCTGTTTGTAAGCCTTTCTGATTAAGCATTCCATCTTTGTCTTCTCCGCAACGTGCCAATTGAGGTATGGTGCCACGTACGTTATTCGGCTAATTACGAAGGCCTGAACTAGTCTGATCATGCTACCTTCTTTCATCCCAAGTACAATAGAAAAAAAATTAAATTTCTTTATGTGCCTCTAGCATGTTCTGCAAATGCAGGGCGCCTTCAGGGATTGTCTCTCCTACAGGCTACGGCAGCCGTGACACGGAACATGTTTTAAGCCCTCAGGAACCATGCCGAGGCCAGCCGCATGAATTTTTTTGTGCCCTGATTTGTAATGACGGAGTCTGTTTCACCAGGAAATACAGTCACATTTTTAGCCCGATGACGTGGCTTCCGTTTCGCACAGGTTGAAGTACTAATTAGATGCCACTAAATTGGCACGTTTTTGCCTCAATGCACGAGCGACAGAGACAACAGTCACTGATGTTAAGTAAAGCGCAAGTACTATAGCGTGCCCAATTTTACTCCTTAATATATGCCGCGTGCAGGTTACGTGGTACAATTTTATTTTCAAAACGTTCGACGGCTGACAAGAGACAATCCTCCAAAGTAGACATGACCCTATATCTTTATTATGCTTTTTTGCGATCTACAGGACTCAGTGAACGACATCTTGTATTTTGTTGCTGTTTCTCCTTTTTTTTTCTGTTTCTCTCTCCTCCTCCCTTCTTTCCCCAACACACGTGCAGGGTAGCAAACCGGAGTTTGCTTCCTGGTTAACCTCCCGTCCTTTCCACTCCCTCTATCTCCCCCCCCCCCCCTATTAACCATTTAACTACCAAAACCTCCCTGAAGAAATGCATAAAGCTTCCTTATTTTTCCTGCTGCGCCAAATATAGCACGTGATGTCCTGATTCGAAAAAAAATATGTATACTTCAATCTGAGTGTAAGTCACAAAATATTAATCCCCGCGCGCGCTAAAATGTTCTGACGAACGCCGTTCGTTAATTCTAGTAAGGCCAAGAGAACCGCTGCTTGAACGAGTAGCACTCGCCTTTGGCGATATGCCTACAAACTGACTCAAGTGCTGCTCGGGTCTGGAAGTTGATTAACATTCGCACGAGGCTTTTCTTGCACATATTTCATGATTGCGCCATACAGTTTAAATCTGGTTGGATGCAGGGCATGTAAGCAGCGGTTTAAACTGCATGGCAAACGAACCTGGAAGTTTTCCGTGCTTGGAGACGATGTTGAATGAACTTTCCGGGCAGGTCCAACGGTCCCACTTGAACTGGGATTGACATTCGTCTAGTGCTTGCCGCATTCCGCTGCCAATGGTTCCCAGCGACGCGCGTCCAACCTGTGAAACAGTGGTTATTTATGCGAGGTATATACGACGAGCATTGTCATTATTCGTCCGTGCAAAAGAGAAAGGAAAGAAACGACCCACACTTTGTGAAACGTTGTGTTTTTTTTTCTTTACTTTTTCTTCTTTTCTTTCGTTTCTCTTTAGAAGCCTCGAGCAAAGATTTAGGGACAAAAAGCGCGAAAGAATGTTTCCGCAACAATTTCCTCGTGGTGTGAGGTTGACGGATAATGCGAAAACATGGTTCACTGCAGAGAAGGAAAAAAAAAAAAGCTTGAGCTTCCTAGAAGAAGTGTAAGCCCTAAATTATGGTGTTATGGCCAACAATATCCGCAGGATTCAAAGTGGGAACTGCGCACGGGTCCAAGTGAAGGGCTCCCGAGCGGACGTCAAGGGACAATCCGCTAGTCTTTGTCCCAGCGGGGAGCATACTCGCGGGCAGGCGACAACGTTTGGCAACCAAGGTGGTCGTCAAGCCCTCTGGTTTGTGCTTGTATCTGGCGGATGGCATACTTTCTGGCTCTCTCTGTCTGGACTTGAATGCAGCATTCTCAGAGAATGCAGCATTCTCTCCCTCTCCCCCCCCCTCTCTTTTTTTAAAACTAACAAGTGGTGTTGTATGCAAGATAGGGAACGCACCGCTGCTGCGGGGTATGCTTCTCAGCAATCCGTAAATAACACTTAAAACACGTATAGATAGATAACGGGCACACATTACAGATCACATGCTGCCGCAAAGCCCAACTACGTGCTTTAAAACTTATATATGCTGGGCGGGAATGCGGACTGAATTCCTAAAGCTTTACGTTCGTAAGTGCTTTTTGCCATTGGTAAGCCGCCTTTTCTAAACATATGTCCAACCTGACGATCGGCTGGAACTTGCTCGTATACGAACAGTTATAGCGTAAGCATTTCAATACAGGCCCACATGTCCGCATTCACTGTGCATGCTACAGGCTATTATTGCGTTAGAAAAAGTAACAGAAAATTGACCCATATTCATGAAGTTTATCTTACGCAAGTGCATTGGCTACTGCAAGGATGGTCGTCTCGTTATCACGGTGATCGCTATCATGACCGGCTGTCGCTCGAACGCTGACCAATGAGAAAATCCTGTCACGCAAGAGAAGTTTTTTTTTTTTTCGAATACGGGCTCATGTGTCGCAAATCTGTCGAACAAGCTACGGCGTGTAAGCACCCAGTTTTTATATGGTACGCTTCTTTTAAAATAACATATTGTAATTAATGTTGAATAATTAAATTGAAGGTATGTGCATAAATTCAGGGTATATTTGGTCATTCTTGAAGTTTAACATAAGTTTGAAAAAAAAAAACACTGTTCAACCTTATGTGCTTCAGATATCCATTACTGTACTTGCTACTCAGTTTGTCTATTCTTCATTAAAAAAAAGAAAGATCGCACCGCTAGAACGTCGCTGCCAGAGCATACAGTTTTGTCGTATCACATGAATGAGCGCATATTTTATATAGATTTTCCTACATGAGTACGATAATTATATATATAAACATAGTGGCTGATCTTTAGAGAAGGATTTTCTTTCGCAAGAACTGTTCATTATCGACCGCTGGCTGAATGTTCTCTATCGCGATTACCCATGCAGCACCTGTTCAAGCATATATTTGGTAGCGCGTCGTCAGGCGTCGGCGCCTTGATGACAAATTAAGCCGCGCGGTAGTGCCGCTCGTATTGTGGTCAATATGCGTGCCATGGATTGAGTACCCTCTTTAACCGTTGAAGACATGGAACTCATTGCGGACGGGACTACAGCGTAGTCAGCACGCAACGTCACATGGACGAGCCAACCTACAAAGTACTATATAAACGTCACGCTGCGCGACGCAGAGCAGGAAATACGTCGCAGATACGCCCCGTGTGGTAGCAGCTTTACTATAGCCAAGCTATCGCGAATTCCATTCGCCTTTGGTAGACGGCGCAAACGCACTTCGGAGAGCACCATTCCCTAATTCTGTACACATGTGATGGGATCTGCACACATTGACCTATTTGAATGATTAGTTAAAAACCAAGCCTCTTCGTCACCGCACAAACGTGTCCCAAGTACCGAAACTAGTATCTGTCTGGAGAGTAAAGCATGCGCACAAGACTACAAAACAAGACAATTAGAACGCTCGTTATGGAATTCAAAAGCATCGTGATATCGGCGTGCAACGTACCCTTGATCCAGACAGCACATGGTTCTCCAGGGACCTGCAAGATAATAAAATAACAGGAATAAGTTCTCTTTGTGGGATTTTACGTGCCAAAACCAGTTCTGATTTGAGGCACGCCGTAGTGGAGAGCTCCGAATTAATTTTGACCACCTGGGGTTCTTTAACGTGCACTACAACGCAAGCACACGGGCGTTTTTGCATTTCGCCTCCGTCGAAATGCGGCCGCCACGGCCGGGATTCGATCCCGCGATCTCGTGCTCACCAGCCCAACACCTATAACCACTGAGGAACCACGGCAGGTAATAAGTTACGCTCAATCCCTTGCGCTTTAATTCTGCATACAATATTTTACCGCTTCATTTAGATTACATTACCAAATGGTACAAAAAGTGAATTCGAATACAATGACAGAATATCCTGACAGAAATGCCACTTAGCGGAGGTAACTGGCTGTCGGGTGTAAGACAAAAATGAGAGCCATCCAGGGTATGCGGCAACATATTGGCACGACGGAAGGTATCGTTAAATAGATGAAGCGTGCAATATATATATATGAAGGTAGCATATAGTTCTTCGGATCCTGTGTTTAATAAAAGAAGTGCAGGCGCACGTAGAAAAGCCAGAACATTTAATGTCGACGTTTCGGCCGAGGTCCAGCCTCGCCGCGCCCCTCGAAGCGACGTTCTGGTTCTGCTTACGCCACCCAGCAGCGGGCAGCTAGTGCGCTGCGGCTCTGTGCTCCGCGCTGTCGCAGACTCGCAGCGCATTGGTTACCAGCCGTTAGGTGACGTAAGCAGCACGTCGCTTCGAGGGGCGTTCGCTGCAGCCTCCCAGCTTCAGTTTCGCGCGCTCTAATAGCCGAAATTAGTCGTGTCGCAGTTCCGCGCGTAAGCGCATTTTTCTAGATGAAAAGGTTGATATGGGTTCTAAGAAGAGTTTGCTTCCATTTCCCAATTACGATGAGCCCGCTGAAACTAAAATGTTTAAAAGTTAATTAATTGATTTTTGTTCATTACCCACTAGTTACCACGTATCGCCTGTCACCCCATGTTCGGCGACGCTGACCGCATGTCTCCGAAGAAACCGTCATTTTATTTCAGAACAGCTATTCTATAATATTACTTAGTCTTCGTAGAAACACCATGTATATGATTCAGGTAAACATTCCCATACACGAACAATTTTTCTACTTCGATACAGCTATAGTCCTGACCGCATGTCTCCGAAGAAATTTCAGAACTGCTATTCTATAATATCACTGAATCTTCGTAGAAACACCATGTATATGATTCAGGTAAACATTCCCATACACGAACAATTTTTCTACTTCGATACAGCTATAGTCCTGACCGCATGTCTCCGAAGAAACCGTCATTTTATTTCAGAACAGCTATTCTATAATATCACTTAATCTTCGTAGAAACACCATGTATATGATTCGGGTAAACATCCCCATACACGAACAATTGTTCTACTTCGATACAGCTATAGTCCTTAAAGAAGCAAAGAGAATCCCTAGCGTCGTACATTTTTAGCTTTTGTACGAAAGACGTATGAAAAATCATACAAAAGCTTTTGAAAAATCAAAGTAAACACAGTCTACCTGAACCCCGTCCCGCAACAACCGGTGCAACATCATTTAGAAAAGACAGGAGGTTGGTTTGTGTAGATCGCCCACGCATAAATCCATGTGTTACTGCAGTTAATGTAAGTGTTCGAAAGAAAAGGACAAGCGCTTGCTTTAAACTACTAAGGAGGTGATACCGGTATGTGGTTCTCTACTTTGTCACTGTCACCAGGCATATGCACCGTAACGACAACGGCAATTTTACAGTTCCGGCAATAGCTTCCGCTTTAAAGGTAAATTCAAAACATGCGCAAGAGGCTCCGAAAACAACCACGCACAAATCTTTACGACAAAATGTGGGACACTGTCTAATGCTAAAGAAGTTTTCGGCTTCTGTGACCACATAGCTGCCTTCACAGCTGATGATGTCACCCTACTGACAAGTAGGTTTTCACCAACAAATGTAATATCGCACATGTCCGTCACAGTTGGCGTCGAAAGGGAATAAACAGAATAAAAATAATCATCGAAAGCCTGAGCGATAACCTGAGAAGAGGCGCCGACCCATTACTGGAGCCTGTGACGTCACCAACGCGCACATGCGCATGATTTATATTCCTTCCGTATACGTCCAAAATTGTTTTAGTCGCCTCGACAAGTTTAGCTGCCCGTATTCCGAATATTTATCTTCATCCCGGTTGTAAAGATATTTGCGCTGTGCTCTCACTGAACTGGCTAACGTTCAGTTCGGCAGCGTAGTAGAACTAAACAGAGTCGGTATTTCAGTAATCATGGAACGCGTAAACCAAGTGTTAAAAGCGTAGAACGAAGAATACACACGTTGCATGTATGGCAGTTTGACAACCTTGGCCGTGTGGCAGCAGCACCGACCCTAATATGCAGCGGCCGCGAGGAGGAGGAGGAAAAACATTTATTTATCACCATATACATGGAGCTTAAGTTCAGCGTGCGAGAGTCCACTGTTGATCACCTTGTGCCCTGGCGGTGTCTCTGCCCGCAACATACAAAAATGCCCGCGAATACCCGCAAAGTGCCTCGAGCGGCCAGTCGCGCGGCAATTTTGCGTGTATTTGCGGGCATCTTTGACGCTCGGAAAAACACTTTTATGTAGCACGTATCGGTCACCAGAAAGCTGTATCGGGAGTTCTTCATGCTGCTCTACAATGTTCTCATGGACACTTTTAAAGTAATTATAATATTTGAGTAGTTGATTAATTAATTAAGACTAATTATGTAATTAGGCAGAATGCAAAAAAAAATCATCTGAGTATCTCCAAGCGACGGCAAACAACATTACTTAGTCCAGCTACGTAGCCATTTGCATATCTTTAAAGTTTGGCCAAAGTCAAGTGAAACACCCTGTGTATAGGTCATGGAATAAAAAAACGCGTGCAATGCGTAAGCGCTTTGACTGCACGTCTAAAAGTATATCGTAGAAAGACGTAGCCGAAAGAATTGGAATATAAGAGTGCTAATCACAGCGGGACGTTCAGTTGAAAATTCCCTTATATGTATACTACAATACAGAAATGGGGCAATCAGATGACGAGTATATAATCTGAAATAACAACAAAAGATGCAAGCGAAATTGACATAATACACTGAGCATTGTGCATTACACGATGAAAAGGGGTCGTCGCAATCTTTACTAATCTTGACACAACCATGCCACAACACATGTTGGCGCGATTTACATGTGCACACGTAAACGTGCGCGGTTCAAACAAGACGGTGGCATCGCACTAAATAACTACGTGCATGCCTACCTTTTCAACGAAAGACCACCTTTCTACAACGCAATTCTGTTTTACGAAAATGCTTTAGATACTGAACATTCGGCCCCACCAACTTATGTCACTAAGTCGAAGCCGGAATGCCAATATAAAGCTTTTAAACATGGATAGCAAACGGTTACCGGGATCTGCACCGGCAACGTCTAACTTCACACGAGCACGTGGCCTGGGGCACGCGCCGAGCTACGTGCACGATACTGATAAAAAAATTTCACAGCATATCCACGGGGTGAATGATGATGAGTGGGCGAAGCTCCGGAGGTTCATGACTCTTCCGTGAAAATTCGCCCATTACATCATCATGAAAGACGTGAGAACCAGTGTGTGAGGTTATATAAGAACTTTTATTCATTTTTATAAAGCTTTTAAACATGGATCGCAAACGGTTTGCGGGATCTGCACCGGCAACGTCTAACTTCACACGAGCACGTGGCCTGGGGCACGCGCCAAGCCACGTGCACGTGCAATTATGGAACCAGGTGGGACCACATGCTAAGACATCGCGATGCTTACAAGGCAATTCATACGCTATAGAGTGCTTCGTAAGAATACAGGCGCCGTTAAAGAGTGATAGTTCGCATATCATTATCGAAGGCGAGAAATAACTGACAAGTGCTGTTTCCCATTCATTGGCGAGCCTCCTTTGCTAATATTATGTCCGACATCCTGATTGACTGGAGCCGAACAATTTCAGCGTTAGAACGGTTTTTGGGAATACGGGCACAGAAGTTTTGTAAATTCAGGCTCCCATCTGCTACAGTGATCGACTCCTCGAGATTCCACGTGCGCAAGCTCTGAAAAAGACGTGCGTGCGCACTTGGAACGTTGGCCGGAACGCTTCATGGTAGTGAATCGCGCACCGCATAATGCGCTCCAATATGAGAATTTGTGGAGCGTTATCTGAGTTGATAGCACGAAACAAGCTGTGAGGGGTACTGTGGGGCAGCCGTCTGAGTTGAGCGAAGAAGAGAACAGAGCGCGTGTTACATCTTTTAAGCGCGAGAGAGCGGATACATCGCTAAGGTTCTTGTTTCATAATTTCTTCATCAAGAACCGCAAAAAATAATAGTAATAATAAAAGTATGCACTATAATACAAAAGAAAAAAACGAAAGAAAAAACGAGAGCACAAGTTAAAATGCTTAGCCGGAGCACGTACAATGCTGCGTGGATTGACATAATCGGCTTCCATAACCAAACTGCTTACGTTTGGACTCTCTTCTATGGCATATGCTAAACTGACATGTCTCGTCAGTCAGCACTGAACTCTCACCCTCATAGCTGCTCTAGAGAAAGTTTAGGCTCCGGAAAAATAGAGGAAATTTTAGGCTCCGGATAAACCGCTTTTAGACGGTTTCTTCCTTTTTTCGATTAAGCCATGAAATACTGGCTAATCGATAAACATTATTTGTCATACCCACACGTCTCCGTATATGTGCCGAAAGGGTTTTTGCAATCAAATTCCGTGCTGCCGCCAGCATGAGTAAAACTTTACGCTTTCACCGAGACCGTTCTTTTCCATCGAAAGCAAATATGCGAATTTTCGTTGGACTTGATTTCTTATACCACTGGCGCCTTTTCAATACCGTTATTTTCGCTGCATCAGCCGCTAAAGCTCAACCACCTGAACAAACACGAAAACAGAGCACGCTGTAGCACACGTCTCTAGACCGTTGAAAAAAAAAAAAAAGGAATGCTATGCTTACCAGGAGGCGGTTGTGTTGAGCACGAGGAAGGTGAGTATCGAGAGCACGTAAGTTATGACTCCCATGACTCGGACGTTCCACCGCCGCTTCAGCTCGAACTCGCGCAGCACCTTCGAAGACCCGACGCGCAAATGATCCGCCCTTGGGATTACACAGCCGAGTCAACAGGTCCGCGGCGCCACATTGGCTCAGGCGGAACCGCGACACACAGGTTGTCCTCGCCGGCTGACGCATCTGGAAGCAACTGAACCAGCCAAGAGACAGCCGGAAACAGCGCCGAAGAGCAGGTCTCCGCTTCGCCTGTGGGCATCAACGTGCTTAGGTGGCGTTGGGTGGTCTTCGCACCAGACGAACGTACAAAAGGAGAGGGCTCCTCGCGTCCCTGGGAACGGTATCCCTCTACGACAGTCCTCATTTCCCTCTCGCAAGACGGGGGAAGAGGTGTCGCGCGCGCGCGCGCGTCGCCGAGAGGAACAATGCGGTGCGCGCGCTTTTGATATTGGACCCGCGCGCGCTGTGCCGCCATGCACAATCGAGTCGCCGTACTCCTCCGCCCGACGCCCCTTTTGTACGAGAATCACGTTGTGTCACTGCCGGCTCAGTGACTTGACACTTGGCGGATCGTTGTTATGCGCGACCATATTGTAAGACACGCGTGCACATACACGCGCACGCATGCGTTACTGTCCAGAGCTTGGGGGAAACAATGCAAAGCAGGCATCTGTTACACGGTCGCTCTTTAATTAAAAAACTCGTGGGGTTTTACGCGCCAAAACCACGATCTGATTGTGGGGCACGCCGTAGTGGGAGACTCCGGAATAATTTCGACCACTTGGAGTTCTTTAACGTACAACCAATGCACGGAATGCACGGCCGTTTCTGCATTTCACCCCATCGAAATGCGGCCGCCGCAGCCGGGATTTGATTCCGCGTCCTCGGGCTTAGCAGTGCTACGCCAAAGCCACTACGCCGCCACGACGGGTGAACGGTCGACGGGTCTTGCCTTTATTTTCCGAACATAATCCGATCATAAATACGTGGGTATAAGCGTAACCTCTGACCTCTCTTGGAACACTGACATATCTAAGATTACTTCAATTGCATTGCGGAAGCTCTTCTTTCTTAAACCGTTTTTAACTTGTACTTTAACTCGTCAGTATTCCAGTTGTACCATGTCTTTTTTTTTCTTGTTTTCTTTTTTCTGACTTGCGTGGTTGTACCCGTACGTGCATATATATATATATATATACATATATATATATATATATTTTGTATTCACTTTCTGTTGCCATCATATGTCATGCATTTCTATTTCGCCCACCTACTTGGTTTTCATCCAGAGAGCTGCAGTACTGTAAATAAAAATAAATAAACATTGCTGTAGGCTCTTTTTTATATACCCGCTACTCTGAAGATTAGCGAATCCTAATGTCAGGGGCAGCGGCAAGTCGTGTGTGTAATAATACTCCTATTTCAGCTGGATAAAAAGAAATAATTTCCTGTGGAAATATGTGTTCTTTCCTGAAAAAGCTTATTTTCCATTATTTTTTTTTTACGGGAACACAGCAATGTGCGAGCCGCAGAAAGTGCGCAATGATTTTTGCTTACGTCGACGATAAAAGTAGGAATATCAATTGTATCAAACACTTACAGTGCCGACTGTTGGACATGTTAGTACGCTGAAACTTCGAGGAAATTGCTTTGGAAATCATTTTCTTTTTCATTCCCGTTGCTACATAACATATATCCGGCAGCGACAGATGAAATAACCTTTATTATAGCAGCGACTGCAGAGTCGAGAGCACACATTCCTTTGTAAGCTTCTTTTCGGCTCATCTTGAATCCTCGTGGGTTGTGTCTATGGAAGCCCCTCGGCTGATATTGACATCATCGGAACACTGTACAACTCTTTGTGACATCGAATGAACGCACAGTTAATTATATGTGTCGCATTGGGTGAACCACTGATCCCTACAGTGATAAATGTGGCAGTTTAGAGACAGTGCAACATATATATTTGATTGCCCCACGTATTGCAACGAGAAGTTTTGTCTTGAGCGCCAAATGGACACGATCTGTAGCTGTCACGCATTGCTAATGTTACAGGGCATTTTAGAGCCTATGCCCTGGCCTTGAAAACAGAGGCGGGCTTTGGAATAATTGTGTCGATACCTCTCAGAAATTGGCCTAATTGGAAAGCTTTAAACAAGGTTCACATCATGGCATAGAAAGGCCTGAATTTTTCGCCATCGTGTCACCTCTAAATGTCATTATCAAGCTTACTGACATTTTTTTTTACTCTGCCCGGAACCTGTTAATCCCACTCCATATGCGGTAATATTCAGGCCGGCAAAAATATCTGACCTCAAATAAAGAGCTTCTTTCTTTCTCTCTGCGAGAAAATGCATTATAGGCTAATATTACTGATTATTATGCATGAAGACAAACTGGCAAACATTATGCAGTCTCAATCGGCCTGTTTCAAAAGTGTCATAGACATAAATGTTGATATTTGTTCCATGCCAAATAGTAACTCAACCCACTCGCACATGCGGTCATTAGTCACCAAATATATATACATATTTTGTGGACTCCGTATTCCGACCGCTTCCCATTCGTAGTCATGGACGGCATGTCTTATCTTTTGTACTAAATGTATTGGTAGGGCAGTAACACATTTGCAGGCACGAAGTACCATGCCCTATCGAAAAATATCATGACACTAAGCCATGTACACAATAATCACATATGAGCACATATGTTTCATGTTTTTCACATTTGAAACATGCGTTTATACGAGGTGGCACATGTGTCATATAAAATTTTGATAGGGTAATTCAAGACGTCTCACGTCACAACATCGACGGCAGCAGAGCTCGCAGCGCTTTGTACCGCGCTCCAATTCATTAGTGATCAAGTGACACACAAATGGACGATTTTCTGTGACTCAAAGGCGGCTCTGCAGTCTCTACTATCACCTTTACGCGGCGGTCCGCACGAGCAGCTGGTCTTTGAGATTGCCGAAGCAATACACAATCTAACTGAGGGCATGGAATAACTTTTCAGTGGCTTCCAAGTCACCGCGGAATTATCGACAATGAACGGGCCGATTAAGCTGCCCGCACAGCACATAAAGAAAATCACCTACGACCCATACCACTTTCTAGGACTGACGCTGCACGGAAGCTCCGCGTGCTTGCTCGTCAATGCACAAGGTCACAATGGAATGAGTCGCACTTCAGGCATGCTTGCTTATGCTCTCTGGACCCAACCATAAGCCTTCGAATACCATCAAGGCTTCGCCGAGGAGACGCAACCCTTTTGTGCCGATTGTTGTTGGGCGTTGCGTTTACCAACGCCTATGCGTTCCGCATAGGAAATGGCCGACAGCGCAGCCTGTGACCACTGCGGCAATGAAGAATCGATTCAACGCATTTTGTGCGACTGCCCGCAGTACAGTGCACAGAGACAATCTCTTAACAACGCGTTCAACCAATTGGACGACCGGCCTCTGTCGGAAGAAAGAATACTCCACCACAGACTGGACTTAACGTCACAGAAGAGAGAGAGAGAGAGAAATAACATTTATTAGCACCGAACTATTATTAGCAGGAACTAAAGCATAAGTCCGGGCCTCCTGCTAGGCTCATGCCTCCTGGCCCAGCACGTTCTTTACGCGCGAGCCACCGGCCTAGTTAGTGATAGATTTTTATGGCGCAAGGGCAACTGTGGCCAAAGAGCGCCAAACACAAGGTTGATGGTCGACTCAGGTTAGTGGGCAGTAAAAGAGAAGGGTAAGAAACATTGGTGTATAGGGCCTAAAATAATTGAGTAATGGTTACATTTAATGATTATGGGCAAAGCGTACGACATTTACAAGGTCACGCAGCCTCAGCAACAGTCCTTGTCAGGACAAGGAGTGCGGAGTGCCTGACATGTGAGATAAAAAATCTCAGCCATTTCCTCAGGAATGAGACAAGGCTGAGCTCAATGGAAATATGAAATCGCACGTAGGAAGCCTACACTCGCTAAAAACTTAAAAACTCTTTTTAATGAAAACATTTGGTAGTCGCCGAGAAAGAAGGACGGGTGCGGAGGTATTTGGTTTCTGTACAGTTCTGGGAAGTGACGTCTCCTATCTGGTTCTAGCCTCTTGCACATGATTAGAACATGAATGATGGACAGTCGATCACCACATTTTGGACAGTGCGGTGCTGGAGAACTGTTTAGCAGATGTGAGTGTGTTGCATGTGTGTGTCCTATTCTAAGCCTGCATAGTGCAACCTCTTTATGTCTGTCGCGTTTCTCGGTAGCATATCTTCCTATTAATGGCTTTATTGTGTGCAGTTTGTTTTCAATTGCTCCATCCCATTCTTCTTGCCATTGCCTACGGATTCTGTTTCTAATCTGTGGCCTGAGGTCCTCGTAGGGTATATTATCTATGTCAATAGTATTACGGAGAGCAGCTGACTGCGCAAGTCTGTCAGCTACCTCATTTCCAGCTATGTTGCAGTGCCCCGGTACCCATCACAGTGTGATTTTAAGTTTATATTTGTGAGCCGACATGAGACATTTTAGAAGGAAATTAGTTATTGGATTTTTATGCTTTTTACCTGATGACAACGCAGTCACTGCACTGAGGGAGTCTGTATATATGATGGAGGCTGGTTGTTTATTCTGTAGGATGTGCTTTACGGCGAGCCACCGGCCTATCTGAACGACTCTGATTAGAACGCTCTTCCAGCGTGTGCGTTTTTTTTTTCTTTCTCACTCCCTCTATGTCCTTTCTCTAAACCCTATTTTCCTACCCCAGTGCAGGGTAGCAAGCCGGATTCTAACATCTGGTTAACCTCCCTGCCTTCCTCACCACTCGCTCTCTGATAGGGTGATTTTACCAATGCCGATGGCATGAGCATAATTGGGCATATTATTCAGCATGCAGCACTGTAACTTCGAGATTGGGAGTGGGGGCACGTGCCCGGCGTGCCCCCCCCCCCCCCCCACACACACACACACACACATCTGGGTACGCCCCTGATTAAGGCTTGGATTTAAAGACATTGTCACTTTCTGTATAAATAACTATGTGTAACAGAAACAATTAAAAAATAAAGAAGGAAAAGTAGAAAGATAACCCTGGATGACGGCCACAGTCTAGAGCACTGCACGGGCTCGGGCTTACCCGAAAGCCCGAGCCCGGCCCGGCCCGTGGGCCGGGCCGGGCCGGATAGCACAGTTTTTTCACGGGCTCGGGCCGGGCTCGGGTACGGCGTGTGCTTTTGTAGCGTTAGCTACACTGGCCTAGCCAAGCCCGTTTCGCGCGGCACATCAAGAGCCGTGCTGCGCATGCGCAAGGATCAGTGATGTCACACGGCTTGCGCACCGGAGCCACCGGAGCCGGCACCTCTCGCGCACTCCGCCGAGTGCGCGAGAGGTGCCGACGCGCATTCCAGAGGAGTGACGTCGTAGCCGTGGTAGACGCACTGGCGCCGGCGCGCGCTCGCTGTGCAGTCGCCGTCTGACACTGCGCTGGAGCCGCTGCGCTTCTGACTGGCGTTTGCCAGTGTGGTATAGCCATGGAGAAGGGGAGCGCAAATGCTGCTCAACAGCGCAGAAGAACGGAGAAGCTTGACTCATAGGAATAATCTTATCTTAAAAATAATCTTAAGAATAAACTAAGAATAATCAGCTGAACCTTTGCTAACGCTACGTATATCCTGGCATAGCCGAGCTAAGCCACTGCAACTTTTTTTGACTCGGGCCCGGGCCGGGCTCGGTTTTTTTGACGCGGGCCCGGGCCGGGCTCGGACTTTCTGGTGGTGTGCATGTAACGTGCAGCGAGTTATTCTCGGGCGTCTCAACTGTGAAAAACCTTATTTTTCGGTCTCGGGCCGGGTTCGGGCCGGTTTCGAGTCGGGCTCGGGCCGGGCTCGGGCCTAAGGTAAAGGGGTGGCGGGCCGGGCCGGGCGGGTAACGTAGATTATTTCCGGGCCCGGGCCGGGCCCGGGACTCGCCATAAAAGTTTTGATCGGACTCGGGCGGGCCGCCCAACGTAAAAACGGGCCCGGACCGGGCCCGGGCTGGAAAAATCGGCCCGTGCAGTGCTCTAGGCCACACTATAAATGCAAAGTTAAGCGCCTAAGGAAATTGCAAAAAAAAACAAGGACTAGCTAACTAAACAGCCGCAGCCAGCTGCGCCGGAAGCATATGTTGAAAATCTAGAAGGCACAGCGCCTTAGCAACCGCGCCTGAACGCGATTGGCTGAAACGCCGCCAGCAACGCTTGACGCCCTTTCCAACCACTGTGAGAGTGCGCCGCGCCACCTAGAACATTTTGCGCTAACCTATCTACCCTTACCTAACCTAACCTTAACCTAACCTATCGTGGGCGACACGCAATAGCAATAATCCTCACGGCGTGAGGTCAGAGTCTCGCCGGTGGCGTTTCAGCCAATCGCGTTCAAGCGCGGTTGCTAAGGCGCTGTGCCTTCTAGACTTTCAATATGTGCCTCCCGCAAGATGACTATACATCAGCGCTCAACGGAAACGTTCAGCACAGAATATATTTCTCAACATATACGCCCAGAAAAGTGAGTGAACCACTTCATCTTTTACAAAATAGCTATAATTATTGCATTACAAAAATCTGGAAGCACCACGGACGTTTCCAATTACAGGCCCATTTGCCCTGTCCAGCATATTCATACCGGCGATAACGTACAAGTGGCGTCCTGCCAGCCAATGAAAAAGGGCCAAAAGAATAGAAAATTCTCAAAGCTTTTTGTTCTCAAAGCTTTTCCTTCTTAAGTGCTCTTTGCCATATACACGCCGGCCGCTTTCGCTAACAATACGTCCGACCTCAGGATTGACCGGCGTCAGCTCTTACGAACAGTTGTGAGCGTAGTAACTTTATTGTTAATACGGGCCTAATTTCGGTGCTACAGATTCATGCATTGGAACGCATGCCATCTGCTATTCGTTTTGAAGGTAGCCTGTGGTCAATGACTTCGGGTAGATTATATTGATGAAAGGTGGCACGAGCGGCCGCACAACGTTTCAGAGAGACACCTGTCAAACTACCCGGCCTTCCTGCTTTTGCCGGATCTAAACGCTCAAGAAGAGACCCAATTGTCATCGTTATCAATGATTATATCTTACTCAACGCTGTCGTTAGTTGGTGGGGCCAGGATTTCACTCGATTCAATTGGTGAGAAAACAGAGGCAAAGCGACAAGTATGATCAGCCTGTAGTGAGTTCTATATTTATTTATTTATTTATTTAAGTACTGCCGGCCTGTAGTTCAGGCCTTAGGCAGGAGTGGGTATCAAATACATTTCAGAGTAGTGTAACAAAAGAAAGAAAAAGATTGCGTGACAGAACATACGTGAAAATCCAATACAAGCATAAGAACACAAGAATTTGCTGTCACGTACACTTTGAGGAATATACACGTTAAATACAAGAAAGAAAGAGCAGCACAAGTTTTGAAACACAATCTTTGAAAAACACTAATGACACATTTGAGTATATGAGTTCTACAACACAAACCCTCACAAAAAAGAAAGAGAAAAAAACACGCCAATTGCGGTTTAAGATTGAATAAACCATGTAGGTAAAATAAAAATGCAGGTATGAACAACACGAGGACTACATATGGGAATGATCAAATGGAGTGACGCAAGAACATGTGCAAGAACACGAGGCTATGCAGTAATAGATTTACTGAATACCCTGTGAAGCAGTATTAATAGAAAGTTTACATTTCAAAACCTCGAAGTGTACTCAAAAATACATCAATTGTTGGACTCGTGACCACATCTGCAGGCAGTGCATTCCAGTCGGAGATAGTGCGAGGAAAGAATGAGTTTTTAAAGGTTTTTGTTTTGCATGAGCATTCAGCGATTTTTCTGGGGTGGTAAGAACGTGTAGTGCGAAAGGTTAGACGTTCGATGAGCGTGTTTTGGTCAATTTGTAAAATGTCATTGTATAATAGGTAGAGAAGTTTGAGCCTCTCGTGATACCGCCGCGTTTTGAGTTGCTCTAGCTGGGCATCTTGTAGAAGCGCGGATGGTGATATTTGCCAACTGTAGCGATTGAATATAAACCTGGCTGACTTCCTTTGTACACTCTCCAACTGCACAATGTTAGTGTCTGTCCAAGGGTCCCATACAGATGCCGCATATTCTAATATTGGTCGGATAAATGCTTTGTATGCTATAAGTCGTATCTCAGGCGTAGAATTGCCCAATGATCGTCTAAGAAAGCCCAACTGTTTCAGTGCCCTTTTTTCTACATACGCTACGTGCTCATTCCACCGCAGGTCAGACGTAATGATTACTCCTAAGTATTTATAGCTATGGACTATACTCAAGAGGTGCCCGGCTAGGTTGTATGTGAAATTTAAGGGTTGTTTTTTTCGGGTTACTGTCATCGCCACAGTCTTTTGGTTATTCAGAGACATTTGCCACGTGGAGCACCACTCGTCTAGTTTTGTCAGTGTATCGTTCAATAAAGCCTGATCTTTTTCGCAAGAAATTTCTTGATACAGTACGCAGTCATCTGCGAAAAGTCGAATTGTAACAGGGATGTTCTCGGCAATGTCGTTTATGAAGAGCAAAAACAAAAGAGGGCCCAAAACAGACCCTTGAGGAATACCGGACTTCACCGGAGTAGAACTAGTGCCGCGGATATTTACACTCTGGCATCTGCACGAAAGGTATGATTCAATCCATGCAAGCAAGGACTCATTTTGTAGTATTGGACGTAGTTTAATCAATAGTTTTTTTGTGAGGTACCCGGTCGAACGCTTTTTCGAAGTCAAGAAAAATAATATCAACTTGATTATTTCTGTCTAAGGCTGCGGCGAGATCATGCATTGTTAGAAGGAGTTGCGTTACTGTAGATTTACCATGACGGAAACCGTGTTGCAGGTTGTTAATTAAACTGTGTTTTCCCACGAACTTTGTGATA